>NC_135745.1:41740000-42455000 GCF_041903045.1 Epinephelus lanceolatus | reverse complement strand
CTGCCGAACACCCTCTGTTTCCGTCCTCACAGTGTGCCGGTGTCAGACGGTGGGTCGCTGCTGCTGAATTGGCGCTGGTTATTTATGTTATTGTGGCGTATTGATTATGAATACAGTCCATCTGATGCTGGTTTTGTTTCATCACTGTATCCAGTATGTCACTATCACTATCCTCATTCAGATTTTAAGAAGCTACAAATTATATTCAGCCACAAAATAAGTCTGAAAAGCTGCAAATCAGAACTTGTGTTGTGGCAAATCTTTGGTCTGAACTGGGCTCTAAGAACGCCTTGAGGGAATTTTCTCAAATTTGACACAAACGTCCACTCGGACTGCACGAGGAACTGATTGGAACTTTGTGGTCAAAGGTCACTGTGACCTCAAAAACATGTTTTTGGCCATAACTCAAGAATTTATATGCTAATCATGACTAAATTTCACACAAACGTCTTAACAGGATAAAATGAAGAAGTGATGACATTTTATATCCAGAAGGTCAAAGGTCAACTTCACTGTGACATTACTCAGCGTCATATCTCAGGAACTGAAGGGGAGACATTTGGTCAGATACTGAATTGGTGACTCTAATCTCTAAACACTGCTGATTGTATAGATCTTCTGTGTGTGAAGCATCCAGGTTTTTAGAATATAAATAATAATAATATATAAATAATCCTCTAAAAATAATGTTCACCCCAGCAACAGAATTCATGTGTTAATAAATATAAGTTAATGTAGACTGGTTGACATACCTTTAACTGAAGTAAGGTTTTGAGTGCAGGACTTTAAGTTGTAGCAGAATATTTTCACCGTGTGGTTTTAGTACTTTAACTGAAGTAGAGTATTTGAATACTTCTTCCACCACTGACTCCTAACATCATAGTCTTCCTGTTCCTCCCAGTCTCCACTTGTCCATGTTTCGTGTGTCAGTCATGAACGTGATCAGCACTAGGACCCAGAGCAGAGCAGCTGTCAGAGTCCGTGCAGTAAATATAGCAGCGGCATGTCGATCAGAGCAGTCGGGGGTCATGAGGAGACCTGAACAGACCAGATCAACCTGAAGCGTCCTCCGTCTGCAGGAGGGAACAGGAAACACTTTTCCTCTGAAAACCACAGAGAGTTTATCTGAAGAGAGCCGGGGCCTGAACGTCAGCTGACGGCTGCATGTGAGTCAGTCTGTCCTTGTGTGAGGCGTTCACTGACTGCTGCCTGTGTAGGTCAACTGGAGATTTGTAGTTTAAAGCAGGAAAGAATGTTTCTTTGTTATCATTGGATATGTGTTACATAATTTAGTCATATAATTACTGCTGTTGAGTAGGTCATGTTTCCGGTTTGTTTGTTTGTGTGTTTGTCAGCAGGATTACGGGAGGATTAAACTTCGTGGACGGGTGAAGCATGGGGCAACAAAGAATGCATTACATTTAGGAGCGGATCTGAATCATGGGACAGATACACAAATTATTTTTCACTTGTTAACATTGGGAGACAAGGTTTGAACTTGGCCGAGTGCCCCGATGGTTTTATTTGTTTGTTTGTTAAAAAAAAAGAAGCCGAAACAAGTGAACTAACAACTCAGAAAGAACTTCAACTGTTAATTAGTATTTGCGTCAATTAATATGTTTTAATGAAGCTGATAATTGGAGCCTAATGACCAAGATATGTAGTCAGAGACATTTTACACTGTCTGATGTTGTGTTGACACTGGTTGCGAATAAAACAATTTATGCAAGTATGCAATTTCATAAAGTTAGTGTAAGGACACGATAGACGCAGTGGACGTGAACAGGCAAATTAAGCACCATGAATGAAGCGAGTAGCCCAAGCATTGAGATCCTTCGAGGATATGTTCATTCATTGAATCAGCAATTTCACTCGCATATGTCACGAGTTATTCGCGCCTATGAAGTGAGTCAACAGAAAATACTCTAGCGTTCACACTGGTGCGAGTAACACGAAGCAAAAATTCGCATTGTGTTGATGTGAGCAACATTGCAGTGTCATTTTTCTTTACTTAGTAGCAGACGTATGCACTGATGCATCTAAGATGAGCCACAATCAGCCCGGCTAAGTGTAGCTTTATCATAGACTGTAAATAAAGATGGACGACTCGTGTCCACTTCCTCCCACTGTACAAAAATGAAGCCAAAATATTCCACACATAGTCGCTGCCATCTCGTGCTGGTGGCGTCATTTGGAGCCAGAGTCTGCACAGTAGTGCTCACCGCTGTATCAACTTCCCGCCCCTACACCCAAATTCTGAGGCTTATTATGACAAGACTTCACACAAATGTCTAATTGGACAAAATGATGATGTGATGACATTTTATATCCAAAAGGTCAGAGGTCAGACTTCACTGTGACATCACAATGTTCTGTATAAAACACTTTGTGTTTTTCTTTTTGTGTGTTCGTAAGTGTGAACGTAGCTTTAATGAAGTCCAAAAAGAAAATTTAAAAAAATAATAGTCATATCTTCTTTTAATAGTTTCAGTGGTTCAAAGGTTTTATGTATTTGTCCATAAAGGATTTAAATTACAGAACTCTAAACTGATGACCAAAACACAGGAAATAATACTCACAACATAAAAAAAAAACGTTGTGGACCCACCGAAACAACATCATAAAAGCAGACTAAGATTTAAATAACGTGTTGGCCAAAATACATTAGTCACGCTCATAGTGCGACATGTCTGCTGCGTGTCCATTACAGTTAACAGAAGCTGCATCACTGACCACTGCTGCAGCTTTTCCCTGCAATGTTCTGAGATGGGTTTGTCTTGCTGTGAATCTTTGGTCTGAACCAGACTTCAGACTGCACCTAAGAAAAGTTAACAAAGACCTCAACATGGTTCCTGATTTCCAAATTAATTTAATTCTGTAAATAATATTTTTGTGAACTGATTGTTTCAACACTAAAGTTAACTTAGCTTTGACGCTCACACGCTTCTCTTTCTGACCAGGTGGCAGTTTCCTGTGAACATCAATGCCTGAGTAAGGAAGCCTGTGAGGGTCAGCTCCGCAGGATGCTGCAGCTGTGTAAAGTCACCAGCGCTCTGTTTATCAGTAACGCGCGCTCAGCCTGCAGTGACGAGCTCCTCCAGAAGGAGGCGGTGACGCTCTGCATCAACGTGTCCAAGCAGCAGCCGTTTCCCTCTGCCGCCGCCATCACCAAGCTTCAGATCCCCGTGTACGACGACCCCAACGAGGACTTGTACGCTCACTTCGACCGCTGTGCCGACGCCATCCAGAAAGAGGCGAACTGTGGAGGACGCAGCGTCGTCTACTGCAAGAATGGACGCAGCCGCTCGGCCACTGTCTGCATCGCCTACCTGATGAAACACCGCAGATTGACGCTGACCGACGCACTGCAGGTGGGTGACATGCACGTAGCTTCAGGTCTGACAGTAACTGGTAATACTTGATGAGGTGTTTGAGGTGGTGTTGCACATTTCCAACCCTTGTTAGCTTGTTTAATATATTACATGAGTGCTGCTGCCCGTTCAAACTTCAAAACTTTATATATGGAAAAAAACAAACCTGAATGATAGAATATTCATTTAAAAACGGCCACATTAGATTCAACTGACGTCATTCTGAGTTGGGCACAGCCGTAATGTCCCAGTGTTCTCTGAGCTGCTGATCAGAGGTCAGAAATATCACTGACTGTTCAAACTGCAGCAAAACGCTGTCGTCTGCAGGAACTGAAGTATTAAAGTCAGGGTGTCTATTACCAAGGTGCCCTTGAGCAGCACGCTGCTCACTGAATGCATTCATGCTCACAGTCACCAAATACAACAAATCCAACAAAAGTTGTGCTTGTGGTCAGTCATTGTACAACCCCTGGCAAAAATTATGGAATCACCAGTCTTGGAGGATGTTCATTCAGTTGTTTAATTTTGTAGAAAAAAAGCAGATCACAGACATGACACAAAACTAAAATCATTTCAAATGGCAACTTTCTGGCTTTAAGAAACACTAAAAGAAATCAAGAAAAAAAATTGTGGCACTCAGTAACAGTTACTTTCTTAGACCAAGCAGAGGGAAAAAATTATGGAATCACTCAATTCTGAGGAAAAAATTATGGAATCATGAAAAACAAACAAAAAAAAGAACACTTCAACACACCACTAGTACTTTGTTGCACCACCTCTGGCTTTATAACAGCTTGCAGTCTCTGAGGCATGGACTTAATGAGTGACAAACAGTACTCTTCATCAATCTGGCTCCAACTTTCTCTGACTGCTGTTGCCAGATCAGCTTTGCAGGTTGGAGCCTTGTCATGGACCATTTTCTTCATCTTCCACCACAGATTTTCAATTGGATTGAGATCCGGACTATTTGCAGGCCATGACATTGACCTTATGTGTCTTTCTTCACGGAATGTTTTCACAGTTTTTGCTCTATGGCAAGATGCATTATCATCTTGAAAAATGATTTCATCATCCCCAAACATCCTTTCAATTGATGGGATAAGAAAAGTGTCCAAAATGTCAACGTAAACTTGTGCATTTATTGAAGATGTAATGACAGCCATCTCCCCAGTGCCTTTACCTGACATGCAGCCCCATATCATCAGTGACTGTGGAAATTTGCATGTTTTCTTCAGGCAGTCGTCTTCATAAATCTCATTGGAACGGCACCAAACAAAAGTTCCAGCATCATCACCTTGCCCAATGCAGATTTGCGATTCATCAATGAATATGACTTTCATCCAGTCATCTGCAGTCCACGATTGCTTTTCCTTATCCCATTGTAACCTTGTTTTTTTCTGTTTAGGTGTTAATGGTGGCTTTCGTTTAGCTTTTCTGTATGTAAATCCCATTTCCTTTAGGCGATTTCTTATAGTTCGGTCACAGACGTTGACTCCAGTTTCCTCCCATTTGTTCCTCATTTGTTTTGCTGTGCATTTTCTGTTTTCAAGACATATTTGTCTTTGTTAAGTTTTCTGTCTTGACGCTTTGATGTCTTCCTTGGTCTACCAGTATGCTTGCCTTTAACAACCTTCCCATGTTGTTTGTACTTGGTCCAGATTTTAGACACAGCTGACTGTGAACAGCCAACATCTTTTGCAACATTGCGTGATGATTTACCCTCTTTAAGGAGTTTGATAATCCTCTCCTTTGTTTCAATTGACATCTCTCGTGTTGGAGCCATGATTCATGTCAATCCACTTGGTGCAACAGCTCTCCAAGGTGTGATCACTCCTTTTTAACTGCAGAATAACGAGCAGATCTAATCTGATGCAGGTGTTAGTTTTGGGAAAGAAAATTTACAGGGTGATTCCATAATTTTTTCCTCAGAATTGAGTGATTCCATAATTTTTTCCCTCTGCTTGGTCTAAGAAAGTAACTGTTACTGACTACCACAATTTTTTTTCTTGATTTCTTTTAGTGTTTCTTAAAGCCAGAAAGTTGCCATTTGAAATGACTTTAGTTTTGTGTCATGTCTGTGATCTGTTTTTTTTCTACAAAATTAAACAACTGAATGAACATCCTCCAAGACTGGTGATTCCATAATTTTTGCCAGGGGTTGTAATATTCATATTGTCAGTTTGTGGTCTTGAGTTTTATTATGTCAGAGTGATTTCTGTGATTAATAATCTGTCTGTGCTCCTGCTGTGCACGTTTCAGTTAGCGTCTGATAATGCAGCACAGTGTCGTCTCATGTACTCCGTATCAATATTAACAGTGATAGTCCACATTTAATCACTTTGTATGTCTTATGGTGTGAGCCTCTGTTCTATATAGGACCTGACAATACAGTGTAATTTTCAATCAATATCTTTTTCTTCTTTTTCTGTTATTGCTTTACATACTATAAAGTTATTGAGTTCATCTTTTATTGCTCTGGTTTTAAAGTGCGACATCTGTCAAGTGTTTATTAATGTGCCGTCCCTGTAAAATAAATCAATACACACCGATCAGCCCAAAAATTAGAGCCAGTGGCAGGTGAAGTGACTAACATTGATCATCTTGTTACAATGTTCTGCTGGGGAACCTTGGGGTCAGGAAGTTCTGGAGGATGCCACTTGATGTGCTCCACCCACCTGAACACCTCTGCAGGTGGAGTTTCTCTCCTCATGGCAGCAGCACTCTCTGATGGCAGTGCCCCCCCAGCAGGTCAATGCACCACGCTACACTGCAGAAGCTGCTCAGGAATGGCCAGAGGAACGTGACAAAGAGCTCAAGGCATCGAGCTGGCCTCCAGATTCCCCAGATCTAAATCTGACTGAGCATCCATGGGACGTGCTGGTACCTCAGAGGAACCCCTAATCCAGGATCTGACTTGTCTCTGACATGTCAAGGCATGGACACATGACCTCTGGAGGGTGTCCTGTGGTGTCTGGCACCAGGGCGTTGGCTTCGGATCATCTGAGACCTGTCAGCTGTGAGGTGGGGTACCAGCTTATCCCAAGATGCTCCATCAAATTGGGGTGTGGGAGATTTGGAGGCCAGGTCGACACCCTGAGCTTTTGGTCACATTCCTCAGTTGAGCAGTTTGTGGTGTGGCTTTTCTGCTGGGGGGCCGCTGCCATCAGGGAGTGCTGCTGCCATGAGGGGGGGTTACTTAGCCCACAGCGGTGTTTGGGAGGGTGGAGGGCGTCAAGTAGCATCCACATGAATGCTATGACCAAATGTGTCCCAGCAGAACATTGTAGTGTAACACGGTGATCAATGTTACTCACTTCACCTGCCACTGGTTCAATGTTCTGGCTGATCGGTGCATGCACATTTAAAAAACATGACTCCTAAATGTACATACGTAAAATTTTGTTACTCTTAAATTCATCAGTGTTTTAAAAACCATAAATCCTTTTGTCTTGAAAATAAAGTATTGATATAGTATTATCTATTACAGTGGGCACAGTACTGTCAGGACTATCAGAATCGGCCGACATGCTTTATTCTTATTTTGCACAATGAATGAATGAATATTATATAAGTTGAGAAGCATTTAATTTCATGTCTCCATCTGCTGGTGGGCCGTCACTATAAGACTATGCATGAATAATATGATGTTAATTCATCTACAGAAGAGACTTGATGATCACTGAAATTAGCTGGAGGAAAAAGTGGATACATCGATATCAGTATTTAGTTGTTATATATCGGCATATTAGATACCGGCAAAAAAATCCAGTGTCCTGCGTCCCTGTATTACAGAGTGGAATCACAATGATTGACACACATTAATACCTCAACACTTTTTTTCCAGAAAGTGAAGACGGCTCGTCACGAGATTGATCCAAACCCCGGCTTCCTGTCTCAGCTGCAGAGATACGAGCAGGAGCTGAAGAAGAGACGAGGACAGACGGACTGACAGACAGACAGATGGACGTCCGTCTGCTCCACCAGACGCCTTCACACTGACCTGAAATCAGCCTGCAGGTGAACGACTCCCTCTCTGTCCACCTTCTCACCGTCTCCTACTGTAACTCAGTGCGAACTCTGTTTTCTGATCCTTAATGATCTTTTGTGACTGTTAGCAGAAACAAGATTACTGAAGTCAGAGCTGAAACGTTTTCATCGACCTGAGATTTAATTTCACTTAAAGACAGACGTGAAGGTCTGAAGGGTTAATGTCACTTGTTTCAACTGACTGTAGAGTTTCAGTGTTGCAGCAGTTTCTTCATGTAAATCACAAAAAAAACAAAGAGGAAGAGACGAAAACAATTTAAAGGCTGAATCATGAATAATTAGTAAAATACACAAAATAAAATGAAGCAATATTAAAAGAATAAAGTAGAGAATAGAGACTATAATGTTAGGACTGAATAAACACATGGGTGCAAACAACAATACACAATAACTTTATTCGTACATAACTAAGTGCTTTAATTAAAAAGGGAGGGGGGCAATAAAAAAGCTGATTAATAAGATCATGTAAATAATATAACACAGTCTGGGAGATATAAAGCCAGGTTATTTATTTATTTTAGAAGAAAACTAGAAAAGCACTCAGAGTGCAGACCTCCGCCAAGTAGGTGATATTCCCTCCCCCTCTGCATCAGATTTTGCAGCCTGCATCACAATCAGGTTATTTGCATCACTATCATTATTAGGTTATATATGCCTTCACCATGGAGACACTGTGGTGTATTTATGTCGTTTTTATTTTGTACCAACAAAGAATATAATGTTCTTTTGTATTTTTCACTTTATTTTTTTCCAACACAGAACATTAATTTCAACGCCTCATTAGAAATTGGAATTGCTGTTGAGGCTGTTAGACCATAGACTTTATTTATTATTTTATCCATTTTGGATTTCATCAAAATCTGTTCATAACTTTTTGAGTTATTTTGCAGACAAACAGACAAACAGGCCGACGCCGGCGAAAACATAACCTCCTTGGCAGAGGTAATAACTGACCTTTAGGTGCTCTGACAGCTTTAGTCAAACATGTAGATGTAAAAACTGTGACAGCAGCTTTTTCTGTTTTATAGTCGGGCTCAGTGGGTCAGAAATAAAACTATTCAACTCATTATTCTCCGCTGATATAATATTTAAAGCAAGCAGAGGCTCCAACAGTAAGTAAAGAATGAAAACTAGAATTCAGATCCATTGATTGAGTCTGAATCACTCTGATCAGTTTGATTAGTCTGAAATAACTCCAGTTTAAAGAAGTTTAATCAGCTTTTGATGGCAGAAACATTCAGAAGCGAATCACTTATTAAAGAAGAAACAATGGAGGCCTTATGATTTCAGAATGATTTTTTCAGAATGAGTTCACACTGGACGCAGAAGTGCCGCAATACATGCTGATTTTCTGTGGAGTGCTGCCTGATTCCTTTCGGCGCCAGTGTTGGGCGATACAACACGTGTGTCCTCCTCTCTCCACAGAGCTGGGTTCAAATAATCGATATTTATTTGAATGACCTGATAATAATTCATAAAGTCCAACATCGATCTCTCAATATCAGCTTTTTCCCCAAAAATGTGTGAAGCTTTAACCCCGTTAATCTCGCCGACAGTAAACGAGCCGCAGTGCTAAATTATTAACGCTGGTGGTGTTGACAAGCTTGAACCTTACCGGCTCTTTCAACTTTAACTATTGCCGTTGTGTCTTTATGTTTGGTGGCATTTATATTCATGCTGCAGCCTCTCCTCCTGCCGTCCTGTGCGTCAGGGAGTAAAGATGCCGCGATGGAGACAGAGAGGTGAAGGTAACTTGAGCTGACGACAGCTACGTTGACCTCTCGCCGTCCCTACCTCGGCCTCTGTATAAGAAATAAGCACCAGATTCATTTGAAAGGCCGACAGATGGAAAACAATGTTTTAACTCCGCCCACAGAGATTTTTAATTGTTTCAAACCTTCCTGATCCTTTTACAGTCACAGTTTATTTGATATCATATTTTACATTTCCATGTTGTGCAGCTGTTTATTTTCAAACAGAAAAAAAATCTGTCTTTGCATTTTAATTTGATCAGTCTGTTTTATATAAAAGTGTTTGTGACATTTCAAACGTGGCTTTGATTGGCGACTGAACCGAAAATACCAAGATATAAATTTTCGTCCATGTCGCCCAGCCCCACACACACTGTTAATGTGCTCCTGTTAATATAAAAGCAGTGTTTCAGTCAGACAGACCTCAGCAGTCATTATTAAAATAACTTTTGGTGGCTTTGATGAGAACATAGTCTGCTCTGTCTGATTCAGAACTGAAGCCGTGGCCTGACAACAAAATAAAGCTGCATAAATATTCTAAATATAGCGAACACTTCAGCTGATACTCATTGTTTTAGGTGGCTAAAACACATTAGCAGCAGAACATCGCTCAGCTAAAGTGGCGGTACTCCTGCTGCTTCTCCAAACTGGGGGCGTGCTGACCGCCATCCACTGTGTGTAACACGCTGACTGTGCCTCATGACCTCATACAACCCCTCTGCAAACAGTTCCTTTAATGAACGTTGGTATTTTTCTGATCCAGAACAGAACCAGCCGTCAGAGCACATCCAAGATTACTGAGTTTGTTTGTGTATTATGACGAGATAAAACATAAAAACAGGTCAAAGAAACAGAGTTGTTACTCTTTTTAAAAACAAATTTTCTTTCAAAAAGCTGCAGAATTTACTTGAATTTTTATTTTTCAGGACTATGAACCTTAAATCTGTGTCAGTCATGTGTAGCTGTGTCGGCTCTCCTGTAACACACTGTGGTTGCAGTTCCACCTTCTACCTCTAGATGGAAACATTTCCATACAAGATAACGCAGCATGTAAAACACAGGACGAGTCAGGGTGACGAGTCTGGAAAAGATCTGTACAATTAAAATGATCTGAAGCTGAAACGTGCCCACAGAGAAACTCAGGGTGAAACTGACTCCTTCAGATTTATAAATCTGTAAAGTAATATTTAAAGTTCTGAGATTTAACTCCAATAAAAACAGTTTAATAACAAACTGAAGACGTATTAAGATAATTCACTTCAGAGTATCAAAACCACACTGTTTGCATCAGCACAATGAAGTTAAAGTCAGTATGTTGCATAAAAAGTGTTTTCCTATTTTATCTGATGTGTTTGGATGAATATTTCTGCAGCATTAATGTATCTGAGTCATTTTACTGCTGTAGATGTTTCAGGTTGAGCTCATGTGAACTCCTTTATAAACTGTTGAGTAGTTTATCCACAGCAGTGCATCATAATCTCTAATTCAATATCAACAGGTGTGTAAATGTGAATGCAGAAAACAGCATAAATAACTTTATTACTCATCGTGTTCCCGTCACGCCTGAGCACATCTTATCATCCAGAATATCTCAGCACACCTGTGTGGGTCGACTCGTCGTTTGGCTCTGGCAGCACAAAGTTTAATACAACAAATTGTGAATCCTTTAAATCTTCAGTTTGACACTTTCAGTTTTTTACAGCTTGTACAGAGTCTAGTTTTTAACTCAACATGTTAAATATGATTAACAAGTCATCAGATGTCTTAAGATGGAGTTAGTAAATAAA
The DNA here is from genome assembly GCF_041903045.1 of Epinephelus lanceolatus. Lineage (NCBI taxonomy): Eukaryota > Metazoa > Chordata > Actinopteri > Perciformes > Serranidae > Epinephelus > Epinephelus lanceolatus. The sequence goes on along the minus strand of NC_135745.1, from coordinate 42,444,044 downwards.
ACAAAGACTTAGCTCAGCGTATAATCACTGCAGGATGAAATGTGTTCTGATCTCAGGATCCTGATTGTACAAACTGAATCAGAGATGTAAATTTAAAGCTGCAGATTGTTTGTTCAGTGTTTTCTTATGATACTGTTAATAGTGATTCAATTAAAGCTGCAGGGTGGAGGATTTAGGGGGACACATCGGCAGAAATATGATGAGTATAATCACCTGAAAATAGGAGGTGTGTTTTCCCCACCTCAGAATGAGAGGTTTATATCTACATAGGGAGCAGAGGGGTATTCCAGGTAGGAGGTTCAACAAACTCTGAGTTGATTTACCCTGAGATGGGAAACTCTGAGTTACCGGTTCCAGAACAGCTGATTTGAGTTAGTTCAGTCAACTCTAAGTATGTTCACTCTGAGTTAAGCCGACAATAAAAAGCCATCATCAATGGAGCTCCGACTCCACGATTCACCATGGCAACAGGTAAATAAAAGACAGCGCCTCCATTTTAATCCAGTGGATGTAGAGATATTAATGCACGTGTAGCAGACGGTGCACGTTTATCTTTAAAAGAAGAGCCTGAGTCAGAGCGAGGAAAGTGTAAATAAGTTAACCATAAAGTTAATAAAAAAGTTTATTCATCATTTATCAGACTTACATTTCCTTAATGAAGATCAAGTGGTGGAATCTGACTGTGTATCAGGCTGTAGATACATTACATTATATTAATAATATATAATAATATATTTGTTCAGATTTAATCTGATGGGGAAAAACACAGGAGGCAGAAGAATTAAAACATATAGGCTAGGCTATAGATCAAAGACATAAAGACATGACTGTAAACTCACAGTCTGACCCAGTAATAATATGTTTGGTGGTTTGCACTTAAAGACGTTGAGGTTAAAATACAGTAGATTTGAAAATGTTGCACATGTATTTGTATCTTGACTCAACAGCATTCAGTGACTTTATTTCTGCTACAAATGTAGTAAATTTAAAGACAGTGAAATGCTGCACCATTGCTCACTCAGAAATATGAACATATAATCCCCAATATTAGGCTATAGGAATTATGTTCCATCAGTGCGACCAATGACATCAGTGACAGAGATCATTAGTCATTGATACTACATGTCTAAAGCTTCATACTGATTTTTAAAATTTAAATAATTAGACCTACACATTATGTGCAATAAACATTTGGGAGCTGCTCTAACAGACTGACAGTCTGATCCTTGTGCACAGTGTTATAAAAAATAATAAATATAAAAAGGACAGAGGTTTGATTCTGAGCTGAGGGTGAATTCTCGCTGTGTAATATTTGAATGTAAAGACAAAAACTGATGTCCAAAGAAATGATTGATGTGCATAAATTCAGTAACTTCAGACAGTCCTGAGTAACAAAGTAATATCCAGCAGGATTTAGACTGTGACAGACGGTAAATCTCCGCTAATGAATGCGCTTCGATACAAGCTTTGACACAGACTGAATGAATGAGGAAATGAAACAGCGTGTAAGAGGGAGGAGACAGAGAAAAACTCAGGGTTTATTGAAGAAAACCTGCCAGCGAGCAGGTTATGTTCACAGAGTCTGTTACCATAGTGACTGACTCAGAGTTTCACTTACCTCTCTTTCTGGAACGGATAACTCAAGAGTTTCCCTCATCTCAGGGTTAACTTACTCTGAGTTTTCACATAACCCGCTTTCTGGAATACCCCCCAGGTCCTCGTCTACGGAGATCACCGTGTTGCACCGCCATGTTTCTACAGTAGCCCAGAACACACAAACCAAACACTGACTAGAGAGGGATGTTTGTGTTTTTGAGCCGGCCAACACAGTTAGCAGCTCCTCTGTGACGAGTGTTGGATAAACACTGATTTTTTTTTTTTAATGAAAAACTGCTTTACTCAGTGGTTTGATCAGTTTTATTCACCTGGTCTGTTTGTTTCTAACTGTACGTGCACACCAACTGTACGTGCACACCAAGAGCTGCAAAAGCTGCAAAGCGTCCGCGTATTGGCGACCAGAGCGTCAGATGAAAGTTGGGGAGTCGTAAACTTTATGCAGATTAGCTATGACGCATTTCGGCTGCAAATGACCAGCCACCAATCGAAAAGGAGATACAGAGAACATACTCGGAAACTTTTGTTCCTACCACACATTCGTTGCTACTTCAAAATGAGAGAGAAGCTAATCACTGCTGTAGCTGGACACCGAGTCTGTTATGATTCAAGCCTGTTTATATAGAGGGACTGAAATCAAAAGGAGCAGGTGTGGGAAGCCGAGTCCTGAGTAATTGGTTTGCCCTGTGAGGTGATATTGAAAGAATTTTTTAAACTAGGGGCAAATACATCCATGCTAATATAACGCCTAGCATGCTAATCGTGGTCTGCCGAACATTTTGTCTGTGCAAATGTGAAGAATGCAAATAAATTAGCCGGCAAAGGCGCTGTGCTCCAGCCAGGAACCTGCTTTGTGGCTCCTTTAAATTGACAAGCACGATCGAACGTTCCAATGTATGACGTCATGAGCGACTTGAGCTGCCAAAAGTATTTTGGACAGCGCCGCTGCTCCGGCGACCTCTTGGTGTGCAAGTACAGTAAGAGGAGGAGACCTCTGTGGATAAATCAGCTCTAACCAGGAGAAGTTTGAGCTGGTTTCAATCTGTAATCCTCTCCGCTAGACACCATCAAACCCCCTAAATCTGAAACACTGCTCCTTTAAAGTTAGGAACAGATTATATTTATCTGTTGATACAAGAACACTGTGTGTGTTTGTGTGTGAACCTCAGGTGTGTCTTTTGTGGTGCTCGATTAAAAGCAGTAATTTAAAGTTGACCTGATGTCACCATGAGCCATGTCAGACCTCAGTATATGTACATATTTACATAATGAAACACAGTGTGCAGCTCTGTTCTGTCAGTGTAACAATATGACCTGTAACACAGATTATCACATGACGCTGCGTCCCTTTAACACTCTGCTGCTGTTAGTGTATGCTAATTCTTCAATCTGAATAAATTCATGTGTTCATCAGTCATTGATCAGCTTTATTTGCTCTGTGGGATTGTGCACTACCCGTGTCTTTAAATCAACTTAAAGGGACAGTTCGGACTTTTTGAAGTGGAGGTGTATGAGGCACTTACCCACAGACAGTGTGTTACCTACAGTAGATGTCAGTCGACACGCCCCCAGTCTGGAGGAGCAGGCTGGAGTCTGACACAAAAGCTAAACAATGTACTGCTGTGGAGGGGGCAGCACCTAAAAAAAATCAGTATCAGTTAAAGTGTACGCCATACTGAAAGTGTTTTCACTGCTTTACCTTTCTGTCAGACAGCCTGTTCAGACAGGGAAGCCGTTAACAGCCTCAGTTCCACATCTATAACCTCGTCACAGCCAGACTCCATTGACTAAAACAGTAATTGTACCTCACTGACCACAGGAGCTGCTGGTCTACTGCTGCCTCCATCTGTTGGTTAGTTTGTGTTATTGTGTGACTTTGGTGAATCTGAATTAACCCTTTAATCACCAAAGTCACACAATAACACAAACTAACCAACAGATGGAGGCAGCAGTAGACCAGCAGCTCCTGTGTTCAGAGATGTTAAATCACCTGTTTTCTCAATGGAGTCTGGCTTTGAAGAGAGCGATGTAACAGATCCAGTCTCTAGTTGGAATTCACTCTGACAGACCCCTCCACAGCAGCACATGTCTTAGCTTCCATGCTGGACTCCAGCCTGCTTCTCCAAACTGGGGTGTGCCAACCACCATCTACTGTCGGTAACACACTGACTGTGGATACGTTCCTCTTTCGGGTGGGAATAAACGATTCTTACATGCATTGCAATGCGGACGTGGATGAATCGGCATCAGTTCACAATGTCAATAATCAATCGTGTAAGACAGCAGCTGCAGCTTGCTTTGTTTTAATGTCTAAATAATGACATCTTACATTAACATTAATGAGGGGAGCACCCTACGCAGGTGTGTGTTGCTCCCATTTTTTTTGTATATCCCACAGTGGACAAGCGTGAGCATCCGCAGATGGACACAATCCGACTGGCGCCCCCTGGCTCAAAAGAGAGGAAGGCTGAAGGGGAAAGGGACCTGGACAAGAGCCAGACTGTACGCAAGTAAAATAATCTGTTTATTTAATTATGGATCACCAAAAATTAATTTGCTATATTTTAAAAGAGAAAAAACATTTTGATGAATTGATAAATGTTTAATAATAGAATCGTTACCCTGTGACCCCCCATTTCAAAATATCCAAACTGTTCCTTTAATATTATGAATGGTTTATGATGATGATGCAGAGATGCTGTGTTGATGTTTGTTAGAAAACACTGTTTCAATAAGTGAACCAGATAAAGAGAGAAGATTTATTAATCCCGGGGGTTGCACCAGTGCGGCTGATATTTATCTGGAAATATTTCGAGCATTATTTTGGGCGTCAGTGTGACGTTGAAAGTAAAGTTGGTGTTTTTGGTGAAAAAGGAAACCGAAGCGTGTTGAGACACAATCAGTTTATTTATAAACATCTTTACTGCACTGAGGTCTTAATGTGGCTTTACCAGACCAGACTCATCAACTGTTGTGGGCCGAGGTGGTTCAGACTCTCAGGGGTTCTCGTGGAATTAGACCTTTGTCCCAGTCCTCACGCACTTTGTCGATCCACTCGTTGTAGTTGGACACCTTGGTGTAGATGCCCAGCTTGTCCTCCCTGCCGCAGCCCTCGCCCCAGGACACCAGGCCGATCAGGAACCAGGTGTCTTGGTACAGAGTGACCATCGGTCCACCGCTGTCTCCCTCGCAGGCGTCCATCCTCTGTCCAAGGATCCCGGCGCAGAGCACGTTGTTGGAGATATTGTGGGACATCTGCTGGGAACAGATGCTCCGCTCGACCAGCGGGACTTTGATGACGTTGAGCGCCGAGCTGAACCTGGTGCTGTCCAGGTCTTCTTTGCCCCAGCCGGTCACCACGGTGATGGTGCCGTTTAGGTGGAGCACCCGCTCAGCCATCTCGCGTCCCGGCAGACAAGCGGGGACGATGTACTGGGAGGAGGGGGCGGGGGACTGCAGGCGCAGCAGGGCGATGTCATTGTCCACCGTCCTGCTGTTGTAGTGGGGGTGTCTGAAGGTCTCCACGACCCCCAGCGTCACCTCGGTGCCTTCGTCTCTGTGACGCTCATAATCACCTGAAGAGACAGATGCAGGTTGACGTCTGTTAGAGAAGGCGGTAAGTGTCTTATTTTACTTTCCCTGAAAGTCCAAAGATGTGTGAGACACATTTACATTGTAGAGTGAGTGAATAGATCTGCATGTGTTCAAAGTTTTTTTCTGACGAGATAAAAATTGATCTTGATAATAAAAACTAAGAAGAAACCTATGTTTCGTTTTCGTAGACGAGATGTGACAAAAATGTTAGTGGTGGACTGTGGTTGACTGGTGGGAGGGGCTTAGGACAGAGAGGGGAGAGCCCTAGCTTCATTAACTGGAGTTAACGTTTTGAATTGTGTTGTCGGCACAGTGAAGGCTCACCCAGTCGTACGCTGAATTTGAAGTTGTTTTCAAGGCAGTGAGCGGCGGTCAGGACCCAGTTCTTATCGATGAGGACACCTCCGCAGTGAAAACGCCCTCTGGCATTCAGTAAGAGCACCTGCACACACAAACACATTTACTTTATTCATTTTAAAAGCCCCTGAAAACAGTTTCAGATCATTTTCTCTGGAACATTATAAATGTTTGAAAAGGTTTCTATGTAGAGAATAACTGTAAACATCAGTCAGTTACCTGCCAGGGACTCTCTCCCTTCTTCCCCACCTCCCCTCCCACCATCCAGGGCATCAGGCCGTCCTGCGGTTCAGTGTACGACGATCTGCCTATCAGCAGCTGACCACAGGACGAGGGACCTGCCGAGGGAGGGGGAGACAGCGAGGAATCAGTCAACAGCACATTTTAAGTCAGAGCTGCCACACTTTTCTAATGATTAATTTCAGTTCAGCATCACTCTTGGACTCACTGGGTCTGATTTCTGATTTGAAACGCAGACAGTCACAGTGTGGCCACTACAACACAACTAGCAGAGCTAAAGCCACTCATAAAAAGTCTTCCCCAAGTCTTTGTAAACATCGAAACTAATCTACGGTCAGAACTCTCGCCTGTTATATTCAATCATATAAATAATGTGTTAGATTGATTTGGTACTGCTCAAAGTATCAGGTTACCGTAACGTGGTACAAAAATTTGTATATCAGTTACTCTCCGTGTGTCACCTTGGAATTGTACAGAAAAGTTTTCTCTCATGCCTCTACGGCCAGGGCTGAAAATTAACTTTTTGGCTCACCGGCCACGGAGACTGGTAGATGAAAAAAAATCCATATTTTTTACCAGCCAAAATAATGAATTGCCTTTTTCTGTCACATAAACATTTGTTTCAGTACTTTTTATTGAGATAATACAGTATTATGTTGAATACAAGCTTAAAGGAGAGGCCAGCGTGAAATTTGAAGCAAAATTAGTTAAATATTATCAAGTTTTGAGCTCAAAATTCCATTTGCACTTTGTACTTCAAACATGACGGTAAATTGTTTTTTTTTTGTAAACCTTCCAGATGCTTATTAATCATGTAACTTAAACCTCCTCAGACCTCCTTTCTTTTTTTCTTTAACGTTACAGCTTCGTCCTCATCTGTGTTTTTTTGTTTTGTTGCTGGTTTACCTACACCTGGTAATCTGCCACATGATGCCCGTGGTGATAGCTTGCTTGCTACTAACAGCAGATCATGGATCTAGGCGCGGGATATGCCTACGTCGGCACGCGTCGTCCGAGCAGGCGTACAGATTCCTTGATGATGCAGCGGGGAGCAATTAAAGGGAAATTTTGGTTTATTTCAACCTGTCTCCTATCGTCCTAAATTTGTTTCAACTGACTAGTGACATAAAAATAATAGTTAGCATGTTAGCCGTTAGCCTAGATACAGCCGGGGCGCATAGTAGCATCAGACCTGTTAAAACATAAGTGAACGGGCAACCTTCAAGTGCAAAGTTAGTCCACTAAACAAGCTTTTTTTCCACAAAGACCGCCTCATATCGTTAGGATAAATGTCAGAGAACATATAGAAAACGACATGTAAACGTGTTGTCTTACCTTACCGGTGTGCTGCCATGTTTGTTTACCATCTAGCTCTGCTTTCCAAAGCACGGCCGAAATACATCTGGCGAGCTCTAGATAAAGCCCAGCTGGATACTACTCCAGGTGGAGGTGTCTCGTCCTCGGTCACATCCAGACCTTGAAAATAAGGCTGCAACCGGTCCCATTCCTTGCAACAGAGGCATTCCTCTTCTGTGGGCACTGGGGCACAGCATTCACAGGTACACCACCAATCTCCAGAGCTACGCAGCCTTGCAGCAGCCATTCCTCCTCTCTCGTCCTCTACCTGTTGCGCCTCTCTCTCTCTCCTCCTCTGTTCTTCAATTTAACGAAGCTCTTCGTCAGTGTATTCTGGCTCAAATAAATAAGGGCGGCCATCAAACTCTGCAAAATCAAATTCCTCCTCCACAAAGTCAAAGTCTGGCAAAAAGTCAGCCATTATTCTATAAATCTTTAATAAAATAAATGAATGAACTTTTCAGGCTACTGTCCGGTTCTGCCTTCCAGCTGTTGCTGCTTGTTCTCGCGAGATTTCGGCCGTGCTTTGGAAAGCAGAGCTAAATGGTAAACAAACATGGCAGCACACCGGTAAGGTAAGACAACACGTTTACATGTCGTTTTCTATATGTTCTCTGACATTTATCCTAATGATATGAGGCGGTCTTTGTGGAAAAAAAGCTTGTTTAGTGGACTAACTTTGCACTTGAAGGTTGCCCGTTCACTTATGTTTTAACAGGTCTGACGCTACTATGCGCCCCGGCTGTATCTAGGCTAACGGCTAACATGCTAACTATTATTTTTATGTCACTAGTCAGTTGAAACAAATTTAGGACGATAGGAGACAGGTTGAAATAAACCCAAATTTCACTTTAAGGTGCAACACACAACAGAGCGCCGGTCTGCTATTAGCCACCATCAAATGGCTAATATATATATAATTTATTACATGATTATTTTGGTACAAACATTTACCCGCCAGTGTGGCGGATAACCTTCTGAGATTTAGTTGCCAAATGGAAAATCTACCCGCATTTGGCGCTTGGCGGGTGTTAATTTTCAGCCCTGTCTACGGCCAACAGAGAATCCAAATAAGGTGAACGTGGGCTGTGTCTTAATCACTTACTCACTATTTCTATCACCATTTTGTAGCACTGTGTATTATCAAAGTGTCCCACAACGCACTGTGAACAGTTGTGTACAACCGATGGTCACTCACTAAGCAATATATCCCATCATGCACTGCTCCAAAGGAACGGACGGACTGTACGGGACAGACACCGAGACAGGTGAGAGGAGACAGAGCAGCTCGATTACAACCTGCTGTTAATGTTTAACTTTGTTTTACCTTCTTGTTCTTTCCCGTGAAATAAACACTTTAATGTGAAGTCGTCGGTCCTGAAGAGATGAAAATAAATCGGCTGATCTTCTTCAGTGCTTCACAGTTACTGTACAGAGCAGGGCTAATAACGCTGGCTAATGTTAGCAAGCTGTGTGTAACAGTGTAATGTGTAACGTTACACATTAAATTCATCACATATAACATCACATGTAAAACAAACTTCAACATGACAAAGGTTAAACAGGAAATTACTACATCAGCAGGACAGGTTGCAGTCACACTGCTGTGTCCTTCTGTCTGCCCGCCTGTGTTAAGTTATTAATATGTTATGCTTTTATAAATGTTCTTACCTTTCGGGCCACATTTCTTGGAGTCGTCGTTTAGTACGTATCCACTCACACAGCTGCAGGTCCTTGACAGGCCGTCCTTGCTCTCCCAACAGTCATGGTCACAGCCGCCATTATCCACCGAGCAGTTTGTGGCTGTTTGAACTGAACGACAACAGATGATTACCTCAGTTTATATATTCAACATTTCTGTAGGACATTGTTTTATTTCACTGTGATGATGAACGCGATCCGTGTCAGGACTGTTGGTCTCAAAACTATAAACTGATTATTCAAGAAACCAATCAGCAGATTAATCTTTAATGCAAATAATTATTAGCTGCAGGTCTATGAGGCATTAATTTGCTGTTGTGACTTAAATCAGGATTTTAATCAGTCCTCACAACACTAATTTTATAAAGTGGCTTTTAATTTGTTTTTATTCTTTCTTAGTTGCACTGTGTATTTTTACTTTTCATTTCTGTGAACTTGTTTCTGAAAAATAATGAAAAAAGAATATTTATTACTATGATATCATCTCTTATACATAGAAACACTGATTATAAGTTTGGTATAAAAACACTGGACCATGATGACATTGTGTAGTTCTGAAAAATGTTAAAGTTTAAATTGTTGTAATTACTATATAGCTGAACTTCTCAGAATCTTCTTTTCATTAAATACAGTTCATCTTCATTTTAAGAAGTTGCTTCTTTAACTCCATTATTTTTTGTTTCTTTGAGGTTTTTATATCATCCTGTAGCTTCCTGTTAGTGTTTCTTTGTGTTGTCAAAGCTGAAAATTAAAATTTTGCTCTTATTGCGAATGTTCATTCATTAAAATGTTATTTCCCTTGTGACGATGACGTTGCTACGTATAAACCTACGAACTTCTGCGGTTCCTCAAGTCACACAATAAAAAACAAACTACAGCTTCAGGAAGTGCTGTCTGACATCAAGACACACAGGTAAAATAATCTTCATATAGTGTACACTTAAACTGATACAGGTTTTTTAGCCTGTCCACAACCACCAAACTCCTTTGACAAAAAACAGTAATTTTACATCGCACTGGTACTGGCAGCATGCTGACTGCCATCTCATGTAGGTAATACGCAGACTGTGGATGTACGGATGTGTTTATCAGTACAAACGCAGTATTATATTATATTGAATCCTAATGTGTCTTCACCTGGTTGATTAAAGGTTTAATAAATCTCCAGCAGAAACATCAGGTGCGTAGAGCAGCAAGACTTTATACCACTGGAAACAAACAGCACCCACAACCTGGCGTCACTCTCACTTTTAAGCGCACTTTCTGCACGTCTACAGTACAGGCCAAAAGTTTGGACACACCTTCTCATTCAATGCGTTTTCTTTATTTTCATGACTATTTACATTGTAGATTCTCACTGAAGGCATCAAAACTATGAATGAACACATGTGGAGTTATGTACTTAACAAAAAAAGGTGAAATAACTGAAAACATGTTTTATATTCTAGTTTCTTCAAAATAGCCACCCTTTGCTCTGATTACTGCTTTGCACACTCTTGGCATTCTCTCCATGAGCTTCAAGAGGTAGTCACCTGAAATGGTTTTCCAACAGTCTTGAAGGAGTTCCCAGAGGTGTTTAGCACTTGTTGGCCCCTTTGCCTTCACTCTGTGGTCCAGCTCACCCCAAACCATCTGGATTGGGTTCAGGTCCGGTGACTGTGGAGGCCAGGTCATCTGCCGCAGCACTCCATCACTCTCCTTCTTGGTCAAATAGCCCTTACACAGCCTGGAGGTGTGTTTGGGGTCATTGTCCTGTTGAAAAATAAATGATCGTCCAACTAAACGCAAACCGGATGGGATGGCATGTCGCTGCAGGATGCTGTGGTAGCCATGCTGGTTCAGTGTGCCTTCAATTTTGAATAAATCCCCAACAGTGTCACCAGCAAAACACCCCCACACCATCACACCTCCTCCTCCATGCTTCACAGTGGGAACCAGGCATGTGGAATCCATCCGTTCACCTTTTCTGCGTCTCACAAAGACACGGCGGTTGGAACCAAAGATCTCAAATTTGGACTCATCAGACCAAAGCACAGATTTCCACTGGTCTAATGTCCATTCCTTGTGTTTCTTGGCCCAAACAAATCTCTTCTGCTTGTTGCCTCTCCTTAGCAGTGGTTTCCTAGCAGCTATTTGACCATGAAGGCCTGATTGGCGCAGTCTCCTCTTAACAGTTGTTCTAGAGATGGGTCTGCTGCTAGAACTCTGTGTGGCATTCATCTGGTCTCTGATCTGAGCTGCTGTTAACTTGCCATTTCTGAGGCTGGTGACTCGGATGAACTTATCCTCAGAAGCAGAGGTGACTCTTGGTCTTCCTTTCCTGGGTCGGTCCTCATGTGTGCCAGTTTGGTTGTAGCGCTTGATGGTTTTTGCGACTCCACTTGGGGACACATTTAAAGTTTTTGCAATTTTCCGGACTGACTGACCTTCATTTCTTAAAGTAATGATGGCCACTGGTTTTTCTTTAGTTAGCTGATTGGTTCTTGCCATAATATGAATTTTAACAGTTGTCCAATAGGGCTGTCGGCTGTGTATTAACCTGACTTCTGCACAACACAACTGATGGTCCCAACCCCATTGATAAAGCAAGAAATTCCACTAATTAACCCTGATAAGGCACACCTGTGAAGTGGAAACCATTTCAGGTGACTACCTCTTGAAGCTCATGGAGAGAATGCCAAGAGTGTGCAAAGCAGTAATCAGAGCAAAGGGTGGCTATTTTGAAGAAACTAGAATATAAAACATGTTTTCAGTTATTTCACCTTTTTTTGTTAAGTACATAACTCCACATGTGTTCATTCATAGTTTTGATGCCTTCAGTGAGAATCTACAATGTAAATAGTCATGAAAATAAAGAAAACGCATTGAATGAGAAGGTGTGTCCAAACTTTTGGCCTGTACTGTACATTGAAAACAACTGATCTGAGTGCGTGTGAACGGCCCGGAGAGGGAACTAAATCATCACATACTGTATGTTGTGTATCACTCACGCTGGTTGCAGTATTTGCCTTCGTATCCAGGTTGACAGCGGCAAGCATAGGCTTGGTACAGATCCACACAGGTTCCATGGACACACATGTTGGCGGCACACTGGTTCCCATCTGAAACACAGTCAGGTCCATGAGTTAATTTCCCACAATGCCCTGAAGGTGGCAGCTCAGAGACCAAACTGTCCACACAGGAGAAAGCTGCACACTGCAGTTGGAACCAGTTTGACCAGTCACATAGTGGGGACAGAAAACAAGTCACGATTCAGTCACAGCAGCAGAAACATTCATATTCGGTGTTGTGTTTTTCTGCTTCGTTCACGTGACATTAACAACAAACTGTTTCCAGAACAGCTGGAAGTGCAGGTGAGTTTGTCTCCATCTGGTTTCACTTTGTAACAAACTGCTTCAACTCAACAAAAGCAGCCAATCAGGCCGTTTATCTGGTGAGGCTACGAGGTTCACACTCACCTTCAACACCTTGGAATAAATCTTAAACACTCTCAAATCAGATTCATGTTTTTCCTGCCGATGTTTAGTAAATGCATCAAAGTCCATCTACTGAAAAAGATGAAAGTTCCAGATTTCAAAGTTACATCATGTCAATTACTTTCTCTCCTGTTAATCTGCTCGACAATGAAATCACTGATTAAAGACATGAACACATCTGCTTCAGTTTTGTAGTTAGAGTCATTACTAATACGTCCTGGTGTGGTGGTTATTTAACTTCCATAATCTTCACACATTAATATTTTGGTGGTACAGTATCTGTGCTGGGTTTACTCTGCTGAAATAAAACAAGAAGAATCAGGTCCAACATCATAATCAGGGAAACCTGTTTTACCCTTAAAGGTTTTTAAATGTCTCATAAGTCAGTTAATGTTTTTAAAGGGATAGTGCACCCAAAAATAAAAATTCAGCCATTATCTACTCACCCATATGCCGAGGGAGGCTAAGGTGAAGTTTTAGAGTCCTCACATCACTTGCGGAGATCCAAGGGGAGAGGAGGTAGCAACACAACTCCACCTAATGGAGGCTGACGGTGCCCCAGATTCAAACGTCCAAAAACACATCATTGAAACCACAAAATATCTCCATACTGCTCATCCAAGTCCTAGTCCTAGTGATCCAAGTGTGCTGAAGCCCCGACATAAAAAGTTGTTTGGAAAAACGTCATTTGAACTCTGTTTTTAGCCTCATTGTAGCCTGTAGCTCTGACTGCCTCCATTAGGTGGAGCTGTGTTGCTACCTCCTCTCCCCTTGGATCTCCACAAGTGTTGTGAGGACTCTAAAACTTCATCTGAGCCTCCCTCGGCATATGGGTGAGTAGATAATGGCTGAATTTTCATTTTTGGGTGCACTGTCCCTTTAATGATCTATTTCTAAACTGTACATAAAAGAAAGTGAACAAAAGCTGACTTTAGAATGATGCACACTGAACAGGTTCAGGGTTTCCTACCTGTGTACACCGTCCAGAACTCCAGCTGGAAACACACAGAACAAAAAGACGATCAGGAAACCTGAACAGCTCGTCAGACGTCACATCATCAGTAAATAGATCAACGAGGATTCATTCATGTTTTGGAGTGTGTCTCAAATCACATACTTCCTTTAGTACACGTCAATGTAGTGCACTATGTACTCATGCGTTGTCTCAAATCGCACACTTAGCGAAAGTGATGGCGGCTTTTTTTTTAACCACCTCTTCATTTTCTTTGTCTTCTTTTTAAGCAAACTGCAAACCAATGGTGGAGCATTATCGCCAACATCTGACGGCTATCTCCACCCACACATGAACTAAACTTCCACCACAGGGTCAGTGCTGATAAACTGTGCTGCTATAGCTTGGAGCAAGTAGCTAATGAATGCTAACATTAGCACTCATTGTTTGTGGTACCAAATCATTACAGGCCCAACAAACTTTACTGACAGTTTTGGTACTTAGTTCAAAAAACATGTAACTAACAGGCTCCTTGTCGTCTGACGGTTTGGTATGTCACAAAGATGGCGACCGTTGAGGGTGAGAAGTGTCCGTCATTCCACACTCAACTTGTGGACCGTGTTGAGTGCGTTAGTAGTACACTGCATTTTCACGTACTATGCTGTGTGAACATACTTGGCACACACACATCATATCAAGTGTTTAGTACAGACGTACGTGATTGGAGACACGCTGCTGGTCTTCATTAAGTTACCTGCTGATGTAACAGTTAACAACAAGACTAAAATTCACATCTTACTGTCGCTTCCCTGCTTTGGAAAATCTCTCGTGCTTCTTCAAAGTCACATTTTTCCTCCACACATTCGCGCTCCATCGAAGCGGGTTTCAGCTCCTCCAGGAAGGAGTTCGCCCGGCGAGAGCGGAGCAGCATGTGAGCCTCCGGAGCGTCCGAGAAGACTGAGTGGACACAGGAAGAGACAGAGAGACGTGTTACACTTAAACAGTTTAAAGTTTTAATGTCGGTGAGTCTGCTGACGTCTAATGTCTTATTTTTCTGTGACAACACCTGAATATAAACTTTAACGTGAATGTTTTTACTTTCAAATCTGAGGTCAAGACTTTAAGGAGTCGATTTAAATCCTCGTGTTGCTTCTTTGTTGGCAGTTTGTCTGATCACATTAATAAACTATTAAACTCATGATCCACTGTCACGTCACATTAGTTCTATATTATATTTATAAACTCAAACTTTGCTTCATGAAAGTTTGATCAATATTAAATTAAGGAAATCCATCTATTTGGAGTCGGGAATAAACTTTGATCATCAGGTTGAAAGAAAATTACGACTCATTTACAGAGTTCATAAAACTTAGGGAAAGTTAGATTCAACACATTTTAATGACTTTAATGCCACAGAATGAAAATTAATTTTACAATAACCAAATTCAGAGCTTCCACACATCTTCATGGACAAAACTTTTCCATGACTTTTCAAGGACTCATAATAAACTGTAATGACCATTCACAACATGAACAGAACTGTCCCCTGTAATTTACTCCATATGTTTGAGGTATGAAAACTTAACAACCTTTTTCAATCTCTAATAGTCGATCTTGTTTGTTACATGTTACACGTGAAGGTTATCGACAGAAGAGTACTGTTACAGTTTCATTACACACAGCAAAGCTCTACGACTTTTCCAAAACTTTCAATGACCTTTACTAATTCCATGACCTTTCCAAGCCTGGAAAATGAAATGACGACTGTTCAAGGTTTTTCATGACTGTAGTCGGGTTTCCATCCACCTATTTTTATTTGCATTTTCAACAATTGTGGAAAAAAAAAAAACTTTTGAAATTCGAAAAAAGGCCGAAATATCGCAAAAAAGTTTATACGCTTGGAGGGGGTGGAACAGTCAGCGCATCGATATTAGGAAAATGTGACTTTTGGCAATGGAAACAGATTTAGCGAATAAACGATGACGTAGGCTACTGGATCCTACTTCTACACTTCACTTCTGCTCCACAAGTCCACAGTCAATCTTATGTACGCTGACAACGCTGATATGAGATGAGAGCTCTCGCAATAGCACAGAAGTTCCCAAGGAATCTCTCCATCTCGTCGTAGTCGTGGATGTGCCGGTAGTTGTTTACATCAGTTGTGGACATGAGACGCTCTCAGTGACGTCACGGTGCCCTCTTCTTCTACGGCGTTCTTTTGCATTTTTATTTTTCACGAGAAGCGCCACATACTGCTCGACCTGTTGACTCCAAATACTCGCAAAACAATAATGAATGGAAACATGCATAAATTCACATTGTCTTTTGCGCATTTTCACAAAATTTGCTTAAAATTTGCGATCCATTTGGATGGAAACCCAGTGTGCGGTTAACGCTGCAAATTTGTTGACTTTGCGGCTCCTCATGTCGTCCAGGGTAAAGTGACGAATGACTAACAGACAGTGCATCCTCTGCTCCGAGCATCTCGGCCACAAACAAAATATGAGCGTCCTTATCTGCGTGACGTTTATGCAAGGGGCATTTGGTAAATTATTTAAAAAGAAAAAGGTACTGTTATTTTAAGATCTGACAATGTAACTTTGGGAAAAAAGATTTATAAAATCCTACCTGCCATGTCTTAGCATTTTTTTAAACTTTTGAAAGACTAATTTAAGATATTTTAATACTAATTAAGGTATTTTTAATTCAATGCCTTTAAGACTTTTTAAGGATCTGTGGGAAACCCTGTACATTTTCAGTCAATAGACTTATTGATGGACTAATTATTTCACTTTAATAAACTGATGAAGAGTTTAATTCATAACTAACATTTATAAACTCGTGTGTAAGAATCTTAATTTGTAAAGGACCTAAAGCTGTCAGAAAACAGTAAAGTAGAAGCTCTGTGACGTTCCAACGAGAAACATTAATAAAAACTTGAGAGGTCTGAGGACATGTTCACCCACCTGACATACTGAGCACTGATGCCGACCACAGAGTGATGATGACAGACACGCAGAGGACGAGGCGGGACATGACCTCAGTTAAACCTACAGCCAATGAGACGAGACAGACACGAGCCAATCGCCTCTTCCTGTCAGTATTTATATTTACCTACTCTCTGAAGTGAAGCAGAAACCGTGACACAAACATTCACACACATGATCCACGTCTACATGATAGTTAGTGACACTCACCAGATTGACGCAGGTTGATAAGATGATCTGTGGAGACAAAATCACAACAGCGTTTTTAAATTATTGATCATTTTCAGATGAGAATACAGAGGCCTCCAAACACACACACACACACACACACAGCTGGGTCCCTGTTTGAACCTCTGCGACCTTTGACCCCTGAACAACGGGGGGCCGCAGAGCCGAGACGACGTCCTCAAACCGCCATGACAACTATGATACAGAAACGACAAGCAGATTTCAGAGAGCGAGGAGCGTTTTTGTACTTACATGTGAAGAAAGGAGGTCGTGAACAGGGACGATGGTTCGCTCTGTTTCTGGTGTGTTAATGACTAACTGCCAGTGTTTACTGAGAGTCCACAGTCTGCAGCTCAGCACTGTCAACACACACAGACACACACAAACCTCCCCCTAACATCCACCCACTCACCTCTGAAACACATCAGAGCCCCGTTTCCCAAAAGTCCCAGGAAGTACTTTAAAACCTTTTAACACAAGCGTCCATCTGTTGAGTCCACTGCGACCACGACCTCCACTGCAGCGTCTTCGCCAAGATGTCCGCACAAAACCACTTTGAGAGTCGATAAGATTAAAGGCACTTGTTTTTTAATCACCCTGTCCACTGCAGCTCTTTATGTTGAGCCATTCCTAAAAGTTGTGTCACGTTCTCACCAGATGTGCTCACTGCCATATCTGGAACACTCAAATGCGTTTGTGTGTTGAGATAACGAATGATTTTGTTCGTCAGACTCAGACTACAGGCTGGGGATCTTTTTCCATAACTGAAACAAACACACACTTCAGTGATGCAATACACACGCCTAATAATTTAGTGTGATTCCACTGACCACCATGTGGCGGCAACTTGAGCTTCAAACTATTCATTAACACACGATAACAAGTTCATGAAATAACTAGACAAAAATCAGGATTATAAATATTAGGTATAATCATCATTAAGTCATCATCAGTGCAGGTCTCCATATGTGTGTCACCGTTAAATCAGACCGAATATGGCAGCTTGAAAAGGTGTGTTCTCAGACGGGATTTGAACGTGAAAAGGGAGTCGATATTGTAAATGTCATGTTTGGGAGAGTTCCAGAGGTGCCGGCAGAACGGCTGAAGGATCCAGAACCCATGGTAGTCCAGCGGGCACAGGTACAGGAGGGTGTGTAGATATGAAGGAGTTCAGACAGGTAGGAAGGGGCTGGGTTATGAAGGGGCCTAAAGGTGAGACCCAGAATCTTGAAATTGATGTGATATTTAACAGGAAGTCAGTGAAGCTGCTGGAGAACAGGAGTGATATGATCTATGGAGGGAGTTATAGTTAAGATACGGGCAGCACTAGAGTTTATGAAGACAGTCGAGAGGAAAACCAGAGAGGACAGAGCTGCAATAATCAATACGAGATGTAACCGAAGAATGAACGAGGATAGCAGTGCTGTGAGGTGTGAGTGACGGGTGAAGACGATCAATGTTGCATAGATGAAAGTATGCAGACTGAGTAACATTACTGAGCCTCAAAGGTCAATGTACTGTCCAGGATGACACCCAGACTCTAAACCTGAGGGGAGGGACAGCCTTTGGAGTCTGGAGTCAATGGTCAGAGAGAAACTGTGGTTTAACCAAAATAGATTTAGTACCTGGTTGTCAAGGTTGTCCCTTGTCACCAATCCTGTTTGTGACCTTCATGGACAGGATCTCGAGGTGCAGCCGGGGGGAGGAAAAGGTCCAGTTTGGGGACCTCAGAATTGCATCCCTGCTTTACGCAGATGATGTGGTTCTGTTGGCTCCATCACACCGTGACCTCCAGCATGACCTGGAGTGTTTTGCAGCCAAGTGTGAAGCAGTTGGGATGAGAGTCAGCACCTCCAAGTCTGAGGCCATGGTCCTCTGTCGGAAACTGGTGGATTGCCCTCTCCGGGTTGGGGGAGAGTTTCTGCCTCAAGCGAGGGAGTTCAAGTAACTCGGGGTCTTGTTCACGAGTGAGGGTAGAATGGAGTGTGAGATGGATAGGCGGGTCGGTGCAGCTTCTGCAGTGATGCGGGCGCTGCACTAGTCCATCGTGGTAAAGAGGGAGCTGGGCTGGAAAGCAAAGCTTTCGATTTACTGGTCCATCTACGTCCCAACCCTCACCTATGGTCATGAGCTCTGGGTAGTGACCGAAAGAATGAGGTAGCAGATCGGAGCTCGGAGTAGAGCCGCTGCTCCTTCACATCTAAAGGGGTCAGTTGAGATGGTTTGGGCATCTGATCCGGATCCTCCTGGGCGCCTCCTGTTAGAGGTGTTCTGGGCACGTCCCACTGGAAGGAGGCCCCGGGGCAGACCCAGAACACAATGGAGGGATTACATATTTCATCTGGCCTGGGAACGCCGCTGGGTCGTCCAGGAGGAGCTGGAAAGCGTTGCTGGGGAGAGGGACGTCTGGGGTGCTTTGCTTGGCCTGCTGCCCCCGTGACCCGGCCCCAGATAAGGGGATGAAAATGGATGAATGGACGGATGGATTTAGTACCTACAACGAGAATATCAGTTTTATCACGGTTAAGTTTGAGGAAGTTGTTCGAAAAAGGTCCAGTGTGTGGGATTACAGGTGATATATTGGCATTAATGGAGTATATATGTTCTCTTAAATGTAGATTCTATAATCTTCACTGGTCTATTTGTTTTTGAGAGACCTCTGTGGATGATTCAGCTTCCCGTAAAAAACCTCCTGAACACTGAAGGAATTTGAACCAGGAGAAGTTTCAGCTGGTTGCAATCTGCAATCCTCACCACTAGATGCAACTAAATCCCCTAAATCTGACACACTGGTCCTTTAATTTCATGTAGCGCCAACATCATTTTATCTTTCCTCCTCTCTCGTTGTCTCCCATTCAATAATGTCCTCTCTTATCTGTTTCTGTCTTCTCACCTAGTTTTTTTAAATATCTTACTGCGTTTGTTTTTGTCTGTGATCTTTAAATAAAAATATTTAAATCATGTTACATTTCTTTTGTTTCTCTTTTGTGTCTGCTCCTCTTCTTGTGTCTTGTTTCCTTTTGACTCCTCTTCTTTTCTGTTGTTCTCTGCTTTTTCATTTTTTTTCCTCCTCCTCACCACTAGATGTCACTAAATCCTCCTAAATTTTGCAAACTGTTCCTTTAAAGGAGCTGTATCAGCTTAAACATCAAAATGGGAAACTTTCTTTACTAAACTCTTTTATGTTGCAGCTCAAACCTGCATTTCACTGCATATCAGAGTGAAAACCTGAGTGTGTGGATGTGAAAAATGATTTGGTTGAACCCAATAATTTATTAATTTAGACAGAGGTTGGCAAAATGCACAGATTCACTTACGATAATTATCATCAGCAAAGATCAGTGTACAATACACCTGTGTCACTAAGTTGAAGGCAGAACAAAATGGAACTTGTCTGTTGACTGAAGTTTCAATAATATCAACAGAGTGAGACGTCCTCTCTCCAGACGAGTCACATTCTCCCAGTTTAACTATTAAAATCATAATAATTTAAACATAACCTTTATAGTTTAAAATCAGGACCTGCAATATTTGGATCAAGTGTGTCCGATTATACAGACGGATGACAATAAAGCCTCTCTTATCTTAAATAAATTGTTTAATTAACCATATTTTTGCATGGAGGCTCATTATTTTTTTATTGATGCTTTTTATTTGTAGCACTTAGAGGGAGGACAACAGGACTTTCACTGAGGATCAGTTTAATTACCTATGAATCATTTTGTCAACCTTCAGCATCTGTATCAGTATTATCAGTATTATGCAGAATTCTGTCTGTCCTGTGGATCTGTTTGCTTTCTAACCATGTTAAAAGGGTGTGTGACTTCGATCAACGTGGATTGGTGGACGTTTAAATATCTGAATATATGAAACACAGTCAGTTGATTCCACATCAATACAAATCCAGAGCAGACAGAAAACATGATGTACCTGTTCAAAGTGTGCGAGCTACAGATGACGACAGACTCCTGCAACAAAAACACAGACAAAAGTCAATGTTAGAAAAATGGCTGATGATAAAGATATAACGAGGCGTCTGAGACCTCGATACAGCTTCTTTTCAATTTGGAATTACGTAACACCCACGCAAACACACACAAAGAGTATAAAGACTGAGGCATCAAATAACTGAGATCAGAAAGATATCAAGACACAAATGGAGATTAGGAAAAGGAGAACATTTCCTCACAAGCACAAAAAAATGTTTATGCAACAGAGGACAGTGCACTGACTTACATGTATTCCCCCGTAGGGATGCCAGTTTCGGTTTATTTTGCTTTCAACAGCCCGACACACATTAACCAGTAACTAACTAATTACGGTCTCAGAAAAGAGCAAACTTAAAATGACATGAACACAAGAGGCCTTTCCTTTTGGTTGGGCGCTCCATCAACTCAGTGAACTCTAGCTCCACACTTAAAAGTGCTTCTCATTTAATTTTTTGCCTTTTCTTTTATTTTCTGTTGGCTTTGCTAACAGACAGCCGACCAGCTGCGCTACCCACCCTGCCCTGTCCACCTTCTGGTCTCCACTGGTTAGCTAATGTTAGCCTTGGTTGCCCTGCACTACACACCATGGTGGCCACCATCCAGTCTCTCTTAGGTTGCCCCGTTAAGTAAGCGGCTTCATTTTGAGCCACAAACCCACTTTAGCATTGTTAACTACGTTAGCACCACTAGCAATGCTGACACTGCTGACGGTGCTAACATCACTAACAGTTAAGTTAATAATGCAAAAGGGGGATTGCTGATCCGCTTTAAGTAAATTTGGCCTGAAAAAAGCGTACGCCACTTCCTACGCAGAAGTTGTGATCTATAAAAACTGACTTTGACCCATGCACACAAATATTTTGGAGATGGGAAACTGGCAATGCAGAGGGTGAGGTGGAGGCCTGACTGTAGTAATTGTCAAATATTTTCTGGCACTCGCCATTTTTGGCTTTTGTCCGTACGTACATTTTTATCATGGATCCTACGCACTATTTTATAACTCAGACCCCAAATGAATAAAACTGAAAACAGTTCCATGTTACTAATCAGTGTAACTCCGGCGCTGCACATTGCAGTTTGGCTTCTTACTACAGTGGCGGATGTGAAAACACAAATGGCCATATCGGGAGCCAGTGTTTGAAAACAAGACTCACTCCCTCTGTAGATATAAACGGCTCATTGTGAGGTAAGAACACAACGATTCTTACTTTCAGGTCATTACACACTAAAGGAAACACTTATGTTATATTATATTCCATTCCTGCTGTGAACAGGTCAAATCAGAGGCCTTTGTGCAGTGTTGGTCATCTCTGCCTCCAGTTGTCTGCCCTCCACCTTGACAACGCACTGACGTATTCCTAGAATTATAAGTTATCAGGTCTCTGGCAGAAGGAACCATCATCTCCATTTTATTATGAATGAAGCTCTGTATGTTGAGCCATGAACAGACCAACATACTGTTTGAATATCATGTGTCACAGTGGTCACATGAGCCTCTAAAAACGTGACCTCTCTCCCTCAGGTGACATAGATGACATTTTTTTGTATTCTTGCAGCCTGTTGGAGCTTCAGCTGACCTCAGGTTGCCTGTCAATGCCGCCCAATGCACAGTAAAACCCTTCAAACAGGAATGCAGGTCTTGTTGTTCACTGTGAACCGGTACAGGCGTGAAATCCAGGCCGGCCTCCGGGGTGTTGCAGAGCGCCGCTGGCTGTGGAAACCAGGACAGATATTAAGGTTAACTATTCATCCTCTTGTCTTCTTCTGTGCCTTAGCCTTGTTCCCTCAGCTCGCTTTACCTTTGTGTCCTCCTCTGTTTTAATTTTTCAGACTAAAAGCAGGCCTGGGGACATAAAAGAGACGTCTCTGGTTCCACGGGCGACTCTGTGATGGGGTGACTAACAGCGTTTTGGAATGAGACCGAGGGAGGGTGCGGCTCTGTCCCAAGTGTGTCTTCTTGTGATAGAAGTCTGAGAACTGGCCCGTCGCCTGCTGCTTTGTGTCAGAGATTTCTGTTTGTTCCCTTCACTTCCCATGAAATAGTTTAAGGACGGGATCAGTGTTTGCGTGTTTTTGTCTGCAGAGTGCAATTTGTCTGACACAAGTTTTGTTGAACAGTTTTGATTGAAGGCGCCGATAGTTTGTGTTTATGATGAACTTCAGTTTTCTTTACAACAAGAACTGCAAAATATTCTGATCCAAATAAATTTACTTCCATTGAGCAAATAAAGACTTCATAAGATTTGACACACAAAAATCATCAACTACAAAACACTATCCTATTTGTACATCTATGAGTCACTCAGTGTTACCCTGAACCTGTTTTTCTCACATCTTTACAGAAGCGGTAAACATGAAGATTTATTGATTGGGAACATGTTTAATATGAGAAATCATACCATAAGTTTACAAACTAGGACACAACTCGAGTAGTATAATCCAAGTCTCATTATCCAGTCGTACGCCCAGTACTTCCCAAACGCATGGATTTTTGCTAAATCATAATAATTAAAACCAAACTGACAGTGAAACTTATCTGTGCTCTTTTCAAAGCCAGTCTCCAATACTAAGGCTACTTCGGCAGGTACTGAGCATACCGCTGGTAAATGAGACTTGGATTACACAGCATGAGTTGTGTGAGACTTTGAAAACAGATGTTTCAATATAGTTTTCTGTTGTTAAACATGATCCCCAACCCATCAATAAATCATTATGTTCATTGTTTCCTTGGAGGCATGCAAGAAAAGAAAGTTTGCATCACCAATTCAAGGTAACTCTGGATGAGTATAGTTTGGTTTATTTGCACAAACGTGTGTACAAATAACACGTTTGTGTGTATCACTATTCCCTCTAACTTGTAGCTGTTTTTTCGTTATCTTTTGAATTTAATATGAATTATGGAACCGTTTTTGTCAACGTTTGTTTCCCCCGTTTTGTACAATAAATTGTTGTTTAAAGTTTCAACAAGTTTCTTTTGGAGTGCGTGACACAAGTGTGTTTTGAAAACGACCGCGGACTGTCACCTGCTCAACGCATCAGTACCTTCGGATGCCATGACAGTAATAGATTATAGATTAATAGATTATAATAATAATGTCAAAATATCATTTACAGACCGATTTAACAGACGATCACTGCTGCCCGACCTGCAGGTCCATTTGTGGGTTCCGCGGGTTACAGGTCGACCCGCGCATCACTACTCAGCTCAGTCTATAAAGGCTGTACACAACAGTAAGGCTATAGACATTATATTCTATTCAGTCCGGCAGAACCAGCAGCGCATCGGCTCTACAGTGCACGGCACTGCTGATTCACCATTTTATTGCAGCACAGAGTGTCTGCCAGCAACGGTTCTGATTTAATCAGAAGACAAATTAAACAGGATGACTAGCCAATGTGAAAATCAAAAGAAAGCATAGAAGCATGTACTGAAGGAGACTGTTGTGCCATCACATTATTTTGTGGTTTGAGAGCAAAGATCCGGTCGCCGCTGTGCAAAAATGAAAAAAACCCGGAGTCCGCCTCCAGAGCCCTAAACAGAGATTGTGTTTTGCGTTTTCGCAAATTAGAGTCCTTTTCAGATTTTTTTGAATAGTGATAGTGAGATGCTGGCTACAGACTGTATTCATAATCAGTACGCCACAATAATATAAATAACCAGCAGCAATTCATCAGCCAATGAGAATATGTGTGTGTGGGCGGGGCATAAGCACACACAGCCAGCAGCAGCAGTGACTCGCCGCAGCAAGCCAACAACCCGTCTGCGGTCATTTTGACTTGACCAGCTGACTTCACTACAAGCTGATTGGCTGTAGAAACAAGTGACGTGCTTTAAAACCAGCCGCCGGCCATTTGACCAGCTGAGTGTCAGGTGACGCCATCAGCCGGCTTGAGTCGAGCTCAGACCGACCAGTTCACACTGCTGACACTTTTCTCTGCAACGTTCTAAAAAGATTTTGTCTTGTCACGAATCTTTGGTCTGAACTGGGCTTAGTTTTAAAATTTGAAGGCTTTTAACACATTATTTATTTGAAGTTGTGAATTCTGGTCTGGGACAGGTTTAGAAGTTAAAAAGTATCTTAAAAACCAAATTTATTTCACATATGTAAAACCTTTAGAAAATAATGTTTCACCTGAGAAGCAGAATTAGTCCATTGATAAGTTAGGTAGAACATTATTTGTCCCAATTCTCGATCTCGAATGGGGTTTCAAGTTTAAGTTTAAGTTTATTTACTTTATTAATCCCCCTGAGGGGAAATTCAATGTTTTCACTCTTGCTTGTCAATTACACACAGGTCTGAAAGACACAGACATGCACAAACAGGACCTATACATGCACAAAGTGGAGAGATGTCAGAGTGAGGGGGCTGCCCTTGGTGAGGCGCCCCGAGCAGTTGGGGGGTTCGGTACCTTGTTCAAGGGCACCTCGGCAGTGCCCAGGAGGTGAACTGGCACCTCTCCAGCCACCAGTCCACGCTCCATATTTTGGTCCGGACGGGGACTCGAATAGACGACCCTCCGGTTCCCAACCCAAGTTCCTATAGACTGAGCTACTGCCGCTAAAACGCTAAAAACAAGAGTTTAGGTGGGAGCTACTTCCTGGAATTATTTCATGACGAACAATGTGACTTAACTGAATAATGATTTAACTCATAAACCATTTTGTCTCAGCTTTAGTTCACTTTTAGTTTCTCTGCAGTTGAATTGTTGCCTGAAATTCTGTCTTTTTCACAGGATGAACTGAGGAGGAGCGTTAGTCTCGACAACAGAAGCAGCAGTGAATCTTCTGAGGGAGATTTGTTTACAGTCTGAGCTTCTTATCACACACTGACACCAAAATGACAAAGACACCACAGAAGAAAAGAAGAAAGGAGTAAAAAGAAAAGTGAGATGGAGGTGAAGAGAGGGAAGAAAGTAGCCATATGTACACAGCTTTACTGAAGTAAAAGTGTAGAGTAGTTTCAGCGATCATGCGTCAGCATAGTAAACTTTATGTTTGCAGGACATTTGAGTAATGAGTTTCATTTTACATTGGTTTATTTTTTCCCGTGTTTGTAATTAGTTTGATTAATATCGTGGACATGGATATCATTACAGAATGAAGTCATTATCGTCTGCTGTTAACTGCTGAAATAATAAAAGTAGGCTCCTCATTGTGAGGACTGGATGCTTTCACAGTGTTAGATTACTGTATTGTTGAGCAGCTGCTTGTGCCACAAGAGCTGTTTGTTTAGAGGATGGTAAAAAAACATTCTGCAAAGTACACTGGGAAAGTCATTCTGGTCCATTACGGAGTCCTAAATACTTTGTTTTCCCATATTTCAACTTGTCAAAGCACTTTCTGGTGGCGAGTGTTACTAAGGAGACGGAAAAAGAAAAAGACACTTGTTCACAGAAAAATCTTGTTTGACTTTATGTAATTAAATAATATATAATAATCTAATCACTCAGGCTGAGTGTTTCCTCACTTGTTCTGAAAGTTTAGTTTTCCAGGTGTGGTGAAGATATTTTTGTTTAATTGTAATTTTAATTCATTTAAAAACCGGAATTACCACGTAACAGCTATACCTTCACACACCAGTCAAGTTGCAGTTACAGTTTACATCCATGTCTGTCCAGACTCATATGAAGCCATGACAGCTGACAATCCTTCAAATGTTGCTACAAATTCTTAAACATGGATGCTTCACACACAGAAGATCTATACAATCAGCACAGTTTCAAGATTAGAGTCACCAGTTCAGTATCTGACCAAATGTCTCCCCTTCTCTTCCTGAGATATCACACTGAATAATGGCCAGAAAAGTGTTTTGCAGAACATTATGATATCATCACTTCATTATTTTATCCTATTAGACATTTGTGTGAATTTGTTTCATAATTAGCATACAAATTCTTGAGTTACGGCCAGAAACGTGTTCTGTGAGGTTACATTGACCTTTGACCACCAAATTCTAATCAGGTCATCCTTGTGTTAAATTAGACGTTTGTGCCAAAATTGAAGATATTCCATCAAGGTGTTTTTGAGCTGTCACATTCGCGAGATTGAGAGAGACAAGCTGACAGTGACCTTGACCTTTGACCACCAAAATCTATTCAGTTAATTGAGTCCAAGTGGACGTTTGTGCCACATTTTAAGAAAATTCCTCAAGGCGTCCTTGTGATATCGTGTTCATGAGAATGGGACGGAGGGACAACCACTGTCACTGGCGCAGAAGCATAACAAAGCTGACTATAGAACTGTTAATCTGAGTATGTAATCTGAATAACATGTAAGAGCTAACAAACGAGTTCACACTATCATCTTGTTCACAATAATACCGGTATGTTTTTGAATATCATATGAAAAATTCATATTGTGATACTCGCAATATTTGGACTTGTTGACATACAGTACTGACGTCATACTGTTACCCCCGGCAACAACAAACATGGCTGAAAGCGAAATAAATTATTACTCTTAGTGAGTTACAGTGAGTTACCCTCCCTGCAGAGGGAACTCATTCAGCGGCTCCTCTGGCAGCTGCACAGCGTCTCTCCCTCTCCTCTCTCGCCGTGCGCACACAGGAGTCGGTGTCGACAAGTGATTAAACCTTTGGTGATGTAAACCTACGTGAATAAACTCCATATATGTGAATGTGTGATAGTTGTGGTATCATAACAGCCTGTCACGGGTTACAGCCTGATGATTAGAGGAGAAATGGCCAAGCATAAAGGTCCAGGTGAAAAAAAAACAACAACTCAATTTAGGATTTTACTAAAAGAAGGAAATCACCTGCTGATTTACATAAAGAGATCCCAGGGGACTGGGAAATGTGTAATTTGTGGTAGATTTGATTTAGTTGTACTGTTAATATTGTAACAGAATCTGAATCTCACTCTGAGTTACTACCGTCAGATAGAGGAAGTGGCTGATATCAAGAAGACCTACCAGTGGCTGGAGAATGCTGGACTGACAGACAGCATGGAGGCACTAATCATGGCAGCACAAGAACAGGCCATAAGCACAAGGGCCACAGAGGCCAGGGTCTACCTCAGCCCATCAGACCCAAGGTGCAGGCTGTGTAAAGATGCCCCTGAGACGGTACAGCACATAGTGGCAGGGTGTAAGATGCAGGCAGGATCAGCGTACATGGAGAGGCACAACCAAGTGGCTGGGATAGTGTACAGGAACATCTGCACCCAGTATGGACTCCAAGTACCCAAATCCCGATGGGACACAGCTGGGAACAACAGGGCTAAGATCCTGTGGGACTTCAGCTTCCAGACTGACAAACAGCTGCTGGCTAACCAACCGGACATAGTGGTGGTTGACAAACACCAGAAGAAGGCAGTGGTGGTAGATGTGGCAATACCAGCCGACAGCAACATCAGAAAGAAGGAACAAGGAAAGGTGGATCAAGGGTTGAAAGAACAGGTGGAACAGATGTGGAAGGTCAAAGTTGACCCCTGTGGTAGTCATAGCACTCGGGACAGTGACCCCCAAACTGACAGAGTGGCTCCAGCAGATTTCAGGAACAACATCTGAAGCCTCAGTCCAGAAGAGTGTAGTCCTAGGAGCAGCTAAGGTACTGCACAGAACCCTCAAACTCCCAGGCCTCTGGTAGAGGGCCCGAGCTTGAGGATGACACAGATATTTGTCATATCGTCATTATGTGTGAATTTTCAGAGACATGATCAGAGAGATGAGCTAATGTGTCCCAGAGGCCGAAAAAAAAACATTTCAAGTTACATATCTGATTGTGTCTGCAGGTCCCAATCCTGTAGTTCTGACCCACAATAAAGCAGAAATGACCTAAAGCCAATCAGCGTGCAACATACAGAGCGATGTAAATACTGTTTATCGGGGGAGGGGTAGTAACACCTGCTACAAGACATCAGCAAGCAAAACCAACAATTCCTGCTGCCTGCATCTCCTCAACCATTCTTGCACTGGTGCTATTATTCTTTGAGAATTATTCCAGTAGAACAACAATGTGGATTAATCCGCCACTGTAAATAGTCCACAGAAAATGCTGTTTCCTTCTGTTTGTTTAATAAAAACTACAGTGACCATCTGCTTAGTGCGGAGACTTTGAAAACAAGTATTAGTTTGTGTTTTTAAAGATTCAAGTCTTCTGTAGGACCCAAGGTGCTTGGAGCTGACAGCCACAGACAGGAAGTCAGACAGCATTGAGAGATGAACCAATATGTTACTGGTTTTGGTTTTCTTATGGGTTTTATTGATAATGGAAAATTGTAAAATATCACCAGCCTAATTATTTCAAGTGGAGTTTAGTTTACGCTTTATTGTTTCTGAAGGTTTCAACTGCTTTGCTGCCCTAACAGGAACAAAACTCTGCAGAACACAAGATTAAAATAAAGAAATTAAATCTATATGTAACTGTGCAAAATCTGGGACTTTTCTGTCCAAACTGGTCAAACGATGAACGTGATGATGGATAAAAAATAGAGCTGTGAAAGGAAAGATTAAAAAGAGAATCTTGTTTTCTGAAAGAATGATGAGAGAAAAAGGAGGGTGGAGAATGATGGAGAGATAAACAGAGAGATGTCTCTTCTTTCGGCTCTATAATATATTTTAGCTGTTTCATGGTGAAGGAGGTCACATCGCAGGCAGAAGGCCCAGTTCTTCCCCAGCAGGACAATGAAGACGCACCTCTCCTCCCTCCCTCCTCCTCCCTCCTCGTCCTCAGCCTTTGTCTGCAGGCCCAGCAAGTGAGCCGGAGGCTGAAAGAAGTTTTGTTTTGGGCGAGGTTTATAAATGGATCAAAGCCTCCTCGATAGTGCTAATCTTCTCACAAGTCCTTCTCAAGACCATGTTGCACATCTCAGACGGAGCGGTGAGTCTTTCCTTTAAATACCTCGCAGGATTTTTTTTTTTCAAGTCTGGCAGCAGTTCAGGTTCACTGGAATATATTGAGTTTAATTTTTTTTAAAAAAACAAAAATCCACTTTTGACTGGTTGTTAAAGCAGATTTCTGCAAAAGTGAAATCAGTAAAGGAGCAGGAAAAAAAGTGTGTATAAAATTATACACATTTTTTCAACTATAGTCAACTCAAAGCTCTTAAATAGACGATACAAATATTCCAGTATTTTAAAATTATCATTATTTTTTGTTTGTCTTGAGCCTTAGCAAAAAGCAAATTTTTAATGCATCCAACAAGCATTTCAGATTGATTGATTTGATTTGATTTAATGCACTGTGCTCCAGTCAATCACATTCAATCTTACAGAAGGCGCACCAAGCTATTGTTTATCTCATCCCTGATCAGTTCAACCACTAATTAATCTGTGGGTGTGAGCGAGAGGCCGTGAGGATGATAGAGCTTTGGTCTTGACCGTGGTTCAAAAACGGGACTCATCCATGTGACTGTTTGTAGATATCAGTTAGTTATCCCGCCTAACTGCTGCTGTAACTAAACTGCTGAAGTGCAGAAGTTCATCTTCTGTAAGTTATCAAACAGCTTCAGGTGCATCACTGCCTTCCTCTGAGCCAGTGGCGTTTTGATCCTAACTTATAACATAGCCCAGAAAAAAAGACAGACTGTAATCAGATTTGTGATTGAAAAAACGACACCTGATTCTGAGGAAATCCTGAAACAAACTGATTTGCATTCTATGAGAACTATTTTTTAGTTATGAGGGAAAATATGGACAAACAGACTGAACACTCAACCTAAGGATGTTTAAGTGCGGGCGAAGCAAAAAAAAAGTGTGTAACGATGTTGCATCATAGAAAAGCTTTTACTAACCACCCAACGATTGAAAAAGGTTTCATTTTTAAAAATCTTTAAAACATTAACAGTGTTCGCTGCTCTGAGATGCTGGGGGTGTTGCCTCTGAAGGCAGTGAGCTGAAGAACGAGCCACTTCAGAGCAACAGACTCTTTAGCGGCCTAGATGAGCTATAACTGTAGCTCCACTTCACTGTGCATATACATGTACTGAGACTCTCATCAGCAGCTAACTCAGTAATACAAAGCATGCATGCATACACACACAAGCACACACACACACCCCAAGTTACAGAATGAGCTGTCACACTCTTGTTAGCAGCAACCCCAGAAGCTTTGGTCTATGGTAGCGCAGCACACACCCTCTTTTGCACATAGATAGCCTCTCGTTCAGCAGCTAATGTTAGCTCAAGCACACACCCACAACAGTGAGCAGTAACTGCCGGCAGGCTGGGTAACTGATTCACTGATTCAGGCTCAAATACTGAAAAGTATGTTAGTGACCACTGTTTTACTTGTGTTTATACCATTGTGGCATTTAACAAAGATATTTATCAGACTGAAAGAACTAAGACAGGTCATGGGACGTCCCATCAGCAGGCGCCCGAAACAACACTGATGCTATGACCTCTAACCTTAGAAGTAACGTAGTTTTTATATATAAGAGGAGAGGTTATGTTAAGAATGGCTCCAGTCCATCATCGCGCCATGATTTCAGGCCCGACCAAAAAAATCAGACACAGAAATATTGAAAAATATAGTCTAACTCCATCATTCTGTACTAAATAGTTCCAAATCTTTTCAAAACATGTGTAATGCGTTTTCTGAAGAAATTATTGATTTTGCTTTACCTGGACTTAAAAGATGCAGATTTTTCCCAGTGTGATTAGCTTACCATCTTTCTCTTGCCTCCCATCATCCTCTTCCTCTAGATGTTGTCGAGGCTGCTGGGACTCCTCGTCCTCTCCTCCCTCTGCTCAGCCATGCTGAAACCAAATTTCAATGACTCCAGTACAGAAGACCAAGGCACCAACTGGTCTCACCGCAGCCGTAGCATGCCGATGCCCTCCGGCTACATGCCATTCAGCGAGGGGCACCCTGACGACATGGACTCCAAAACGCAGATGAACCAAGGCGACATGTACTCTGGCGACACGGACTCCAATGCGCCGATGAACCAAGGCAACATGTACTCTGACAACATGGACTCCAACACACCAATGCGCTATGGCAACATATACAACATGAACACAGAGGACACAAACTCTGGAGACCCCCCAAAGACCATAGAGTCCCGGATGTTTGGAAGCACCGATCCAATGATGCCCCCCATGCCTGATACTGGGATCTGTGAAATGCTGATGAACTCGGCAGCGCCTGTTGACCAGATTCCTTTTTTCTGCCTCTGTTGGCACTGTAAGGGCACCGTGGGGCCCAAAGGAGACCGTGGAGACCGGGGCCCTGCGGGTATGTAGATCACTTTAAGTTTCCCGTTTTGGCAGGAAAGCAGGCTACGTATGAAAGCTGACAGCAGCGGTGGGTTTCATTTTTGGTTAGACTCCTCTTACAGGAGGCTGGGGGTGATACACAACTGAAGTTAAACAAATCTGATTCTCAAAGGAGCAATGATCAAATTAGAGTGCTCGGATGCTGCAAGAAAAAAGGTTCAGGTTTGCAATAATCACTCAGGCAGCAACATGTAATGAACAAGAAGCACAGACTTCTGACCAAAAAAGGAAGAAAAGGTGATTGTCAGTGAGCTAAAACATTAAATTATAAATATGAAGAAGCTCGAGACACAAGAGATGCTCTTGAGCATTTTGTTGTTATGTGTAAAAACTATATACTGCATAAAATAATGTACGTAGCCACCGGGATATCACCCATTGGTTTATGGACTCCTGTTTTGAAGCCTTGAGCGTGGCGTTTTGGCGATCGCCTTTTGGAGTTTTGGAGCCAGAAGTGACTATTTGGATGAGAGGATGCAGCTCTGGGGGAGAGAGGGGTGGATCTGACGCAAAAGCCCTTTTCACACAGAGATGCCGCTATACAGCCGCTACAAAGTCCCTTCTTTACACCACAATTGCATTTTGAAACAGAACCAAATAATGGCGACATCATGCCACTCCAGTGTGTGATTTCAGACAAAAGGGGCGTGAAGGGTGTGACGTGTAATGCAACAGCATTGGCCTTAAATGTAACATACAAAATAACAGCATAACATGACAATAATAATCATTTATCATCCCTGTTATATGTCGGCTGATCTCATCCTCTGCTCAGAGGGTAAAGAGCTCCTGGACCTCATTTTTTTCCTCAATCTGAGGACATTTACAGCCACTGTTCTTCTTTGAGTTAGCTGCTAACTGCTTCTTGCTACTTTTTAAATTCCCGGCCTTGGGTTCCTCACACGTTATGTTGTCAAAAGGTCAACATTGTTACATCCATTTTGTTTGTTTTTTTACAGACCTTGTTCTGCCGCTGTAACTACCTCCGTTGCCGGCTTAAAGAGGAGGCAACTCTGTCTCCCCAATCCGTCATCATACCTTTTATACAGAACAGCGAGGCGGTGTAATGGCATGAATTTCCTGCCTTTAGGAGGCAATGTAAAAGAGGCTGTAGACTGTGGTGATGCATCGTAGACAGCCTGTCACTTAAGCAGCCCCGTCCTTTACAATGCATAACTTAACCCTTAATTAAATGTAAATGGGTGAGTTATATAAAAAGTCTCCCCCTCGTACAGTTGTCAAGAACAGGGAAATAAGCTATAAAGATGTATATTGGTTTTTTTGCACCGGGTTGTAAACATGTTTATTTCTACTGTGAAGTTGGACATTTTAAAATAGGAGTCTACGGGGACTGACTCGCTCTTTGAACCAGCCTCATATGGCCATTAGAGGAACCACAGTTTTTGGCACTTGAGGTTGCTGCTTGGTAAAAAACCAAAGAAAGACATTAAAGTATCTGATGAGAAACATGCATGAAAAAAAGACATGCAGCTCATGACTTAGATAACTTTTCAATAAAGTTCCTTTTTTGTTTGTTTTGAAACACCAGGTGTTTGAGAACCACTAGTCTCTGCAAGAGGAGTGAGGACTGTGATATCAGCAATAAAAAAAGTCAGTGAAACAAGTAACCAACAACTAACCTGAGTGTAATTTTTTATCAGGTGCACCTGGGAGTCCTGGAAGAAGAGGAATGATGGGGTTCCCTGGTCAACCAGGATTCACAGGCAGTCAAGGGGTGAAGGGTAAGTTACACATCAGGAACTCTCCATCACCTCACTGTTAATGACAACATAACAAAACATCAGTCTTGGGCTGCAGTTTTGGCTTTTTTCTATGTCTGGTTATCAATGAAGAAAACACCTTTCAACAACATTGAAACTGTCTGTTTTGGGCCATCTTCTTATCTGATACTGGATTAGACAGAAAAAAAAATGTTGGGCTGCTCTACAAAAGCCACCTTGTGCCCCAACAGAGGGGGACCAAAAATGGGGACGGTAAGGAATGGTTCTAGTGGTACCATCCACAACTTTTCACAGTGGAAACAGAAAAAAAAAGCGTACCAAACTAAATTAAACGTATCGTACTGCTCAATGGAAACGGGCCTCATGTGTCTCTGTTCAGCCCATTCATCTCATACAACTTGTCCACCAAATCAGATCTGGTTCTTCAACCAATTCCGTCCAGGACTCTTGGAAACGGTTGTTGTACCATGCGCAAAACAAGAAAACAGTAGGAGTAAAATGGCAGAACACACTGATCACCTGCCAACTTCTGTTTCATTATTGCAGATATTTGTTTTTCTCCAACTATTAATGAGACCAATGCACGCCATCCACGTTTCCCTCACTTGCATCTCTTCCTTGCGTAGAGAAATGAGAGTCTTCTCCTCTGAAGCGCCACGTGAAGCGGCGTCCATTATCAGCTATAGAAACTTTTGATAGAGTTTGTGTCTGCACACACAAAATGTTATATATACATATATAATGATAAAGATTCATTTCTCAGTAGCAGAGCAGCAGTGTTTTCTCTCTGTCTAACAATCAGCTGCACATGAACAACAACCTGCTTTCTGTATTTATAATCTATATCGATATTCTGATTGTGATCATCCAATAACCCAGAATATGATCGCTATGTCTTTGAACACTGGAAATTATTTATTAGGCCAATTTTTTCAGGGAAAATTACAATTCTGTAACTCACCGACCCGATGCTCAGGAATGATCAGCCTCAGTGTGACTGAATGGAAATGATGGTCAGTGGTGTAAAAAGTGTTACTTGCTGACAGACAGACTCTGACTTTGATTGTATCGATGATTGAAGTTGATGAGGGAAGTACCAAATCGTGAAAAGAAAGATCTTTCTAATAAAACAATAAAGTTGTCTGTTTCCTTTTCTTGTTCAGATTTATAACTCGATGGTGAATCAGAAAACAAATTAAATCTCAAACGTGGCAGTGATACACTTGGGTTTAACCTCTTACCCATCTTCACTCTGGTGTGAAACTCCAGTGATGTTGTGATCTATCAGACCAGTCTGATCAGCTGTCCAATCAATACCTGATATCCAATCAGGGGGGTGTGCTGGTAGGTAAAGACTTCTGTGAAGCTGCACTCACATATCCTCGGTTCTCTCTCCTCGACTCCTTGGAGTCCATTTAACGAACTGAGACGTCCTTCAAGATGGTGAGAGTCGATCGACTTCCGGGTCAAGTGATCAAGGATAGAGGAGTCGAGGAGGAATATTGGGATGAAACCCAGATAATGTAAAACACAGATGACAGTAAAAAGAAATCTGGTGCACTATGACGTCATACCCAGAGTAGAAAAATCTGTAAACAGAGTATTCAGAACCGTCAGAAACCTGAGGATTTTCCTCACAAGGATCACTTTAACATACGTTTACCTCATTATTTGAAACTTTGGCCATATTCAACATAAACATCCTTCATTGTAACCTTCATAAAGGTCGCCTTTGTATTAACTGTAGACCATGCAGATGCCTGTCATGCACACTTTAATGTCCCCAACCAAGGTACTAGAGCTGAAAATCGGTCTTCAAAGACAAAGACAAGACATGACGCAAATGTTTGATTAGTCACTGTAATGTGATTACTGAATTCAGGAACACTAATGGGTTACATTACTGGGTTACTGACAAACAATGTGATTACAGTAACACTGGTCTTAATGCAGGTTACCTCATACTGCTTTTCATTTCTTTTGTAATAATCATTTTCTTTGTCGTTACAGGTCAGAAGGGAGACATGGGGGAGAAAGGACAGCCCGGCACTGTTGGTTTCACCGGGATGAAGGGCAGCCGAGGCTTCAAAGGTCTGCTAAGATCTCTCTGTGTAAAAGATTCCTCTATGTAAAGGGCTAATAGTGTTACATGAACACCACTATCAGCAGGACAACATCATTCGTCATTGACAAATAAAACAGTTGTATGATGTGACATTGCAGTAGTTAAGTTTTGGTTGAGTTTAGGCGCAAAAATGATCATGGTTTGAGTTATGGCTTCATGAACGTTGAGGGACGTTCCTCACCATGGCTACAATAATAACGTGTTGTTTTAGGTTGATCGTGGTTAAAATAAACTCATGTTGTGTCTAAATGTAATGTAAATATTCTTGATGCATGTCTCCAGGAGAAAAAGGGGAATCAGGAATGGAAGGCCCCCCAGGCTCACAGGGCCCTCAGGGAGAAACCGGTACATGCCCTGCCTCCTGTGAGAGTGTCCAGGGTCCACCAGGTCCACAAGGCCCCCCTGGATCAGCCGGAGCCCAGGGCCTGCCTGGGGTCAAGGGAACCATGGGACCTCAAGGTATTAAGGGAAATAAGGGTGACCTAGGTAGACCCGGCGACCCCGGCATGGATGGCCAGAAGGGTGAGCAGGGTGAGCAGGGGATGTGTGAGTGCACAGATGGAGCAGATGGTGCTGATGGGAGACCAGGAAGTAAAGGAGCTAAAGGGGTCAAAGGTAATACTGGTGTCCAGGGTGTACAAGGCCCCATGGGGCTAAAAGGCAACGAGGGTGACATGGGTCTCATGGGGCCACCTGGGCCCTGCTCCCCAGCCATCCAATCGGCATTCTCTGCGTGTATCAATGAGTCGTTTCCTATTCACAACTGGCCTGTTGCTTTCCCAATCGTCCTTACCAACCAGCAGGGGCACTTCAACCCACTCATGGGCATGTACACGGCCCCTGTCAATGGCACCTATGTGTTCAGCTTCCACCTGGCAGTTGCCAAAAAGGTTCTTAAGGTCGGCCTGTATCGCGAACACTACCCCATGGTGAGAGCAACAGAAACAACCCATCAGTCCACCACCAGCCAGACTGTCGTCCTCCACCTCATCATGGGACAACGGGTGTGGCTGCAAGTGAAGGATGAGACCACTAACGGCATGTACACCGACGCTGAGAGCAGTGGCACGTTTTCTGGATATCTGCTGTACCCCGACTCCTGTGATATGCCCATGGGCCGACATCACTGGCCTCAGCAAATTAGTACAGGATTCAAGTGGGACTCTCCTTCCTCATCTACCACACCTTCCCCCACCCCTCCACAATAGCAGGCTCCAGTCAGTCAGTCACTCAGTTACAGCAAGGCATCCACACACATCCAATCAAACACAGTGTATTTATAGCTGCAAGTTTTAGAGGGGTATTCTGTCACACAGAACATTTAAGTGACATTCAATATTCAATCTCTTCCATTTGTGGACTGAATCTGAGTTGTTCTTGACATGAGGTAAAAGGCAGGGTGGACAAAATAGCCAATATGAGTTTTGTTATTACACCACAAAAAATAACAGTAATAATCATGCTTATCAAGTCCTGTTTTAATAGCCATGCAAGTGACTGAACCATGAGGCTGACACTGGTGGTTTGTGGTGAAATATCTCAAAAACTATTGAATGGATTTCCATGAAATATGGTTTAGAAATTCATGTTTCCTGCAGGGTCAAGTGTAATCACTTTGGTCATTTTGGGTGGGGGGTGGCATGTGTGTCAATAAACTCAAAACAGCCTGTTGTACTGGAGTTCTGGAAACCACATAACAACATCGATAAACTATAAGATTTATAAAGAAATGAAGAAGAATGTGATGAAGAAAATAGCGGGAAAATACCCCCCCTCTAAAATGTGGACATAAATTCACTTATAATTCAACACTCACTGAAATATGAAATCGCATGTAGGCTTAGTCGTACCAGTTTGACAAATGCATTTGATCATGCACTCTGAAGTCTGTGTAAGGCAAAATCACTGATTTCTTTCTAAACACATTAAACATGTTAGAAAATACTTGTTGAAAACATGAAAAGACTGAACTGTGTAGTGCTGAATTGTGGAG
Source organism: Epinephelus lanceolatus (assembly GCF_041903045.1). Taxonomy (NCBI): domain Eukaryota; kingdom Metazoa; phylum Chordata; class Actinopteri; order Perciformes; family Serranidae; genus Epinephelus; species Epinephelus lanceolatus. The sequence continues at coordinate 42,406,448 of NC_135745.1, read as the reverse complement.
TTAGATTGCTCAACATATGTCCAGGTTTTTTGAGTAGACCCTGTATTTATTAGTCAGAAAACCCTAAGACAGCTTGCAGAAAGTAGCAAACTCATCGGTTTGGGCCGCACACCCATACTGTCATATACTGCATACCCTGGTAAAATTTCAGAAAGGTATGAAGGTATGAAAAAGTAGATACTGCCCATGCCTTGAAAGAATATAAGGCAATATATGAACATTCACATCCTGGATTGGTGTAGTTCTGGCTAATAAATCCTTAATTTTGCTTTTGGAAGAAACAGCTTTACAATCAGGTAAAGGAAATACTTCCCAAAACAACCCAAAGTCCAAAAATAACAGAAGCTGTGGGTCAATCTAGACAACTCACCGAGGATCTGTTGAAGGCTTAAGCCTCACTGATCTCTGTTTTAGGGCTGTTTCCAGCCCATCAGTTTATCTCCATGGTCTCTATGGTAATGGTGGTGAGTACAATGATCTCAGGCAACCAAAATGGCTCACTTGGTTGCCAGGCTTGATGAATTGCATATCAGAATCGGCTGCATTGTGGGTTGATCGGATGGCTGAGGTTGACACTGGCCCAAAACCAGCTAACTGAAGTTGATTTTTACCAGAGATTGGTCCAAGGCCTTTCGCCCAATGCCCATCTTTTTCAGTGCCAGCACACAACTGTGCCGACACTCAGCCACGAAGGAGCCAACTCAGCTGGCCACCTTGGTCATAAGCCCCTTTTATGCTGCCTCTTCAAGGCATGAATTTCATGCCTTTATGTCGCCTGTATAAAAAGTACAATCGCGGAATGGGGGAACAGAGGTGTCTAACCTTTGAGCCGACAGCAGAGATAATAACAGTGTCACAACAACATCTGTGTAAACGAGACAGCCAGCAGGATGGGACCATGGATGACATGGGTGTGACGTTTTGACAACTTTATGTGTGCGACCCACCCCCAGGAGATTTAAAAAGCAGCTGATAGCAGTTAGCAGCTAACTCAAAGAACAGAAAAAACGAAAAACAATGAAAATAGTTAGGTCCAGGAGCTCCTTACCCTTCAAGCAGAGGATGAAAACGAGGTAAATGACTGTTATTGGCCTGTTATTCCCATTGTTATAAAGTGCTGCCGATGCCTTTGTTAAACTTCACACTAAAGGGTGATGATGTTGCCGTTGCTTGGTTCTCTGAAAAAAATGCAAAGGCGCGATAAAGAAGGGACAGCATAGCGGCCCAACAGCATGATATCTATGTAAAAAGGGCTATAGATAAACTAACTGAAACTATAAATATGAGTCATATTTGTAAAACTGATTTTTCCTTTAAGTGTGAATACAAATATGACAGTTCAAAGCACCAGTGTGTAGGCTTTAGTGGCATCTAGTGGTGAGGCTGCATACTGCAACCAAGTGAACACCCCTCCACCCAACCCTCCATTTCCAGGCATGTAGGAGAACCTACAGTGGCCTTCACTTTGATATAGAAACGCCTAAGTCCCTCTCCAGACAAGGCTTTCAAACGAAGGCTGGGACACAGTGTCATATCACATGTTATCATTAAAGTAAAACACACATGCATTCAGTGTGGTCTGCACTTGCTCAAAGCCTAAATAGCTGGTGCACTATCATAGAACGGAGGAGTCTGCAATCAGCCTTGGGTCAGAATATTTGTTGTAGGAGAAATACAGATATAGGTGAAGATAACAGATCTGCAAATATTGAAAAGATCTATAATATATGATGATAAACAAAAAACTTTAAATTGTATTGACCGCCGCTCCAAGCATACCCAAAAATTTCTGTCAGGCTGAGAACACCCAATGAGCACCTGAGGGAACACCATCCCTTTATTTCTGGTGTTGTCTGCTGTAACCCTCCAACATCACAGCTCCAGTCGCATTGCACATGTGTCATAACCAATAGCACCAATGGGTCAAAGACTGTGTCTAAGATAATGAAATTCTTAGTTTCACGGCGACTTCTGAAACATAACTATAAATATTATATTCAATTCCTACGCACTGCTCCTACAACTTTTAATAAGTAAGTTTTTCAATTTAAGTCAGGTACCCGTCACACTCCATCAAAATTTAAGGATTAGAGTAAGAGTAACTCATTTGTATTGAAATACATCTGCAAAACTAAGAGCGCTGATTTAGTAGCAGAGATTGTGACAGGAATTTTATTTTTTGGTAGAAAATGTAAATATGTGAATTGGCACTGTGGGTTACAGTAAAATCAGACGGTTTGCTGAGATGGAGGTTTGTTAGTTAAAAGGTTTAAATGGCGAAGAAGCAGTAAGGAAGGTGCTGTGAAGGACATAAGACGGTGGAGAAATGAAGTCATGTACAGGTGGGGTCCTGGGCTGGTTAAAGAGTAATGGGTAATGTTTTGTCAACAGTGAAATTCTCCATAAAATGAGTGAAAATAGTCTTGAGAGTGACAAACTGCAAAAAATAATCTATTTAAACAGATAGCCAGATTAAGTCTGGGAGAAAAAAAATATTGCTTCACGAAACAAACATGAATAAATGAGCTGTTGAAGTGAGAGCATTTCTAAAAGAAGATTAACTGGTTTTAAAACTTGAATACCAGTGCAGAGGCTAAGTGAGATTGCACAGAGAACCAGTGGAATTGACAAACTAAAAATCAAAATGAATAAAAATGCCAATAATAGCCAATGATTTATAAAACTCACTGTGATGAATTAAAAACACATCAGAAATAAGAGCTGAGATTCTTGAGCGCTGTAGGACAGCTACAGGTGAATTCTGGACGTTTTTGGACGATGCAGGTGGGGAACTGAAGAAAGAAACATGATAAAAACATATTCAAACCCTCACTGAGGTGATTTGAGCAATGATGTAGTTGTGTGTCACATGCTGCACTCTGTCCACTGTGGTTTTTGTCTGATAATTAAAAGTTGACTTTTCTCCTTTCTCTTGTGTCTGGTTGTTTCTTCAGCAATTTAAATTTTTTGCATAATTCATAAAATATAAAATCAGCCGATTCTGATCCCAAATTGACAACAGGAGGGACATTACAAAATAATTAAATATTTAAAGTGTAGGTTTGATGATATTCTACATACTCAGACGCTGAATGTATCTACAAGGGATGCACCCATTTATCGGCAGATATTTTCCTTGTTGCCTGCCATGGGCCTATCTTCAAATAAGATGATATTCAGCAATGGTGTTGGCTGACGTTTTTCTGTTATGTTACATCACTTTTGCGCAGCCAAAAAAGCTTAAAACTAACAGTGTCCTGTTATTTCGGGGACAATAGAAAACATGTTTGGGACAACCAGAGATCCTCTCCAGGGTGCTGTGACGCAGTAAACTCACTATAGACGCCTGAGAGGACTTCCAGTTGCTTCCGGTGCCCGGACCCAACTGCTGACAGAGGTTACACTGTGATGCTTTCAAGCTCTATTCAATAAAAATGAGTATTGGGCGAAGGTAAAATAGAGCTCTTTGAAGAAGAAATGCGTTGGTGTTTTCACAGCAACGTAAAACAGATGTTATGGAAGTGAAATATATATATATATATATATATATTACACACACACACACACACACACATATATATATATATAGTAAAAAGACATAAGCCTTGTTTTAAAGATATTTTTTCATGTGAAAGAAGTTTTTACTAAAGGTCTTTTGATAAACTTGTATGAATTAAGTTGTGTTTATTCAAAGGTAGTGCCATGAAGGACTGAATGACTTCAGAACAGTTCAGTTATTTCTATTATAGAGATTTCTTTGGACAAGGGGGAATAAATAACAAGAACAAATAAACAAAAACAAAAAAATACACTGGTATCAGCCATACTGTTATTCAAAATGATGATGTATCACTAGCATCAATAGGTACCTAGAGCCTGTTAAATCTTCTTCCTATGTGCCAAAGAGCTCCATTGTTCATGCCCATTGTTATTACATCAGTGAGCCACACTGTGTCACTGGGTGACATGTTCCTTAATACACACATGCTGTAGTTTCACCCAATCCCGCATACACCGTCCTGCTGCAACAAATACTCTCTAGAGCAGCTCATGTGGATTAATCCACTACTGAACATAGTCCCCAACAGAGGCACAGTTTCCTTTTTGTGACACAAACCACAGAGAGCAGATGTTTGAGCAAATAACTGATGAAACTTAATATTTGTTTTTACGTCATGTGTCAAATTTGCGTCACTGAAAGGAGCTGAATTGTAGCTGAATGCCACTGACAGGAAGTCAGACAGTACCGAGGGATGGACTTGAGCCCTTTTCACACAGAGATGGCGCTATAAGGCTGCTACAAAGTCTGTTCTTCATGTCCCCTTTACATTTTTACACAGAACCAAGCAATCAAGTCGTTCCAGTCCAGTGTGTGAGGTTTGACAGCATGCTGGCATCACGAAATCAAGAGGTGTGACTGGCGTGACGTGCAACACCATAGCTTCAACCTCTGTGTAACATATGACATCCGTGTTGGCAGCACTATATAAACAATAACATGTCAATAACAATCATTTACCATCTCTGTTATATGGTGCCTGATCTGGTCCTCTGCTCGGAGGGTAAGGGGCTCCTGGATCTCATTGTTTTCACTATTTGCAGATGTTTTAAGCTGCTGTTTTTCTTTGAGCTAGCTGCTAACTGCTACCGCCCTGTTACTACCTCTGATGTCGACTTTAAGGTGAGACAACTATGTCCGTCCACTCTGCAATGGAAAGGCAGTGTAAAAGGGGCTTTGTATTAAAAAAAAAACAAAAAAACAAACAGAGATTTAAAGAACATAAGGAAATATTTATTGTAAAAAAAAGTCCCATGAACTCCCGCATGGACCCCGGACCTCGAGCCTGAGAAACTGCACGACACCAAGAAAGAGCAGCTGATGCAAGAATAGATCAACCAGCTTTTATTGTCAGAGATCAAACTGCACAGAAGTCACACACAGCATCACACCTCCTTTAACTGCCAACTAGAGCTTAACCTTTTACATACATGTTGCCACAGTAAAACTAAAGTCAGCAGCAGCAGTTTTACAGTGTGATGATTTCCTTCAGAATCAAGGTAGCAGGAAACTCAGCCATCCGAATTGTGATAAAACAGTTAAAAGCAAACAAAACTAATTCACATATTATTTATGAGCTTGCACTTTTGTCAGATTATATTAAAAAAAAAAGTTAGTTCAGAGAAATGTTGGGAGATCATTGCCTTTTACACATAGAATACTCGTATTCTAAACCAGTTATGAGCTCAAGTCAAGCACATCTAAACTTCAGCTTCAGTAAACCAACTTCTTTGCATTCTTGAGCAACACATAGTCCACCTGTTCTGATTGTACAAAAAGAACAATTGACTCTAGAGTCTGAAATTAGCTGCGTATCTGTAAAAGCATAAAAATTATTCTTACAAATAACTTAAGAAGAATTCATCATTTATTCAATTCAGAGACCATATCAGTGGAGTTGCATGTTGGCTAAGAAATCATCTTTAAACGAGATTTAGCTACAGTATTAAATGTTATGCACCACCAAACACTGACTCTAAGTGGGGCCATTCTCCTTTTCATGTCAGCCACAATAGCTCACAACCCCTTCTCAACGAGAGCGCCAGAAAACACTTTTTTTTCTTAACGTAAAAATATTTTATTCAGTGTTTATAACAGTTTAAATTACTCTATCCATTTGTTGTCGAGAGGTAGATACCTCTGCAGATAATTTGTCTCCTGGCAAAAAGGTGAACACACATTTAATCATCAGAGAAAATAGGTGCAAACTCAACAGCAGGTGTTGGGCAAGCGGGCTGTCTGCGACGTGCCAAACAGCAAAGAGAGAAGAGACCTCTCTGGATAATTTGGCTCTCGATAAAAAAATAAACTATGAACACTTTAGGAATTATAAACAGGAGAAGTTACAGCTGGCTGCAATCTGCAATCCTCACCACTAGCTTACACTAAATCTCCCTACATCCTCCGTACTGGACCTTTAAAATTATACTTACATGAGACACTCCAATGGGATGATCACGTGTCTGCTGGTTGTAAAAAAAAAAAAAAAAAGCAGCTGTCTGGTAGCATGTTGGCCTTGTCAGGAAGATGTTTTCATACTGTTAAAGAGCCTTTCTGCCCCTGATCAGTGTACTTGGTGAACTATGTACCAAAATATGCAAAATCACAGATATGGTCCTTTAATTAAGTCTCAATTTTTTTTCTAGCTCAAACTCTGAGTTGACTCAAACTCCCAGCTGTCTTTGCTTCAGCTGTCATCACTCCGACCAACTCTCTCCTTTATTTCTCTTTGGGCGCCATGTCGTCACCCCCCGACACATTGCCATCTTCATCCTCGTCATCAATCATCCCCTTCAGGTAGGAGCGTTTGAACTCTTGAAACTCCATCTCCTCCTCCATCTCACTGCAGACGACACAGAAAGATGACAGCAGTGTTAGAGAGGAACTGCAAGCATTTACTGTCACAAACAATTTACAAGAAATTTATCACATGTAGGGAGTACAGAAAGGATCAGATAATACTGAAAACAGACTTGCACTTCACTGAGACCGACATGAGGCAAACTTTAACTGAGCTTTGACTCGTCATCTGCATGATTAAATCATTCACTGCACACAACTATATTTTATAATTTCAAGAAGTTATTGCAATGTCCAGATTCAACAAGTAAAAAGCAAACATGGTGAAAATCATCTCAAAAGACCTTATACATTAGTTTATAAGTATTTTCCCTGTTGAGTCTTCTCAGGACTGTGTGGGCTTGAAGACATTCTCACTCTCATGTTGCACCTGCTTAGATGCAAGGATGTACATTTTTAATCCTTCAGCATCAACATTCATGTTTCACCTAGCTGAGACAAGTGTGAGAAAAAAAATCTGCAAAGTCAGAGATCTATTTCAGGCACCAGTGGTTCCAGAAGTCATTTTTCCCCACTCACGGCTGGAGCTCCTTCACAGCAGCAGTTAAACCAGAACAAGTTCGAAAATATCTGGTTCTTTAATCAAAAGTAAAAAGACCTAAAAGGGCCTGTGGGCACAAAACCAAAGATATGCTAAAACAGAAAATACTGCATTACAAGCTGTGCAAATGGTACGAAACGCTACACACTTCCTGTCTCCTAAGTGGGCGTGGTTGTCTCTCCCACACATACCCCTACTTTGTTTGGAAGGGTAGTTCATGTTGTACGGATGTGGATCAGATTCAAAACAATATGACACAATATACAGTACAAATTTAATGTTTGTTCCTTATTTTGCTAGCTTAATGTCTGTTAGAACACCTCAGATCTCCCAAGAGTGTGCTGCTAAAACAGGCATGTCTCAAAGTTAATTTGCTCCTGATTTGTCTGTATGAAAAAAATGCCATTTTAGTGTCAAAATGTCTGGAAGGATTGGGGCTTGAGAAATGGATACAATATTTACTTTGGTGACTATGGGGCGGTCATCATCTGTACTCACATTCACTTTTCCCCACTGGAGGGAATAGACTCAAGACTGCTGTCAGTCTCCTAAAGGGGTGGGGCAGTGGTGAAACCCACACATGCACATGCAGGAAATGAATTTAATGTGGGCCGTCTTGGTTTAGTCTGTCTCTAGTAACACTTTGACTTCCACTGCCAAGATGCATGTATGCAAAGCTTGCTGTCATGTGTGCCGCTCACGGTGGGTCAAAGCTAAAGATTTAAATGTTGAGAAAAACATAAATAAAGTCTGCAGCTGAAATGAATTCACTTTCAGATTTTTTTTTTTTTTTTTATGAATGAAACAACAACAGCACCGATGTGTTGAACATTCGGAAATCACTACTGCTGTGATTCACACACTTGACTGAGAAAAGCAGCTGAGGCTCGTCAAACATGAAACAAAACATGATTTCTTGGGGGTTATCCAGGAGAGCCACATGTTTCTTTGTTTTGTAATATCAAGTCTGCAGTTTGAAGGAAGTCTTTAAAATAGAAACACAGCATTCAGAAAAACACTTCTGGGACCAGCGAGTCCTTCGACTTTGCAAATAAGGAGACGCACTGACTCCAGTGATTTCATGTCATTTTCTGTAAATCTACGTCCAAGGTCTACTGAACCAGAACAACTGAAAACACGCATGGGTGTCAGCATCTTAAATCTTTTCCTCTTAGCAGTCTGAACTTTTATTGAAACTGATAAAATATAAAAACTAGAATTATCACTTTGCTGTTGTATGCCTCTGAGAACCAGTCAGTTACAGTCTCCATCCATGTCAGTGAAAACATGGATGCTTCACACACAGAAGATCTATACAATCAGCACAGTTTCAAGATTAGAGTTACCAATTCAGTATCTGACCAAATGTCTCCCCTTCTGTTCCTGAGACATAAAAAGTGTCTGGGTTTTTTTTGTGGAACATCACATTGAAGTCACTTCATCACATCATTTTATCCTGTTAGAGATCTGTGTGAAGTTGTGTCATAATTCACATATGACTTGAGATATCATGTTCAAGAGAATGAGACAGATGCAAGGTCACAGTGACCTTTGACGACCTTTGACATCTGACCACCAATTTCCAATCAGTTCATGGTTTAGTCCAAGTGGACATTTGTTCCAAATTTTAAAAAAAATCCCTCAAGGTGTTCTTGAGATATCGTGTTCCCAAGAACGGGAGGGACAGACAACCCTGAAAACATAATGCCTGTGTGAAGGCATAAAAGAGGGTGCGAAGAAACAGGAAAACAAAGAACACGAAAGATGACACTGCTGATGAAGATACAGGGATATAAACAGGATCCAATGGAGAGATGGCCTGGAAATAAAAGCTGATGAGGTGATGAAAGATCCTGAAACATGATCATCAGGGCTTGAAGCAAGAAAAAATCCTGTGCCTGAAATTTTTTTGGAGAGCATGAAGGGGGGGGGGGGGGGGGGGTCTGGGGGCACAGACTGTGAAAAGGCCCGCCCTACTCTGCCTCTGATTGGATAGAACTCCTTATTTACCTTGAGTAATGTGATACTTAGTAGTTGGTAAGACTGGAAAATATTCCTGCAGCAGAATATTCCTGCGCCGGAAATCAGGCACCATGCCAGATTTCCGGCCCTGGATCATGTCGCCAGGCCGCCATTGTAAATAAGAAATTGTTCTTAATGACTTGCCTGGTTAAATAAAAGTTAAAAAAAATAAAATAAAAATGTCCTGAGTGAACTGGATAGACGGAGGACATTTACACCAAACATCACAATAAACACAACAATATTCATCTTCAGGCACAATAAGAAGACCTGCTGTCTGATTTAAACAGTCCTGTTCATCCTAACTCAGAGGGACTGACGCTTATTTTAGAGAAAAACAAGACTATTAAAATAAATAAATAAATAAATAAATAATTCACTGTATTTCTTTTGTTTTGCGTGGAAAACTGTCTTACCTCTCCTTCACTGTTGGCAGCAATAAGAAAAGACAAACAGGAAGGTTAAGTTGGTCGACATTCTTTCAGCTGACCTTGAAAATCCTCTATGAACACTTCTATATACACGATTAACTGCATCCACTATTTAGTTGTTATGGAGTTAATAATACCTTTAACTACATGTAGATGCTTTTGGTAGACTCACATGTAATCAACAAAGAACCATACAGCTGCTATAAAACACACACACAGAGTGAAATGTCTGTTTCCTTACCTGCATCAGGTTTAGGATGCATCAGTTTGAAGGGAACCTCTAGGCCGACCTCGCTGCAAAACAACCAAACAAAAAATCTCACTGCAGCTGTGTTAATGAATTAATACACAGTACATGATGTCAACAAAATGTTATCAAAGAGTTAAAGGTAATAAATACATGCTATGCTGAATAAAGAGTATCAGAAGCTTTAAATTAATAACATGTTACTATCCCAAATATTAAATTATATATATTATTATTTAATAATAATGATGCATTTTTACTAAGGGTGCACCTCAAGGACATCTTACAAGACAGATTTAAACATGCAGCAGAGGCGGAGGAAGCTTTAGACACTGGAAAACATCACTGATAAAGATTTCCATGATAACTACTTGCAAGAGAGAAAAGCAGACTTCTATTTTCTCAAAGGCAGAAAAAAGTGAGTCATTAACGCCGATCTACATGCTGTTGTTCTCTTACAGTCTACTACTCTACTAACTACTACTGATGAAAATAAGTAAACATGAACTTACCTTGATCCCATCATCCTGTGAGCGCAGCAGTGACAATAATTGGGACAAATACAAAAAAAAAAAAAAAGTTGAAGGTTTTGATTTGAACACTGCACACCAACAGCAAACATTTGGAAGACGTCACAGTCTGCAGGCGGTGGGTTCAAGTCGACCCAAAAATGTTCACACAAGATACCACAACTCCATAAATAATTTTAGGGACTAGGACAGACAGACAACCCCGAAAATATAATGCCTGTGTGGAGGCATAGAAAGGGGGTGCGAAGAAACAGAAAAGGAAAACGAACACTAAAGATGACACCGCTGATGAAGACACAGAGATATAAACAGGATCTAATGGGAGGGATGAAGGCCTGAAAATAAAAACTGATGAAGTGATAAAAGATCCTGAAACATTATCTTGTCCCTGAGTGAACTGGAAGGACGGAGAACATTTACACCAAACGTCACAATAAACAATATTCATCTTCAGGCACAATAAGACGACCTTGTTAATAATAATTTTAGTTTAACCTCCAGTAACTGACTGTGCGCAGCAGTCTGTAATGTCAGTCCAATATTCTCTCTCTTTCAGCTCGGTTTTTGGTCTCCACCAGCTCCTAAGGGAAATATCTGTCTCTTTGACTGCTAAATGCTCTGCTATGTTCACCAGGTTGTTTCTAACTGTGTCTGTTTGCTGCTGATCGTTCACTACCAGAGACACCCGACATATGGTTACAGCAAAAGCTGTGATTTCAAGATTTCAGCAGATCCATCTCAGAGTGGAATACAATGAACTCAAGATTGTTATCACAAAGTGAGTAGGTGCTGTATAAATCATATGGTGCCTTGGGTTTATTTCTATTTTTTTGGCATAAAAAAAGAATTTGAAAAACTAGAATCACCGCCTCGCGGTTGTATGACTGCCCTAACCCGTCAGGTTGCACTTATAGTTTATATCTATGTCTGTGAAAACATGGATGCTTCACGCCCATCTTCAACCAGGCAGCACAGAGGAGCCACGTTTGAGGAAAGTCCCTTAAGGCCTTCTTGAGATATTGCGTGAATGAGAAAGATACAAGGTCCCCCAAAATCGAACAATTTCATCCTTAATTCCAAGTTAACTTTTGTGCTAAATTTGAAGAAATTCCCTCTAGGCATTCTTGAGTTGTATTCGGCGCAGAGGCTTACAAAGCTTTTATGCTTGTGTGAGGTGAGAAAGTTGGTATAGCGATAAAAGCAAAATGCAGCAGAGTGCAATGGAAACAAACTGAGTGAATAAATTAAGACGTACATAAAGCATGTGACTTAAACTGAAGAGCTGACAACATCAGATCTGTTTAGAACAATGAGACTTTAACCTTCCTCACATTAATGTATTAAAAGACAGAAATCTCTTATTTTGTCTTTAATAAAGAACTTGTATTTTTAAATTGTACTCTATTTAAAGCATCTTTGAGGACACTGAAAAGCACTATGTAAGTGTGATTTATTATTATATTTTTTTCCCCCAGCATTTGAGGTTTGACTGGAGCCCTTAATGACATCATTTCATTGCACTCTTTTAAAATAAAAGAACTGAACCTGGCACCATTTTGTCATGTGAGTGGACCTTTTTCACAGCAGACATTTTGACTTGTCATAGCAGGTGAAACTGATAATATTAACGATGGTTCAATTCTATGTAAGCTATTCAGTTAAGCCAGCATACACAATACCAGAGCATCTCCTAAATGGAATGCAGCATCCAAAAATAGGCCTTTTCCAAATTGTAAACATGGTTTTTGTCCCCAGTTGGACACGCCATCCCCAACTAACTAGTCTTTAGTCTGTAATGTGTCCCATGGGTAGCCTGAGTCATAACATCCCACACAAACACACACAAAAGGGGAAGACTGACCCTCCGACGATGAGCTTCACCATGACTCTGTACGACACCATGATCCCCATAACTTCTTTCAGCACACCTTCCTTGATACTGAAAGAGAAGAAGAAGATCATTTAAATTATTCAATCTAGTAAAGACACGTTCACCTCCTGACTGAGCTGTCACTTCGTTAGAAGAGGTGGGCTGTGTGAGTGTTTGCTTACATGCTGGATGATGCCAGGTTGGTGTCCTCATGCTTCAGTTTGCCATCCAGAGCGATGCCCCTCCTCTCTCTGTTGTTGGCCAGCACGGGCAGCAGCTTGTAGACTTTCTGCAGGGTCGCTCCAGGAGACACCGAGTCTCTGAGACGTCAAGACACAGATGCACAATGAGCTTTAGGAAATAACTTATGATACACTGATTTAACACAGAGCATCCAAATCTTAAATGTCCTCCCACTCACTTTCAGATTGTGAAACTCTGCTCAGTTCACAGTTGAATTAAGAACAGCAGTGAAGACGTGAGGAAGGTTGAAGATTTAGGAAAGCTTAATTTGGACATGTAGTATGATCTCTGCCAGGTGAAAGCCTGGAGGGGACGAAGCATTTGGTTGTGTTTGTGAGAGTGTGTATCCTTCTATCTGCAGCGTATCTGGCTGGATCCACCAGCCTCATATTTTGTGTGCACATGTATGACTGTATGCTTAAAGGAGCAATAAGCGAAATTCATCATTTCTAGATTGAAGGAATTAAAAAATTGCTATGTGAAGAACTAGAGGTGTAATTTCATCTGGAGTATAGCATGACCTCACACACCCTCTCTCTGTGTTGATCTCCAGCCCCTTGTTTACAAGCCGGTCCGGCTGCGCATTCATGTGAATGGGTCAGGCGTTACGGTTGTGTTAGGTGAGTAGCCCAGCAGCCCAGCTAACATTTGCAATTAGCATTGTAAAATGTAGCCCGGTGGGCAGCCTGGCGGGCTGTGTTTAGCTATTCCCCTGCTTACTTCAATGATGATGGTCCCTGTAATAAATGTAATATATTTGCTGAGATGGAGGCGAGGCTCAGTGACTAGAAGAGCTGGTAGAAGCGCTCCATAGCTGTAAGTTACTCAAGTAGCCATAGTAGCTCTAGTGCTAACTCCAGGAGCTGACGCTAACGTCCCTACTCTTAAGAGTAGGGACGTTAGCGTGGCAGCCGACTAGTGCTAACTCTAACAGGAAAGCAATGAAATAGCTAAAGAGAGAGAGGGGGGGTGGAGAGCAGAGGTAGAGGGAGGAGTGGTTCATGACACACTTTGTTTTGGTCTACAGGCAGTGCACAACAGCGAACCTAGCGGTGAAACGATTTCGCTTTTTGCCCCTTGAAGGACCACTCATAGTTGCTGAGATTTGTAATTTTTGAAAAACCTGTTTCACTGACCATTTTATACTGTCACTGACTCCTGACTCCACTTAACCAGTCAGTGGGGGCCGCAAGTTCTCTCTGAGCCTCATCACTGCTACAAACTCTCCCTTCACACTTAAAAAGGCACAAACCTCCATCTGTTCAAACTCGTATTTATTTCTTAAAACTTCAAACTTGTCTTGATTATTGTGACTGTTAAAGTTATATTTCCTGATCTTCTGTCTCACTTGATCTGTATCTGCAGATTATTAATGCTGTGGTAGCAGAGACTTTTATTTGTTGGTTTGACATGAGGTTTATAAGACCAGAGAGCTGTCATGAAATAAATCTTTTCCTTTTTTTGAGTGAAAGCTTTAATGTCTACATGACGTCACTGACTTAGTTTTTCTTTTCATTATGAACAAATGGAAATACTAATTTAGTCTTAATTTAGATTTAAAGATACAGTGGGGTCCAAAAGTCAGACGAAGAGTCAGAAGAGTCAAAACCAAAATTTTATGGCATTGACCAACTTAACTCCTTTGGAGAAAAAGTAGCCCTTCTATTGGAGCACAAGTTTAGATGACATTCGACAGAACTAAAGTGGGATTCATACGTCTGTATTGAATCAACACCGTGCATACAGCATACCCAAGGCCAGAGTCTGATGTGCACCTCCCCAGAAATGTAACTACATGTTGCTGCAATGCAGACCCCCTGTTTATTTTTGTAAGCTGACAACAAAACTTTTATTTACTTTCATTTCACAGGTCTGAAACAATAAATCGTAAAGCACGTTAAACCCCCACACAATAGCATTTAAAGTCTTGTGTGTGATTTACCCTGGCTTCATAAGAGTAGAGGAAACTCTGCAAGCCACTACTATACTGAACCCCCAATTGCTGAGCGAACGTGAAGTCTGTATGGTAGCCTCAGCCACCAATGTGTGAATGGGTGTGTGAGAGAGTACATGTGACATGTAGTGTTAAGGAAAGGTAAAGTAAAGTAAAGGAAAGGAAAGGTATACTTTATCACCCCTCATTGAAATTTGTTTTGGACTAAAAGCTGCTGCACCATACAGCACACACACAAAAACACATGTTGACATCATAAATTGGAACACTTGGCGCTGACGTGCCCAAATACACTAATTCCATGTATAACAAAGTGCTAAAAAATAATTACGCTCTTGACGTGGTCAGAGCGGAGGACTGAAAAGGCGCGAGTCCAGTCCATTTACGATAAAGATCAAAGGAGTCCTGACTGTCATGGACTTTCCTACACAGTCACTGACATCATCTACGACAACCACTCAGTGGCATGACATGAAGCTCTTTGGATCTTTGTCAATGCCATCTGTTGTCATGCAAAGCAAACGGGGCAAATACCAAATGCTGAGATACTCCGACATTCATATACACTGCTGAAAGATTCCTCTTTGCACTCAAATTGTTAAGCTGATATCATCATTTGTAATTTTAAAAAATAGTGTTACATTCGAAACAAATGCAAAACAGAAGTATCTTGGCTACTGGTCTCAGACTATGTGATAATGAAAACTCTTAATTATAATTTGTGTACAATTTAGTGTGAGCTGTGTGTTACCCAGGTTCCTCGATGGCCACAGATTTGACGTAGCTGTCATTGGAGTACAACACCACCGTAGCCACCTGATCCACTGAGGAGGACGAGAGAAGAAGAAAAATGACTTGGAGGCTACATTTAAACTTACTCATGCAACAAAGGTCCAACATGCAGACAGTCAATAACACTTCTCTATATTACAGTGTGGGCATATTTTAGTTAATGAACATCCCTTCTCTCACAATGAAAACATGAGCGACCGTATTTACCAGAGACGATGATGTTCTTGATGTTTTTGTTGGAGTTGTTTGTGATGCTGACGTGCACATTGACAACTTCACCATGGTAGTACATCTGGAAACAAGACGCAGGGTGAGAAAACTAACCCTAACATCAGGGAGGCATAATCTTGGTTGTCATATTGTTGATATCTCTCAGATTTCAGATCATATTCCTGCGAGAACATGTCCAGCTGTGTCTAAGAGACTGGCGCTAAAATAAGGCAATTCAGACAGAAGTGAAATTCAGGTGTTTCAGCAGAGGTGTGACGAGTTCTACGAGTACAACGTGCACCAACCATGGAGAATTCCATCCACTGAGACTTCAGATTCTGCAGCTGATTTTGAAAAAGTACTCCTGCATGTACTGAAAGAAATACATTCACTGCATTGTGTTTTGTGCTACAGATACATGTGAAGCTACGAACCTCTTTGTCCAGACTGGCCTTGACAAGCAGCGGTTTATCCGACATGACAAAGTCCCTGGTGGTTTCAACAGAGGGCGCCACTCCCTCGTTCTCTGGAGCGTATTGGACCTTCCTGATCATCAGCTTAACTGTGCTCCTGTTGGACAAAGAAATATTAAAACATACAAAGTCCGTACTGACTTGGAGCTGTTTTAGTGTCATGAATAAATGGATATAAATTCTGGACAGATCAGCTGGACTCACCGTTTGCGAATTTTAGCGTCCTGGCTCTCAGCGCTGAACGCTTTGATCTCAAACTCCACAGCACATTGCTACAGAAGAAGAGAAAAGAGGCGTCACCATCCCATGGTGAGCAGTAAATAATTATACAGGCGGGCTGCTAGGCCAACATGAACCCCCACCAGGCCAAAAAAATCTTTTTTTATGAGTCCATAAACAAGGCAGGTGTCTGTAATTTGTTCACATCTGTAATAACAGCAGTCAGTGGAATGAATGTTAGCTAAACTGCTACAGACAGTTAAACAGGTGAAGTGAAGATAACCCTGTCGATAGGTTACCAGTTACAAACAGACTCAGTAGGCCCTGTGCTGCATGTCATCCCCCCTTTTCCCCACGTCTATTTGAGCTGTTCTATGAACAAAAGGCAAACAATGCCCCAACAAAAATCTTTAATAAATAAATAAATAAATCAGTGATGATGATTTTTGCCGTCACTGTTTCTGTAAAGTTTGCCTGGTGTTCTTCACCTCTGTTTTGGAGGTAGGAAATAAAGTGACAGGCGAACCAGCCTTGAGGTCACATTTATTCCTTTTAAGCAAGAGCTTTGTGGTATGTTAAGAGTGTTTCATGTGTTCACTTAATCAGGACTGATTCGATCCCCTAGTTGGGCTCTTACCTTGCCGACATCATGAGGTGCTGGCTGGAGAGCCACTGAGCAAGGCAGGTTGTCAGGAAACTGAGAAGACAAAAAGACAGGGGTCAATCAATCAGTCAGCCTTTACTCAGATAGTGCTGTTTGTGCAAACACACGCGATGAAATAGACTTTACCTTAAAAGCAAGATAAAAACAGATCTAGTAAAATAAATAGTTAAATACATATAACAAGCAATAAATTAATAACTAAGAAAATCAAGCCCCAAAATTAAGCCCCAGTCAGACTGGATGAATGCATCCATTAGAGGTGGGGTGATTTTAATAGTATTACTTGCTCTGGTCAGTAAATTTAATCCTGCCAGTATGTGGGTCATTTTCATCCCCACCCCATTAATAATCACAGCCACTACTGCCTCCTGTTTTTCTGTCAACTTGCTGCTTAACCTGACATTTAAGTCCTGTCCATGTATTTTAAACTGGATCTCTGAGTTTTTTCTTCTACTTCTTTTCTTTTTTTGTATCAGCTCAGTGGAAATTTAACTTTTGTGTGATCTAAATCTATTTTAAAAAGTCAACCAGTTGTTTAGACTGAAAACTGTTTACCATACTTTATTTTTTCCAGTCTGAGAACATTAACACACACATTACTCGAATTCTAATGTGGTCTAGAGCTGAGACACAGCTCCAGAGTTTGTCAGTTTTGTGACACACAGTCAGTGGTTACATCGTATAAAGTGAAACTCCATCTTTTCTTTTGTTGCTTTCTCTCTTCAACTGATTTGAAAGCACCAAAATCCACAAACTGCAATTTGAGTACAGAGTTGAGTACATTTCCCTGCTGATGATTGTTTAGTTTCATAACAGTAACATATTAAATGCAGGACTATAACCTGTCTTTGAAGTATGTCACTGTGCTGTTTCCTCTGTCTTCTTCCTGACAGTGCAGCTGTTATAAAAGCACCTTCATGCAGCCTGGGGGTCTCTAATCAGCGATCACTCCTCACCTCAAAGAAGAACGGGTAGGCGTTGTCTCCCAGCTTACGCAGCAGCTTGGCCTGCATCCTGGTGTGGATTCCCTTCTCGCGGTCCTGCAGAGGCGGGTACACCTGGCGAGTTGACAGGTACAGCTCCCTGCGAAAGGCGATTCCCATCACATCCATGTCATCCCTGCCGTACCGGAAAGTACAGGACAGGGTGACGAACACTGGGGGGCAGAGGACAAACACTGTCACTGTGATGATCAGGTGTCCCTTTAAAGTCATTAGTTAGGGTACAAATATGACACAGCAGTGTATTTAGTGATGGAATGTCATGGAACCACCAGTATGATTTACAAATAAAGAGAAAACTGAGAGGAGGATGGCAGATGAGTTTCTTGTATTTTAACTTTTTAACACCAGAAGGACATGTCAGTACCAGCTCATTTTGTGTGATTTTGTTCAATCCCCCAAATATTTACTTCAAGCTCATGGAGATCTCAAAGTTTTAAAGATATGAGCTGAGCTGTGTTTTGGGATCATGTGTCAAAATGAACAAATACAGAGAACATATTTAGCTTCAGTGAGGATCTGGAACAAGATGATACAAACATGATGTGTAATGCTTCCAGGCACTGTGGAATAAAATTACAACCTCATGGCTACTTCAAGGGAAACAAAAGTTAATTTGAGAGACACTAAAAACATCCATAAAGGCTTCATGTCACTTCTCTTATCTGTGAAACTGGACTGTCAAATTTTTTTCAGCAGGAAACAGTGCTGTGGACAGAAGTGATCACACAAGTGTGAGGAAGAGAAACACAGGTGACGCCTGTGGACGTCTGAGCAGCTTCAAATGAAATAAGTCTCTCAAAATGTGTGGGAAAATGTGAGATGTAAACTGAGACCTGAGCCTGGACCAACATCTTGTGATACCACTGAGTGAGAAGTGTGTTTGGGTACTGACCTTTCCTCCCCTGCAGAGCCTCAGGATCAATGATGATGACGCCATCTAGTGGTGAAAAAAAAGTTCAGCGCTCTTAAGGCAACAAAAGTGGAAGTGTATTTTTAAACTGAGTTCAATCATTTTAATAACCAGGATAATCGGAATGTGTCCTACAACTAAAGACACTTTCTTTTCTGAGTGTGAGGAGTTGAGTTTCTGTCATTATTCAATCAATTTCAGCCCAAATCATCTGCCAGAAGGATTTCAACAGTAACATTTCTATTCTAAACTTCGGGTTTATGATGTCACACAGAAAACTACGCCGATCAGCAACATCATGGAAAATGTCACATGGGTAAAAGAAAAAAATATTGAAAAAAAAAAAAGATTTAAGAGATACTGAGATATCATCATTATTGAAAAACCTTCACTCTTAAAAAGTAAAACATGTCAAACACTTGTTCTCAGTCCCAACGGTCACACAAAGGCTTTAAAATAAAATACTAGCATCAGCCTGAAATGAACATTTCTGTCGATACGTGACTTGAATTATTTGAAACAGGTCAAACTTGCCCTGATTATGACTTCTGTCAAGATTGTCTCTGATGGATTTTACAATTCTGTTTGATAATGTTCCACAAACATAAATACAGCATGTTTCACATTAGGGCTGATGACGTAATCAACATCTTCGATTATGGTAATATGTCAAATGCAAGCTGTGTGTCAGCATGTCGCAATTAAGTAAGATGCACACTGTTAAAACATGGATTCCAACAGAGAGCAAGCTGCAGCTAAAAAAACCTTCACCCACAAAGTGGCAGTAGCTTATCACAGCAGTACAACTGTCATGCACGCACACTTGAAGCAAAGCATCCCAGAGACACATATATATGTGGATTATCATCATGCAGGATGTGTTTCTGTCAGTGGTATTCACTTAAACTTTCTGCTCTACTGCTAAAGTTACAGCATGCATCATCTAATGTCGTTATTTGGCTGTTTTATATTTTCTGATCATTTTAACAATAATGCATGAGTGAGAAGACAGCATTAACTAACACTACAGACTGTTGTTACAGAGTGTGACTGCTGTTACAGCCTTTAAATCTTTTCAGTTTTTATCCTTGTCCCACACTGATGCAAAAATGCATGTGCCAGTTATTACATAAAGTGCATATTACACCAGTGATGAAATAAAGCCATGTCCTAAAATCAAAGTTAAGTACTAGTTAAGTACTTAATCTGTGTCCAAGCAATCCAGTTGATTTGGAGGTCCAGTACTTTCTGATCAGACATCTGACACACAGGGCCTATTTCATTATTAATATTAATATTATCATAACACAGCAGCGACATGGGAATTAGACAAATTTTACAATATGCTGTTATTATGTTTGTAAGAGAAAAAGAATGAATAAAATGCTCTTAAATGAACAAGAGAAGTTTCTAATATTTATTCTGGAGGAAATTAAGTGTTATATTGAAAAATTGAGAGAAAAATACCTTTTTGAATAATCGATAAATTAATCATTAGATCAATCAACTCATTTAGAAAATAATCACTAGATTTATCAATAACAATAACGATGAGGTGCAGCCTTATTTAACACGAAACCCTTTTCTTATTTTGCCCCATGCATGTGAACATTGTGTTGTGTGCTTTGTATTTCATGTCTGTATCTGCCAGTGGGACGTCACTAAAATGTAAGCATAATAATATGTTGACTCCACTACAGGAGCGACGTGATGGTCTCTGCGATTGGGTGGAAAAAACATATATGCATATATCAGCATTGGCCAAAATGAGATGGAAAAAATTGCGGGCACTTTAGAGAACGGCAAAAATCTAACACTGTGCGTCCCTACTGTAATGCTCTATAAATGAGCAACATTAAAGTACAGAGACACTCTTGTGATCCCAGACACTCTGCATTTATCCAGTAAAATACACGAGACAAACGGACCAATTTGCTTTTAACAAAAAAACAAACAAAAAAACCACATTTTTTGGTGTCTCACTGGAAGTTTGTGGTGACTTTATCTGACTCACCCACAGAATACGTCTCACCGTCAATCATCAGATCTACACTGCGACGAAACACTGAGTGGCCCACACTTTTGATGCATCAGGAAGCAGACAGATAAATCTGACTGCAGATATAACCTCAATGGACAATACATCTGACGTGGCTGCTAGTTTACTGGCGGATGTTTGTTTATCGGTGGAAAAAACTCACCCACTGGATCCACAGAGTCAACGCGGTCGACAAAGTCTCTTCTGCCCATGTAGACTCCGACCTGAAGCAGGAGAGGAGAGAGTTTCAAATATCTGGCATTAATGACACTTTGCATCATGATGTCTGTGGATGAGCTCTCCATGACAGCACAGAGCTGGGACACTTTGGTTCACATAAAACAAAAGACAAATTAATTGGTATTAAAATAATTTGGTAACTTTGGAAAATTGCTGAGGTTAAATACTGTAATTTTTTATTTATTTTTTCTTTTCCACTTTTTTTTTTAATCAGTTGAATCACATTCTGTCTGTGAACACAGCGCACATGGAACATTTCAGTTTGAGTCACGGGGTGGATAACTAGCCAGTCAATACGATCAGAGCTGATCAGATCGATGGATGAGAGGAGCAGTAGCTAGAGGAGAGTGAATGCAAACTTTTAGACACAGCACAATGACCAGCTACCTTTCACTTTCACTGTGCCTGACAGTCTGCTTCTCCCTCAGTGCCCTGAGTACGCTCTGCACTCTGAGTGTGTGGTGCAATAAATAACCAAACAGTATATGTTCCAACAGCGCTCCCAACGAGTGTCCAAATCCAAAAAATATGAAATCAATATGTTGAGGCAGATGCTGATATCATGGCAGGCCTCGACAAATGAAACAATGTGTGGAAAACCCAGAGTTTACGAATTTCAGCTAACGTGATATTATTGGAAACATCAGAAATAATAGTTACAGTCCTGTTTTAAAAGTAATTACTTGCTTTTTTGAAAACGTACTACTTCACTGCTTGTTGGGTCATTACTGCAAAAGCTCATCTCAGTGAGTCTGCGACTTGCCGCAAGTCAGTTCGTCTATACAGAAGATGGCTGCCGCTTTGACCATCTTGCTATGTGATCTGTGTGGGAATGTCCCTTCAACTCTCATTTTATTTCGGTGTTTGTGGCTTTTAGTTCCACATTGTACAAAACAGCGAATGGTACTTGTCACCAGGTAGCTACAGGTATGACTATTAGCATCTATCCCTGTGTCCTCATCACCAGAGGAGTTTACTGTAAACTGAGCTGAACAGAGACTGCAGCAAACACCACAACTATCTGATACGTGGAAATACCTGACCCTCATTACAATACATTTATACAGAGCTATTTTTTTCCATTTAGAGTAATTAAAGCATTAAACATTAAGCAATTAGATATTCTGGACTGGCTTTAGACAAACAGACAGCTGAAATAATTACATGTACACAAGATAACCTTTCATGTGTTACTCAGAACGCTGCTGTAAGATGTAAACTTCATAACTACAGATTCTACTAACATCATTTTCTGAGAGTAAAAGACAGCTATTCAACATTTAAGGTCAAACATTTAGATATAATAAAACAAACATCTGAGCAGCAGTCACCTGTTATCTGACATAAAGCTGTCAAGCACACAGCTCAGCTCACGTTGTCGTGACTTTGCCTCGACCTCCTCAGGATCAGCACGCAGCTCAGCTGCTTTACAGAATTAAATTCAGTGAGATGGAAAATTTCACTGAAGGTCAAACATTTCCTGATCTACTGTATCTGATGCCAATAACTCGTCTACTACCAGACCAGCATGAGTAATAACTATTAAAAAAGCAATGTTTGAGAAAAAAGAACAGGTGGGTCATCAGGGGTTACCAGTCAATACCTGCAAGATTTCTTAAAAATAAATAAATAAAAAGCTTCACAAACTTAACCAGAGTTACGCAGATATGCATCTTAAAGGAATACTTGGATACTATATTCACAAAATGTCCACTTATGAATCACTTAGTCGTGCCTTGTCACCTTGATTCCATGAAGGAAACTTTATTTTTCAAGCATGCCTCAAAGTTCAAGTTCAAGTAAAGTGACATGTAAAAAATCAAAATGAAATGCTTGTGTTCAGTGGCACTCTTTGACTACACAAGCATCACAAATCTCCAGACAACAACAAGTAAATAACATGACCCACAATATACCGGACATACAATCTACACGCAGCAATGTGCAGTTCATATATGCAGCTGCTAAGGAACCTAACTGCCTGAGGGAAAAGCTATTTCTCAGACGGGTGGTGTGTGACTTAACGCTCCCTTAAAGTGATATTGATGGGAGGAGCAAGAACATGAGCAGAATGGCAGGCGTCCTTAATGATGTTTTGGGCTTTTGTTTTGCAACAAGTGGTGTAAATGTTAGGGCTGTACCTGACTCAGAATTATGTCATTAACATTAGTTTCTGCTGTTAAACAGAGATATTCAACTATTCTTTCCTTTTTTCCATGTAGAGTTTGACAGTTTGAGCAGGGTTCACTGGGACGTTCAGGTTGACAGTGACAATCACGTAACATAATAAACAAGCTGACTTTGCTTGTGACGGATTGGAAATGTGCAACAGCATTTTGTCTGACACTAAATATTAAACAAAAGCCAGAGACTGTATCGTATTAAGTCGCTGTGGGCTGTGAATTCACCACTTCTAAGCAGAAGAGAGAAGATAACATTATTTCAGGGCCTTGCGGGGCAAAACTTCTCCTCCTCTGCGCCACATTCACAAACGCCTGTATCAAAGGTGGTGTTATAGTGAGGAGCACTCACTCTGCAGCTCAATCTGGGGACTAAAATGTCCCCAGAAATACACTGAACAGCACACTGACTGGCAAAAAAAAAAAAAGTTCGACTTGCAGCAATCCCGGCTGACTCAGGGGTCTCCGATTAGTGCCAATGAGTTTCCCTGCTGTTGTTACAGTCCTTTGTAACCGTCTGCAGTCCTGAGCAGTCAGGTTGCCAAACCACACACTAATACTGCCCATCAGAACACTCTCGATGGTACAGCAATAAAAACTCACTAAAGTTTTGGTGCTCATACCAAACCTCTTGAGAGGTGATGCTGTAACAAAACATGAGACATTAGGGCTCCAATTTTGCAGACACTGAGATGGAGGTGGTATCTGACTCTGGGTTGGATGTTTAATGATATTATGCTCATTTTAAGAACAGCCATGAGTCAGTGTTGGACTGTGGACACCTCCAACACTACAAGCCACACGCAAAGATGCAGTCAGCTGTTTCACTCACCGACTTGTCTTTGCAAATCTTCTTGAAAACAACATTTTTTGGACTCATGTTGGTGCAGATTGAGGGCAGCGAGTCAGCAGCACCTGAAAGAAAGAAAGAGACAAAAATATTTGTAGGTGATTTCTTCATTGGCTCGTTCTTCTGTGTGAAATGATAAAACGGCAGGCGAACCTGAACTTAATAAAGAAGGTTCACATTTGGTTTTCACCTTTAGTCAAAGGCCTGCAACAAGGGCAGCAAAATACACCAGCATAAACTAAAGTCAGTAAATTGTCCATTATGTGACTTTAACTCAACACATTCAACAACCCATCGCACAACTTCATTAAAACTACACACACTTAACAACAAACAGCCCAGTTGATCTGAATCTGAGCCTTGAACCTGGGTGCAAAGAATATGACTACCAGAAGGAGGCGCTGATCCAACAGACACCAACACAGATAATCACACCTGCAACGCTCAAACATGAAAAGCTACATCCCACAGCAGAATCACTGACACATGGTGGCATCTGATTGGTTTGCATTTAAGTCCACACTTTGAGAAGCCAGATTTTGCTCTTGAATGAGCCATGTTACAGCTACGGCTCAGTGTGCAGGACCTTTAAGTTACCTCACCGTTAGATAAAACTTAATACTGAAGTAACTTTATTTTGTTCTCAAAGTTTCCAGAATCCTTAAATGCTCTTCAAACTGTGCACATTAAAAAAGATGTTTAACCCATTTCCCTGAGTTACACTGCACTTCTTTTTCCAACACTCACACAAAGATGGCGACTGGAAATAAGGGCTTTAACTAACAATTATTTTCACCCTTTATTATTTTCTGAATTAATTGATTAGTTTGGTCTATAAAATGTCAGAAAATGGTGAAAAATTGCCATCAGTGTTTCCCAAAGCCCTGGCTTATGTCCTCAAATGTATACTTTTGTACAGGGTGATGTTTCGGGCCACAGAGCTCTTCCTCACACTTCTGATAGGTGACAGAAAGTTGCCATCCTAAATAGCAATAGTGCTTATTTTTACAGCCTACGGTCACGTGACATGCCACACCTGTAGCCCATATTCATGATAAAAATAAACCAAGAAAAAAAACATAAATGTGCCTGTGTACCCCAATATAGTGCCAAAGCTACTTTTACACACATACATCAAACAACACATCTTGATATGTCACATTCACTGCTGATCAGTAGCAGAATTTATTATAGTGTGAGCAATGAATCAGAAGTCTGAGGGAGAGCCGTGTGGCTTGAAACGTCACTCTGTGACGTGTGTGTGTGCATGTGTATATTTTGAATTTTAGATTACCACTTACCTGTTCACATATCTGGCACTGTGCACATTTGGTTTTGTACCTTCTTGGTATTCTCGCCATTTTTAATTTCTGTGTTTGCCCTCTTTCTCACTTTGGACTGCAGCCAGTGATGGAATGTAACCAAGTGCTGTGTTTAAGTATGAATATGAAGTACTTGTACTTTACTTGAGTCTATTCTTTCTCTGCCACTTTAAACTTCTAGTAGAACCTCTATACTACTACTCTACAGAGGGAAATATTATACTGAGTGTTAGAGCGATATACCGGTTCCATAATATAAAAGCTGACAGTTATCATACCGTGTACATTTTCTTATTAACGATATTAAAAAAATGCAACTGGACAGAGAATCCCCCGATTATTTGAGTTATTTCCAAGGGGAGACTTTCTACACATATTTCCATCAACAAATGGTTTCAAGTTTCAACTGTAGTAACAAAACATTTGTTCCCCACAACAACCCTTGTTTTCATTCCTTTAAGGGTCACTCTGACTGACAACAATATATATTCTGTGATACCATGAAACTGCAGTATTATCTGAGACTGCTATCATATCGTTAGTTGCAACCCTTATTGTTTTATTTATTTTACTTTGTTGTCATTTAAACCGTTCATACAAGTAGAGCTGAAGAGATTAGACAAATAGCCAGTTAGCTGTTTGAGAGAAAAATGAATTGTCACATATTTGTTAAACATTACCGGGCATTTTCTAAATTATTTTGAATATTCTGAGTTGCCTTTTTCAGATTTTTCTGCAGTGGGTGCTTTTTTAATACTTTAAATACATGTTCCTGCTCATTTTCGTTACTTTTACTAAAGTAACTATTATATTGCAAGACTTTTCCGTGTAATTTTCACAGTGTGGTATTAGTACTTTTACTTGAGTAAAGGTTCTGAATACATTCTCCACCACTGCACAACAGTGGACCTTTTTCACAGCAGACATTTTGAGCAGGTAAAGCACAGGTGAGACTGATGACATCAACGACGGCTCAGTTCCATTAAGTGTCCCAGTAAGCTACTCCAGTGAGCCCGCATGAACAACACCACCAGGATCTCCTCTAAATGGAATGCAGCCATCACTAATACACCTATGCTCTCTGACTATGTGACAAAATGTCTGTTTTAACAAAGGTCAATTTCCACCAACCGCCACCGCACCCCCAAAACACTCAATGTGTTAGTTTCCAAGTGTATAAAAAAACAAATACGTTATTTTTCTTATACGTTGTCCGGTAACTTTGGTGGACATATCTGCAGTTTGGTCCAAATATTTACCCTGGTCTAAACCAACATTTACATGTAAATTTCCACACACTTTATCGCTCCACTTTTAACCTAAACTAACGTAATGTTAAATTATATTGAAGTGCGTGTAAAGTTATCATTTAAACGTTGGTTTCGACTCTAATAAACATTTTACAATTTTACGTTCATTAAAAACCAATTTTAAAGTATTACTCGCAGTTTGACAACAGCTTTAAGAATATATGGACGTGATTTAACGTCACCGTTGTGGTTCTCGTTGCTAATTTAACGCTAACGTTTACAACGTGAGCGAACCGGAGTGACGTTAGCTAAGTTAGCTTAACGAACGACGTGCTAAATCACGGATGAGGCTACAAGCTAGCTCGGTAGTAACACTCGACATTTGTTCAGTTTAAACTAACGTTAAGTTTATTAATTCTTGTAGGCTTTCGAGCTCCGTACCTGTAAACCTGGACCTCCAACACGTTTATCTCCGGGCGTCAACACCGACATCCTTAATCCAGAAACAGCGTTCCGCAGAGCCGCGTGACTCACAGCAGTTATCGCTGGTACTACTTTGTACCTAACAAATAGTCCCTATGAAAACTGTTACAAAAAATGTTTCAGTGATTGTTTTGAATAACAGGAGCACTGTTTTTGGGAATAGTTGCTGTCATTTAATTTTTTAAGTGTAATATTCAATTTATGTCAGCACCATAAATTGCCTTCCCTACCACTGTACTGGGGCGGAGGCAGAAATCTTAAACTATCCCACCTGTGTATCAATGGGCATGGTAATGGATGGTGCTTTGGCGCCCTCTAGTGGCGTAAAGATAAACTGCAGTATAGAATCAGAGGTGTAAAGTAACTAAATACTCCATTACATCTATCTGGACACTTAGATACTTTGCAGATTCATTTTAATGATACAGAATATAATCAACCCTTGAGTTATGATGTATGATTGTTGATTAAGATAAGACTTTAGAGTTTATTATTAAATTCATAAGCTACCCCGCAGTATAAAATGAGCTCCACCTTTACCTGCTGCAGCAGTGAAGTGGTGAACACATTAATGTATCAATAACTTTAATCCAGTGATATACTTTATGATAAAGACCACTTTGGGTTGTGGTACTTTAAGTTGATACTAATACTTTTGTACTTTTACTTAAGTAAAAATTTTTGATGATTTTTTTTTTTTGTAACAGTATTTCTGCACTGTACTTGTGTTTAAGTAAAATATCTGAGTACTTCTTTCACCACTGCAGAAAATGCATGCACTTATATTGATTCTTTAAAGAATAAAGTATGGGTTATTATCTTTAATTTTCTACCCAAAATTTTATATAATTTTTTAAAAATTCCAGCCCAACCCTAGAGGCACCATGGCACTGAGTAAACACACATATAACTGAAGTACATCTCAACAACAAGTGGACATTTTCTCTGTCACACCTCCATATTTTTGGTGGTTCTGAATATAAATATTGACAATTTTACGCTGTTGAGTTAATCGAGTTGAGATGACTGAGCGATCTAAACAGACATAACTCTGCTGAGCTTCTTAATCCTTTCAAAACCTTCTCAGATGTGTTTCACCTCTCCTCACTGAAAACCACACACACACACACTAATGTCATAAAATCTCCCTGGACTTCCTTTGACTGTTTTGGGATCAGCCAAGTTATCAGACTCCTTTTACAGAAAATCAGTGATGCACTTCACCGTATGTTCGAGCTTATAAAACAGTACTGGTACTGGTGTTTACAAAGTGGGAGGGCCTGCATTAACCTGCTTTGACCCTGTGTCCTCATATAAGGACACTTTTATCTGCCATCTAGTGGTAGAAAAAGCACAATAGTCAATGTAAAAACAAGATGGCAGCCATGTCTGCAAAGTCAGTCTGCTGCTGCTTTCAGCACAAAGGTGGACAAAACCTCATCAAATTATTCAACTGAAACTTGTTTATTTACGCTTAATAATATTTGTAGTTTAATGTGGCGTGCACATTTGACTAGTTCCAGTAATATTAAGAAGCTAAGACTATATTAAATAGGAACAGGATTTAAGGACATTAGGACTTAATTGTCGTCTCGTTTGAGGACATTGGGACTATGTTACTGTATTATTTCACACAGGCCAATCAGGTGTAACAGACTGTGCCTACAGATAAAAAGGACACTCCTAGCTTGGAGTATGGAGCAGAGAATATTCATACAGAGTTACAAAGCAAACAGTTCACAAGGCTTCTAGAGATGTTGCATTATTTGCAATTTTGTTTTTGCACAGCCGTTTTCAGACATTGAAATTAACAGTTATGAACAGTTTAAGCCTCCAACAGTGACCACTAACCCACAGAGGTACAGAACACTGAACAAATGTTGCTTTGTTTTTGCACAACAATTTTAGACTTTGTTACACACTTGTGACTATTAAAAAATAAATCCATCTCCAAACCTACTAATTGTTCAAAGACAATGCTCAGTTTTTTATACTTATCAGATCCTACTGATCCCAAATAGCTTGAAGAAATTAAAATGCACACCAAACAGACACTCGGTCTCAGGAAGCTAAAAAGGCAAATGTGTTTACTGCAAACCTTTTACAGCTTAAAATATTAAACTTAAAATATAAAAGTAAAAGAAAAAAACTATAAACTTCTGTCAAACTGTGTGCCTACACATGGATATCAATATTGTATTAATTTATCTCCAAAAGATAAAGCAAAACATTTCTGTCCAATCTGTCAAATCAGGTCAGTTTTGTTAATATCACCCAGAGTCACAGATTTATCTCAGATGGCATCACAATACAAACAACAAACAACATTGTTTGTCCTCTGACCCTCCATCTGGATAAAGAATTTCTCTCATTTTAAGGCTTTGAGTCATAGAAATCATATTTTCCTTAAATAAGTCAACGAAGATAAAATCAAACCACAATGAAGTTCCCCCACAGATTTCTACGTGTTCGTCACGTCAGAGGAGTTCATGTGAGACTCTCAGGATGAAAACAAACAGTCAGAAGGACTGAATAAATGTCAGCGTGAAGATGTATGTGAGGATCAGAGAGACTCACCTGTGTTGCAGCAGTGGAAGGTGTGATGTTGGATCAGAGGGGGAGACGATGCTCGGTCTGAGAGGCTCTATATGTAAACACCTGCTGTCCGTCACAGCCTCCCTCAGCCAATCAGGTGACCAGGCTGTGAACTTTGACCAACCCTGTGTACCCTCCTCCTCCTCCACCAACCACAACATCCAGACAGACAGACAGACGGACAGAAGACAGACTTCCTGTGAATGAGCCGACTGAGAGGATTGAAGCTGGTTCCCCCTCAGTCAGCACAACAGAGTCAGATTAGAGACAGAGAGGGCGGACATGGAAAACACACAACTACATTCAAACATGAGCGCATGAACATACGAAACGTTCTGCAAAAGAAATGGCAAAAAGAGTTTTTTTATTTCCTAGAGGCAATAATAATAATAATAATAATAATAATTATGACTTTTTTGTATTTCAATTTTTCATTTCTAAGCTCCTTGGGGCGATAATAATAACAACAATAACTGATCTTTTTGGGGGGAATTTCCTTTTTTTGTTTGTTTTTTATTTCCTTGGGCAATAATAACAAAATAATTATTTTTGTATTTCTATTTCTATTTTTTTTATTTCATTGGGGCACAAATTATAACAATAATTATGTATTTTTTGTACTTCTATCTTTATTTTTTTTATTTCCTTAGGGACATAAAAATAATTATAACAATAATAACGATTTTCTTTTTTGTATTTCTTTTTTTAATTCTTTGGGGCACTAACAATAATAATAATAATTGTGTATTTTTTTGTACTTCTATTTTTATTTTTGAATTTTCATTAGGGACATAAAAATAATTATAACAATAATAAGGATTTTTCTTTTTTGTATTTTTAAGTTTTTTTAAGTTTTTTAAGTTTTTTATTTCCCTTGGGCAATAATAACAAAAATAAATATGTTTTTTTTTTTTATTTCATTGGGGCACAAATTATAACAATAATTATGTATTTTTTGTACTTCTATTTTTTTTATTTCCTTAGGGACATAAAAATAATTACAACAATAATAAGGATTTTCTTTTTAGTAGTTTTATTTTCAATTGTTTTTATCTACTTGGGGCGATAATAATATCAATAATAATGATTTATTTTGTATTTCTTTTTTTAATTACCTTGGGGCACAAATAATAACAATATTTTTTTTATTTTTTGTACTTCTATTTTTATTTTTTTTATTTCCTTAGGGACATAAAAATAATTGTAACAAAAATTTGGATTTTCTTTTTGTATTTCTTTTTATTCCTTGGGGCACTAATAATAACAATAAATATGATTTTTTTTTTTTTTTTTTTTGTATTTCTATTTTAAATTGTTTAATTTACTTGGGGTGATAATAAAAGTAACAAAAATTATGATTTTTTTTAATTAATTAATTTATTTTACAGACCCCATTGTTTTTTTAAATATAGTTTTACGTAGTTTTTAAATATTCAAATGGTTGGGAAGTCACTTCCTGGTATTTGTAAAACAGTTTTTGTTTGTTGTGTGTGATTCCAACTGATACCAGGAAGTTGTTTGATTTTGTTGGGCAACATCCTGTTTTCTCCTGTCTGTTGTATAAAGTACTAATGTTATCACATATCTGCCCTTTAGTAAAAACCTATTGATTCTTCTTCTTCTTCTTCTTCTCATTATTATTATTATTATTTATTGTTATAGCTGACATACAGACCTGAGGAATTGTTCTTAGTTTCTGTTTACGTCTGGATTTCATTCAAAATGATCAGATGACATTTTTGTTAGTTTTTGTAAATGTGTGTGAAACAAAGACGTGTTCAGACTTCAGACGTTCAGAGTTGGTCCGGAGGCCGTCTGCAGGTTGAGCCGCAGGTTTGATCCGGTCTGCAGTTTGTGTGAGGAGGTCTATAGATAGACAGAGTGATGCTGTGGAGCTTTAATCCACAGTTCTGCCTGTCAGCAGGTGAACAGACAGAGGTGGATTACTGCCCCACAGCGTATTAATCATCATTATAACACAGGAGATTACAGCACACTCACACACACACACACACACACACACACACACACACACACACAGATAACATACACTGTAAAATATTTGACTGTACCTGTACAGTAAATCACTGGCTACTAGTTGTGTCACTTTCACAGTAAGTTATCGTGTCATTTTTACAGTGAATTATTGTGAAACAACAGCTGTATAATCTGTCCTTAAAGTAGTTATTAAAGATTGAAATTACTGTATTCAATTACCTCACAGTTAAAGGCCATTACAATATTGTGATATAACAGTATGTTCCTGTAAAATTACTATATTTAACTGTAACTTCACAGTTTATGGACATTGGATTGGTGATTCAGCAGGAACTCCCATAGAATTACTGTATTTCACTGTAATCTCACAGTTAAACTCCATATAGCAGTATACTTCTGTAGAATTACTATATTTACCTGCATGAATTTCACAATGAAATTCTGGATTCAGTTAGTTATCACAGTTGCAGCCTTACTGTGATAATAATTTAATTTATTGTGAAATATTACAGTTACATATTAGTGACGTCAAATAAAATTTCCCCAAACATGGTCTCTGTCATTTTAGGTAGTTATCATCACGCTGGTGTATGTCCAAGTGTTCATTTTCTCCGATTAGTTTGGTTTTCATTCGTTATTTGATGATATAAACACAGTCTGACCATCCGGGCTTTTATTTTGGTATTTCCGCTGACCGGCAGTGTGCATTTGTATATTAACATATAAGCTATCTAGTTTCACCAAGCACATTAAGACTTAACATTTAGATTTAACATTTAACATTTAGATTTAGATTTAACATTTAGATTTAACATCTAACATTTAGATTTAACATTTAACATTTAGATTTAGATTTAACATCCAACATTTAGATTTAACATTTAGATTTAACATCTAACATTTAGATTTAACATTTAGATTTAACATCTAACATTTAGATTTAACATTCAAGATTTAGATTTAACATTTAGATTTAGATTTAATATTTAGGTTTAACATTTAATATTGAGACTTTACTGTGACATTATAGTTAACATATTTCAAATATTGCTGTAAATGTGGTAAAAAAGTGACTTTAAAAAATTCACACCACTTTTTTAATCGTTGTTTGAAGCTAAATGGCAAAATGTTGCTGTTATTTTCAGTGTGAGACACTTTACAAACGGCACCCCATAATCAACTGCTCTTTAAGTGTTTATTCAGATTAAATGGCCATCACATTGTCAATGATTTATCTGATGACAAAGATATCCACAGACAGTGTTAGAAGTTGTATGCACAGGCTAATATGCTTAATATGCACAGCTCTTTGTAGAGCACTTTGTACCTCGCTGTATATACTGCCCACTTGTGGCGCTCTTACAGGAAGAGCAACATGCAAAGACTCAATGTGGCTTATAATGATGGCATCAGACTCCATGATGGTGTGGTGCCAGCCAAATGTTTGTGATTGTGATTTGATTTATGTGATTTGCAGGACTTTTTCTTGTCACAGAGTGACACCGTGTGGTATTAGTGTATTTACTTAAGTAAAGGTTCTGAATTCATCCTCCATCACTGGTTTGCAGGCACTGCACCTTTAACAACAACCAAACACCTCAGTGGTATGTAATACAAACTTTATTCCGATAAAAATAAACTCCAGACAGAATTACACAATCATTAACAGTCATTGATTAATTCACATGTGTTTTCTAGATTTAGAATTTTAGAAAATCACGTCAGAAACTCTTTAAAAAAATAAACAAACATTTCAAAAGGACAGAAAAAGAACTACATATCCATATTTTAAGAGACCAAAGCAGTCAGTAGATATGGCGTGTTTGAGTTCATGTGATGGTGTGTGTTTTCCTGTAATCATTACATTGTGGGGACTGTCATCCCATCTGGGGACAAACAGCTGGCGTCCTAATGAAACATATTTTTAAAACTTCAGGACCAGGTCAAAGTTAGGGGTGTCAGGAAATGAGCAATGCCCTTAAAAATGTACAGATGTGTGTTTGTGCGTGGTTAGACGTAAGCTCTGGCTGAATCTGGATCGGACTTGGCTGTCGCCGTGTAGACCTTTGTCTTGTTTCCATAGTAAGCGCTGCAAAACAAGAGAGATAAAGTCAGGCTCAAAGTGTAGCTACAAGGCCTTTTTCAAA
Source organism: Epinephelus lanceolatus (assembly GCF_041903045.1). Taxonomy (NCBI): domain Eukaryota; kingdom Metazoa; phylum Chordata; class Actinopteri; order Perciformes; family Serranidae; genus Epinephelus; species Epinephelus lanceolatus. The sequence continues at coordinate 42,372,817 of NC_135745.1, read as the reverse complement.
GCAGACGTTTGGGCGTGTCAGAAACTCTTTGGTAATGTGTTTCCTTGTCTTTATTTGAAACTTCAAGTTATGATATCTTGTCTCCTGATTGGCTGCTGACAGCTCCATCAGCTGATGAAATAGTGTCTGGTAAAAAAGTTTAAAAAAGACATCTGAGCTGTGCTTCCTTTGCACTTCTTGTCTTTGCTAATAAAGGACAAAAGAAGACAATGAAACTCTGGTGAGGTTCGTAGCACTGACCCTTTCTTGTGTTCAGGTGATGCTCTCTTACAGGCGGAGCAGAGAAGACTCCCACCCAGGATGGACAGACAGGATGCACCCCATCCCAAGTAGAGGCCGGTACCCAGCTCAAACCTGCAAACACAGGGTAGAGTCATACCAACTGCACAACAACACACAGCACAATGAAACGACACACAGAGGTGTGAAACAACACAGCAGAGTGAAATAACACATGCGAGGTGAAACAACACACAGCAGAGTGAAGCTACACCCAGAGAGTTGAAACAACACACAGAGAGGTGAAACAACACATGGCGAGGTGAAACAACACACAGAGAGGTGAAACAACACATGGCAAGGTGAAACAACACACAGAGAGGTGAAACAGCACACAGAGAGGTGAAACTAAACACTACACACAGCAGAATGAAACAACACACAGAGAGGTAAAACAACACATGACAAGGTGAAACAACACACAGAGAGGTGAAACAGCGCGTGGCGAGGTGAAACAACACACAGCAGAATGAAACAACACACAGCAGAATGAAACAACACACAGGCAGGTGGAACAACACATGACAAGGTGAAACTACACACAGTCAGGTGTAACAACACACAGCAGAGTGAAACTACACACAGAGAAGTGAAACAACACACAGAGAGGTGAAACAACACATGGCGAGGTGAAACAACACACAGAGAGGTGAAACAGCACGTGGCGAGGTGAAACTAAACACTACACACAGCAGAATGAAACAACACACAGGCAGCTGATACAACACATGGCAAGGTGAAACTACACACAGTCAGGTGTAACAACACACAGAGAGGTGAAACAACACACAGAGAGGTGAAATAACACACAGAGAGGTGAAACAGCACACAGAGAGGTGAAACAACACATGGCGAGGTGAAACAACACACAGAGAGGTGAAACTACACAGAGAGGTGAAACTACACAGAGAGGTGAAATAACACACAGAGGGGTGAAACAACACACAGAGAGGTGAAACAACACATGGCGAGGTGAAACAACACACAGAGAGGTGAAACTACACAGAGAGGTGAAACTACACAGAGAGGTGAAACAACACACAGAGAGGTGAAACAACACACAGAGAGGTGAAACTACACAGAGAGGTGAAACTACACAGAGAGGTGAAATAACACACAGAGAGGTGAAACAGCACACAGCACATAAATAAATAAATAATCATTGAATGAATACATTTCGGCATATTCAGTCTGTGAGAACTTATCTTTTCCTTTCTAAAGAACCATTAGTAACTCTAATTTGATGCTGTCACACCTCGTGTCAGAGGATCATAGTAAAGTTTTATAGGATGTGTGTTTGGGTCGACTCACTTCTCACCACCGACGAAAGGGTCGTAGAAGTCCTGCACGACTCTATAGGCGTACCAGGAAACTGCTATCATGCAGCACAGACCTGCAACACATAAACAACACAAACATTGAATCTTCCTATTCATTACTTTCCTCCATAACCTGCGGTGATGCCTCGGTGCTGTGGATGCTGCTGTATTATAAAAGTCACTTCCTGCTTTTTTTTCTGTCAGATATCTCAGTGTCAGGGGTCCACTGTCAAGGTCAGTGTTTTCTGCTGCCGTTTTCATTTGCTAATAAAATGTAATACTGCATATTTATTATGAATTTAATTTGAATCTAATACTTGATATATTAATAATAGTATATATTTATGGACTCTATTTATTTATCATTCAGTCATTTTCTGTAACCACTTATCCTGTTATGGGTTGTAAGGGGGGTGGAGCCTATCCCAGTTGACACTGGGTGAGAAGCAGGGTTCACCCTGGACAGGTCACCAGACTATCACAGGGCTGACACATAGAGACAGACAACCACTCACACTCACATTCACACCTACGGACAATTTAGAGTCACCAATTAACCTGCATGTCTTTGGACTGTGGGAGGAAGCTGGAGCACCTGGAGGAAACCCACGCTGACACAGGGAGAACATGCAGACTCTGCTTTGTTGAGTTTTGCTGTCTCTGCTCTGTCACATGTGCCCATGAGTGTAAAACTCAGTCTTTGTTGCGGCTGACTCACCAGCGAGGATGCTCAGGATTCCTCCAGTGACGGCAATCTTGGCCTTGGATTGGTCGGTGGCTGACCCAATTTTGATGCATTTCAGCCCGAGCAGAGACACGATCATGGAGGCAAGGCCGAGCAGCAGAGCGATGATCATTAGAGCACGACATGCCTGGACGTGAGCTGCAGAGGAGAAGATAGAAATATCTCAACATTTATATCATCAACAGTTTCACCAAGACAGCTCAAAATAACTCATCCTCACAGAGAGGCTGCTATACTGACTTTAATACACTTCATATACATTCAGTCTCTGCTGCTCTGTGCATGGACAAACATTGTTTCCAACGTGTTTATCCTCTCCAGGGAGGCATTCGATGATATAAAGCAACGGGGCTGATGGGAAATGTGGTCTTACTGTGGGTAAACAATAACTTCAGCATTACCAGTAGACTGATGGAGGTAACTGGATGTTTCAATTGTGATTTCAGCCTGAAGTAACTACAGTGTGCATTGTTACACATAAATTAAAGATATAATATGCAGGATTTTCCTGAGAAAAAAAAATGTATAGACTTACACCAAAGTAATTCCTCTCAATCATCCCAAAACGGAATCTGTGGATTTTTCAATTGTGTTCAGCAATGACCAAAAATCAAAAAAAAAAAAAAAAAAAAAATCTTCTTCTTTTTTGCTTATAACATTAACAATAACATTTTTTTAACAAAGATAATCTCACACAATAGAGTGCCGAAGTCACGCCCCTTCCGGTGAAGCTCATGGGACCTTAGATCAGAAATATGAATGGCAGTGAATGAGGAGAGCAATATTATCTTTTGGTCCCGTTTGAGTTGCGACATGAAATCCAAATATGTCGTTAATGAATCAAGAAAGTCAAGAAAGTCATACTTTGTGGTAAAACTGTTGAGATATAAGCTTTTGAAAAAACGTAATTAGAAAAACTACACAGGAGGCGGTCGCGTATGTGACATCATAGCTTTCGCTCACTTCCTGCAGCTTGGAGTGACTGCAACCTGGCACAAAACACACAGACATCTTCAATCATAAATCGATTAATCATAAAACAGTGGAATTTCAGCGGGGATGCCAAGCTGCAGGAAGCGAGCGAAAGCTATGACATCACATACGCGACCTCCTCCTGTGTATTCTTGAGTCTTTCTAATTAAAAAGCTTATATCTCAACAGTTTTACCACAAAGTATGACTTTCTTGACCTTAAAATTTATGTTTTAAAATCATTAAAGGGCCAGTGTGTAAAATGGGTTGAAAACCGTTGAAAACAGTGACATCAGTGGTCAGATTCTAGATTGCAGGGCTCACTCGCTCACCCCTCCCGTCAAGTAAATGACGGTGGCCTCATAGGGACAAAAAGCCTTGCACATGAGTTTTTCAGGAGTAGGTCTATCTAGCGACAAGGTGAATGTTTATTTAGAAATCTAAACCATGTTACGATATTGTAATGAATCCCTCACGAGCAGGAGACCAGAGGAGCGTTCGGGAAAAAGGCCAGTTTATTTGAGCACTCCAGAAACTCCGGTAACACTCCAGGGGGTAAAAGACTCCGTCCTAAACTCTGACTCTTCTGGCGTAACAGACACACTCCATAACTTTACACACATATATTCGTTTACCATACTAAGTGGGGACCCCCCTCCCCTCTCTGCTCCGCCAACCTCCAGCCCGCACACTGACTGACAGAGTAGCTGGTAAAAAGCGCTCAGCTGTTTATTTAGCCTAGCAATATCTCCAGACTACAGTAGCTGCAATGGACGACTTTGAACGCGATTTTGAAGAGTTTCTTGTAGCGGACACAGATCCAGAGCCATACCTGTTTGAGCCGGAGCATACAGATGAGGAACTCCATGTGTTTGATGCTGAGCGGGTGAGAAGAGAGGCTGAATGCACAGAATGGGATTCGGTGCTACTGCTGCCATCGTTGGGGAGATATATCATCAGGAGGAAAAGCGCAGCAGAGAGTGCATCACAAGGAGTGAAGTTGCGTCTTCTTTTCCTCGCAGATGACGATTCGGGTTCATTCTCTCCTGTTGCGTGGTAAGTGTGGTCCATTCGCAAACTTTATAACTAAAAAAACTTTTCACTACTCTCTATCGACGAACTACTAACACTCTGCTGTTTCCTCCTCCTTCTTCCTTCCTTCCTTCCGCTGTCTTCGCTGGTTCATTTATACACGCGAAACGCGTTCTCTGGCTGGCTGGATTGTCCACTCGGTCTGCTGTACATACATGGTGGAGCAAGATGGCGACCTCTCTAAAGCAAGGCCCTTGATATAGATATATATATATATATATATATAAAAGCATAATTATAAGGCTACGAAAACCAAACAAATTTTATTTTATAGCGATTATACACTTGTATAAACATATTAATGGGCTGAATATTCAGATTCAGATTCAGATTGACAATAAACCATGCCAAATATTACACACTGGCCCTTTAACAACATATGTAGATTTCATGTCGCAAACGGGAACAAAAGATAATATTGCTCTCCCCATTCACTGCCATTCATATTTTTTCTGATCTAAGGTCCCATGAGCTCTACCGGAAGGGGCATGACTTCGGCACTCTATACATTAAAACCTAAAATTATCTCAAGTCAACCCAATTTCACTTCGATTTCACTTCGATTTCACTTTGAAACTGGCAGTGTCAAATGGAAACACAGCAGGACAGCGACAAAAGTAGAGGCAGTTGGAGTCCGAGTAGAGTCGGTGTGACGAGTGGTGGATGGGTCCAACAACCATTGACTTCCACCCAGCAGGCTGGTGGTTGCTTCCTGTATGATAGTAAAGTCAAACCCTGCTATAGTTTCCTAAACCCAACCACATGTTTGTTGTAGAAGGGAAAAACATCAATTCGTGGTGTTGTACCAATGTAGTGCTTTTATTTTGAAGGAGACTGTATGTAAACATTAAACTTCCTGTGAAAACAGAAGTGTATTTTGAAAACAGACAATGCATGTAACAGGCTGAAGTTGACACGGCGTCCCAGAACGTCAACAGCCAACACACCCAGGGTACCTTGGACGTCACATGTGGACGTGGAAAGTCGACGACCAAGTGTCGATATGTGACGAGGTCGGAGCGAGAATGTGTTGGATGTTCAGTTTGAACTAATCAGAATGGTGATCAGATGAGGGTGTACAGATATTTGGATATCATAGATCATAGACAGATCCATGAACAGTATCAGTCCGTAGTATACAGATAGAATTGTATTGAATTAATTGTGTTTAACAGACGTTTCCAGCAGGTGTTACAGCTGACCCTCTGCCTGTTACAGTTAACCCCACCCGTGTTGTAACATTTCACCTCCGTCACTTCTCGGCGCAGCTGTAGAAGAAAAAGTACAGCTAACAGCTGTTCATTTGTAGCAGAGATGTGCATGTTGTTAGAATAAAATAATTAAAAAAAATCATCTTTAACAGTTTTGATAACAGCTAGCCAAAACTAAAATGTGTAAGGTTGTGCCCCGCTCTCACCTAATAATAATGATAATGATAATGAATATGAGATTTGATGTCGGTTAATGACTCGTTAAATCCTGGTTTAAGCATTTTTATCCAAAGCAATCATGGTTTGAAAGTTTACCTGTTTTTGCCTCGAATTCCATAGACCTTTTTTAAACTGTAATGTTGCTCATAATCCACCTCACTGCTCCTGTCTCTGTCCTGAAGTGGAATCAATCACTGTAGGAAAATGGTAACACTACAAAAAGAGGCCTACGTGTATATTATATAAATGAATTCACAAATTTGTTTTGAAGAAGAAAAGAAAAGGAGGAACTGGAAGTAACAATATATATATATATATATATATATATATATATGTGTGTGTGTGTGTGTGTGTGTGTGTGTTTTACAGCACTCAGCTGTGATGCTGTGGTAATTTATTGACAGATGACCTCTGATGATCATAAAAACCTGCCGCACCTCTTTATGAGCCTCACACAATTTCAGGAGAGAAGGCTGGTTACAAAACAGGCAGAAGGGCTGAACAGTGAATCGTACTCTTTGTTGATCATATTGAGCTCTAATATTTATAATGTGTGTCCTTTTTTGGGGAATCCAATCAAGTGTTTTAATTTCAAGTTATGTTGTCCAAGCCTTTAGCTTCTTAAACTCTCCTGACACATTTTATATTATCTGGATTTTATGCAGTTTTATGAGTGTGTAAATACAATAAAATGAAAATAAAATATATTAAATTGTCAAACCTATAGTAGGCTTTTTTTAGGTAATAAAACCAACTTCAGCCCCCCACTCTCACTGCAAACCCCAGTCCGTCCGTGACACATTTTAATGTAAAGTCGACACAAATGCCCCAAATTATCAAAGTGACATAAAAACTTTATGCTTACTTGACACAAAACTCATCCATTGTGAGCTTAACATATTTTTCCCAGCATGCTGTGAGACAATGTGTTAAAGGCCGTAAGCCAAAGAACACTGTGTTTAAATATGTTCTAGTTACCCTAGCACAGTGATTAATGTTTCTGCATTTCACAGTGGTTCTAATGTGTTACAGTTAATGTGGTAAAAGACATTTTGCACCATGAGTTAAGTCGTATACACAGTTAGTGACATCCCGCCTGCACGAATATTAGAGTGTTGAACATAAAGTTGTGCTGAGGTGAAATAAAGAGCACTTCCTGGTTCAGAATTATTGTCTTTACTTTCTTTTAGCACTTGGAAAACCTAAATTTGTCATTTTATAATTAAATAAAATTTAGTAAAATTTTCTACAAGACCAGGATGTTCATACGACATAGAAAAACATGCTCAAACAACAATTTATTTTGTGAAACTGACATAAAATTCCTGTCAGACAAGGGTCATGTGACACATTTATTTTGTGTCGAAATGTTTACATCACTTTATTGAACTAAACCAAAAGTTTTGAGTGCGAGTAGTTTCCAAAAATTAGGGTTTTCACTGCGTCTGTGGCTCCATTTTTAAAAACTTCTATTCAAACTCAGCTGGCACCAGACGTCAATACGACAGCAGAGAGAAGTTGGACTTGTGTCAGCCAGATGTTGAATTTTGGTCAGAATAGAAATCATGTTGACGATATCTAAATGCACAATCATGTCAGAATTTGACGTTATGTAGACAGTAACATTGTGATGCAGATGTTGGGTTTTGTTCTCTGCACCTTACGACTAAATGACATTATTCAAGATGATGTTGGCATGAGACGCTTGGAAGACATTGGGTTTTGGTTACTTAACAACACCATTAAACCAACAAAATATCAGTATTTATGTCAGCATTAGGATTTTAGTCACCCAGTGTCACAACCTGAATTCAACCAAATATCTGGGAATTATCATTATACAAAAGTATGTTAAAATAATTACAGAGTACATTTATGGGAGAAAATTAGTGTTCAAGAAGTTAACCAGCCATTTTTCCGACTAAGCAAATCTGTAAGATTTCCCCTTAAAGCCACACGTACAACCTGAATGAGTATTCAACAGAACAAAGCCTCTTTAAAGTGAAAATAAAGCTGCTCTTTCTCTTTGATAGTGACCGGTGTTTCCCTCCATTTTATCATCAGCAGTGAAGGAGGCTCAAAATGGCGCCCAAAAGATAACATTATATGACAAGTAATGGAAGGAAAAACAACAAAAGTATTCACCATACAACAACAAAAATGAAGTTGGGTATAAAGTTGTGTTTTCTATGCAAGAGTCTGAGCAGCAACTGATCTTCATTCTGTTTCAGGCGGGAAACTTCTGGCCACATGGCATGCTGGCCTACTTACAAAGGATCGAATAAGCTTTTAAAAAATACAAAAACCTAATTTTAGAGAGTTAGAAGAATTAGAAGCTCCATCGATCAACCTCGTGAGCCTCAAAAGATTAGAGCTGATTTTATTTTTAAAAATGTTTTCTGCTTTAAGAAGCTGAAACCTGGTCGCTTCCTGGTTTCCTTCAGCAGCTTTATGAGCATATACGAGGAAGCTGACCTCAATGCATTGTCTCAGCTAACCAGGTCACTTAACCACTCTTAAGTTTTTTATTTGTTTTAAAAAAATGTCAATGAAAACCTTTCAAAAGTTTTATATACATTTTTTTATTTCTAAATCAGTGCATTCAAAGAATCATTTCTAAAGACAAATGCAGCAGCAAGAAGACAGGCCCCAATGGCTTCTTATTTTACACTTCACCTTTTGCAGGTGAATTTGATGAGGGTATCTGTTTTCTTTTATTAAGTCCTTATATCCTGTTTCATTTTATATCTTTTAATGCTGAATATATTACAGACTCAAAAAGCCTTACTGGATATTTGGAAAAAATCTTTAGATCATAAAGGGAATCAGATGTGCTCTTTATTCTCTCATAGGGTACTCACATGGTTTTTTATTTTAGAAAATACAGGCTAAGGCCTTGAAAGTCAGTGGGTCAGTGAACTTGTCTTACCGGGGAGGGCGAGGAGCGATTCAAAGTCTCTACACTCGGCGATGCCGGCGCTGTTCTCGGCGCAGGCATGCCACAAGTTCTCAAACTGCCTCTGGGAGATGATGACGCTGCCGGACACGGAGGAGATCTTCCAGTAGTCGTTTGCCAGCGACGCTCCGGTGACCAGCCAGCTGATAATGCACATGATGAACCCGGTTGCTTCCAAAGCCGTCGACATGTTGGCAACGTTTCCAGAGAGATCCTCAGAAGAAATCCAACTAGTCTAAAAAACAATGAAGCCTTAAATACGGCAGGTTCAAAGGGCCCGGTCTTCCTCAGTAGAGCTTCAGTGGGTGAAGTCAGAGTCAGGCTGGGTTGTTGGAGGCTCTGGTCTCTGTCCTGCAGTTGTTAATCTGACGTCTGTGGCTCTAACAGGAGTACTTTACCCTCTGCCAGGGGCCATAAACTGCTGGGAGCCACTCCCTGTGGTTCCCCACCGCCTTCCACTCAGTATTGATCACAGTGATGATGATGATGTCACACCTCTCATAACCTTGAAAGCTATCCATAGTGTTTGTGTAGACTGTGGCAAGAGTCCTGCCACTGTCTCCAAAGTCATACAGCTGCTTTCCACACTGGAAACATCAGTCAGAATAAGAGCAAAGGCAGGAAAAGCTGTGGAGAACATGCACCTGTGCAGGTAAAAGTCACCTGGTCACTGATGAAGACTTGAGTAGAAGATTGTTGTGGATATTGCCAAGTATTGGTAGCTGAGATGTGGTGAGATGGCTTTGTGCAGAGATCACTGTCTAGCCTCCTGGAGGTGTCGTGGGACCAACCTGCATATATGTTCTATAGACCAGGCATTTTTCTGCAGCTGCTGAGGCTCTACAGAGGCACACACGTCTGCATCTCCCAGCTGTGAGGTCGTTCTGTCATTACGTGACAGCCTCTTAGCGAGATCTGCTGTGATGCTGGCGACAGCAACAGGTGTGTCTCAATGAGCATAAGTTTCACAAGGCTTTGCTCAGCAGAGGCAACTGACTGTAAAGACTTAAAATCAAGCTGCTGCTGCTGCACTGTACGCACTCAAACCTCTGGCAGCGCAGCTCAAACTGCATTGTGTCTGAGGGAGTTAATGCAATACATATGCCTATGACTGATGATAATCATATTGGGCTGTTTCAGTGGCCCTCCTGCACTGGTGCCCAAAGCACAGCGTGTGATGCACATGCCCGTAATGGCTGTGATGATCAAAGCAGTCCCTCCAGGATTTTGCAGCCTGTTTTTGGGATTGTTGAGATCTGATTTCATGTCATCTTTTCTGAAAAACTTGTGATGTATGTTGCTATGTTTATAGTTTCTTTTTTTTGTAATGAAATTGCAAGGGCAAGTGAAATTTGAAACATATTTATGATGCCGTCAAAGACAAATAAGACCTTATATTTGTAAAAAAAAAAAAAAAAAAATAGTGCTCAGCATAGATGAGGACACTCCAAAAGATTTGTCAGAAAACCTTTAGTTTCCTTTCAGAATCAACATTTTCGATGGGATACTATACTACAAAATACTCCCGCAAATGTGGGCCATTGATTGCAAACCAGATTTGTTCATTTGTACACACAAAAAAAGTAATTTTCCAAACAAATTCATTCAAAACCATGTTGCAAAAATGAGTTCACCCCAATGAAACTCTTCTGAGCAAAGCTAAAGTTTAGACTACAAAATTCTAATTAGCAAGAATTCAACCACAGGTGAGTCTATTAAACAGGTGTCCAGCAGACAGTTGGCTATAAAAGGGCGTTACTTATTAAAGAAAACCCCTCCCCGTTTCATGCTGTCAGCGATGGCACCACGTGGAAGGAAAATGTCACAAGACCTGAGAAAGAATATCATTTCTTTACACAAGAAAGGTGAAGACTACAAGAGGATCAGCAAACTTTACTTATCAGTCAGGATACTGTAGCAAAAGTGATACAAAACTTTAACAAAGATGCGGCTGCAACCATCTCACAGAGACGTCCAGGCCGTCCACGGAGGTTAACACCTAAACAGGAGCGTCTTCTGATTAGAAGGGTTGAAGAAAATTGCCATGCAAGTTCACTGCAGTGAGCTAAAGAAGTAGAAAGCCAAACTGAGGCGACTGTTTCCTGTGACACAATACGGCGTACACTGCAGAGGAATGGCATGCATGTGTCGTCCACGAAGAAAGCCCATGCACACAAAAGCCCACCTAGCAAAAGATTAAGAAGACTACTGGGACTCTATACTCTGAAGCAATGACACTAAGATAAATGTTTTTGGAACTGATGGCTTCCAAACTGTATGACATCGCAAAGGTGAGGAGTACAAAGAAAAATGCGTGGTGCCTTCAGTGAAACATGGTGGTGGGAGTGTCCTTATGCGGGGCTGCATTTCATTGATGGTATCATGAATTCACAGATGTACTGCTCTATACTGAAAGAGAAGATGCGACCATCACTCTGTGCCCTTTGTTGTTGTGCAGTTTTCCAACATGACAGTGATCCAAAACACACATCTAAGGCCACTGTTGCATTTCTGAAGGACAGGATGAAAGTGATTTGGTGGCCGAGTGTGGCTCCTGATCTGAACCCAGTCGAAAACCTATGGGGAATTCTGAAGAGACAAGTTAAGCATCACTCTCCATCCAGCATCCAGACTCTGAAAGAGGTCATTCTTGAAGAATGGAAAAAGATAGATGTTGCAGTATGTCGCCACCATGTTCATTGCATGCCTAGAGGACATGCTGCTGTCCTTAAAAATCATACAAAATACTAGATGTAGTCGTTTTTGTTGTGGGGTCTATTCATTTTTGCAAGATTTCGTAATCTAAGTTATATTATTAACCTTCCTTTCATGTTATGAGTTAAACAAATGTTCTATAAAACTCAGTCTCGTCTAAAAGACATTGATGAAAATCTTACTTTTCAAAGGGGGTGTACTCATCTATGCTGAGCACTGTATGTAAAAAATGTTCATTAAGTGTTGTGTTGGAAACATTGAAGCCGTGGGAGGGGAAACAGGACAAACACACGTTCACAGCTTGAACATGAAACATAAGCAGCAGCAGTTATTGCCATGAAACTGAGGTAAACATTTATTGCAGTGAAGTTTCACACACAGCAGCTCAACATCAGTTTCAACATTTCTTTTTTTGTTTGTAATATTTGTTGACGCACAGAAGAGTTACTGCTTTATTCTTGTCTTACACTGAAGTTCACCTTTAACATGTTTCCTCCAGTGAACCAGCAAACTGTTTATGATCACTGAGGAAAGGAGAAGTCGCTCTCTGCAGCGGGAAGTAAAAGGACAATAAACAGGCTCATGTCCAAATATGGAAATCCAGGTCCCGTCCTACTGTCAGGCTGATGAGTCAAATGAATGAGGAGTGCAATGACGTCTGCTAATGGCATAATTTCTTCATTAGCTCAGAAGACCAGGTGATCCAAACCTGTTGCAACATTTATCACAACTCTCTGTTTATTTGGTGTCTTTCTGTGAGATTCATTTCACTTCATGGAAAAGTTAAAGCTGCTTGAACTAAATGTTTTGATACGTGGAATTCGAATAAATAAATGTGTAACAGAATAAAAACACTGAATATTAAATGATGTGTCAGGGTCAGTGTTATGTGTCTGATGGTTTCAGGCTGAAGCAAGTATAGAACAAAAGCAGACCATTAGTTAGCCGGTTGCTGTGTGTTTTATAGCTTGCTTTATGGCCGGGGACAGTTAATGTTTGATCATCATGAGAGTCCAAAGTCTTCACACTCTGTCTGTCCTCTCTTTCTCGAGTGAAGCAGTCAGGCGGAGACACAGAAACATTATCAGAATCAGAGACCAGAAAAGGTTGAATTAAATATAACATCCCTACAGATCCACATCTGCTTTTTCATAACAACCTATGACAGCGCACGCTTTGGCAATTAAAGGAAAAATCCACCTTTAAAAGTTCTGTAACTGTCCAGTATGAAAGCTTTGACTCAGCTCTCACACTGCTGGAGAAAAGTTTAGATAATCGAAAGGGGAAATTAAGATTTTTTAAAGTGGGGTTGTGTAAGGGGATTATCAGTCAGAGTATTACCTACAGCAGATGGTGGTCGACTCGCCCCTACTTAGCAGGAGAACTAACACAGTAGCTGAGCAATCGACCTGTTCTCACACCGGAGTTGTTGAAAACTGCTTCTTGGTCAGTGACTTGTGGCGTCAGGCATGATACACAGCTGGTAGCTGTTATGTTTAACAGCACCCAGCGACGTCAGGAGGAAATGTGGTGGGACAACAACAAAAGTACAGGTGTTAGAAGACAGACTAGGGTGGGTACGAGGGGTGGTGGATGCATCCAACATCCACCAGAAGGCCAGTGTTTGCTTCTTGTCAGATTGTAAAGCCAAACTCTGTCCTTTGTTTCCCAAACCCAACCATGTGTGTGTTGTTGAAGGAAAAAAAACATCAATCATGGTGCTGTACCAACATAGTGCTTTTATTTTGAAAGAAACTGTATGCAAACTACATTTCCTGTGAAAACAGAAGTGTATTTTGAAAACAGACAATGCATGTAACAGGCTGAAGTTGACACGGCGTCCCAGAACGTCAACAACCAACACACCCAGGGTACCTTGGACGTCACATGTGGACGTGGAAAGTCCATGACCAAACGTGGACATGTGACAAGGTCGGAGAATATTGTTGACATTCTGGGATGCCGTGTCAAGTTCTGTCTGTTAAATGCAATATTTGGCTTACGTTCATACAGGAAGTGGACACTGGGTGAAAGTCGGTGGTTGCTGGACCCATCCGTCACCCCTCCCACACGCCCTACTTGAACTTTTGCCCCCTTAACTTCCATTGTTGTCTGGCTGCGTTTCCTCCTCACCTATTACAGAATAACAGCGACCAGCCAGGTATCATATTGACACGAATGGACGGCTTTTTCGTTGGCGTCTGATGCCGGAAGTCACCGACCAAGTGCTGATATTTGACAACTTCAGAATTAGACAGTGGTTTGCTTGTACACAAACCAACTCTTCGCAGATTATAGGGCTGGTGTAGAGATGCATGGCCAAAAGAAAAGCTCACATTTCTGGTCGTAAAGTCAAACACACTGACTTTTAAAGATTATGAAAAACTTGGATATCAACAGGTTTTTGGATAAGCACCAACACTGCAACGCCGAGCTTTACAAGGAGGTGGTTGAAGCCACCGGTGGAAAAGCAGAGTTTATCAGAGTGTGTAAACAGGAATATTAGTGGAATATTATTTTTTGCTAGCCATGTAAACAGCTTAGCAGGAATATTGTCTGTTGTCATTCAGCAGTGCAATCAATGAGGTGTCATCTGCAAATTTAACAATGCTGCTACTGTGATATTTGGCAACATACCAGTGAATGTCACTTTGGGGTGTGACTGCTTCATAATTCTGCCTTTTTGATAATATTCTTCAAAGAGTTGGCCCCCAGAAGAGACCAGGATTATGACTGGAATCAAAAGGAGTCAAACAGAAACCATTTCCTGGCTTGTGCACAACAAAAAAGGGTGTCTGTGCTATTGAGTCAACAAGAGGTTAAACAAAGACATCACTGCAGAGCTCTAATTGAAGATTCAGCTGCACATACCAGCAGCTCTATCGGCCCTAAAGAGCTCATCAGGTGTTATGAGTTAAACCCATAAATTGCAGCTGACAGCTGATGCCCCGAGGCCGCTGACAACAAGTCGAACCGGCTCTGCGGCTCAGAATCCAGCCTCAGCATCCCGACACACCAGTTTTTCTGTACAGATCCGGGGCAGATCACAGGGACGCTCACACAGCTTCTGCTTTTTGGACATCTTGAACACTGCGAGGTGAAGTAAACACTGACAGAAACCAGACTCTGAATCATGTGGATCTAAAACGGAAAGACAAACTGGAATATTATCGTCCTCTGCACAGTGGATTTAAGGCTTTATTCACCTCTCAGATGAGCTGAAGGACGGATCCAGAAACATACACTGCATGAAAGACAAAAGGAGTACTCAGTTTTTTTTGAGGGATATTTCTGGACAGTAATCTGGATTATATGTTGTACTCTGCATTAGTTTATATGCAGGTCACTGGTTGGATTTGGACATGTTGGACTTGACGTGACCAGAGTCTTTCCCTCCTTTTGGTTCTGGAGACAAACTCTCCGGTCATGAGATGCACCGTGAGCCTGCTGATGATGACGATGGTCCTGCTGGACTTTACAAACTGTGAGTTCACTTTCACACTCAGCTGATAGAGATTTTCAGAAAAGATTCAGATCAGGTGAAGACATGAGTTAACCCCACAAAATAATAAAAAATAAAATGTATACTTGTATGGATTTTTGGTTGGGTGTGTTGCATCAGTCAGCTAACACCTTGGCCTGAGTTCACCTGCAGAGACATTCACATGTGTCTTTCCTAAAGTTCAGAGTTGTAAAGAAAAAGTTTGACATTTTATTTTTCTCTGAGAGTTGCAGTGATACCACCCTCATGTCTCCACACAGGATAAATGCCGGGATAAATGTTGGCATGTGTTTCCCTGTAAACTACGGATACAATTGTACATTTCATTTGAGGTGGATCTGTTTAAATGTTGTTAAATGTTTCTTTACGTTTCAATTTTCATTTTAATATTGTGACAACACTGTGGCCAATGTGTAGTTTGGTTTTGGTACAGTTTGGAAAATAATACTGGGTTACTGTCACCACGACCTCAGCTGGAATCTGTCACGACATGTCTCGACTCTCACCTAGGTCTCACACCATCCACCGTCCCCTCCACCTCCTGATGGGAAGTTAAAGCTCATATACTCCAGTCAGCCAAATTATTAGAACCTCTAGCAGGTGGAGTGAACAATGATCATCTTGTTACAGTGCAGTGTTCTGCTGGAAAACATTTGGTCCTGGGACTTGTTGGTACCCCAGAGGAACTCTGATAAACAGCGGGGCCTGCTTGGATCAGACTTGGCTCTGACCTGTTGAACAGGGGTGTAAATATAGACAGTGAAGGCAGTGCGGTTGCACCAAGGCCAGTGGGGGTGGGTCATTTGGCGAATGATTCAGTTTGCCACCTTGGAACTGGAACTGTCTCTCTATAAAAAAAAAACGATAACATTAAATTAAAAATGGTGGCAATATACCCTCAAAAATTCATCTCCGTCATGATTTTCTTTTTTTCTTTTCTGGGGTAAAATAGTCAGCAGCAATCTATCACCACATTAAATGCTCATTCTATATAATAAGATATAATGTTTTTCATATACAGATATGCAGTGATGATTGTTGGATAACATGTACTTGGATGACGTTGCTGTTCCCTAATGTCAGGTCTCTATTTTATCGTGTGACGAGATGATACAATACAGCAGCTAGTGTAGATGCAAAATCTGAGCACATGTACAAGTCCAGCGAGCAGTCGTGCCTTTTAAACAGAAAAGTGGCGGTAAGAAAGAACAAGAGAGAAACAAACAGGAGGAGAAAGTAGCAAAGCTCGCTAAGTCAGATTGCTTTGACTTTTTTACAAACAGTTGCCAGCAGTGTGTGTGTGTGTGTGTGTGTGTGTGTGTGCGCCACTGCTGTTGAGACATGGAAACGGGGGGGTGTCCTGTGACAGCACGTCCCACGGATGCTCGATCAGATTAGGATCTTGGGAATTTGGAGGCCAGGTTTACGTCATGTTCCTCCAGCCGTTCCTGAGCAGTGGTTGCAATGTGGCATGGCGCGTTGCTCTGCTGGGGGGTGGCGCTGCCATCAGGGAGTGATGTTGGGTGGGTGGAGAACACATGAACGCCAGGACCCAAGGTTTACACGGCAGCATAACAAGATGATCAAAGTTATTCACTTCACCCACCAGTGGTTTGAACGTTTTGGCTGATCAAGTTACATTTAATCTGAACACATCACTTCAGTAACGTTGATTTACCAGTAATATTATAAAACGTACAATGCCAACATTTTCTCCTGGCGGCTGGGCTGCTGCACGCTAAACACAAACAGCTACAGCCAGTTAGCTTAGCATCAAGACTGGAAATAGAGGAAAACAGCACTGCACAAACGTTAAAAACAACCCACCTACCAGCACCTCTAAGCCTCACTGATTAGCATCTTATTTGTGTCATTAAATGCATCCCACAGCTACGTCATGCTGCCCTCTGACAATAATACCCAGCTCCTCAGAGCAGGACCTCCCCTCTCTGTATCTCAGATAAGACTTAAACCATGAACTCATTCTGTCAGCAGATGTCTGGATGCTGCCGGCTCCCAGCAGAGTTTCCATGGAGTCTGTTGACATGAAACACGTACTGAGGTGGGGCCCTCTGGAGGCTCCCTGTGACACCGCAGTCCTCTACTCTGTTCAGTTCCAGGGGTGAGTCTCACACACGCGCACACACACATCACACATTGTCCTCCTCCTGTCACATACTCACCAGAACACACTATGTGGATTAATCCGCCACTGAAAATAGTTCCAAACAAAGTCAAATTCCTCCTGTCTGATAAAAACCACAGTGAGCAGCTGTTTGAAGAAATTACTGACGAAACTATTTATATTTGTGGTGTGAAAGATTTACAGACAGGAAGTCAGACAGCGTTTAGAGACGAACTAACATGTTCGTTGTTGTTTTGTTTTGTTTTTTTTAATGGAACTTACTGATAAACAACTTACATCAGCTTTATAACTGTCAGCGGAGCGCACCACTGAGAGGATTTTAGAAGTATATCATCACCTGACAAGTAGTAATTTTAAAAAGAAAAAGAAAAATTAGTCTACAGCATATTTTATTCTTAAAAATCATGTGTCTTGCAGAAAATATTGTTGTGTGGTTTCCACTTTGGGGGACACACCCCAGTTGAAAAAATAAATACATTTTGCTTTATGAAATTTAGGAAAACGCTCAGATCACACTTTCCTAAGTTTAAGATGAAAAAGACAAAATGAGATATCTAGTTTTATTTTATTCATTAATAGTCCAAAACCCAAAGATATTCAGTTTAATATCACAGAAGACTTAGAAAACAAATTAACTGTCACATTTCAGGAGCAGGAATCTGATTTTTGACATTTGTGCTAAAAAAAAATAGTTGCAGTACGGTGAGTGAATTAAGATGACGAGGCCCAGTGAAACATGAAAGCTGCAGCTCATACCTGCAGCCTAATGTAAGACACAACATCCAGCAGGTAATCATTACATTCATTAAGTAATTTAAATAATGACGCACCTGTCCTAATAAACAGAATCAACAGGTGTGTCTTTTCTCTGATGAGCCAGCTGTGACACATTAACACACAAAGCTGTGTTAGTTTCTACATTCAGACTGCATCACGTCAGCTGTAAATCACATTATAATTATCTGTCCGGAACATTCCTGCGGTTGGTTTGAAGTCTTCAGTGCGCTCCTCTGTTTAAGGAGAAGAGGATATACTTGATTAATCCCTGAAGGGAAATTAAATTTTCTCACTCTGTTGTCAAATACACACACAGGCCTGAAATACACACACATGCACAAACATGAGTGAGGGGGCTGGTTGGGTGCCTTACTCAAGGGCATCTCAGCAGTGCCCAGGAGGTAAACTGGCACCTCTCCAGCTACCAGTCCACACTCCGTCTTTGGTCTGGACAGGCTGACCCTCCCGTTCCCAAGCAAAGTCCCTGTGAGAGTTCATGCCTTCAACCGTAGCCTGAGGACCAATTTTAAATGGCTCGTCTTCACAGATATACTATATGTGGTACTCCACATATGACGTCCAAGGTACCCTGGGTGTGTTGGTTGTTGACGCCGTGTCAACTTCAGCCTGTTACATGCATTGTCTGTTTTCAAAATACACTTCTGTTTTCACAGGAAATGTACAGTTTGCATGCAGTCTCTTTCAAAATAAAAGCACTATGTCGGTAACACCAGGAATTGATGTTTTTCAACAGCAAATCATTCAGCCAACACACGTGTGGTTGGGTTTAGGACAAAGGGACAGGATTGGCTTCATAATCTCCCGGGTGAAAGTCACAGGCTGCTTGACCAGTCTACCACCCCTCCTACCTTTACTTACCTTGTTGTCCCAGCATTTCCTGCTGACACAACCGGTCACCACTACACAATAACAGCAACTGGCTGCGTATCATGCTGTGTTGAAAGGACATCTTTATTCGTCTGTGTCTGACGCCAGAAGTCACTGACAAAGCGTTGTATTCAACGTCTTCAGAGTGAGACCGGGTTGTCTGTGGTATGCAGCCCACTGAATATGCGTGTTTCTCCCGCTGGCTCCACCCACAAGTTCCTGCTCGTCTCATAAACTTTACATTGTGATGCTGTCATAGATTTTTAAATCGCTTTCTCGGCTCTAGCCTAAAATTGAAGCAATATTTAACCCCCTCACTGAGAAGCTAGCATGACTGATGATTGGTACCACTGGGTTCCTCCGGTCTCCTCGTTTCAGAGGGCTGAAAATGAAATATTATTGTGCATTTTTTCAAACACTTTTATGTAAAATTCAGTTTGGCATATTTGGAAAGTTTGGGACAGGAGAACTTAGATTTAAGTTTCATGTGAGTGAAAAAAAACCTGTCGTGTAGGTTTGATAACAGAGACAGTGGACGTGTCTTCATTAGTGCTGTGATAAATGTCACCCAACAGGTCGGCTCCACCTGTCAGCAGGCCGACACACTGACTCATCTTCACTCTTAATTTTATTTTCACTGCGCTGCAACAAACAGAAGCCTGAGTCAAGGAGGAAAAACACTGAGAACAAGCCGTACTCAGCTCCTGTGAATCAGTGGCATGCACAGCAGCAGCAGCACAGCGGTGGAGGTATGCAGGGTGTGGCGCCTGAGTTTAGCTAATTATTACTGAGGTGTCAGTGGGTGAATATGACAAAACCCACATTATCTGCTCAGAGACGCTGACGTGCACGAATGGTTAGAGTTAGTTTCAGCTCACACAACCAGTTCTGTTCTCATGCTGCAACCAGAAGCACAAAAACCCTTCAAAATAAAGAAGCATGAAGCGGTACATTTAAAGCTCTCTGTGTGTCTCTTTCTCCTGCAGTGAGTTTGAGCTGATGTTGCTGAACGGCAGCTGGGTGGACGCTCATGAGTGTCAGCTGATTCCTCACACTCACTGCGACCTGACCTTAGACCTGGGCTCCGACTCCGACTACAACCTCCGTGTCAGAGCGCAGTGCGGCTCCCAGCTGTCGCTTTGGACCAAGCTCAGCCTGCCCTTCAACCGCAGAGACAGTAAGACGTTTCTCACATGTGAAATTAAGTTTATACCTTTATTTACAAATACATTGTGTTAGCCAGGCCTGTAACATATTGTAATTTTCAGAATATGTCAGGCTGCTCAGAAACTCCATCATTTGATTTGTCAGAGTTTGGTTTTAATTAGTTATGTAACATTATAGAAAGGGGGTGTGGCGTCATGAATGACAGCTGTGTGCTTGTAATCAGTGGTGCTGGATGTATGGGCGGGATTTGTTACCAGCGAAAGATAACATCGTCGTTATTACTTTGGCTTCATGTTGTACAGTGGAAGGAGGTGGAGGTGCGTCATTCGTCTTTATATACAGTCTCTGGCGTGGACGTTCATCGTCTACACTGGGCGTAGCTGTGCCTCGTCGTAGTGTTAGGTGGTGCAACAGGTGTAAAAATTAATCACAAGGCTGGATTCTTTTACGTCCAGCTGTTGCAGCCGGATTTTGATGTGTTATTTACATTTGAAATAGTTTTGACGCCAAAGAAGAAGAATGAAATGATGTAAAGTTCCATTTAGTGCAGGCGTCAGTTAACTATCAGAGGAGCCATTTATGACCAAAAATAATTATGTCCAGAGCTGCAAAACATATTAAAGCCTTATGGTAACACTGCATATTAAATTTTTATTTATTTATTTATGATTATTTGATACTTTAACATTGCATCATTGGCAGTGAAAGCAAACAAATCTGTCCATGCACTATTAAATTCTGTATTTTATTCTGACACACTGTTAGCCGAGTGAGGGAGGCTCAAGACGAGCCACCACTTTTGAGGTCTGGCAAAATTTAGAGGAAAAGGCGCCAGGCCGTAGATGTATGATGCACATTTTAGTTGACGAAATGTTAAAACTTTTTTTTTTTTTATCAGTGCAGAGGCTACACATTTTTACAGTTAGGGGTGTAAGAATTTTGTTAAACCTACAACAGTGATAAATAGAAATGAAAATGTTAGAAACAAATAAGTTATTCACTTTCATGATATATTTGGTCAAAGCTACAGATGAGGCACTGATTTAGTTGATGTCCAAACAGTGCATGAAACTTGGATTTTGAATTTGTTTTTGGTCCAAACTGACATACTGTTGTGCATTTCCTGGATTTTTTTTTTTTACTGTGTGACATGTTCTTTTTTCATTTTCCTGAGGTTCTTGTATCAAAGTCTGCTCCTTCATCTTTCAATGCCTTCCTGGGTTTCACATTATCGCACTTCAGAATATGGTTAGGCATATGACCGTTTCACATGTGTGACAGGGCCGCAACAAAGTCCCCTCATTACGCCGCCTTTGCTTTTATATACAGAACAATGGCAGCATCATGTCGCTCCAGTGTGCGATTCACAGCATGCCAGCGTTCCAGGAGCAAAAAAGTCATGACGGTGTGACGTGTACCACAGCAGCATCGACCTCTAGTGTGACATATAACATACTTGTCGGCAGCACTTTATACACAATAACAATGGTATTAAGGTGTCAATAACAATTATTTATTGTGAGGAGCTCCTGGACCTCATTTTTTCCCAATTGGCTGACATTTTCAGTTGCTGTTCATCTTACATGAGTTAGCTGCTAACTGCTGCTAGCTACTTTTTGCATCAGTGGTTCCCAACTGGTCCAGGTATCTCATTGTTCATTAGTTCAAGGTCCACACAGTGTAATATATTCAGTGTCATACTTGTATTTGAACATTTCGTCGAGCTAGTTTTCTGTCTCTGTTAAGTAGCTGTCTGTTAGTCACTCACTCTACAGCAAGAAAGAACACTTGAAAATAAAAGCTCTGTGTTAGAAATTAACTGCATTTCAAAATAAAGTGTGATTTTTATAAACTTGACATGTTTGCGGGTCTATTTAGGGAGGACCCGCCACCCACTTTTTGACCGCGACCCACCAGTTAGGAACCACTGCATTACATCTCCTGGGGGTTGAACACATACTAGATCGTCAGAATATCACACCCGTCTCGTCCTGCCAGCTCACGCTTTTCACACATACATTACTACCTCCACTGCCGGCTTAAAGGTGAGACAACTCTGTCCCCCTATTTCGTTACTGTCCCTGTTATACAAAGCGGCGAGGTGGGATAACGGCGCAACATTCCCGCCTTCAAGATGCAGTCTATAAAGAGGGTCTATGAAGAGATAATGGGTTGGTTATAAGGTCAGGTCCAGGTTAAGGTAAGTAGAAACAGACTTTGACACAACACAGCTTAAGTCCCACGATTTCATGAACGCTGCAATAATGGAGACGTGTCAAATTATCCAGAGGATGCACAGCACAATCTTTTCACCAGAACATTTTGACTTATAAAAAATTCTGATTCTAATGTGTTTGAACTCAGGATTTTATGTATTGTGTCAACACCAGGAGGAGGTTACACACTTAGAGTGAAGGGGCCCCTCTTTGGCCCTTTAAAATGTCTGTCCACGTCGCTGTCTAGCACAGCACTCATAGTTTTTTAAAAAAAATGCATAAATCAGTGAATGTTAATCTCTTGTTGACAGCGGTCTTGACGGCGCCGGAGATGGCGGTGACGGTGGCAGGTGATGCCCTTCAGGTGTCGTTCAACAAGCTTCCTCTCATTGCTGTTGTCAGTGTGACGGTGTGGAAGAGAGGCGACGAGCTGCAGGTCAGAGTTTACTTCTCGTCTTTATTCCCTTCTTTTCCTTCCTCCCATCGTTATGTGTCCTGTCTTTTATTTTTCCCTCTTTCCCGCCTTCTCCTCTTCTTTGTTTCCTTTCTCCTTGATGTCTTTTCTTCTTTTTCCTCCTTTTGTCTCATACCTTTGTCTCCTCCCCACTCAGTTTGTTTTTCCAGCTCACCTCTCTTTTATTCCTTCCCCCTTTCCTCTTCCTTATTTATTGCCCTTTTTTTTAATTTCCTTTATTTCCCTCCTTTTCTTTCTTACATCCTTTGATGAACCTTTCCTTCTTCCATTGATTGATATTCCTTGTCATCTCCTCTGCTTTCATTGAAGCAAGTGAATTTGTAGCTCAGAGTAGTTGCTGAGGTGCAGATATTTTGCACTATTCAGTTAATTTCTTGTCTATTTTTTTTTTTTTAAAAACAACAACAAAAAACACTTGTATTATACATCTTCCCCTCCATTTCTCTCTGTCTGACTCTGATTCAGGCCACTGTGCACACAATGCCAGCTGAGCAGACGGTGCTGCTTGTCCCCGCCCTGCAGGAGGGAGCGGTGTACTGCGTCACAGCTCACACCATCCTGGACAATCGGCTCCGCAGCAACAGCACCGACCCCCAGTGTGTCTCCATCACTGGTGGGTTACAGTTACAGGGTGTTATGGCACGCACACACACACACACACACACACACACACACACACACACATTTTGTTTTATTGACATAATACCTAGGCTATATGTTCTCACTTTCCTAAATAGATTAACTTTCAAAAAATTTCTTGCTCGATACTCTTTCCAAAATATTACCAATTTACAGAAAAGTCCTCATTTTCCAAAAAGTTACTTACCTAAAGGATGTCACGTCATTTTTTTCCATTTCTCAAAATTCATTTTTACTTTCCAAAAATGTCCTCTTTCCAAAATGTTCCAAATTTCAAAAACCCCACTGTGGAAAATGTCCTAACATCGTGCTCTCACTTTCCTAAAACGTTCCCCTTGTTTCATGTTCTCTACAAAATATTTCAGATTTCAAAATATTTCCTTACTTTCCCAAAAAGTTACTTACCTTATTGATTTCATGTTTCAGTTTTTTTTCCACTTCACAAAAATATTTCCACAATCCATGTTTTTACTTTCCAACAATGTCCTCTCTTTCCTTCCAGTTTTTAAAAACTGTTCCCAGTTGGCTAAAAAATGTCATTCCAAATGTCCCATTGCTCATTAGTCTTTTCAAAATATTTCCATTTTAATTTTCCAAAAATATTGACAATTTTTAAAATGTTGTAAGAACCTCACATTTATATATTTTTTAATATTCTCGTGATCCATGTTTTTACTTTCCAAAGTGTTTCCACTTTGCAAAAAGTCCTCACATTCCATGTTCTTAATTAATTGTAATTTCCTAAAACAAAGTCCCCACTTTCTGATATTTCTTTACAAAAATGTCACAATTTTTAATAAATGTCACTTGAAAAAAAAAAGAATAAGAAAAAATATTTTTAAAAAAAATAGCAAGATTTTATCACCCTGACCGAATGTTTCAGGGTTCTTTTTTTTATACTTAACAAAAAATATTTTTCAAAATCCATTTTTACTTTACAAAAATGTCCTCTTTCCACAAATGTTCCTATTTTCAAAAATCTGTCCTCACTTTGCAAAATTGTCCTCATGCGCCATGTTCTCGCTGTTCTTAAAATGCACAAGCCTAAAAAAATGTCCTCTTACTCCATATTCTTTGCAAATTATTCCCAGTGTCAAGAGATGTCTTCATATTCCATAAAATCTTGTTACTTTCTGAAAGAACCTTGCATTTCTTTCCCACCAAAATATTCTAACAATGTTTTTACTTTCAAAAATGTTCCACTTTGCAAAAATGTGTTCAGGTTCCATGTTCTCTATTTCCTAAAACAAAGTCCCCACTTTGTGAATTTTCTTTACTTTACTAAAACCAACCAAACAAAAAAAACAAAAAACAAAAAAAAACCAAAACTATATACCAAGAATTTTCTTCCTTAGCCAGTCAAAAATAAAAATAAATGCTGATAAATCAGAAACTTTTCTTCATGATCCACCCGCAGGTCCAGACACTGCCTGGAAGAAGCCGACCACTGTGACTGTGACCATCATCATCATGGCCGGTCTGCTGTTCGCTGTCTTCTGGTCCGTCGTTCACTGTCGTCCAGACGTCTGTCAAACGTACATCCGTAAAGAGCCACTGCCCCGCTCGCTGGTCAGTCTCACCCCGTATAAACACAGAAATGCATATAAAACTAGTGCATTAAAGTCACGTTAGAATAGACCTGGTTTTAAAAATAACTTAATATTTAACTGAGCTCCAGAAAATTGATTTTAGATTTTATAAATATGCAAAACATATAACAAATATACCATAAATATGTTACTTACTTAAACCTGGTCGCTGTAATGTGTCTATATTTATTTTTAAAAATATTTTTTTCATTTTTTAACCCAGCTGTTTTGGGTGTCCTGTACTACTGGATGTTATTTCTATCTTTAAATATTGTGATTTACTGTTTTTATAATTGTAATGTGACACAATTCTTATGAGGAAATAAGGCTTTTCACATTTTTTTATTACATGAAAGATTCTTAAAATTTGATCTATACTCCATCAAGATCTGAGATCTTAAATCATACATACTGTATATGCTCCAGTAAGTATATTTTAAATACATGTGCATATATATTTCACTCAAAGGGATGAAAATCAATTTAAGTCTCAACTATGTGATTTTGAATTGTTGAAATATCGCAGTATATCAGTGTGTGTTTTAATGTGCTAATCTTTAATAGAGGAAATCCGCCCTCTGTTGCAGGAACCTGACTGGGACATTAAAATCGCGATGAGCCCTGAGGAGGCGGAGCTTCATGAGGAGGTCCATTTGTGCGTCGACCCACCGAAGTTAACAATCTGAAACCCTGAAGAGTCACGACCAAGCGTCAGCGTCCGGGCCTGAAAAAAGAAGCCAATGCGCAAGTGCCAAAAACTGCAGTTCTTTGAACGGCCACTTGAGGCTGACTCCAAGAGCGAGTCGATCCCCACAGACCGCCATCTTAAAACTTTACAGCAGAAGCAAACATGTTTACAGACAGGTACAAGGTTTAGTCTCCATGACAACCATATGAAGGGGTGACAGGCTGTCTGTGAGGCGTCACTACAGTCTGAGTCAGAGCCACCCCTCGCTCCTCCACAGCTCCACCCTCTCATCCAAATATGGTCACTTATGGCTCCAAAAAAACAAGATGGTGACAGCTGAAATCCCGAACTCGGGGCTTTAAAACAGGAGTCCACAAACATATGGATGACGTCATGGAGTCACACTCTGTGGTCACAACACATCTGGAAGACCAAGTGCTGAACATGGTGGACTGATGTTGTATGTTAATGTTTTGAGAAGATGCTGTTGAGCTGTTCAGGTCTCCTGGAAGTTTTGGGGGGTTTGTGATGTGTTCAAATCTTGTGGGAAAACTGAAACAAGCAAAGGAAACAAAGGGAAACAAAGGAGATGCTTTGTAATCCAAGCCATGAGACGTTTCACCACTCCAAAACCAAACAGCTCGTTACATCGTCACTTTTGTTATCACATCAATACTGACTTGAAATACAACAGTCAAGTCAGTGGACTCATTTTAGTAATCGTCGTGCTGCTGTCTAGTGTTAGGTACACTTAACGGCAATGACCCTGACATTTACACAGACACACATCTGAATTTTGGGGAGATATGCAATTACCAATTTTACAGGGTGTAACAGAAAAGCAATATAACAAGTAGCGTAAAGAATTCACCCTTTGTCAAGACCCGCCCATGGTCCCGCCCCCCTTAGTTACTGTTGCTGGATTCGACAAAACAAGCCTCGCGGGGGTTCATTCCCATAGGAAACAATGGAAAATACCAGGAGATTTAACTTTCTCGTAATTCGAATTGAATCCATCATTCTGTCCAAAACGTGGCGTCAGTGATAGAGAACAAACGTGACTACAGTTGAGTGAACGGGCAATACGTGACCCGATGTCCCGATGTCTGACGGTAGCCATGGCTGCTAACCTGAGTTGTTACCCCTGACGTCTGACGTTAGCTATGGGGAGAAGCACTCTGGTTGGTGGGTCAGCAGACCAATCAGAAGGCCAACAAAGGGTCAATTACTGTCGGCAGGGAGTAATTAGTAAAGTGATATTATTACTTTTGAGAAGAGTGATGAGTATTTACAACATTCTGTTTTTGTTTGTAAAGAGAGTATAAATGAGGAGTGGACGGTGTGTCAGAGTCTCTGGTTTGTCACAAGGCAATCCATTGCAGCTGGGGAGAATATCTGTACATCTGGAATAATAATACAGATAATTTGTTTATTATAGTATTTATTTTCTGTGACATCATCAGTAACTGTAATGAGTTGTAGATGTTTACTTTATGGCATCTTTTTTTGTTGCCGTCACGTTTAAGTGTTACATGTTGTCACTGTGTTATTGGTGTTTTATTAGATTCATACTGTATTTTTTTTACTTTTTTTACATGAATCCTGATCTTGTGTGTGTGTGTGTGTGTGTGTGTGTGTGTGTGTGTGTGTTAAGGTTCAGTTCAGGTGATATTTTGTGTTAATATTTTTTGTCAATAAATTCAACATGTTTAAAAGTTCTGTTTTCACTGAGCTCAGTCACTCTTAATAATCTCAAGATGAACAAGTTCAGTATTGAATCTTAAATACAGTATAAACCTTCATCAACATTTGAACTGCAGTAAAAACAACTGTTTTTGCACTTTTTATTCTCAATTTGCAAGAAAAAAACAGCAGCTTCTCAAGTTCAGAGTGTTCTAACACATTTTCTGTATGTTCGTCTCCCAAAAGCAATGCGCTCAAATTCGTACATATTTCCCACGTGTTTTGAAAGCTGCGATCCCGTGGCCAGTCTGCTGATGGCAGTAAACAAGAAGGCAATCTCGAACACTTGTAAGGAGGCAAGTTGGGATTCGTGGATGGGCCTTTGTATTCCTTTCTGAACATAGGCCGTTGATGAATTGTTTCCACCCTTGTCTGTCTTTGGCCTTCCTCTCCAGATGTTTCCACGTCAATCCCTTCTTGATTTCTTGCTCTGTGCTCCTTCTCCAGGTGTTTTTGGGTCTTCCTCTGCCTCATTTGCGTCATGTAGATGGGACACACACACACACACACACACACACACACACACACACGCACACACACACACACACACACACACACACACACACAACAAAAAGGACTTTCCCTTGGAGTAACGTGTTCACATCTGTGTGACCTTTGAGTCATTCTAAGGAACATCCTCACCATGTTTCTTTCCCTAAACCTAACCTCCGTAACTTCTGTTCCATGGGGTGCAAAGATATCATAGGAACCATTCTATGAAAATATGTGGTCAAGTTACATGGGACACAGTTTTTATTTTGTTTTGTCACAATCATGATGCAGAAGTTTTAGATAAGAGAACATGGGTCCTTCATTCAATAATGACTTTGTGACAGAAAGAAAACCAGCAACATTTTTACAGCAGCTACATTTGTTGTTTTCAGCCTTCTTCCCCATCTATGAGAAGTTTTGGTTTTGTTCCAAAATAAACATCTACTTCGTACCTCCTTAACCCCATGCCCACTTTTCTGAGTCAATCATGTTTGCATGTAGCCTGGAAATCCAGACTCAAATCTAGAAATAGTTTGAGTCTGCCCCTCACCGATACACCCTTCCTACCCAAGGGGCGGCACTAACTGAGGCATATTAAATGCCACCACACGCAATTGGATAGCACGATGGCCAATCAGAGCAAAAATCAAGGTGAAATATTCATCGCACTGAGCCCCATTTGTTTGTCGACCAGTGGGGCTAACTGATATATTATGCTTCTGTCGTATCCCGTCGGCAAAACAGCAAAAATGTCCTTCCTGGAAACGAAGGCTTCTAGGGCAGTCTAAAGATAAGTGTAGTTGGCTTAACGTTTCTTACAAAGCTAAATTGAATGGATGCGGTCCTTTGGCAGCTGCCATCTTGGCTGTTTACGCTGTCGTCATCACGTTACGCCCACCCAGAGCCCACCTCTATCAGATAGACTGATCTGATTGGTCCGATTGGTCAGCGGGCTCTGCTCGTCGGGGCCAGGTCCCTGTGCAGAGCAAATTTGAATTTGCTAGGGGCGGGGCATCTGGATTTCCAGGTTAGTTTGCATGTGCTCTGCTGACACATTTCTTTAATACGTCTCTCCTGTCTGACTCTGTGACCTACAGTTTAACGTGGCAGCTGTTACCCTGGTAATATAAAAACCTGGATCTAACCTGGAGACCTATAGGAACTACAAATCAGTCTCCAGTCTCACAGTCCTTGCCAAACTCCTTGAATAAACAGTTGCCAGCCGGGCTTTAGGGCTGCAACAGTTCACAAAATTCACGGTTTGGTTTGATACGATACAGTGATACATTTCCGATGCAGGAAAAAAGGAAGAAAAATGTCCTTGATTTTTTAAATCTAGTCCATAGCCATTGGTAGCTTTGTCACCTTCTACTTATGCCAGTCCTCAATGCCTATGTGCAGTTTCACATAGATTGACCACGTCAGTGAGTAGAAAAACGTGGGACAGACAGAATGACTGACTGACAGAATGACACACTGACAGTTTCCGTGATTATGTACAGCATACCATACCATGACTTAGTCATACCAAAAAGTAGAAAAAAACCCCCAACACTGGTCCACAGGGGGAGCCACAGCGATCGGTCGCATTTTAGCCATTTTGAAGCATTTTTCTGTTGTTATAGCGCCACCCAGTTGCCAATTAGAGTTAAATTTCTCCAGTCACCTTGAGGCGTCGTGTTCTACATATCTACCAAGTTTAGTAAAAATCCATATGGCGGTTCGGCCTAGATAAGAAATGAGCTCTCTAGCGCCCCCATTTTCTTTGATGGGGTCAATAATGGAGGGGTCCCCTCAGATTATGTGTGGTCATATGCCTACAAAGTTGCGTGGTGATGGGTGAAACCCTTGAGATGTTATACACCTTTATGTGATGAGCCACGCCCTCCGCAATATTCATTGCCTTATAGAAGCTCAGTTTTAGTAAGTTTTCCAACTTTTGCCAAGAGGGAACTTTAGATATTGGTCCCTAGATTATGTTCACCCAGTTTCATGCAGATCGCTCAAACTTCCTAGGAAGAGATCCATTTGAAGTGTTTTTCAAAAAATTCAAAATGGCGGAAAATCTATATAAGCGGAAGTTAAGGGTTCTTGAGGCAAATGTGTTCCTCATGAGGAGAGGCATCTCTGTGCAAAGTTTCATGTCTCTACGACATACGGGGCATGAGATATGCCCATTCAAAGTTTGACATTTCAATGGGTTGCTATAGCGCCCCCCTTTGGCCAATTGATGTAATATTGCTTCATTGGCATCCTCCCATGACCCTCTACCACTGTGCCAAATTTCACATGGATTGACCAAGTCAGTGAGGAGAAAAACGTGGAACACACACACAGAGTTTTCATCATTATATAGTAAGATAAGATGTTTAGATGTCCATCTACATCCCAACCCTCACCTGGGGCCTCATTTATAAAACTGCACAGGTAAGGTGACTAAAGGTGACATACGAACAAAGCGCAGACGGTGCGCACACATGTCCCGTGCTTGTTTCCGGTATTAGAGGCCTTTGTAACGTGTTGTTAGCCAGGTCACTGTAATCGACTGAAGGCCCAAACTCACTGAAAGCATCTGAATTGTCCGTTTTGGAGTGCTGTTCTATGCTCGCTGAATATTACTCACATAGAAAATTAATGGAGGTGTCTGTGATATAATAATTTTGCCAACAATAGCAACCTTTCCTAAAATACTGCTGTGCTGTGAGATAACTTTCATAACGCATCTCTCTCTTGTCTTTGATCTGCTGTCTCTGTGACAGATCAAATAAGTGATTTTTTTTATACATTATACTATCGCCTAATTTCTATACAAGTGATATACATACTGTTTTACATAAACAATTTGATAGTGTTTTCCATATTTGCTGATAAATGGTTTTCTGTAAAAGGAATTGAGAGCAAGTACCACAGAGACGCCTGTCCCAAATGTACATGGCTGAGTTCAGTGAGTGAAGCAAATAAAAGCACAGGCTACTGTGTATATAAGATAAACTTCACCACTCTGGGCTGTGATTTTTGTTTTGTCTTGCCCTGCCACTGTTTTGTATTTTTTTGTATTTACTCCTTTGTTATACAGTATAGGCTATATTATATTCGCTGTCAATTTTAATGTGTGTTTCAAATTATTTTTGATGTTTTTGGGTGGATTGTGACCCCTCTTGAATTACAAAAAAAAAGACCTACTTAATACTGTAATCTGTAGTGACGTGATCTTTTGACTGTGCAACAAATCCTTTAAAAAAAGAAAAAAAAAACATTTATTTTGGCCTTTTTCACACTTCACTTCCTGTCATTCCACCATGTCTGTTCCACATGAGAAATGGCAAAAAGGAATTAGTTAATACCAAAATTATTTTTTTGTTTTTTATTTGGCAACAAAAAAAACAAATTAACCACAGGATTTTTTTTTTCATCTTAAAATGAACTTCCAATCATATGTTCAACTTATCATTTGGTTTATAATGCATACCAAACTGAAAGCCTTGTACCAAATGGTTCAGTACAAAGAGGTGGACACTATATTCCAGTGGGAGCCTCAGGAGCCAGAGGATAATAAAATATAGTTCAATGTAACATCAATAGCTTTTGTGTCGGGGTCATTTACATCAATTTAAGGATGTATAAAGAGATATAATTAGATATGAATGTGACTAGTAAAAGCAGTGGGTCAAAGAGAATGATTACATTAAAGGATTTTATTTCAGATAAACAACAACATATTTGTGTACAGTCTATAAGAGTGGAAACAATAGCAAAAAAATTCACACGTAACAGGTAAAACAAAGGTATTTCTTCAAAAATGATGCTCAAGTGTCTCTTTAGCATAAAGCAACATTTACTTTAGCTAACCAAAGTCAACATGTCATTTTAGGTAGACACATTTTCTACGTGAACACATCTGAAGAAATTATATAATACACATAACAGAGGTTTCAGACAATTACAAGACACAGGAGATTACATATACACACAGCTGTCTACACTATTTAACTGATTAATGACAACAAATCTAAAATGATCATGCAGTTTCAATTTGTTCAAAAATAATAGACATGAATTTTTAGCTTTTAGTATAAACCCTAGATTGTAAAGCTTGTTCAGTCCCCAGAACCGAGGCGGGTCCTCATCATGTCGGTGGACTGAGGTTTGGCTCTCAGCGTGATATCAACAGACATGTTTAGCCTTGTTTAGCACAAAGACAGGAAGCAGGGGAAACTCCTCGCTGAGGCCCATCAAAAGAAAAATCCCAGCTGTGTGTCGTCAGCTAAAAAGGTCGTCACCAGTCCATCCTGTTGTCTGTTGAGTTCAGTTGACAGTAGAGTTTGGGCAGACCTCAAACCAACAAACCCACTATGAGTTCAGGATTTAAGAGATGCAGCGAACACCACAGTTTACATTTCTTTTTCTACACATGTTCAATAAACAAGATACAACATGTGAATCAAACTTTGAGTTTTTGAAAGGCTAAAAGAAAAATTGTGGATTGTAACAGCGATCATTGATGTTGACCTACATATTATGTTTATGCACTTCTGATTTCCAACAGCAAATACAGCAAAGTGGGTCTCATTCATGAAACATGAGCAGAACGAATTTGTGTGTAAACTGTTCGCAGAGGAAAATTTAAGTGTGTTTCGGCATTCATCAATATGTCAGTAGCTCTGATCTTTTTGCAGGTACTAATAAAATGATAGCACATAAATATTGCTTGTTATTATTAGGTATCGTGCTCTGTTATGTTCACAACACAAAGACGCCTTTGAAACGCGTCAGTTAAACATGACAGGAGATTGGAAATATAACACATTTAGCTAAATGAGTTGGCATTTAGCAGATTTAACCTTCAGATTCAACACATTCTCACAATGACCTCGTCACCTATTGACATTTTGGTCATGAAATTTCCGCATCCACAAACAACGTGCAAGGTACCCTGGGTACGCTGGTTGCTGATGTCCTGGGCCTGTTACATGCATTGTCTTCTTTCAGGATCCATCCATTCATTTTCATCCACTTATCTGAGGCCGGGTCACGGGGGCAGCAGGCTGAGCAAAGCACCCCAGACGTCCCTCTCCCCAGCAACACGTTCAAGCTCCCCTGGAGGACTCCGACATGTTCCCAGGCCAGATGAGATCTATAATCCCTCCAGTGTGTTCTGGGTCTGCCCCGGGGCCTCCTACCAGTGGGACTTACCTGAAACACCTCCAGTGGGAGGCACCCAGGAGGATCCTGATCAGATGCCCGAGCCACCTCAACTGACCCCTTTAGATGCGAAGGAGCAGCGGCTCTACTCCGAGCTCCCTCCAGATGTCTGACTCCTCCCCCTATCTCTAAGGCTGAGCCCAGATTTTGGTTTGCCCTACAGCATCTACTCCTAACAGCTAAGGTAAATATGTTAATGGTTTAACTCTATTTGTTTCATGACATATTTGTCAAATAATGATCAGGATGTATAGAATTGTTGTGTATTTCAGTAAAACTCATGAAAAGTGTGTTCTTGCCAAGATGTTGTATCCAGTTGTCTTTACATTAAAAACCCTTACTCAGGCGAGACTGGTGGTCTTTATGCTGACTTCATTGGCTGGTCCAACACCTGCTGAGGTCACTGCTCTGCACCTGAACATGTACTCTGTGTTAGGACTCAGATCACTCACTGTGACTTCTTCAGCTTCTGATGCCGTCTTCTGTTTCCATCCATCACCTCCACTGACACAGTACTCAACAGAGTAGGAGGTGATGTTCTCTGCTCCAAACTTTGGTGGAGAAATCTTCAGTGTCACACTCTTGTGGTTTGTTTCAGTGACTGTCACTGTTTCAGACTTTGAAGGCGGCTCAAAGTTATCATTGACACAATGGCCGTCTTCATAAAGGTAGATGCTTGAACCTTTCTGTGTCTCATTTGTTGAACCAAATGTCAAGAACTTAATGTTCTTGTTCTCCTTGTTGGCCTCTGCAAAGTCACTGAAGAGCTTTGCTTTCTGCCTCATTTCATCTGATAGTTCTTTTGAGGCATACCATTGTTCCTCGTCTTTATCATCAGTATGTGGATCTTTAGTATCTTCTGGTTTGGGTGTTTGTCTCAAGTGCTTTGATAAAGCTGAGAGGAAGGGTTCGGCATAGTCCAGTGAGGTGAAAACAAAACACACTGCATGCTCTGCACTGAGACTTTCTTTGTAGAGGTGATTTTGAGATGGGACGATCTTGGTGTTTTTCATCATGTTGGTGAAAGACATTAATGTGTAGATTTCTCTCTCTTTACAGTCCATCCACTTGTTCAGGTCTTTGTTGTTGAAAGGAGAAGAATGTCTCTCCTTCAGGATCTCTGTGAGCTCAGCCTCTTCTTCTCCTCCTCCTCGGATTGCTGGAAGTATCTTGGCCAGCTTTCGCTGAAATTCAACCTTGTACCCAGAGCACACTTCTTTAAAGGTTTTAATCTTTTTGCCAATCTGTGAGAACTGCTGTGCTGTGGTTGTCAGTATATCATTGCACCTCATTTCCAGCTCACTGAACTCCTCCAGGACAGCCTGGACTTCTTCTACAGACATAGCACTTATCTCACGCACGAGTTTAGCAGCAGAAGAATCTAAACTGGTCAGTGGCAACAGCCAGACCTTCATTGGTACAGCATTTTCTCCATTGGGTCCCAGTAATTTTGGCAGACTTTGGTAGACTTGTATGGCATCCTGAAAGGTTGAAGGAGTTTTTTCAAGTAAAAAGTCTCCATGGAATTTGCAGGAGAATTCCTCAACTTTTTTGAAATCTTTGTCTTCCATTTTCACGCAACCTTCGGCATCTATCTGAACACTGGGAATCTTCTTGACCATCACCTTCAGGTGGCCTTGAATGTCTCCCAGATTTTCATCACTGGACACCTCTCGGTCAAAGACAAAAAAGGCTTGTGCCCCATAAAGAATAGCTGTGACCACATGTGTTGCTTCTCCTTGATCAAAAACATCTGGATACTTCAAATTGCCTTTTCCAAGATGATCCATTGATAGTTGCTGGAACCTTGTGGTTACTTCATATTTGAGTGTCACTCTGGCTTGATTTTTGGATGTCTTATTATCACGCAGGTATTTGGCCGATCCTGCAACCTCTACCAGTCCACTATAGACACCTACCTTCAGGGATGCTTCAACATTTAGAGCTAAAGATTTGCCCTCAATTGATTCTGATGCCACAATGTCAAAAGTATTGTAATGTTGAGGTCTTTCTCGTATGTCTTTTACCAGATTGTCATGGTCCCACAATGTCAGGCCTGCAAAGAAAGGAAGGAAATAATTGTGAATTAAGGAATGGAAATTGTTTTTTAAAAACCACAGAATAGAAAAATCTCTGCCCAGACTACATTTAAATTGAAAGCATCACACTGTTCTTGAATATCCAGTCCTCTTTCAGTTACCTGTTATGTGTTCCAGGGTTGCTGAGCCTGTCCCCACTAAACTATATTGA
Source organism: Epinephelus lanceolatus (assembly GCF_041903045.1). Lineage (NCBI taxonomy): Eukaryota > Metazoa > Chordata > Actinopteri > Perciformes > Serranidae > Epinephelus > Epinephelus lanceolatus. Next base: position 42,337,536 of record NC_135745.1, on the reverse strand, counting down.
TAAAACATAAATATGCATGACTTCATGCATATTTGGAAAACTGTGAACTGGACCGATCTCTTTGATCTGAAGTATTTCCAGTGAAAACTTTTCAAAGGTTTATAGATTATCCAGAAAAACAAGTACATGGATACAAACAGCAGGCTCCTGAGTGAAAGTCCACGTTCGACCCATTCACCACCTTTCCCACCCACGCACCATGGAGTTTATCGCTCTTTATTCCATCAGATGGGTTTCATAGACTGTTAAAATAATGGATGTAGATACTGTGACGTCATTCATTGGTTTGTGGACTCCAATTTTGAAGTCTCAAGTTCGGCACTTTGACTATCACTGTGTTGGTTTTTGGAGCCAGAAGTGACCAGATTTGGTCACAGTTATGTTACCTACATTATTTTTACTTTATTGAAATGATATCGGCACAGTATCTAATATGTTGAAATTTGTTAGTTGCAGATAATACAAGTTTATTGATTTCAGGAAGGGACATGAAAGAGTTATTAGAAACAGTAGAGAGTTGTGAAAATTGTTCGCTGTTTAGTTATCACTAAATGAAAACAAAACAAGTTCTCAGATGAGATTTAAAGAGGTGAACAGAGTCAGCTGATCTGATGCTCAGTGTGAGGCTGTTCCAAAGCCGAGGAGCAAGAACTGAAAAGGCTCGATCACCCTTTGTCTTTAACCCGCACTCTGGAACAGTGGACTGCCAGATTATTGAGAGCCTTGTATGTGATAAAAAGAGCTTTAAAATGGATTCTGGAAGAGACAGGAAACCAATGCAGGCAGGCCAAAATAAGTGTGATGTGTATGGATCATTTTGTTTTGGTCTGCTGAATTTTGAATGATTTGAAGCTGATGTATACACCGATCAGCCAAAACATTAAAACCACTGGCAGGTGAAGTGAATAACATTGATCATCTTGTTACAATGCAATGTTCTGCTGGGAAACCTTGGGTCCTGGCATTCAAGTGGATGCTACCTAATGCGCTCCACCCACCCAAACACTGTTGCAGACCAAGTAAACCCCCTCATGGCAATGGCACTGCTCGATGGCAGTGTCCCCAATGCACCATGCCACACCACAAAAACTGCTCAGGAATGACCCCAGGAATAGGACAAAGAGCTCAAGGCATTAACTTGGCCTTCAAATACCCCAGATCTCAATCTGATCAAACATCTGAGGAATGTGCTGGTACCCCAGAGGTACCCCCAATCCATGGTGGGTCCTCCTTGGCTCTGACCGGTCAAGGCATGGACACAGGACCTCTGGAGGGTGTCCTTTGGTGTCTGGCATCAGGGCATTACTTTCAGATCTACTGAGTCCTGTGGGTTGTGAGGTGGGGTACCAACACATCTTACAGATGTTTGATCAGATCAGGATCCAAGGAATTTGCAGGCCAGGTCGATGCCTTGAGCTCTTTGTCAAGTTCTTCGGACCATGCGGGGAGGTACCTGGACTGCACTGGTGTTTAGTTGTGTGGAGCGTGCAAGTGTATGTCAGAGCCCAAGGTTTCCCAACAGAACATTGCATTGTAACAAGATGATCAACATCACCTGTCAGTGGTTTTAATGTCTTGGCTGATCGGTGTAGATCGATTGTTTAAGCGGGTGGACAAGGCGTTACAGTAATCAAGGCGGGATGATATAAGAGCATGAATGATTTTCTCTGTGTTACTGAAGGACAGAAATGACTTACATTTGGAGATGTTCCTCAGCTGGTAAAAACAAGACTGGACTATGTTTTTTACTTGTTGCTCCAGGGACCAAATTACTGTCCAGAATAACCTCAAGATTTTAAGATGTTGGGAGTATGGGGGCTGACAGGTGGCTGAATTTGTTTTGAGATATGTTCAGGGCCAATGTTGAGAACTTCTGTCTCAGAGATGAAATTTAAAAAGTTTGGGACATCCAGGTTTTTGAATCATATAGGCAATTATGACGAGATGCTAATTTACGGGTGTCAGAGGGTTTAAAAGAGCTGTGTAGCTATGGAAAGAGATGTTGTGATGACGTATTATCTTGCCCAGGGGTTGCAAGTACAGTAAAGGGTAAACAGACCAGGTCCCAAGACTGATCCTTGTGGTATACCATGTTTTAACTGAGTAGTTCTTGAGGAATATTCCCCAAACTAAAAGAGCATATGAAGCAAAATGTTGGGGAGTGATTATAGATCAAAAACTCTGTTGGAAACCACAAGTAGAGCATATTAAACATACTTTTTGCTACATTTATTGCTGTTCCTTATAAAAACAAGGGAGCTGTTGAATAAAAAATGTCTTTCTAAACTGTACTGTTCACATGTATTGCCATATATGTCTTACTGTGCTAAAATTTGAGGTGATACATATAAAAGACATCTCTGCCCTGTATTTTAACTTGAGATAAGAGCTCTTAGAGTAATATAAAGCCAGTTATCAACTGTTTATAGGCTCCTACACCTTAAAGGTCCTTGATATTGTGTATTTAAAAACATTAAAAATACTTTTTTTGAGTTGTAAATAAAAGCCCTCCTGTCTGTATTCATTGTTTTATGAAGAGAAGGAAATTGTCATCAAAGAGGTCTGTTTATTCATGAAATATAAAATGAGAATTAATGTAAAATACAGATGTGTTTCAGGTTTGAGAGTCAAAGTGTGGAATAGACTCAGAGCTAAGTTGAAACTGTGTCGCTCTCTGTTGAGTTTCAAAAAAGCATTAAAATGTAAAATGATTAAAGTGTACAGTAATGAAGGATTATAATTCAGATTATGTATTTATTAATGTATTTCCTTTCTTTAGTGTTGCTGATATTCAGGGTTATCCTTTGGTTGATATGCAAAAATAAGCCATGGGCTTCAGCCTTTTCCTTATTCGGTTATTGACTGTGAGAAAATCTGTGTGAAATATTCTTTGTTCCTAAAGATGTAACGAAAATAAAATTGATTCATTCATTCAACTGGTGTTTTAGTAAATACGGAGCTAAACAAATTCAGACTGCAGCTGCAAAGTCAGTGATAATCACTTTGTCAGTATATTAAGCCCTGAAGTTTTGGTTAATCTCCAGTTGTGACACATTCATTTCAACAGGTGCGTCCTTACCAGGGATGAATTTTTCATGGCGGCAGTCATACAGCATCCCAAGGCTGAAAGGACGGCCGAGGGCCGCCATCTCCATCGTCTTGTCCATCACTCAGCACAAACTAATAAAACAGATGACAGCATCACTGTTTACCTCTGTCCAACCTGTTACAACCCTTTCTTACCTCAACACGTCAAATACCGCTGATGCGTTGGCTGACATAAACGTCAGAACATGACGCAGTAGGAACCCTCTTGCATCAGTTTTTGATGTTCAGGGACAGCATCTCAATTGGTGCTTGTTATGTGCATTGTTTCTTTTCAGAACACACTTGTGTTTTCACAGGAAATGTACAGTTTCTGCTCGTTACATGCATACAGTCTGTTTCAAAATAAACTCACAACATGGGTAAAACAATTCGTGTTTAGATTTCCTTGAGCTGAGGTTACAAAAGTCTGTAATAAGGTTTGGAGAAAAATATCATGGTTTGGATTAGAAGGAGAACAGTTTTTACTGGTGTAACATCACATCACGTGACATATGTCATGTGACATACATTACTAGTGTAGCATGCTACACATACTAGCACACCACATTATAATTAAAATAACTCCACTCACCTTTTGTTTCACACAGTAAACAAACAGCAGGTGAAACAGAACAGAGTGAAAGTCTGGTGTTTGTTTGACTCATCCACCTCCACTCCTGCCCGCCAAATAGGAACTTTCTTGCTCTTTATACTACAGTAGTTGCCCACAGTCTTAGAAAAAGTCACTGTCTGGTGTGTTTCATACCGCTGCAAAATGTGTTTCTGTGTGTCGGCATCCAAAGCAGGGATCACTAACGAAGCAGCGGTATTTGACGAGTTTGGAGAAAGAATGGACTGGTTAATTTCATCTTGTAAAGTTGTGCAAGCATTTACAATTATTAAATATTAAAAGGGTTTCTAAATCTAAACACCTGGGCATTAGTCTCAAAGTTAAAAGTCAAAATCCAAAGTATGGTTGAGGTGTTTTTCACACTTAATTACATTTTTTTCTTACTAAACAACATGGAACCATTGGAAGTAGTGCCTCTGATGTACTAAAAATATTAATTGGATTGTAAATAAAATCAAAAGAAATAAACACAACTATTATCACTGTTTTGTTCTTTTCATGTTTAGTAGTCCTAATGTATGATTTTATGCTAGGATGTACTGCGCTCATCATTGTACCGCCCATTCTCATTCTGAATTCATCAAATACTGTAGCTTTGTCACTGATTTGGCATCAGACAGTGAAGTCAGAAGCCACCTTTCGTGGTGGTATGGTACACCGAGATGGAACCTTCTGCAGTGTTATGATATGCTCCGCCAACAGTACCTGTCGGTGCAGAATAATACACAGACAGGTGGTGTCAGTTCATGACATGGAAAGATGAAACCTCTCATAGCAATATTGTACGCCGCCAGATTGTGTCACTTTGAAAGGTTGCCAGTGATGTTGTTATATAAGGAGTTGGAAAGTCCCTATAGGGAGGGTGGGAGAGGTGTTGGATGAGTCCAACAAACCTGGACTTTCACCCAGGAGCCCGCTGTTTATTTCCCGTGTGAATGAAGTGCCAAACCATGATGTTATTTTCAGTGGTTGCCATATGCTTGCCTAAACCTAACCATGTACTTTGTTCACATCTGCCGTTGGTTGCCACATACTTTTGTTGCCTAACCATAACTACGACATTTTTTTTTTTATATTGCTGCATTGGTTATCACATACGTTTGTTGCATAAACCTAACCATGTACTTTTGTTGACATTGCTGCATTGGTTGCCACGTATTTTTGTTGCCTTACCTTAACTACAAACCTTTTTTTGTCGTTGTTGCGTTGGTTACAACATACTTTTGTTGCCTAAACCTAACCATGTAGTTTTGTTGACATTGCTGCATTGGTTGCCACATAGGCTACTTTTGTTGCCTAAATTGAACCATGCACTTTTGTTGACACTGCTGCGTCGGTAACCACATATTTTTGTTGCCTTACCCTAACTATGAACTTTTTTTTTTTTTTTGTCTTTGCTGCGTTGGTTACAACATAATTTCGTTGCCTAAACCTAACCATGTACTTTTGTTGACATTACTGCATTGGTTGCCACGTATTTTTTGTTGCCCTACCTTAACTACAAACTTTTTTTTGTCGTTGCTGTGTTGGTTACAACATACTTTCGTTGCCTAAACCTAACCATGTACTTTTGTTGACATTGCTGCATTGGTTGGCACATATTTTTGTTGCCTTACTCGAACTACAAATGTTTTTTTGCCATAGCTGCATTGGTTGCCACATACTTTTGTTTCCTAAACCTAACCAAGTACTTTTGTTGACATTGCTGCGTTGTTACCACATATTTTTGTTGCCTTACCCTAACTACAAACTTTTTTTTTTGCCGTTGCTGCGTTGGTTGCAGCATCCTGGAGCATCAACAGCAGACACAGGAGGATACCTTGTCTGTGATAGGTAGACGTGAAAGTCCACTGACGAAGCGGTGCCATGTGAGGACCTGAGATATGAACATGTTGCATAATCATGCTCCTCCATCCTTGAACTAGCCTGTATCATTTCACACTAATGTGAATATTGCACACTTTTCCCACCTAAATCAAGTAAAACAATATTATCAGTTGAATTGCTTCACGCCCTTTCAGAGTTATAGATTTTCTTTATGTGCAGCTCATTTGCCTCATCGATACATAGAAGTGCATGTGCTCAGCCAGAAACATCAGAAGTGGTGAGGAGAGCAAAATTGTGGTCTGTTTCTTTTTTACCTGTGTTTAACCACTTCATGTAAAACAAGAAAACCCAAGATTTTATCCTGCTTTGTTAACATCAAAAATGTGATACGAGCCGAACGATTCATCCACACCTGAACTTCTTTGCCTTTGTTGCTTTCTTGAAAAATCCTTAAGCTTGTCTGAGATAGTCTACAAAAATATGAATCATTGTAAAACTAAAATAAAATCATGCAGTCATGTTCAGGCACCGATACCCTTCAGCATCACATAAACAGAGTAACAGCTCAGTGTGTTCAGCAACTTACCGTTTAGTTTGTCTCTGATCAGGAGGGGAGGAGGAGTGCTGCTTCAACTGACTCTGTAGCTCCTTTTATATGCACTGTGCACACACACACACAGACACACACCCACACACACACATGCACTGTGGTGTGGCTTCATTTTGTGCTGAGTCATACCTCAATAAATGAATAAATCATATTAATCAATTCGGAGGTGGATGGATGGATGAAGTGAATCTTGTTCTCCATACACAGGGACTGAAAGTATTAATGGCTTCACACAAGTCAGCCCATTTCCCCGAAATGCCAACCTGCAAAACTGAAAGTAAAAGCAAATTGCTGCATTTTACACACTCATGTTTATACTGATGATGTTTCTACACCCTCTGAGTATCTCATTAGGGCGTGGGGTCTGTGAGTGTTTGGCACTGATCCATGCAGATGTAGCTTTTGTCTGATTGGATTTATGTTTTGTGTCTTGTACTTTACTTTGTGTTGTGGGATATCTCCTGATGCATTGTTTGTGGGAAGTTTATGGGCTTTTTTTGCCTGATAATGTTTGTGTTTATGTCTGGATGATATTTATGTATTATGCTGTTAGATGATGGTTGATGACATACCGGAGCAACACATCCTAACGGCAACCTCGTCACATATCAGCGTTTGGTCATGGACTTTGCGCGTCCAGATACGACGTGAAAAGTAGCTCGGGTGCGTTGTTTGCGTTGCCTGGTTCTTTCAAGATAAACATACGTCATAACAACAATGTGACTTGACATGTTGACATGTTTTTTTCCTCCAAAAACTAACAAACATCGTTGGGTTTAGGAAAAAAAGAACAGGGTTTGGCTAACAGGACGTGGACACTGCTCTCCAGGGTGAAAGTTGGTGTTTGTTGGACCCATCCACCTGAATGATCCAGGGCCGGCTCTTGGCATAGGCCATATAGGCGGTCCCCTAGGGCGCCACACGCTGGCGGGGGCACAGCTGCAAGCCCTCAAAAAAATAAAATAAAATAGAATAAATAAAATAAAATTTGCAGCCCCGACTGGCGCCCTTTCCTCAAGAATACCAACAGTATCTATTATTAAAATCTGTTTTACATACTTCTATTATTATGGTAAAAGTAGCACAATAAAATATATTTGATGACAAATACAGTTTACAGAGGAAATATGGCCTAACTCAAAATATAATCAAAGTATAATGCAACTATCAATATTTATTCAACTTGTCTACACGACATATTTAAGCTAGAATAGATAATCTCCTTTCAAATAAAAAAAAGTTAAACTAGAGGTGGGGGGGACCCTAATCCCGCCTAGGGCACCAAAGTGGCTAACACATGAAAACGAATTATTAATTGATTCATTTATTTATTTATTCATTCATTGTTTTCTTGCTGTAAAGCTCAAGGTTCTTTCACATAATGTCATATACACTCACCAGCCACATTATTAGGTACACCTGTTCAACTGCTTGTTAATGCAAATAGCTAATCAGCCAATCACGTGGCAGCAGCTCATTGACATTTAGTCATGTAGATGTGACGGGGTCAGTTCTCTAATAGACTGTCAATACTTAGTTGTAGGGTCACACTGTGAGTCACTGACCCACCTGGCCACCATGTGAGTCGTTAGGGTCAGGTGGGACCAGGGGTGAATGGGTGTGAAGTCGTCTGGGGAGGGATCCCAAGACTGAAAAAGCCAGGGAGGAAAGATGGTTTGAAAGAGGAGTGAAAGAAGCCATCTACGTCAAGCTAGAACGACCATCGTTAAACAGAGGGGGTGGCTTACGACACTACTTATCACCCACCTGCAATGCAGTCTTGGGATCCCTCCCCAGACGACTTCACACCCATTCACCCCTGGTCCACCTGACCCTAATGACTCACATTGTTTGCAAGGGTTCCCACCCACACAGGGTTTATAGCCTGCAACTACGTACCAGTCACTTAGAACTGAAGAAGCTTCTTGGATGAGAGGCGAAACGTCTTCAAGAGACGCAAGCAAGTCCAGTTGCCTACGATATTAGCACTTACGATTACCATGACCTGGATGACTGAGAATCTTCACCAACCACTGTATTATAGATTGCAGCAAAGTAGTAACTGAGTAAGATTTCTGCAAGATTTTGTAGACTTTACATGTTAACTTCTTATCAGTTTCTGTGTCAAATATTAATGATTCTAAATTGCTCTCCTGTTCAGATGAATGAAAATCAATGGTTTGGAATAAATGTCTGAGTTGCAAATACTTCAAAAGAATCTTGATTAGACAGACAGTACTTTTTTTGCAGATCTGTCCAAAAGATAAATTTGTTTCCATTCATTATATCATCAACAATCACTATATCTCCGTCGCTCCATGTAGACCAGCTTAATGGTGAATTTTAAAGAGCTATCCAAGGATTTTTTCATAAATAAGTGCTTTTCGGACTGGCCACCCAGTCAGGCACGCCGGATTCATTTCAGAAGTGGGGGGGCGTAAAAGTGCTGTGTGTCTGGGGCTTGTCACCGTGTGGGCGTGGCTACCTGTGTAATGTCCAGTTAATAATAGGGACTAGTTAAAGGTGCGTAGTGATCAGGGATTGAAGTACAGCCTGAGTTGAGTGTGAGCTCCGTCTTAACGTCCTATTCACAAAGGATATTGCGCTAATGATATACCAGCGCAAACATGCCCACAAAGTTTGGCAGCTGAGTGAAGTTTGCCCCTGATTGCAATTAGCCACATGGCAAAGCATAAATGCTGGCTTTGCGCCAAGAACACCGTGGCAGAACAATGGCAGATTCTGAATACTGTATCCCCTCATGTAGTGATGTCTGCTGGTGAGTCAGTCTAACAGTGTCGGATGGGTTGAGGCTGTGGATTTGACCCAGTTTGACCACTTTATCACTATTCCCTCTCACCTGTAGCTGTTTTTTCATTATCTTTTGAATTTAATATGAATTATGGAACCGTTTTTGTTCACGTTTGTTTCCCCTGTTTCGTAAAATAAATTATTGAAAGTTGCTTTTGAAGTGCGTGACAGAAGTGCGTTTTGAGAACGACCGATGACTGTCACCTGTTCAACGCATCAGTATCTTCGGATGCCATTAAAGTAATAATGATTATAATAATAATGTTAAAGTAAAGTAAGTAAAAATATTATTTACAGACTGATTTAACAGACGATCACTGCTGCCACGATCACTGGAAAGTCTGGGCGAGAGGCTTCCACAGAGGAGCGCCCAGTTTGCACCAGCTTTCCAAAGACGTTATTTACTTCACTCAAACTGCGTGTGGCTATTAGCGCTGGTGTTAGTGAATTAGACGTAGTTTATCAATGAGGCTCATTTGCATAGAAAGGGCCAATTTTTCCGCCAAATATATGCACATTACCTCATTTAAATACGTGCAAATAACACCAGAGCACCAAGACGCAATCTGCTTGGCAGCGCAGTTAGTGGAGCATTTCACCCTCTGCACGTGCTTTGTGAATTAGACGGTATCTGTTTGCTCCGTTTTAAAAAAGCCACGCAATCCTTTTGTGAATTCGGCCCAGTGTGTTTTAGTGAAAGCAGCAGTATCTTGCAGCAAGTTACAGCTCGTACTCTCTCTTTAAAAAGACGGTGAAGAAAGACAAACAGTCAGATAATGTATTTAATCATGAACTTTATCTTGGGAGGAAAAAAGCAAACAGTTTATTTCTTAACAGTGTTTGCATGAAACCTGAACACTTTGAACCCTTTATGGATAGGGCTGTACCCAAATATTTGAATATTCGAATATTCGTTTCTATGGGTAGGTATTCATTATGAAAATTTGGTATTCGATATTCTTTTTTCTTTTTTCTTTTTACATATTTTTATATAGGCCTAGCTGTTTTTTCGTTATCTTGTGAATTTTAATATGAATTATGGAACCGTTTTTGTCAATGTTTGTTTCCCCCGTTTTGTACAATAAATTATTGTTTAAAGTTTCAACAAGTTTCTGGAGTGCGTGACACAAGTGTGACCGCGGACTGTCACCTGCTCAACGCATCAGTACCTTCGGATGCCGTGACAGTAATAGCCTAATGATTGTAATAATAATAATAATAATATCAAAATATCATTTACAGACCGATTTAACAGACGATCACTGCTGCCCGACCCGCAGCTCCATTTGTGGGTCCCGCGGGTTACGGGTCGCCCCGCGCATCACTACTCAGCTCAGTCTATAAAGGCTGTACACAACAGTAAGGCTATAGACATTATATTCTATTCAGGCCGGCAGAACCAGCAGCGCATCGGCTCTACAGTGCCAATTACTTGCAGAGGCTTCCTACAACTTGTTTCAACAGTTCCGATTTAATCAGAAGACAAATTAAACAGGATGACTAGCCAATGTGAAAATCAAAAGAAAGCATAGAATAATGTACTGAAGGAGACTGTTGTGCCATCACATCTTTTTGTGGTTTGAGAGCAAAGATCCGGTCGCCGCTGTGCAAAACTCCTCAGTACAATTCTCAAACTTGATTGAAAATCAATTTTGGAGTGGGGCTGGTTTGGAACGGCGGTGTTTCGGAATGGAGGGCTGTCTCCTGTTGGAACATTGTGCGCACACAGCCCTTCACCACCTGGATCCTAAAATAAACACCTGTTTTATTACATAATCATGCTTCCGTGTTGCGCTATTCATTAAGATCCTATTTCTGTCATTCAAATAACAAGAATTGTGGTTTAATACTCTTAATTATAACAGCCAACTTATTGAAAAATGACGGGTTTAAATCATAATTAAAATCCCGTTATAATTAAAATCCTGTCCCAGACATAAGGTGCACGGGCTCGGGCCGGGTCGGGCTGGATTTTCTGGGCCCGATCTAAGCTCTATTAGCCGCTCTCGTTTCCCCTGAGCTGCCTCAAGAAGTGCCTGCTCTCGCCCTGCAGCTACGCGGAGTCCCTCCTGATCAAAACGCCGCTCCACCTCTGAGTGCAGCAGGTCTAGGGCCTCTGTAGCCTATGTAGTCAGGCAGGCTGCATATCACATCAAAAGCATCGATCTATGCATTCATGATATGAAAGAGATAAATGTAAGTCAGACAAACTGAGTTTAAATTCAGATTCTTTATTTTTTGTTTTATGTTTGTGTACTATGGAGCCGCGGAGGGGCCATTGAGAAAAAAATATTTGATTGCAAACCAGATAGGCCTACTATTTGGCTCGCTTTTTGATTTATTTCTATTTTTTATAACTGGGGAGTTCTTACAATACGGTGCCAGGGTTAGTGGAGATTACCGCTCGGTGCTGTTGGATAGAGCCAGATGGCTGAGAGTCTACCCGGAGCCTACCGAGGATGCTCCAGGCTTTACTGGGCTGGTGAGGCAGTAACAGGTGCGCACAATTGAGTGCCTGCTGGAGGCTGTATCTTTCTCTCTATGGCCCCTCTCTGTATTTTACCTACGGTATGAGTGGAAGTGAAGAGTGAAAGTCTTTTTTACCATAAGTAATGTAATATAGGGACCCTTGATTCGGCTGAAAAATAATGTGGCAGGAGGGTAAAAGTGGGGGGGGGGCAATGGTTATTGATTGTAAAATTAACAGAGCTTATTGTTCTTCCTTTTGAAAGTGAATATGAAAAAAGGTTTGGAGGATAAATATCTGGCAGACTAAATCTTCCTTCCAGTATTGAAATATGTAAAACTTTTCTTTCTCCATATAAAGTCTGTAGTGTAAAGTCTTCATATGAAGTACTGAGTGCTTATAATGCTCTTATTGAAAAGGACTTTGGGCTGCGTTTCTTTTATGAAAGGTGCTAAATAAATAAAGTTTATATTATTATTATTATTACTATTATTATTATATTATTAGTAGTATTGGTATTATTAGTATCATTATTTTATTAGAATAATAATTTTCAGACCTGACAGGCTAACACTTAAATAACAATGCAAGAACCGGAGAACAGTTTTGGTTACCTGATGTTAACATAGGTATCTATTGGTCATTTTAAAGATTTATTTATTTAAATAATTTTTTGGGAATTATTTTGTATGAAGTTTCTATTTTCTCTTGGTAATCCTCAGACTTTGTCATGGCAGGATTATAAAATCTAAATAAGATGAGCCAGTCAGTGATTCTATTGTTTTTTGTCATTTTTCATTTAAATGACAAATTTTGTGATAACATGAAACACAAATGTGTTCTTGAAAATTATGATTTAACACTTTGACAACAGTTAGCTGCAGAGGGCCAACGTGCACAATGACACATGAGAGGACAACAGACAGCACTTGAGGCAGTATCTACACACATCCGATTTGATTTATTGTTTACAAATCATAATATTTCTCCATCATTTAGCAGGAGCCACCAGCAGGACAATAACATGTAATTTGATGCACATCAGTATAAGAAGTCATTATGAACATTAACTTCAGATCTCAAAGGAAAAAAAATAGAATTGAAATGATTGGAATAGAAAACAAAAAAACATAATTACATTTTTAAAGTTAAAAGTTTGCAGCTAAACCTTTAGTGTGGTGGTATTGATGTCATGAAGTTAATGGTTCCAGCACAAAATTTAATCACACAGCTTTGTCAAAGTCCACCCTGTTCCAACAACAGAAAATCAAAGTGACATTACTCAACAAAATAATACATGGACACATGATTACTACAACCACCAAACTGTTTTGGTGATATGACAACAAAGCAGACGTTTAGTCTGTTACAACACTAATTTAAAAAAAAATTATGAGGAAACTGTTTGTGTTCCCTGAAAGCCCTTGCTTCTTTTCATGTTTGGCAAAATTTAACCTCACAACTCTGAGCAGAGTTCTCAGGATTAACAGGTTCTGTCTAAGTTTGACCCCATTTCCAAATGCGATAGGATTTTGATACTGTACATTTTGGAATACATTTAGGTTGTCTGTTATTTTCATGTATCAAATACACTTGTTCCACTTTATCTATTTGGTATGCAAAAACTTTGAAGTTCAACGTCTCAACACTGCTCGCAGATGGAACCTTAAAATTCCAATGAGAGGCGTTGTCAACCTTTTAGTTTTCATGATGTTCAAAGCAACAAAGAATGTCTTCATGCTTTTAGCCCCCATGTCCCAAAACATCTTTTCAAAGTGTCCGTCTTCCTCTGATTCATCTCCACTCATGCTGCTTGCTGCGGATAATTTGTCTGTAAACAACGCTGAATTGTTGAACTTGAAGTGAACTGGCAGCCCGTCCTCTGTTTTAGGACATGGAACACCTGAAGCATTGATTGCCTCTAGGACTGCTGGGTGCATGCCGTCTGCAAAGGTCACGAGAACCCGGATGTTTTCTGCCACATCTTTACCAAAGATTGAGAGCAGGGATTCAAACACATATTCCTGTGATGGTGTGAGTTGTGTTAAAGCAGCCTGAGCTACAAAACAAATAGCATCAACTTCACTGACACCGAGCTCATCAGAGTAGACTTTACTTAGCTGATGAAGGATCTCTCTGTCTCTTTCTATGCCTCTTGTATCTCCAAACCCTGGAGTGTCAACAATGGTCAGTGAGTGCTCTATTTTAAACCCCTCCTGGTGGTTGAGTTTGTACACAGTGACGTCAGATGTCTGACTGTGAGCTTGTGATTTTGACTGACTCTCATCAACTAACTTAAACCGATATGAATCCTCCCATTCGACACCCAGAATGTAATTGATCATCCCATTGATGAGAGTTGACTTCCCAGCTCCGGCTGCTCCAAAAACCATAATGGTGCGATTGGGTTTACTGGACCATTTCCCGAAACTGAAACGCTTGCACCCAGTGACATTGATTTGTTCTTCTTTCAGGGGAACTTTATAAACAGGCAGAGACCCTGTCTGGGGTTTTAGCAGTTTGCTTTTTTCTTTAACAGCATCAGCAAGACGTTTAATCTCCCTTAACTTTGGTTCAACTTGAGGTTTCCCAGGAGGGCAACAGGGTAAGGTTTTAATGGAACCACTGACTTCATTGGCTGGTCCAACACCTGCTGAGGTCACTGCTCTGCACCTGAACATGTACTCTGTGTTAGGACTCAGATCACTCACTGTGACTTCTTCAGCTTCTGATGCCGTCTTCTGTTTCCATCCATCGTCTCCACTGACACAGTACTCAACAGAGTAGGAGGTGATGTTCTCTGCTCCAAACTTTGGTGGAGAAATCTTCAGTGTTACACTGTTGTGGTTTGTTTCAGTGACTGTCACTGTTTCAGGCTTTGAAGGTGGCTCAAAGTAACCTTTATAAAGGTAGATGCTTGAACCTTTCTGTGTCTCATTTGTCGAACCAAATGTCAAGAACTTAATGTTCTTGTTCTCCTTGTTGGCCTCTGCAAAGTCACTGAAGAGCTTTGCTTGATGCCTTAATGTATCTTTTACTTCATCTGAAAGGTACCATTGTTCCCTCTCTACATCATCAGTATGTGGATCTCGAGGTTCGTCTGGTTTGGGTGTCTCTGTTAAGTAGTTTGATAAAGTTGAGAGGTACGGGTCAGTACTCCCGAGTGAGGTAAAAACAAAACACACTGCATGCTCTGCACTGACAATTTCCCTTTGAAAGGCATCTTCTGAGGGGACAATATTTGTGTTTTGCATGATGTCAGTGAAAGCTCTTAGGATGTGGATTTCCCTCTCTTTACAGTCCATCCACTTGCACAGATCTGTTTCATTGAAAGGAGAGGAATTTCTCATTTTCATCATGTCCATGACCACAGCCTTCGATTCTCCTCTCAGAATTGTCAACCTCTGTGGGAAAGTCAGCTTGTATTCAGTGCACAGCTTTTTAAAAGTTTCAATTTTTTGGGCAATCTGTGGAAACTGCTTCACAGTGGTGCTGTTAATTGCATCTTTGCACCTGATTTCCAGATCAGTTAAGTCCTTCAGAACGTCCTGTAATACCTGCACATCTTGTGTTGTGCAGACAGTAACAGTGATGCTTTTTTTGCTCCTGCCAGCTTCACCACAATCACATCTGACCTTGACAACATATTCTGTCTCTTGCTGAAGACCTGAAATGATCACCCTCTCAGCTCCTGCCATCTTTTGGCTCCATTGGAGATCTTCCTCTTTCAGACTGTTGTCTTTTTTGGCGTACTCCACGATGTAGCTCAAAATGTGGACATTCTGTCCAACCTCAGCAGGTTTCTCCCAGCTGACTGATATCTCACTTGAATTTGGTTCAACTTGAGGTTTCCCAGGAGGGCTGCAGGGTAAGGTTTTAATGGAACCACTGACTTCATTGGCTGGTCCAACACCTGCTGAGGTCACTGCTCTGCACCTGAACATGTACTCTGTGTTAGGACTCAGATCACTCACTGTGACTTCTTCAGCTTCTGATGCCGTCTTCTGTTTCCATCCATTGTCTCCACTGACACAGTACTCAACAGAGTAGGAGGTGATGTTCTCTGCTCCAAACTTTGGTGGAGAAATCTTCAGTGTCACACTCTTGTGGTTTGTTTCAGTGACTGTCACTGTTTCAGGCTTTGAAGGCAGCTCAAAGTTCTCACTGACTGAAAAGCCGTCTTTATAAAGGTAGATGCTTGAACCTTTCTGTGTCTCATTTGTTGAACCAACTGTTAAGAACTTAATGTTCTTGTTCTCCTTGTTGGCCTCTGCAAAGTCACTGAAGAGCTTTGCTTTGTGACTTACTGCATCTAAAACTTCTTTTGAGGTGTACCATTGTTCCCTCTCTACATCACGAGTATGTGGATCTTTAGTGTCGTTTGTTTTTGGTGTTTGTTTCAGGTAGTTTGATAAAGCTGAGAGGAAGGGTTCGGCATAGTCCAGTGAGGTGAAAACAAAACACACTGCATGCTCTGCACTGTGAATTTCTTTATACAGATGATTTTGAGATGGGATGATCTTGGTGTTTGTCATCATGTCGGTGAAAGACTTTAAGTTAAAGATTTCTCTCTCTTTACAGTCCATCCACTTGCACAGATCTGTCTCAATGAAAGGAGAGGAATTTCTCATTTTCATCATGTCCATGACCACAGCCTTCGATTCTCCTCTCAGAATTGTCAACCTCTGTGGGAAGGTCAGCTTGTATTCAGTGCACAGCTTTTTAAAAGTTTCAATTTTTTGGGCAATCTGTGGAAACTGCTTCACAGTGGTGCTGTTAACTGCATCTTTGCACCTGATTTCCAGATCAGTTAAGTCCTTCAGAACGTCCTGTAATACCTGCACATCTTGTGTTGTGCAGACAGTAATAGTGATGCTTTCTTTGCTTCCTCCAGTTTCACCACAATCACATCTGACCCTGACAACATATTCTGTCTCTGGCTGAAGACCTGAAATGATCACCCTCTCAGCTCCTGCCATCTTTTGGCTCCATTGGAGATCTTCCTCTTTCAGACTGTTGTCTTTTTTGGCGTACTCCACGATGTAGCTCAAAATGTGGACATTCTGTCCAACCTCAGCAGGTTTCTCCCAGCTGACTGATATCTCACTTGAGTATTGTTCAACTTGAGGTTTTCCAGGAGGGCTGCAGGGTAAGGTTTTAATGGAACCACTGACTTCATTGGCTGGTCCAACACCTGCTGAGGTCACTGCTCTGCACCTGAACATGTACTCTGTGTTAGGACTCAGATCACTCACTGTGACTTCTTCAGCTTCTGATGCCGTCTTCTGTTTCCATCCATCATCTCCACTGACACAGTACTCAACAGAGTAGGAGGTGATGTTCTCTGCTCCAAACTTTGGTGGAGAAATCTTCAGTGTCACACTGTTGTGGTTTGTTTCAGTGACTGTCACTGTTTCAGACTTTGAAGGCGGCTCAAAGTTCTCACTGACACAGCGGCCGTCTTTATAAAGGTAGATGCTTGAATCTTTCTGTGTCTCATTTGTTGAACCAACTGTCAAGAACTTAATGTTCTTGTTCTCCTTGTTGGCCTCTGCGAAGTCACTGAAGAGCTTTGCTTTATGCCTCATTCCATCTAAAACTTCATTTGAGGTGTACCATTGTTCCCTCTCTACATCATCAGTATGCAGATCTTTAGTGTCGTTTGTTTTTGGTGTTTGTTTCAAGTAGTTTGATAAAGCTGAGAGGAAGGGTTCGGCATAGTCCAGTGAGGTGAAAACAAAACACACTGCATGCTCTGCACTGTGAGTTTCTTTGTAGAGGTGATTTTGAGATGGAACGATCTTGGTGTTTTTCATCATGTTGGTGAAAGACTTTAAGTTAGAGATTTCTCTCTCTTTACAGTCCATCCACTCGTTCAGGTCTTTGCTGTTGAAAGGAGAATCTCTCTTCTTCAGGATCTCTGTGAGCTCAGCCTCTTTCTCTTCTCCTCCTCCTCGAAGTTTCTTTGCCAGGTTACTTTGGAATTCAAGCTTGAACTCTGAGCACACTTCTTTAAAGGTTTCAATCTTTTTGCCAATCTGTGGGAACTGCTGTGCAGTGGCTCTCAGTATATCATTGCACCTTATTTCCAGCTCACTGAAGTCCTCCAGGACAGCCTGGACTTCTTTTACAAACCCATCACTTATCTCATATACGAACTTAGTGGCAGAAGGATCTAAACTCGTCAGTGGCAACAGCCAGACCTTCACTGGTACAGCATTTTCTCCGTTGGGTCCCAGTAATTTTGGCAGACTTTGGTAGACTTGTATAGCATCCTGAAAGGTTGAAGGAGTTTTCTCAAGTAAAAAGTCTCCATGGAATTTGCAGGAGAATTCCTCAACTTTTTTGAAGTCTTTCTCCTCCAATTTCAGGGAAAGGTCACCTTCAGTCTTTAGGAAGGGAATCTTCTTTATCATGCCTCTCAAGAAGCCCTCAGCTTCCTCACGATTTATCATGTCGGACACTTCACGGTCAAAGACAAAAAAGGCTTGTGCCCCATAAAGAATAGCTGTGACCACATGTGTTGCTATTCCTTTCGTAAAAACATCTGGATACTTGACATTTTTAATTCCAAGGTGATTCATTGACAGTTCCTGGAACTTTGTGGTGGCTTCGTATTTCAGTGTCACTCTGGCTTGATTTTTGAAAGTCCTGTTATCACGCAGGTATTTGGCCGATCCTTCAAGCTCAATGAGTCCAAAAACTAAACTTGCCTTCAGTGATCCCTCAACATTTAGAGCTGAAGATTTGTCCTCAATGGATTCAGATGCAACTATCTCAAAATCATTGTGCTGTTGTGGACTCTCTCCAATATGATTTACAAGGTCATCATAGTTCCACAATGTCATACCTGCAAAAGAAGGAAACAATTATGAATAACAGCATAGAAACTGTATTCAAAGTACCATGGAACAGAAAAATAAAAGTGCACATTGTATGATATAAGTGTACATTCATCTTGAAAGCATCAGCATTCCCTACACCATACTAGAATATCCATCCAGTCTTATCTTTTATGTATTCCAGGGTCATTATCTGACAGAGTTGATTAGCAACACTGTTCACCAATATATGAAAAGGAAAATAAGTAAAAAATAGTTTCACAATACATTTTTATACACTAACCTAACTGAATGCATACAAACAAATGGTGGTTAAAATTGTAAGCAATGAAAAGTCACGATAACAAGGGCATATAAATCGATCTTGTGATGAGTTTTACATTCTACAGTAGGAGAAGGGGTGTGAAGACTGGTTGAGACAGTTTAAGGACCAGTAGGCATCTGGATGCTGTTTCTAATATAAACCAGAAAAGGGTTCCATAGTTTTTAAAATCTGTTTGTGGAACCCCTCAAAGAACCTCTCCTAATTTAATGAAGAACAAAAGTCATGGATCCATTGCGTAATGCTGGGTGAAAAGGTTTTTTTTAAATTATTTTAAAAGAATCAGGCATTGGGCAAGAAACGTAGCAAAGGCAATACAACAGAGATGCAGGTCCAAATTAGTGAAAAGACTTTAAGCCAGAATTCCTTGATTTTGCTGCGTAACCACATCATGTGAACATGGGTGGCTGGGGTTGATTTGCAGCAGTTGCATTTTTTAATTTGTCCAGCAGTGAAGTATTTTACTTTGCATAGAATAGTGTTGGATGCTGTTAACCCCACCCGCATTCTCTGTTTGAGGAAGAACGTTGAAAAACAGACAGTAACACAGGCTGGAGTGGAGCTTTTATATGACCTCATTGAACCTGAACATTGAGCCCTGCCAACTTTCTGAAGGCCGAAACACACCGGCAGCAAACAGCACGTGTCATGTACAGTCCCACACAGCCAGTGGCTAAACACATGTTGGCGCTCCTGGACGTGCCACCCTGCAGTACTTCATGCCACTGTCCTATTTCAAGCCTCGCCACCCCCAGAATTGAATGCATTATTCCCCCACTTGCTCTCCACTCATGCACACCTGCTCCTGTAGCAGCTCTTTTCCTTTGCTCCTATGGCAGCTCGACTCCTCTCCTCACCATGGAGGTATTAAGAGAACTCTGTAGCTGTTGCTGTGTCTCATGTGTGATGAAGAATGGATGAGGAGAGACTTGTTGAGGTAGAGAAATATCCTGAAATGACCCACAGTCCTGTCATTATAGAGACCATGGCCTAAAAGATATTACCTGGTGAGTCATAGCTCTGGAGATTTCTCACTTAGGTGAGAAATCAACTTTTATTATTAAGGGTGTCCACACATGATTTTAAGCTAATGCAGAGATGGGAGAGGTACACATTTTTCAGAAACAATAACTTTGCGTCATTGTCTGCGCAAAACGTCCAGTGTGTGCTAGGGGTGGGACTTGACAAGTGTCGGAGGATGCACTGCACCACGGCAGTGTGTTTTCAGCTTTAGGACTGTATGTAAAAAAATTGAAACTCAGAATTCTGACTTTAATCTCCAGTTGTGATGCATTCAGTATTCTACAGGTCCGTTCTTACCAGGAATGAATTTTTCATGGCGGCAGTCGTACAGCATCCCAAGGCTGAAAGGCCGACTGAGTGCTGCCATCTCAATCGTACCAACTGCTTTGTGGCCCATCACTCTGCACAAACTAAGACAACAGATGACAGCATCACTCTTCTCCCTCAGTCCAACCTGTTATTTATCTTTCACCTTGTAAAGTTGTGCAAGCATTTACAATGACAGAATATTGAGAAGATTACTAAATGTAAACATTTAGGTGTTACAGTGTGTTCACACCGGGCGCGAGGCGAATTTTTTGCGCGATAAGATTACACACAAAGTCAATGTAAAGACGCGAATAGACGCAAATTTGTGCCAACGGTGCGAATGACACAAATGGTGCGACGCGAATGGAGCAAACGCGGAATTCGCGTCATTCGCCTCTTCGCGCAAGTTCAAAATATTGACCTCGAGCAAAATATTCACTTGATGCTGTGTCGGGGCAGCCTATCAGCATTGAGATTTGGATGGACCTCAGTGGTCAACAATTGCCCCGCGTTGTTCCGAAAATGGAGGACAAGCTAATAATAGCTGTTTGTGGCCACCCTGAGCTTTATGACGTTACGTCCCCAAATTATAAGCTTCAGACCAAGAAAGACCTGGCATGGAGGAAAGTGAGTGAGGAGGTCGATCTGCCTGGTAAGTTTTGAAAACTGATTCCAACTGTCGGCTGTACGTTTCTATCAACAAAGTTAGCACTAGCATTAGCCCCAGTTAGCACAACCGATGTAGCTTGCTTTCCAGCCGGCATACTTGTCTGATTTACTAGCGGTGTGAACACACTGTTACTTGCGTGAATGTTGCGAGTAAAAACAAATATTCCAGCGGTTAAACTCGCATCATTAGCCTATTTTGTTCTAGTTTTGTACTTTGGTGATCGTACATCATTGTTAGCTGTTGTCCAAAGGGCTCTAGTTAAGCTAACGTTAACTTCTGGAGCTTAGCTTCATTAACTTATCTGTAATGGCAGAGATAACAAAGGTTGGCAAACGTTATGCTGAATGATTCAGTGTAAATACTGTAGCACCAAACTAACGGAGAGACACTCTTGGTAAAGATGGTAAAAAGGCCGTTATCCTTTTCTCATATTCTGAGCCAAAAACCTTAACTTCAGTGGCACTTTAACTTGTTGTCTTTGATGGTGACGGCAACGAGATGCGGTTCACAAGCATACACTGTGACCTGTAAATTTTGGCTTGTAATTTAAGCTTTTCATCGACCTTCTTAACAATAAAATGATGAATATATCCCTCCAATGCGTAGTTTAGGCCCTTTTGGTTACTCAATGACATCTTATCGTTATGTCCCCAAAAATCATCACCTGCCTCCTGCGAAATGCCGTGTACTGTGACACTATGGGGTGCCGTTTGTAAAGTGTCTCACGCTGAAAATAACATCAACATTTTGCCACATTTAGCTTCAAACAATGTTTAAAAAAGTATTGTGAATTTTTTAACGTCACCTTTTACCACATTTACAGCAATATTTGTTAACTTAGAAATATATTAAATAGTTAAATCTAAATATTAAATGTGGCACCTAAATGTTAAATGTTAAATCTAAATATTAAATCTAAATGCTAAATCTAAATCTACATATTAAATATAAATATAAATATAAATGTTAAATCTAAATGTTAAATCTAAATGCTAAATATAAATCTAAATATAAATGTTAAATCTAAATGCTAAATATAAATATAAATGTTAAATCTAAATATTAAATCTAAATCTAAATGTTAAATATAAATGCTAAATATAAATCTAAATGTTAAATGTTAAATCTAAATGTTCTGGGTGAAACTAAATATTTAGCTAATATGCAAATTCACACTGCCGGTCACCGGAAGTACCAAAATAAAAGCTCAAGATGGTCAGACTGTGTTTATAGAATCAAATAACAAATTAAAACCAACTTATCGGGGGAAATGAACACTTGAACATACATTAGTGTGATAATAACTACCTAAAATAACAAGAAACATGTTTGGAGAAATTTTATTTGACGTGTACTTTAGATTTAACATTTAGATTTAATATTTAGATTTAACATTTAACATTTAGGTGCCACATTTAATATTTAGATTTAACTATGTAATATATTTCTAAGTTAACAAATATTGCTGTAAATGTGGTAAAAGGTGACGTTAAAAAATTCACAACACTTTTTTAAACATTGTTTGAAGCTAAATGTGGCAAAATGTTGATGTTATTTTCAGCGTGAGCCACTTTACAAACGACACCCCATATGACACCTGCCATAGAGTGTGCCAGTAAACCCGGAACTCCGTTAGCGCTTTTAGCACTTCCGGTTCTCTCGTCTAAAAGTCAATACGTTTTTTGAATGGGATTTTGGTGAAATGCCTCAAATAAGGTCTGTGGTTAACAAAAGCTTAAGGAAGTTTCAGGTTTTGTTCTACGACATAAAATACGTCAGTAAATACCCTACTTGTGAATTTTGAAGCTTTTAGGTGTCGTAAAAAAGGGGGTTGCTAACAAGCTGCTCAATACGACTACAAATCCTGTTGCGGACATTAAACGCCATCACTCCCGAACAGGCGAGAGTGCTGGCAGTCCGCCATTACAGCTTCTTATTTAGCTTAAACAGTCCGATTTCCCCATTATACAATGTTTTTAAAATAAAGCAGCCGACATCAGTTGAAAGCTTAGTGGCGGTGACGTCAAGAGTCATGCAACCGTGGAGTAGTCATGTAGTCCGTTAAAGCCTAACGTTAGCTTTTTACTTCTGGCGATCGCATTTAAGCTTCAAATGTGGTATGAAAGGTGTTCATATGTGAAGATTATCTCGCTGAACAAAACCTGTAAGTATCATAAACTTGTGTTAGCCACAGAGCTTATTTTCTGAAATAATCCAAAACGCAATGCAAAAATCACATTCACTTTCTCTTCCGGGAACCAGTGCAATACTAAACTTCCAGGTTTTGACGTCAGCCCTGGCACACTCTATAGCGCCGGTCACTGAATGTTGATAGTTTGTCCGAGTGAGTGGAGGGGGGCGTGGCTTAGCCATAGGTCAAGGTAGAGGTGTCATGGTACGATAACCGTCTCAGAAAATATTGCAGTTTCGTGGTATCACAGTATTAAAAAAATTATCTTATTAACAGTCAGAATGACCTCTACAGGAATGAAAACTGAAGGGTTATTGTTGGCTTAACAAACATTCTATCACTATAATTGTAATTTGAGACCATTTTGTTAATGGAGGCTGTGTAAAAAGTCTCCCCTTACAAAATAACTAAAATAAAGGGGAGATTTAACGTCCAATTGCATTTTTTTTTCAATATCGTAGATAAGCAAATGTACACAGTTTGATGATCGTCATCGTTTATATCACGTAAACATTGAAACCAGTATATTGCTGCAACCCTAATTACATTTTTACTTAACATAAAACTGTTGAAATCAAGTAATACAAGTAAGTCATCAAGTAAAACTGATTTATTGAAAACCTCTGCTGGCTGTTCACAGTCAAGTCTTCTGGTTTAGGATCCAAGAGCTGTTGTGACTTCTGTTGCTCAGGATTTAAATCTTCATCCCCAAAACTCCTGAAATAGAAAAAGAACAATGTCCCTGTGAAACACAGCTCTGTTTATGGTGCAGTAATTGTGTTTAAAGACCTCTTCTATCTTTATGATCATTGTTAGGATAATTGATATATTTTAAAACATTACCCCATATATCATTGACCCTACATGTCATCTGATAGTTGGCACTGCAAAGGAACACATGACTGTGAGAGTTTAAGTGTCCAAAGGCTGACGTTCCTTGATGTCTTCTCAAGTAACAAACAGCAACAGGCTGCATGGAGTTATATTTATTCAGCCTAGAGATCTCATTGTCTTGTAATTGTTGCGTTTTTGTTAAGTGTAACCTGTGATGAGGTAGCGTGACTTTGACATCAGAGCTGTTGTTAAAATCTGCCAGTGACAGTTTAAATTTCAGCTGGCAAAAACTGAGACGACAGCTTTTATGTGCCTCTGTCTGCAGTCGAAGACCAATTGTTTGACTCCAGAAACTGTGCTTGGAATTTCTGGAGTCACTTTTATGATTTCACTTGAAGGATTTTGTGGGCTCCTGAGAAGCTGATAGTTTGAAGGGTTGTACACAGTATCATTTACACACAATGGACAGAACTCCAATATATTTATCTGTGTTAAAAATATGCAACCTTTTTATAAGTACAGCTATAGTGTTAGACAGTCAAGCTGTTGATGGTGTTAGTGTGCAGGAAGAGTCTGCACTACCAACCTGTCTCTATCCCAACTTGTCACATATCACCTTTTGGTCAGTGTTGTTCACATCTACAAATTACATGCTGGGCATTCTCCTGCGTTTATTGTTGACACTGAGGGACAGCAGGTCAGTTTACTCTTGTTAAATGCATTGTGTCTTTTCGAAACACGTCTTGTTCAGATGTACAGTTTGTGTTTGTTAGATGCATACAGTCTTTTTCAAAATTATTTTCAACATTGGTAAAACAACTCGTGTTTATGTGTATTTCAGTGAGTAATAGGTTAGTTATGTGGTTGAGTTTGGGGGAAAAAAAAACCCATAATGGTTCAGCTCAGCATTCATATGTTCATATACTTCACGGACTGCATTTTTTCCATCTGCATAATATTGCGAAAATTAGGCCTATCCTGACCCGAAAAGATGCAGAAAAATTGGTCCACGCTTTTGTTACCTCAAGGCTGGATTACTGTAACTCTCTATTATCAGGTAGCTCTAGTAAGTCCTTAAAAACTCTCCAGCTAATTCAGAATGCAGCAGCACGTGTACTAACAGGAACTAAGAAACGAGATCATATTTCTCCTGTTTTAGCTTCTCTGCACTGGCTCCCTGTAAAATCCAGAATTGAATTTAAAATCCTACTGTTAACTTATAAAGCTCTAAATGGTCAAGCTCCGTCATATCTTAGAGAGCTCATAGTGCCATATTATCCCACCAGAACACTGCGCTCTGAGAACGCAGGGTTACTCGTGGTCCCTAAAGTCTCCAAAAGTAGATCAGGAGCCAGAGCCTTCAGCTATCAGGCTCCTCTCCTGTGGAATCATCTTCCTGTTACGGTCCGGGAGGCAGACACCGTCTCCACATTTAAGACTAGACTTAAGACTTTCCTCTTTGATAAAGCTTATAGTTAGGGCTGGCTCAGGCTTGCCCTGTACCAGCCCCTAGTTAGGCTGACTTAGGCCTAGTCTGCCAAAGAAATACAATAAATAGAATCAAATAATGCTCCTTTTCACACCGGCATCAACTGTGTAAGACAGGAAACATGCTTCAACAAAACTCAAACTGGGTGCCAAATACTACGTATTTCCTCAAACTTGTCTAAGCTAGACTCGTTGTAGTTCCAGTCTCCATCCATGTCAGTGAAAACATGAATGCTTCACGCACAGAAGATCTATACAATCAGCACAGTTTCAAGATTAGAGTCACCAATTCAGTATCTGACCAAATGTCTCCCCTTCTGTTTCTGAGATATGACACTGAGTAATGGACAGAAAAATTTTATGCAGAACATTATGATGTCACAGTGAAGCTGACCTTTGACCTTTGGGATATAAAATGTCATCCCTTTACAGTTTTATCCTGTCAGACATTTGTGTGAATTTTTTATTGTGGTTTGGCCAAAAACATGTTTGTGAGGTCACTGTGACCTCGACCTCACCTTCACCAAATTCTGAGCAGTTCATTGTTGAGTCCAAGTGGACGTTGGTGCCTAATTTGAAAGAAATCCTTAAAGGTGTTCTTGAGATATAATTTTCACAAGAATGAGACAGATAAGGTCAAAGTAACCTTGATTTTGAGTTTGCGCCAAATTTGAAAAAATGATCGAGGTGTCCTAGAGATATTGCGTTCATGAGAGTGGGATGGACCCGTCCGGGGCATCCAGGGTTTTTTTATAAACTGATGATAATGTCCGGTTTTCCGTGTGTGTGTGTGTGTGTGTGTGTGTTAGAGTGCGGCACGGGCCATATATTTCTGTCTGAACCCAAACCGAGCCCGACATTATTTAATGACCAAAGCACTGAGTTTGTGTCACACAGTTGTTACGGTTACAGGCTATTTAACAGGCTGGGCGTGCTCAGCGGAGAGGGAGACCTCCGTGTTTGAGACGGGAGCGGGAGGCGGGAGATCCAACGCTTCCAGCGAGGGAAGAGGGAGAAACAAACAGCCAATGTGTGTCTGTGTGTGTTATGTTCAGGTGTTGTCATGTAAATAACAGTGCCCACGCAATAAACAGGACAGACAATAGGATTTTATTTTTTTAACACTACATTTTCACTGAAAGCTGACCGAATCCGACCCGAGCCCCAATACAATTTATAGCTACATTTCTGACCAAACCCGGCCCGACCCGTCAGGTACCGTCGGGCTCGGATCGCCACACTCTAGTGTGTGTATGTGTCCCCTATTGGGGCCTATCTGAATTTCTGTCTTTGAGAGATATTATTTTGTAATATAACTGAATTTTCTATCCGTACATATAAATTTTAAATATATTTAAATGATAAGGCATCTTTGAGTAAACTGCGAGTATCATTTAAGTAGGCTATGTCGTGGCCGGCCGAGTGTCCTCTTTTTTGGAAATCAAAATATGGTCGCCCTAGTGTAACTTTAAATAAAATCATGCAGTCACGTTCAGGCACCGACAACCTTCAGCATCACATAAACAGAGTAACAGCTCAGTGTGTTCAGCAACTTACCGTTTAGTTTGTCTCTGATCAGGAGGGGAGGAGGAGTGCTGCTTCAGCTGACTCTGTAGCTCCTTTTATATGCACTGTGCACACACACACACACACACACACACACACATGCACTGTGGTGTGGCTTCATTCTGTGCTGAGTCATGCCTCAATAAATGAATAAATCATATTAATCAATTAGGAGGTGGATGGATGGATGAAGTGAATCTTGTTCTCCTCTCCCTCTTACTCTCTGAGAGATAACAGTAGGATCAGTGACCAGAGGGCTGAGATACACAGGGACTGAAAGTGTTAATGACTTCACACAAGTCAGACCATTTCCCAGAAATGCCAACCTGCAAAACTGAAAGTGAAAGCAAAGTGCTGCATTTTACACACTCATGATTATAAAAGCTACAGAAAATATTGTGAGCAGTATTTATTGGAACGACTTTGCAAAGCGTCCTGTATTATTGTCTGTTTTAAATGTATGCCCTGACATCACAGAGGCACACAGACACTGGTGGAGGTGTACCACTGAGTTACTCCCCCACCCTGCACTCTGCAACTCTTTCTGCAGTTTCTGGGAAATCAGATGGCTGCTCCTCTCTCTCTCTCTCCCAATGAAGAACACAGCTCTGTGTTTCTCTCAGAGACGATAGCACTGCCTTGGAGAGTCACACACATTTCTACTGTAAGTACACAGCTCTTTTTTTTTAATAGGATTTTGTGTGTACCAGTTCTGCTGCTGTGTCTTTGCTGTGTACTCAGTCTTATAGATTCTGATTGTTTAACCAGAGACTTTAGGTATGATTTACTTGATGTAAACAATGCAATAATGAATGCAGGGTGTAACTGAACATCACATAAATCATCCTTTGGGCAGCTATACCAAAAGGTACAGAAAATAAAAGGAGTTAAAGAAGTTCAGAAGTGCACATTTTACCTTTGAAATGATCTTTATAAAGCACTTGACTTTACTTAGAGACGTTTGCAGAAGGTAATCTCTAATTAACAGTGTCTTAGCTTGTTACTGTTGCTGAAATTTGTTAAATTGTTGCCATATCAAACTAGAAACGTTATTAATCATTAATAAGAAGAAGAACAAGTTTCAACCATTAAATCTGATCAGGTTTTGGACCTTGTCGACTTTTGTGTCAGGGTCAGCTGCAGACTGACTTGGCAGAGATGGCTGCCATCTTGTTTTACATGGATTAGTGCATCTTACTAGTGCCCACCAACGAGGACAACAGGTCTAAGTTAAGAAGAGTGACGTATAAGGTCCAGTAAACCCCAAATGTGATGTCCTCATGTGAGGACACTGGGTCTCAGGAAGATATAACCATTCTCCCACTGATTCACACATTCATTGTCTCCTCAGGAGGGAGGGTAATAACTTTGCTGATCCTCTGACTTTTCATCTAGCGCCATTATCAGGTCAACACTGGTCCAGAAGTCACAAGGTTAATGATCAAATGCCTGCAAATGTAATGATATTCAGGGATGTTCTGATCTGAGACAATCAAGGCATCTTCTCACTGATTGGGACCGACTATTTTGAGCTTCATAGAGCCTGATCTGATCCTGTGTTTTACATCAGCTGTCACACGGGTGCCTTTACTTGGGAAGCTTTTATGATCAGCAACACAACAAGAGCTGCCATCATCAGCTCTGCAACTCTACGCTGTCTGCCTCTCCTCCACTCTGCTGAGCTCCATGTCTGTGTAAGAGCGAGGACTGAGCCTCTCCTGTGGCGAAACACTATATATATTATACACATATATATATAAATATATATATATATATATATATATATATATATATATATATATATATTTATTTATTTATTATTCATGTAATTTAGCTCATTTATGTGCATTCGTTTCATTTCAGCTCAGTGTGAGAGAGTATCTTATCTTTTGCCTTTTGTCATCGGCTATATGGTGCTTCACCATCGACACTGTTTTATTTTACTATCAACAATAATGGAGCTTGTGTTTGTGACAGAACTATAAAAGGTGAGAGATGATGAACAGTTTGGATAGCAGGAGAGTCACAGGAGTGAACTGACACACTTTCTGCTTTCTCTAGTCTCCATAAGAATTGGATCCTGAAGTCAGCAGAATGATAGAGGTGGCAGCGCTCGGCCGGCCATTCAGCCTCGGGATGCTGTACGACCGTCGCAGAGATTCACTGGTCCCTGGTGAGGATGCACATGTGACGTTATTAAATGCGTGTGTGTGTGTGTGTGTGTATGTGTGTGTGTGTGTGTGTTTGCTAGCTGCTAGGTTGCTCAGCTGGCAGCTGTCACTCTGCTGTAACAAGGTTTTCCTCTTTGCTGGAATCCCACACATTTCTTTTAGCGTGTTTTCCTCCATGGCGAACTGCTATTTGTCTGTTTGTTTGGGTTTAACGCTGATCAGTGGGTCGTTTCTAGGGTTGGGAATCTCTCTGTGATAGACGATTCGATACGTATCTAGATACACGGGTTACGATACAATTCAAAAACGATATATTTTTAATACAGAACAATTCGATGCGATTCGATACGATTCGATACGATTCTATGGTTAACATTTGTTGATGTAGACATTAATCATACATTATAAAATAAAGAAGCCAATTCTATAAAAGTGACATTCTTACAGTATTTTCAAATTTGTAAAAGACCACATCCCCAAGCATTGTTGCTGTATGGCACTGGCAAAAATAAAATAAAAAGACAAACAACAACAAAATCACATGTCAAATGTATTTATTTTTAGACATGGACCAAAAAAAGACTTGCTGAATGAAAATCATTTTGTTGGATGGGATCAATATAAAAATGAGAAGAAGTTTTAAACTTTAAGTGAAGTGAACTTTAAGTAAAATTTAAGTGTTTTAAATCTACTTGTTGTGTTGTTTTTATTGTATTGTCTGTGTTTTTGTATGTATCTTATATGGACTTGAGTCTGGAATTAAGTTTATCATAACGCTGTACAATATGAACATAAAGCAGAATAAAATAATAACATGCAATGTAGGGGCAGAATCTGACATCTCCTGTTATTAATTGATATCATGGACTGTGATGACAGCTTATCACTGACAACATGTCAGACTATTTCTCTGTGTTTGCTACACTCTGTGTTTGTCATTTATAAAAAAATAAATCACTTTTCTATAATACATCAATGATATTTCAATGGAATAAATTACTTATTGACTTATTCATACTTCAAAAACAGCATCAATAAGTGATTAACATAGGGGGGGATCAAAATAAAATAAATAAATAAAATAAAAATCAACCAGCCACCCTCCTCCCCTGACAAGTAAAGAACAGTCCCTAAAATGCGGTGAGGTTTGTGGAAATGTGAACGGCTCATTTCTCCTCTGACACGCCACATACCTGTGTGCTGCTACGGCTCGGCTGTTCAGATATTTCTGGGCAGTCATGACACCGACAAAGACTTCTTGGACCGGGCTTCTCGGTCGCCGGTAAGCCATTATCTTGCGCCGCGGAGCACTTTGGCCGCCGTATTTGACAGGAATACGTATTTCTGTCTGTGTCTGTGACCCCCCGTTCAACCCACAACCGACAGGATTCGCCTGTAGTTTCTGCTGCGGCTTGGCTGCTCCCTGGTTTATCCAACCAGCATTAGCTTCTGTTCCTCATCTCCACCGGTCAAGCTGGCGCTGATGTTTACATCCATTATCGTTGTCAGTAATGCCTGCTACGGAGCATGCCGCCGGCTCTCGCGTTGTTTTAGAGATGCAAACTGTTAAAGCCAGTCAACCGATTGCTAGTCTCGCAATACCCGAATCCATGACTCCACAATCGATTCATCTAAGGATTCTTGGCTGATTCGTATCGATTGAGGAGGCTGCTACTGATGCAGCCGTATCTCTCGCTTGTCAAACCGGATATCCGGTCGTATCGGTGAATCGTTCCCAACCCTAGTCGTTTCATGCTGCATTTCTATTGGTTGGTTAGTAGATGTAGGTTGTAACAGCAGTCACACAGTGAGATGGTCATCCCAAATGTCTGTCAGAATTTTATCCCGGGCCATCTTTGATCGTAAGACCGTGACAATGGCCATCCTTGAACCTCTCACTGTGCGACGTAGGACCACCATTTTAGAGCCACGACCAAAGATATCACCACCTTTCCTTCACGTTAGTCATCTTTCGTCTGGAACAGTTTACACCGGGCTTTAGGCACTTTTTGTCACAAGTATTGTACTTTGCTACATTTGTAGTCACATTCTTTACTGAGAAAAAACAAAAGTCACATGAATCAGTCCTGATGAACTGTGTGAGAATTGAACAAAAGAAAGGAGATAAAGCAACATTGCTGACGTGACTGCCTTCATTGAGTGCGTTTACATGGACAGTTTAATTCCCTTTTCATTTGGAATGAAAGTTCATTCCTGTTAAAAGTGATCTTGTAAACACCTAATTCGGAATGAAAATGGCCAATGCGATTGAAAATTCAATCCGATGTAAGGGGCTGGAATATTCCGTTTGTAATTCCGAATGAAAGAATTTCTCGCACTCATTCCTCTTTAAGTTCATTCCAGTATTTCTGCGCATGCTCGTTTCCTTGCCCTTCTGGCGCGACGATGTATATAGCGCGCACAATGACATATATAGCGCGCATAGCAAAGGGCTGAGATAGAGCACTCGGACTCGTTGCACTCATCAGTTTCCATTCTCCACAGCACGGTCTTCTATCTCCCTTCTTCGACCTTCTACCTCCCTCCTCCTCCTCAACAGATGAAGCATTAGCAGAACAAGGTTGTTGTCGTACTGCTGCCTCAAGAATATAAGCAAAACAAGCCTGAAAAAGGCACTAAGAACGGCGTCGTGAAGCATATTGTTATCCGGAGCGAGGACTACAGTGTTTTCTTCCAGTAAACATAAACATGTAACATCTGCCCCGCCCACTATCCAATCAGAAACCTTCCCTGCCCCAACCCTTGCGCGGACCGAATACAGGCGATTAAAAGGCGAATAAACTGATCTCCGTGTAAACCCTCATTCAGAATGAATATTTCCCATATAAACTACCTGGAAAGACATTAATTCCAAATTATTTCATTCAGATGTATCTCATTCTGAATGAGAAGCCATCATGTAACCGCACCCATTGTACTCCAAGCACACTGGTAAAACTTTTAGGAGCAAAGTGGGACAGAGATGCCGAGTAGACTGGTTATAGATGGACATAGTGTAGATTATCTGCGCTGACAGAGTTTGCTGACTAATAGTTGGAGCACTTTTTATATGGACATGTCTTTGATAAAAAGTTATTCACAAGTTACAACTCTGTTGCACTGGCCACTAAGAGCAAGCACAAGTTTATGCTATGTGAAGACCTAAAAATATATTTAGCAGTGACATTTATTTCACATTTTCATTTGGATCTAGTTTTGGATTTTGGATTTCATATGTATCTTAAATAGATTTGTTCATTATTGAAGACTTTTTTTTGAAGTTTTACTGACACCATAGCTAATAGATTAGTGTTTTTCCTCTTTTAGTCTTAGCGTTTCACTGATTTTGTGTCTGACATCCAGTCACTCTATCTAGCAGTTTTACTTCTCTTCTTTTAGACAGGCATAATGCTGTGAGACTAGGGTGACCTATTAGAAGTTATAAGAGAAAAATGTGTTAAAGTGAAATGTTGAAGCCTATCTATCAGCAAGTTTCTTAAAAAAACAAAAAAACAATTTCCATTCCTTGATTCACAATTATTTCCTTCCTTTCTTTGCAGGCATGGCTTTGTGGGACCGTGACGATCTGGTAATACACACACAAGAAAGACTTCAACAGTTGAATACTTTTGAGATAGTCGTATCTGAATCAATTGAGGGCAAATCATCAGCACTAAATGTTGAAGCATCCCTGAAGGCAAGTTTCTTAAGTGGACTGGTGGAGGTTGGAGGATCGGCCAAATACCTGAACGATAGTAAGACTTCCAAATATCAGGCCAGAGTAACACTGAAGTACAAAGCTACCACAAGGTTCCAGGAACTGTCCATGAATCATCTTGGAAGAGGCAATGTGAAGCATCCATATGTCTTCGATAAAGGATTAGCAACACATGTAGTCACAGCTATTCTTTATGGGGCACAAGCCTTCTTTGTCTTTGACCGTGAAGTGTCTGAAAAGGAAGAACAACACGACATTCAGGCTAACTTGAGGGTGATGATCAAGAAGATTCCTTGCCTTGCATTGGATTGCGAAGGTTCACTGAAAATGGAAGACAAGGACAGAGAAAATGTTGAGAAATTCTCCTGCAGATTCTTTGGAGACTTTTCCCTTCAGAAGCCTCCTACATCCTTTCAGGATGCGGTAGAGGTCTACCAAAGTCTGCCAAAATTGTTGGGAGCCAACGGAGAAAATGCCGTACCAGTGAAGGTCTGGCTGTTGCCACTGACGAGTTTAGATTCTTCTGCTGCAAAACTCGTGCGTCAGATAAGTATAAGATTAGTTCATGAATCACAGAGTGTCCTGGAGGACTTCAGTGAGCTGGAAATGAGGTGCAATGATGCACTGAGAACCACCACTGCACAGCAGTTCTCACAGATCAGCAAGAAGATTAAAACTTTTAAAGAAATGTGCTCAGAGTTCAAGCTGGAATTCCAACGAACCTTGGCAAAGAAACTTCCAGCAATCCGAGGAGGAGGAGAAGAGGAAGCTGAGCTCGCAGAGATCCTGAAGAAGAGACATTCTTCTCCTTTCAACAGCAAAGACCTGAACGAGTGGATGGACTGTAAAGAGAGAGAAATCTACACATTAAAGTCTTTCACCAACATGATGAAAAACACCAAGATCGTTCCATCTCAAAATCACCTCTACAACGAAATTCACAGTGCAGAGCATGCAGTGTGTTTTGTTTTCACCTCACTGGGAAGTGCCGAACCCTTCCTCTCAGCGTTATCAAACTACTTAACAGAAACACCCAAACCAGACGAACCTCGAGATGCACATACTGCTGATGTAGAGAGGGAACAATGGTACACCTCAAAAGAAGTTTTAGATGCAATGAGTCACAAAGCAAAGCTCTTCAGTGACTTTGCAGAGGCCAACAAGGAGAACAAGAACATTAAGTTCTTAACAGTTGGTTCAACAAATGAGACACAGAAAGGTTCAAGCATCTACCTTTATAAAGACGGCTTTTCAGTCAGTGAGAACTTTGAGCCACCTTCAAAGCCTGAAACAGTGACAGTCACTGAAACAAACCACAAGAGTGTGACACTGAAGATTTCTCCACCAAAGTTTGGAGCAGAGAACATCACCTCCTACTCTGTTGAGTACTGTGTCAGTGGAGACGATGGATGGAAACAGAAGACGGCATCAGAAGCTGAAGAAGTCACAGTGAGTGATCTGAGTCCTAACACAGAGTACATGTTCAGGTGCAGAGCAGTGACCTCAGCAGGTGTTGGACCAGCCAATGAAGTCAGTGGTTCCATTAAAACCTTACCCTGCAGCCCTCCTGGAAAAATGCAATCATACTCAAGTGAGATATCAGTCAGCTGGGAGAAACCTGCTGAGGTTGGACAGAATGTCCACATTTTGAGCTACATCGTGGAGTACGCCAAAAAAGACAACAGTCTGAAAGAGGAAGATCTCCAATGGAGCCAAAAGATGGCAGGAGCTGAGAGGGTGATCATTTCAGGTCTTCAGCCAGAGACAGAATATGTTGTCAGGGTCAGATGTGATTGTGGTGAAGCTGGAGGAAGCAAAGAAAGCCTCACTGTTACTGTCTGCACAACAAAATCTACACCCCTCACAGACTTCCTCAAAAGTATAAGTGTAAAGATAAGTTCTGAATCTCCCTCAGTTTACAAACTGCCTCTGGATGAAGAAGAAATGGACATAGATGGATGCCGAAGATTCAGCTGTGGCAAAGAAAGCACGAGGAAAAATTGCACAATAATGCTTCTTGGAGAGACTGGATCAGGAAAGTCCACTCTGATCAATGCAATGATCAACTACATTGTTGGTGTAGACTGGGAGGACAATTTCAGATTCAAACTGATTGATGAGGATCAGTCACGATCACAAGCTGACAGCCAGACCTCTGAAGTCACTGTGTACAAAATCAACCACCAGGAGGGGTTTGAAATCCCCTTTTCTCTGACCATTGTGGACACACCTGGGTTTGGGGATGCGAGAGGAACAGGAAGAGACAAAGAGATCACAGAGCGAATCCGAAGACTTTTCACGTCTGTTAATGGAGTCAGTGAGATTGTTGCAGTGTGTTTTGTTACACAGGCCTCTCTTGCACGACTAAATCCAACACATCGATATGTGTTTGACTCAGTGCTCTCCATATTTGGTAACGATGTGGCAGAGAACATTCAGACACTGGTGACTTTTGCAGATGGCAAGCAGCCACCGGTTCTTGAGGCGATAAATGTCTCTGGGCTTTCATGTCCAAAGAATGACACTGAACTTCCAGTTCACTTCAAGTTCAACAACTCTGCATTGTTTGCAGACAACAGAAGCAGCAGTGACAGGGCCTGCGATGAAGACTCTGACGATGATGATGACAACTTTGATGAAATGTTTTGGAATATGGGTGCCAGAAGCATGGAGAAGTTCTTCACTGCTTTGGGTAAAATGAGGACCAAAAGCTTGTTAATGACCCAAGATGTTCTACAAGAACGAAAGCAGCTTGAAACAGCCATTGAAGGTTTTCAGCAGCAAATTAGAGCTGCATTAGCACAACTTGAAGAAAGTGAGACAACAGAGGATCAGACTGAAGAGCCCGAAACAGCCACGACTTTCAATGAAAGCTTTGAGATTGAGGTGGAGGTTCTTAAGCCAGTCAAAAAACAGCTCACAAAGGAAGGAGAGTACATTACCAACTGCCAGAAGTGTTCAATGACATGCCATTACCCGTGTATGATAGCAGATGATAATGAAAAACGTGACTGTGAATCAATAGATAGAACAGGGATGTGCACTGTCTGCCCTGGAAAATGCATTTGGAGTGTGCATGTCAACCAGACATACAGATGGGACTATGTTCAAGTAAAAGAGAAGCAGACACTGCAAGAGCTCAAAGACGAATGCAAACAAGCTACAAAAGAACAGAGGCAAAAGACAGAGATCACTTACACAGCTCACTCTTACGACATGATCGTGTCCCTCATGGATCAGTCAGCTCACTCTGTAACTCGTCTGCAAGAGGTCGCCCTGAGGCCTAAACCTGTGATCACTCCAGAGGACATCGACATGCTGATTGAAGGGGAAAAGTCAGAAGCCAAAGAAGGTTACCAGGCTCGAATTCAGTCTTTGGAGGAAGTGCAGACCTATGTAAAAATCATGTCCATGGTAAATGGATTTCCACTCTTTGACTCTGATTCGGATTCTGAGCCTATTATGGTGTCTGTTTGTGAGTCTGACTCTGAGGAAAACCAGGAGAAGTGCAAATTCATGTAGATTTTAGGAAGACAGATCGTTTGGAGGTCTGCAGTCATGTTAGCAGCACTGTGAGCTTGTCATTACAGCTAAAACCACAATAAATGGATGAATGAAAAAGCCAAAGAAATAGCTGAGCCATGGTATGGACATTGGTATGTACACATGCTTCAATTAAAGTTAGTCTGACGTGATTTTGGAAAACATGTTCATTATAATTATGTCTTAACTTGTTATTACAAACTGCTAAATTAAATAAATTCGTTCTTTGGGATCTGTGAATGCTTTAAATGTCACAGCAGTTCATTCAACTGTTTCTTATTGGTGAAGAACCACACTGACCTGGATGTCATCTCGACATAACCTGAATATTGTTTAAATATGGAAAATTGCAGATGTGACAAAATAATGAAGCACCGGTGCCACTAGTTGTTGTCACACCGATGTTCTTTCCTCTTATTTTTGTTAATAAAACTATTAAGTACTTAAAATATATATTTATTATTTTGAATCACTCTATAATCTGCTAAGGGGATATGCTTAAAAACTATTGTAATTTTTACTTCTCCACGTCAGTCGGAGGTTTTATGTTTTCATGTCGTCTGTATGTCCACACATGAAAGCGGTAGAACGCCTCAAGGGAATGTCTCCAAATTTGGCACAAACATCCACCTGGCCTAAACAATGAACTGATTCGAATTTGGCAATCAAAGGTCACCGTGACCTTGCGTCCATCTCATTCTCGTGAATGCAATATCTCAAAAACAACTTCAAATTTGGCACAAACATCCACCTGGACTTAATGTGATACTTTGCTGATTTCCAATCAGCAAAGTATCACAACAATGTGGGTAGTGTGTGTGTAAATGAACTGTGGCAAATCAATAAAAGAGGTAGTTGAACTTCGTGGCACTACATAAATGATTTGATGTCCTCCACTCAGGTTTTCACCACACCACAGCACTGAGACTGCTCTTATTGATGACTTCAGTGACTTCCACTTAAACACAGATGGTGGCAGAATCTCAGTCATAGTATTACTGTATCTCAGTGTTCTGCTTTGTGACCCCAGAGTCAAGACTAAACATTAAATCAAATATTTATTCATTTCTTAAGCTGCACTGTAGCTTTTAGTTGTTGTTGTTTTTTTAAAGACAAATAACATACACAACATATAGCAATACCCCGCACACCACATAACCCTAACCCTCCCCTTAAGGTTTAATTTAAAATTTAAATTAAAGGTTTGTAGTTTTCATTTAGATATTAATCTTTCTATCATCCAGTATGTTTTAATTTTAAAATTCTGAAATATTAAGCTGGGTGTTTATTTGCCATTTTTGTGTAAATGCTTTGCCAAATAATATTGCAATGTTACTGATCTCTGATTTGCTGTCCCCTAAAATTTTTGTTTGTAAGTTGATTGTTTATTTTCGTAAATCATTATCCACCTTTGGGCTTTATCCCAAAATGAGGCAACAACGGGACAATATCATACGGGACAATATTCCTCTTCGTCACTGCAAAACCTACACAAACAAGTTAGTTCAAGGCCACAAATAGATAGCATCTTGTTAGTGGGTAAAAAGTTATATATTATTTGTAGTTATATTATGCATATAGATGCATCTTGGGTGGTGTTGTAGATAATATTAAATACATCTCCCATGGAATTATTATATTAATTGAGTCTTCCCACTTATTTACAGTATTACTTGGATTTATAATGATGTTAACTAAGTTATATTTCTATATTATCAATTGTATTATCATTCATCCATGGTATAGCATTTTTCCAAACATTGGACATTGATACAAAAATGTTATTTTATTCTAGTGGTGTGCATACTGGGCTGTATACTCATTATCTTACTGTTGCTATCTGTTAAGTCATTTACAAATATAATATTTGTATTTAATAACTGTTTATTTACATAGGGGCGACCTTCTGTCAACAGATTACTACTGAACCATAATATTTGTTGCAACTTGCTGTCTAGTTTATCTGGTGGATGATATTGGTACTGCAGCCATTTTGCAATAGCATCGTCAATGAAAGCTGACATCAAGGAAAATAAATCATTTTTTGGCTGAATGTAAGTGGTGACTTTTAACTGTATGTATGGAAAGAGTTATCCTGATTACTGTCATGATGCCAGCTCCCCAGCTATAGCCTCCTCAAGACATGTCCAAGGCCTGGCCCGGCGCTGACCAATTTTTAACGGCCCTCTGCTTAACCTTCAAAATACACCACATGTGGCCCACCACACAACATCGATTCATCAAGCAAGATCAATCCACATTTTCTTCCTATATTCCTTTTTTTTTTTTTTTTACTGCACTGTAACTTTGATTCTTGTAATTCAGACCTGTCTTAGTATATTTTAACTTTTCATTTTCTGTTCTCTAGTTCTTTAATGAATTGTTTTTATATGTCCTTTTATAATGTGTTTCTTTTTGCACCTTGTCTTGGTGCTGTTGGTGTTTTATGTAGAGCAACTTGAATTGCCTTGTTGCTGAAATGTGCTGTATAAATAAAGTTGCCTTGCCTTATTGTGGCTGTTCTATTATCATTAGCTATGAAAGCATCACCACTAAGCATTTGAACCCACGGTGGCTCTACCAAATATGACAAATGTGTTACACCACAGGAGCTCAAGAACAGCTTTAATACAACACGCAGCCAGCACAACCCTATCACTTAACTGCACACACATAATCTCTGGATGCAGTTAGTGTTACACCCATTTTAATCTAATGTATCATAACCTTCAGTCATGACAACTAAAGTACAGCCATGGCTACAGCCACAGTTAGTGACAGTAGCACCCGACGCTATATTATCCCTTGGGTATAGCCAGGTGCAGCTATAGTCTGTCTCAGTAAGCCTCAGCAGCTGCAATGATGACTTGTACCTGAGCAGCCATAGCTGAGGATGCACCCACATATGCTGTGGCCAATAGGCAGGGTAAGCTACATACTTTGTTGCACATCTTAAAGTTGTTATAACTTACTTACTGTTCGGTCCAAAAGGTTGTCCAGATTTTGGGCTATTTAAGAAATGAAGGTCATGTTTAATGGTTTGAGGTTGATGCCAGCAGTGTGAAGGCTGAAGAGACGTTAGCTGCAGAGCCAAAGTACATAATAACACATCAGAGGGCAATAGACAACACTTGAGGCAGTATTACTTCATATTACATATTATTTATTGTCATTTAATACTTTCTCAATCATTCAGCAGAAGCCAACTTTTTACTACAGAACAATAAAATGCAACTCTATACACATCAATGGTGTTACTGGTGTTACTGGTGTCAGGAAGTTAATGGTTTCAGCACAAAATGTGGTCATGCTTAAACATTCATCACCACACATGGTAAATCTTTATTCATTTATTTTTTGCAAACAGCACATGTAAATAATTCCTGCAGGAATACAGTTGTACAAAAGAAAATGGTGAGCAGTTTCATTCTTTGTCTCAGACACATTCATGCTTAAGCTTTTCTTGGCCAAAGTATTTTAAGTCAGAGTCTCTCACTATGGAGATGCACTGTGTTTCTCTCATGACTCTCAGGGACTGAACTCATTGCTTCCAGCTTGGCATTGCCTCACATTTTTCATTCAGTCAGCATGTCATCGTACTCTGGAGTGCAGGGAGCATTTCCCTTGATTTCTGCAGTGAGCAGAAGGACAGTGATAGTGGATTACAAGTATTTAACAGAATAATAATAATAATAACAGAGTTTATAAAATGCCTGCATCGTTTCTTGTTGGTGGCAACTAAATACATTGTGTTAATATTGTGGCCTGTTAGTAGCTGCGACAGCTGGATGGCTTGTTCGTAATTAAATTCCCCAGGTAAAAAAACAAATACAGCAAGAACTATGAGTAAAGTGACAATATGTTTGTAACTTCTGCTTATTCATTCATTTAGCATTAAAAACAACCACAACAACAAAACAGAAACACAAAGAAATCACACACGCCTTTCCTCCAGTAGCTGTCTGAGCTGAATAGAGAGCCATATTCCTGACTTCACTCCCTGTCTAGTTACTGTTCCACTGCTTTCTGTAACTCAGTACATGCTCAGCATTTCTGTTAAGCTTTACTTTTTATGTTCTAAGACAAATCAGCTCCAATGCATTAGTTGCGAAAACAAATTGAAACCTTTGTGATTAAACAACAATTACTCTGTGAGTACAAAAAAACTACAGGTCCCATGAGCACAGGCACTCATCGTAACTTGGTTGTCTCAGCTATACGTCTTGATTCCCCCCTGGGCCTTGATCAAAATCACTCACAATCCCGTCTTGTTCTTTATTTATACATGTCAGAATGGTCAGAGGAGTTTCTCTCCTCTTTCTACTTTAGCCATGAGCTGTGCTTTTTCTCTCATGGCCATCAGGGACTGAACTCGTTGCTTCCAGCCTGGCTTGGCCTCAGATTTCTCTCCCTCAATAAGCATGTCAATGTACTCTGAAGTGGAGAGAGGATCTGGCTTCAGTGCTATCTCTTTAAGTCTGTTTAGACACTGAGCAGACATCTCCATAAATTTCACCACCTGTGTGTGCACATTATCATATGCAGCCCTCAGCTTTCCAATCAGTACCTCAACAGGTGCCTTTGCCTCGTTGGCCTTTAGGTACTTTTCTTTCAGCTCTGTCACTGTTTGTTTTTCTTTAACCTCCTTATACTCCCATGAGTACTTCTGATTATGGTGTACATTCCAGTAACATTTGCCTCGACACTGAGTACATTTTCCATCTGGTCCCATTGCAGCACAGCGAGCTTTATCTCTATCATTGGGTATTTTACAGGGATAGTGACAGGTGACGTGACACTGCTGACAGTTGGTGATGTAATTTCCAGTACCAGAAATGTCTTTTTGAAAAGGCTTTGTGACAGTGACTTCAAACTCAAACTTCTCATTTCTGCTGATCTCTGCCTCGTGCTCTTTCAGTTTGTCAGTTGTCTCTTTTAACTCTTCGAGCTTAGCTAACCCAACTCTAACCTGTGTCTGCAAATTTTCAACTGAAGTCTCGAGCTGCAGTCTTTCTCTGAGGACCTCTTTTGTCATGGTCAAGCTTTTGGTGTCCATGACATTTAAAGCAGCAAAGAACCTCTTCATGCTTTTTGTCCCCATGTCCCAAAACATCTTACTGAAGCTTTCATCTTCGTCATCGTCACTCATGCCACCTTCTGCAGATGATTTGTTGTCTGTAAACAACGCCGAATTATTGAATTTGAAGTGAAGTGGCTGCCCCTCTTTTGTTTGAGGACACGGGACACCTGAGGCTTTGATTGCCTCAAGAACTAGTGGTTTCTTGCCGTCTGCAAACGTCACCAGAACTCTGATGTTTTCTGCAATATCTTTGCCAAAGATTGAGAGCACAGAATCAAACACATATTTCTGTGTTGGTGTGAGTCGGGCCGAAGCAGCCTGAGCTACGAAACACACAGCATCAATGTGACTGACACCAAGCTCAGCAGTGAAGAGATTACGGAGCTGTTCTGTGATCTGTTTGTCTCTTTCTATGCCTCTTGTATCTCCAAACCCTGGAGTGTCAACAATGGTCAGTGAGTACTCTATTTTAAACCCCTCCTGGTGGTTGAGTTTGTACACAGTGACTTCAGATGTCTGACTGTGAGCTTGTGATTTTGACTGATCCTCATCAACTAACTTAAAGCGAAATGAATCCTCCCATTTAACACCCAGAATGTAATTGATCATCCCATTGATGAGAGTTGACTTTCCAGTACCAGTGGCTCCGAGAACCATAATGGTGCGATTGGGTTTAGTTATTTCTTTCCCGAAACTGAAACGCTTGCACCCTGTGACATTGATTTGTTCTTTTTTTAGGGTAATTTTATAAACAGGCAGAGACCCTGTCTGGGGTTTTAGCTGTGTGCTTTTTTCTTTAACAGCATCAGCAAGACGTTTGGGGCTTTTTGAAAAAAGTCCAGCCATAACAGCCTGCACTTCTGCACACAGTTTTGAAATACTGAATTTACAATCAGATGATACCAGGACCAACCCTCTGGGAGGTAGTAGCTAGTTCTAATCAGAAAACAATAGTTGGACTTAACGTCTGCAGTAAAAGTGTACGTTTTCTGCTCTTGAAGAAAATGAAGTATTCTCAGGTCAACATCTGCAAAAGATAAAATATACAGAAATTAAAGTTCAAGCTTCATTTCCTTCATTGTGTATTTCCTATTGCTTGTGCATGATTAAAACTAATACAGGCTCAGACCACCATAACTAATGTTAAAATGAAGTCAGGCAAAAATACAGTGTATGTCAAGAAGCAATATTAATTAATGTGGAAAAAAATATTTTCCCTTATAGCACAATATGGGACAGTGGGCCCCTTGCAGCAACATCTTCTTAAATTTCTCTTATGTTTTCTCTTAATCTTTTGGTAAAGGAAATATAAGAGAAGTCACCTCCAAATGCACCAAAAGTTCTTTACCATCAAAATCTGCTCTTACCCAGGTGTGTTCAATGATGAATCCCACTTGATCATCAGTCACCCAAAGACTCTGACATATGCTCAAGATTGGAGAGGTGCCACCAAAAAAGGCTGTAAGAAAGAAGAAATTCAGCAGTGGTGAAACTGACATACTGTTATATAAACTTCAAGTAAATGTGATTTTTACTGTCAGTAGTGGTGTTACAGGAAAATCAGAAACTGAGCAATTACAAAACATTTGCTCGTCCGCAGGAGTGAACTAAGTATTTAGATCCTTCACTTGAGTAGAAGCACTGATAACACACTGTAAAAAATACTCTGTTACTCGTAAAAACTCTGCATTCAAAATTTTACTTATGTAAGTACAATCAGGGAAATGCTTTGAAGTGTTGAAGTAAGTAAAAGTACTCATGCAGCATTTTAAATAAGTTTAATAGATTAAAGTAATTAAACTAATTAAAATGGAAAACAACAAGTCCTTACATAATTTATATACAACAAGCTGGACCATAACGTTACATTCCAACACTGGTCATCAGAGGGATGCACAATTACTGAAATAACAGTAATTGGGATCATTGGACCAAGTATCGTAGTATTTCTCTGGCCCTGAATTACTTTAAACCAGTATCTAAAAGTAT
Source organism: Epinephelus lanceolatus (assembly GCF_041903045.1). Taxonomy (NCBI): domain Eukaryota; kingdom Metazoa; phylum Chordata; class Actinopteri; order Perciformes; family Serranidae; genus Epinephelus; species Epinephelus lanceolatus. Next base: position 42,294,357 of record NC_135745.1, on the reverse strand, counting down.
ATAGTATTTATGCAATTTTTTTTAAACATAAAATGTATTTTTACCTTGTGTTGGACCACAATCACAATGTTTTCCTCTTATCTTAGTCAGAGCACTCTCAACCACTTGTAAAATTTTCACTTACCTAAGAGAAAAGGGAAAATAAGGAAATATTGGTGAATCCCAGAATTGGGGAAAATTTGTGAAAACAAGAGAAAATCTGTTTGTACATCGTTTCTTGTATGAGACCTAATGTTTCTTGGTCCAACTGAGAGATTCCAATCAGCAGCTGGCAACAGAGCAACAAACAGCAGTAAAAGACCAAAGTTGACATACACTTAAGTGGTGCCCAGAAACATCATAGAATAGCAGAATGTATTGCCAGGCTTCCTGAAATAATACTGATATTTTAACTGGCAAGTCCTGTAAACTTCAAAGATTACACCCCCCTTAGAAATGGGGTCCTGACTGTCAGCATGAAGGACGATTGCACCTACACTGGATCAGGATCAGTGTTACAAAGTAGTTCCAATAAATACTGTTCACAATATTTTCTGTAGCTTTTATAAATATGAGTGTGTAAAATGCAGGAAGCAACACCACATTGCACATTGTGTGTGTGTGTGTGTGTGTGTGTGTGCAGTGCATGTAAAAGGAGCTACAGACTCAGCTGAAGCAGCACTCGTCCTCCCCTCCTGATCCCTCTTGCAGCAACATCTTCTTAAATTTCTCTTATGTTTTCTCTTAATTTTTTGGTAAAGGAAATATAAGAGAAGTCACCTCCAAATGCACCAAAAGTTCTTTACCATCAAAATCTGCTCTTACCCAGGTGTGTTCAATGATGAATCCCACTTGATCATCAGTCACCCAAAAACTCTGGCATATGCTCAAGATTGGAGAGGTGCCACCAAAAAAGGCTGTAAGAAAGAAGAAATTCAGCAGTGGTGAAACTATGGGGTCAGATCAGTCTCATAATGAATGAACTCACGCAGAATTTTTCACAAATGCACATGCTCTGGTTCGCAGTTGTATTTCGGACTCACTAATGCACACACTCTGCTTCACAAATATTATTTTGAGGCACACTTGTAATATAAATTCACAGATCATGCAAATCGCTGAATGTGCATTTACAAACTGCTTCCCATTTGTGAACCTCTCTACATTTGTGAAAGAAATCTGTGTGGTGAATTTTGAGACTCCTCTGACGTTGCAGGTCAACGAACGTCACCATTGGCTGATAAATCTGTCAGTCAAATTTATGATTCTGATTGACAGATTCATCAGTTAATCAGGTGTGTTCGCTTCCAGCCAATCGTATGGCTCCTTACATTTTCTCCACACTTTTAAACCAATCGCAGAGCTACTGTTTGCAGTGTTCAAACAAGACGTGCTAGACTGAAACGGTGGAAGAGACATGGATCAATCTCAATCTGTAAGTAACACATTTATCTTATTATCCCCTCGTTGTAAATCATGCAATGTTATTGAATTATAATGAGTTGAAGCGTTCTGCTTAGCCAAGTAACATGTTTGAATGAACATAAACTATGAATACAGCCATATGATTGGCTGAAAGCGAACACACCTGATTAACTGATTAATCTGTCAATCAGAATCATGAATTTGATTGACAGATTTATCAGCCAATGGTGACGTTCGTTGACTTGCGACGTCAGAGGAGTCTCAAAATTCACCACACAGATTTTCACAAATGTAGAGAGGTTCACAAATGAGAAGCAGTTTGTAAATGCACATTCAGCGATTCGCATGATCTGTGAATTGATATTACAAGTGTGCCTCAAAATAATATTTGTGAAGCACAGCGTGTGCATTCGTGAAAAACCCTGCGTGAGTTCATTCATTATGAGACCTGGGGATAAAAGGAACAGTGAAACACTTTTGGTCTCACAGAATTTCTATTGTATTTTTTACAGAATGAATTACTGTTCAAAAAAGGTTTTAAATTACTGCTTAACAGCGTACTGTATATAATAAATTGTGAGTAATTTTCTAGACTATAACGCATTCCAAAATGATGTGATGTGTAAAACGTGGGCAGCTATTATTCAAGCTAAGTGTCATGACTTAAAGATCCCAGCCACCTGGATAACTGCCTTTTCTCTCTGTTGAGGTCAGGAAGAAGGTAAATGTTACACCAGGCCGGCACTGACAGGCTCAGGAGCAGCTTCTACTCTCAGGACACAAGGATACTGAATGATGACCCTGCCTTCTCTTACACATGAAGCCCAGCATAAGTTCAATCAGGAAGACCTTCCTGTGCTCATTCACTCACAATTCTCCCTCTCCCTCTCCCCACTGCTTCCTCCAATCAGCTGCCTCTGGGCGTTCACTCTTCTAGCTGTCCTATCGTAATTAGCCACAACCTCCATCAGCCAATCAGGTTGTCACTACGAGATTTTAAATCTGTTCTCTCCTCTGCCGCTTTCAGCTGTCATTCTAGGCAGATTCGCCGCCCCTCCTCCACCCGTTCACCTCCAGCCGTTGTATCCAAGGTCAAAGAGTGCCTGAACAGGTGCCTCAGCCTTTGTGACTTTCAGGTACTTATCTTTCAGCTCTTGCACTGATCTTTTTTCTTTTGTTTTGCCTCTACAGCTGGTGGTTGCTGGTTGTCTGCGAATGTCACCAGAGCCTGATGATGTTTTTGGCTACATCTTTGGCAATGATCGAGAGCACAGAATCAAACACATCTGGTAAGATGGGGGGAGATGCCCCCGTTAAGAGTGAAGTCAGTTAACTGTAAAATTAAATAAAATGTTTGGATATAATTTTAGCATGTGCAGGAATGAGGATGCCAACCAACCAACCCACGAATTGGTAGAGTAGTCAATTTTGTTGTCATAGCACAAAAATTGAAATCTTCTAAAGGTGCGTCTTGTCCCACTATTGGGGCAAAATGCCAAAAACATGTTTGTGAGGTCACTGTGACCTAAAATAAAATCATGCAGTCATGTTCAGGCACCGATGACCTTCAGCATCACATAAACACAACACATAAACAGAGTAACAGCTCAGTGTGTTCAGCAACTTACCGTTTAGTTTGTCTCTGATCAGGAGGGGAGGACGAGTGCTGCTTCAGCTGACTCTGTAGCTCCTTTTATATGCACTGTACACACACACACACACACACACTGTGCAATGTGGTGTTGCTTCCTTTCACACAAGTCAGACCATTTCCCTGAAGGAGCACCTAGCCCAGGTGCTCCAGATCAGGCATTCAGGCCACACCTCGTCTCTGTGGGGGAGGCGGGGCTATGGGCTACACACACACACACACAGTGCGATCTTCGTGAGGGGAGATGAGGCGGAGAAGAAAACAGAGAGTTGAGCGTCAGAGAAAGACAGGGAACTTGTTCCTAAACCAAACACCACGGCCCTGTGTAGGAGTGTTTTGGATTAAAACCAAATGACAGAGGGCAGCCCAGTAATGTGGACGAGCCGGTGTGCCAGGTTTGTTCTAAAACCATATCAACAAAAAGAGCGAATACTACCAACTTAACTGCACACCTGAGAGTGAGAGACTGACAGTCTATTTCTTTGTATTTATTTCGATATTTTTACGTGTTATTTCGGATATTTAAATTTTCTTTTTTGCATTCCTAAATATTCTAGTTAAATAAATGTTTATTTCTCTTTAAAATGGTGTACTTAAATCATTTCGCCTTTATTATCATTTTATAAGTTTAAAAATGGTCTAAAAACAGCAACATTACAACAATAATGAAAATAATCTTAAAAGCACAATATTACTCAATATTATCGCAATAATTTCTGACGCAATTAATCGTCCAGCAAAATTTGTTATCATGACAGGCCTAATCATAATAACAATAGTCAAGTTTTTATAAAGTAGTTGAAACTAGCTCCACCTCCAGCAGCTACAACAGTAACATGCTGCTCTAACACTGATGCTTCATTATTAATAATCTAATGATGTCATATATAATCATATCAGTCAGAGGAACCAAACACTACTTTTACTGCAATACTTTAACGACATTTTTCTCTCTCAGAACTGGTTCTTATGACAGATTGTCTGACCACATCAGAAATCAAATGTGTTTATCATTCTGAACAGCTTCAAGGTGGAGTGAATGTAAAAATAATTAGGCAATAAACATCAAAACACAAACACTGTGACTGAAACACAACATCGGAGCGGGATGGGACGGGAGTCATTCTTGTGGGATTGGGACGGGACAGGATTTTTTTTTTTTCTTTTTCATGGGATTGGGATGGGATGGGATTATTTTTGTGGGAGTGGGATGGGACAGGACTGAAAATCCACTCCCGTGTCACCGTCTAATTGGTACTAATTTAGCTGTCTTCATTTTCCTAGGAAAAGTGCCCAGTCTGAATGATAAGTTGCATATGTAAGTTAGTGGATCAACAATTTCATTAATGATTTTCTTTATTAGTCATGTCAATACCCATGTCATCACATGAAGTTTTATTCTTGAAGTTTACTATCTCTATGATTTCATTTCTAGCTACATCTCACAAAAATATCTACTTCTAGAAACGTGTAATGTACCCTATGACCTTCCATAAAAAAAGTGTCTTGACTTGCATGACTACATTTGTATTTAATTTTTATTTTGGTACCATGCAGCACCTTTGGTCTCTGGCTGCAGAGCTACTGTGGCCTGGTGTCAAAACCTGTAATAAGTCTTTATGACCTTTGACCTTTCAGAAGAGAAAAGTTGCAGATTTCTTTTTTCTAACAAAGATGAAGAAATAGGTTTATACTCATGTAGAACAGTCATGTTGACCACAGTTCTGCTGCTGAACAATAAGTACGTGCTCTGACAGCGATGACTGATAAAATAATGTGTTAAAGAACCTTGAGCTTTATGGGTGTTATAAATGTGAGTGTAAAATGCAATGGCTTTCTTTCACTTTCAGGTTTACACAGTGTGTTATCAAGTCATAAACACATTTGATGTCCCTGGTTATCACCTCTAGTCCTCTGGTCATTGGATTACATATCAGATTTTATAGCTAATCAAAGTTCGTGTTAAGACAGTGTGTGTGTGTGTGTGTGTGTGTGTGTGTGTTCTACACTGCATATAGACTGAGGCAGCACTCGTCCTCCCCTCCTGATCAGAGACAAACTGAACGGTAAGTTGCTGAACACACTGAGCTGTTACTCTGTTTTTAATGCTGTTTCAGAGTTCATGTGATGCTGAAGATGACTGTGGTGAAACCTTAACTGCATTATTTTTGTTCAGTTTATGTAAGAAAATCATTATTTATATTTTTGTCGTCTATCTCAGACAAGTTTAACAATATTCTACTTGGCTGAAGTTTGTTTTTTTTACATCCTCTCCTACACAGTTGATCCTAATGTCAAAAGAAGTATTATTCAAGTGTATTCCTTTTGGCTTTGGCAAAATGTCATGTCCATTATTCCAAACTCAGCATCAATATTATTAAAGTATTATTTTCTAATATGATTTGTTTCTTTAGAGGCAGTTGACAACTGGCAGTGTGTCCATACGCTGTTGGACTTAACAGTGAAGTTAATTCATACTTCCTCCTTCTACACTTCAAGACCATCAACTGCTCGACCATCCAACACAACTAGCTGTAAGTGAAAACAAATTATTACACATTATAATCAGAGATTAACATTTGGAAGCCTGTCAACCTTGTGTAAATAATACTGTGTAAAGTCAGGTTCTCAAGATCTGAAAGACAGAGTTAAATTCTTAAAGTGAAAGCATAAAAGTGACGTTCCCTAAACCTATAGCTTATCCCACCTATAGCTGCTGTTGCTACACCTGTCAAGTTTTAATGCTAGCTCAGCACATATGCAGCTTGCAATGACAACGGTGGTGAATTTAACTATATATTGTTTTCACAATTTCAAGTGTAAAACAATTGCTTTTTGTTTTCAGACAGAAGCAGACAAAAACATTTGTCTCATTTTTGTCAATTATAACAGCAGCTCTGATGTCTAAGTCATGCTAACTTAGCACTGTTTTTTAACGAAGAATTAACTTACAAAAAAGAAACAAATAAACTGAAGAAAATCTGATGTCCTGCCCTGTTTTCTAGATGTAACTCCATGCAGCTTGAAATAATCAAGGAACATCAGACTTTGGACATTTAAACCCCACAATGATATCATTTGCACTATCAGATGACTCATAAGGTAAAGGTTAGATGTGGGTTTATCTGATCGTTTTCAGTTTGTTGACGTTCATAATGAATCATCCTTACGTACCAAAGTTTGTTTTGGAGTTCCGCAAGGTTCTGTGCTCGGACCAATCCTATTTACTCTATATATGCTTCCTTTATGTAACATTATTAGAAATCACTCTATAAATTTCCATTGTTATGCGGATGATACTCAGTTGTATTTATCGATGAAGCCAGAAGAAAGTAATCAATTAACTAAACTCCATAACTGCCTTAAAGACATAAAAACTTGGATGAGCACCAATTTCCTGATGTTAAATTCAGACAAAACTGAAGTTATTGTTCTTGGCCCCAAACAACTCAGAGACTCTTCATCTGATGACATAGTTTCTCTAGATGGCATTGCTCTGGCCTCTAGCACTACCGTAAGAAACCTCGGAGTAATATTCGATCAAGATTTGTCTTTTAATTCTCATTTAAAACAAACCTCATGGACTGCATTTTTTCATCTGCATAATATTGCGAAAATTAGGCCTATCCTGACCCGAAAAGATGCAGAAAAATTGGTCCACGCTTTTGTTACCTCTAGGCTGGATTACTGTAACTCTCTATTATCAGGTAGCTCTAGTAAGTCCTTAAAAACAGCTAATTCAGAATGCAGCAGCACGTGTACTAACAGGAACTAAGAAACGAGATCATATTTCTCCTGTTTTAGCTTCTCTGCACTGGCTCCCTGTAAAATCCAGAATTGAATTTAAAATCCTACTGTTAACTTATAAAGCTCTAAATGGTCAAGCTCCATCATATCTTAGAGAGCTCATAGTGCCATATTATCCCACCAGAACACTGCGCTCTGAGAACGCAGGGTTACTCGTGGTCCTTAAAGTCTCCAAAAGTAGATCAGGAGCTAGAGCCTTCAGCTATCAGGCTCCTCTCCTGTGGAATCATCTTCCTGTTACGGTCCGGGAGGCAAGCACCGTCTCCACATTTAAGACTAGACTTCAGACTTTCCTCTGAAATGACTGAATGGCTGATTAACAGACTAGAGTTAAAAATGGCTGCAACTCCCCCTCCTCAGCCGCTGCCTTGAGGAATGTGGGTATTATTATGACTTGGAGAAGTGGATTCATTTAGACTAACATATTCATCTTGACACAGCCAGGTTTCAGTGAGACTGAGTAAATCAATATGATTATCTGATATTAATTTGTTTACTAACACTGCTTTAGACGATAGAGACCTGATATTTAACAGTCCGCATTTAATTCTCCTGGTTTGTCTTTCTGTCACAGAAGAGGTTTTAATTTTTATGAGGTTGTTATGCACAACTCCTCTTTGTTTAATTTTAGATTTAAATAATTTAGGTGGTCGGGGGACAGACACCGTTTGTATAGAACTATGAAAATCGAAAATCGGTGCCTGGAAGTGGGCCAGATGGCACCCGACCTCGTCTCCTACTTCTCCTGCAGATCGTCCTCTGATGTTGATTTAGTACCTTAGGTTCAGTTGGCAAACACTTAGAGAAACACTGGAGTCGAGTAGAACCAGGTGCCATCGAGTTTAATGTGTTCACAAGCAACAACACATACAACTCATTGAGTCAGGCTCCGGAGCACGACTGAAGACTGGCTCTCAGTGTGCTCTCTTATATGCCGGTGGAGGTTTGACAGAATCTCCACCTCTTTTCGTTAATCCTTCCCACTTAGACCCAAATCTATTGGTGGCGAGCTTTTTCCTTTTGTCCAATCCCGAACGGGCCTGTTTCTAATGGTGTAATCACTTTCACTTTAGGCCTGGAATTTCCCAAATTCTCCACCCTTAGATTTGGGCCTGCTTTCACTTTATTTTTAAAAACATATAAAATCTGGGGACTTTGTCTATACAGTCCCCTGTACTTTCAAACAATGTGAGCTTAGAATGTGTGTCATGCAATACAAACATTAAAGAGTGTGTGTGTGCTATTATTAAACAATACATGGTGTGGTGTATGTGTGCTCTTCAATATAAATGCATAACCTTGTGTTGTGAATACATAAACTTGTGTAGCATTGTTTTTATCACACATGGATGCATAACAAGCAGTTTTATAAGAACTTGTAACATAAAATATGGTTATATGAACTTCACTCTTAATCAACTTATGCAGTTTAATACTTTTATCTGATTTAAGATTAAATCTTACACTACATTCCCCCCTTTGGGGCTACACAGTCCCATCTAATGCTTGAATCAAAGAGAGAAAAATATATATATATTCCCCCCTTTGGGACTTCATAGTCCCATACCATTAAACTAAGTTCAGTAGATATCACCATAAATCAACTTTAGTGATTTTTCCCTGCATCATTGCACCGAGTAAGCATTATGGTATAGTATTTAGAATATAAAACCCTTGTTATTTTCTGCTGCATGCATAATCATTCATAATGGCATTCTTATACATAGGTCACAATCGGCAAAATGCATCTCAGTCTTAGCCAGTATTGCTGTCCGGTTGTTGTCCATCAGGCACATATGATGTGCCCATCATCCGCAGGCGCCGGTAGGATGCCATCTGGTCCCTCAGCATTCCGACCTCCTGCTGCAGGGCATCCCTAGCCTGGGTCAGCTCCAGGACTTGGTTGCGCAGATTGCGTGTCTCTTGTTCGATGAGCTTCATATGTTCTGTCTGCAGCTTCTTGTTTTCAGCCTTCCTGATTACATAGGAGCCATAGCGAATTCTGCAGAGTCTCTTACGCAGTATCAGGGGGTAACTCAATCAATCAATCAATCAATTTTATTTATAAAGCCCAATATCACAAATCACAATTTGCCTCACAGTGCTTTACAGCGTACAACATCCCTCTGTCCTTATGACCCTCGCAGCGGATAAGGAAAAACTCCCCCAAAAAAAACCCTTTAACGGGGAAAAAAAACGGTAGAAACCTCAGGAAGAGCAACTGAGGAGGGATCCCTCTTCCAGGACGGACAGACATGCAGTAGATGTCGTACCGAACAGATCAGCATAATAAATGAACAGTAATCCGCATGACACAATGAGACAGAGAGAGAGACAGAGAGAGAGATGCAGGTAATGACAGTAGGTTACAACAACATTATTGAAAGTAATAATATAGTTATAGTTCTGGCTACTGTGGTACAATATGTTGAAAGTATGTATTAATATCTGGCAGTATACATGTGTGACAATAGTCATATGTGTATAATAACAGTAGAAGTATGACTAATGACTAATGATGGCAGCAGCAGCAGGAGGCATCTGGCAGGACCACGGCAGCAGCACAACCACACACGTCACACTGTCCAGGCACCGCTGCGATATGAGTTAATCTGAGAGACAGTGGAGCACAAAGGCTCCGGAGAAGAAGCCGAGTTAGTGACATCCAGAATGGCCGAGTTAGCAAAATGCAGTAATAGAATACGAGAGAGAAGGAGAGAAGGTGCCCGGTGTATTATAGGGGGGTCCTCCGGCAGACTAGGCCTAAGTCAGCCTAACTAGGGGCTGGTACAGGGCAAGCCTGAGCCAGCCCTAACTATAAGCTTTATCAAAGAGGAAAGTCTTAAGTCTAGTCTTAAATGTGGAGACGGTGTCTGCCTCCCGGACCGTAACAGGAAGATGATTCCACAGGAGAGGAGCCTGATAGCTGAAGGCTCCAGCTCCTGATCTACTTTTGGAGACTTTAGGGACCACGAGTAACCCTGCGTTCTCAGAGCGCAGTGTTCTGGTGGGATAATATGGCACTATGAGCTCTCTAAGATATGACGGAGCTTGACCATTTAGAGCTTTATAAGTTAACAGTAGAATTTTAAATTCAATTCTGGATTTTACAGGGAGCCAGTGCAGAGAAGCTAAAACAGGAGAAATATGATCTTGTTTCTTAGTTCCTGTTAGTACACGTGCTGCTGCATTCTGAATTAGCTGGAGAGTTTTTAAGGACTTACTAGAGCTACCTGATAATAGAGAGTTACAGTAATCCAGCCTAGAGGTAACAAAAGCGTGGACCAATTTTTCTGCATCTTTTCGGGTCAGGATAGGCCTAATTTTCGCAATATTACGCAGATGAAAAAATGCAGTCCGTGAGGTTTGTTTTAAATGAGAATTAAAAGACAAATCTTGATCAAATATTACTCCGAGGTTTCTTACGGTAGTGCTAGAGGCCAGAGCAATGCCATCTAGAGAAACTATGTCATCAGATAAAAAGTCTCTGAGTTGTTTGGGGCCAAGAACAATAACTTCAGTTTTGTCTGAATTTAACATCAGGAAATTGGTGCTCATCCAAGTTTTTATGTCTTTAAGGCAGTTATGGAGTTTAGTTAATTTGTTACTTTCTTCTGGCTTCATCGATAAATACAACTGAGTATCATCCGCATAACAATGGAAATTTATAGAGTGATTTCTAATGATGTTACCTAAAGGAAGCACATATAGAGTAAATAGGATTGGTCCGAGTACAGAACCTTGCGGAACTCCAAAACAAACTTTGGTACGTAAGGATGATTCATTATGAACGTCAACAAACTGAAAACGATCAGATAAATAAGATTTAAACCAGCTTAGTGCAGAACCTTTTAGGCCAATTAAGTGATCCAGTCTCTGCAGTAGAATTTGATGGTCAATTGTGTCAAACGCCGCACTAAGATCTAATAAAACAAGAACAGAGACAAGTCCTTTGTCTGAAGCAATCAGAAGGTCATTTGTAATTTTAACTAGTGCTGTCTCAGTGCTATGATGCACTCTAAATCCTGACTGAAATTCCTCAAATAAATTATTATCATGGAGAAAATCACACAGCTGGTCTGCGACTACTTTCTCAAGGATCTTTGACATAAAGGGAAGATTAGATATTGGTCTATAGTTGGCTAACACCTCTGGATCCAGGGTGGGCTTTTTTAGTAGAGGTTTAATTACAGCTACCTTAAAAGACTGTGGTATATAGCCTGTTAATAAGGATATATTGATCATATCTAATATATGAGTGTTAACTAAAGGAAAGACCTCCTTAAGTAGCCTAGTTGGGATGGGGTCTAAGAGACACGTTGATGATTTAGATGAAGACTGCTGTCAATTCTTGAAGAGAAATTGGGGAGAAGCAATCTAAATATATATTAGGTCTTACAGCTGTGTTTGAGGTTAGATAGGTACTATCTGAGGACAAGAGGTCATGAATTTTGCCTCTAATAGTTAGAATTTTGTCATTAAAAAAGCTCATAAAATCATTACTGCTAAGGGCTAAAGGAATACAAGGCTCAATAGAGCTTTGACTCTCAGTCAGCCTGGCTACAGTGCTGAAAAGAAACCTGGGGTTGTTCTTGTTTTCTTCTATTAATGCTGAGTAATAGTTTGCTCTGGCATTGCGGAGGCCCCTCTTATAAGTTTTGAGACTGTCTGTCCAGATTAAACGAGATTCTTCCAGTTTGGTCAATCGCCAATTCCTTTCAAATTTTCGCGATATTTGTTTTAACTTACGGGTTTGAGAGTTATACCAAGGAGCGAACTTTCTTTGCTTTTTTAACTTCTTTTTAAGAGGAGCTACAGAGCCAAGTGTTGTTCGCAGCGAGCCTATGGCGCTATCGACAAAATGATCAAAGTCGGTACAGGAAATCTCTGTTACTGAGGGACTTGGTATTGAATTTAACGACGGAGTAATCTTTTCCTTGAATTTTGCGACAGCACTATCTGATAAACATCTAGTATAGTAACTGTTGCTGAGTGGTGTGTAATCAGGTAAAAAGAAATCAAAACTAATCGGATAATGATCCGATAGCGAGGAATTCTGTGGAAAGACTTTTAGGTTATCAATTTCAATTCCATACGTAACTGCGCACAATTCGGCGGAAAGGTCCATGGGGGACAGGATGGAGCAGTGTGCGTAGGTTTTTCACCACGTCAAGATGCCTTTTCAGGGTTGGCTCCCCATCGGGCAGGCTCCAGAGGTGGCCTTCTACTATCTAAGGGCACACTCCATACTCCTGCTCCAAGATGTCCCGGGTCTCTTCTGATAGGGCCTGCACCGACAGGTGGCCCTCATAGTGGACTTCCAAGTTCGCCTCTGAGAATGGGACTGCAGGCAGTGGGCTGGTGGGCGAGTAACTGGGCGATCAGGGGAGCATAATGGCAGCATGTCAGCACGGGCATTGTGCTGAAAGTTTCCCCCTTGAGGTGGTGCCTGCACAGTGGTAGGTGTCTGGACTTTTAATGCGGCCTGCATCAGGTACTGGGAAGACTGCAGGCCTGGATTCACATTCCCCCAATTTACTTCCCGACTAGGACCCGCCTGGACCTGACCTCCCGAGTTGGAGGTACTGGCGGGTGGTTCCTGTTGGGCCCCACTGTGGCTGGGGACCTCGGGCCCTTGCAATAAGAAGCGAAGCAGGTCTTTGGAGGGAGGTTGGGCCAGGGCCGGAGCGTAGAGTTGCGCCAACGTCATCTGGTTGGAGCGTCCACGTCCTTCCATCGGGGTGCCTCCTCCGGGGGTGCAGATTGGTGCAGGACGGCTGGCCATTGGACCGGGTAGCCCTGCGTGATATGTGAAGGTGGAGGTAGAGGATACAGCTGGGGAGGCTGGCTCGGCCCTCCCGGCCCCTGCTGTTGGTACTGGAACCCAGGCTGGCCCCCCTGGCTCTGCTGGTATGGATACGGGGTTCTCCAATTCTCAGCCATTTTCTGTTCCTATCTTAAGATTGTAAAGGACATTTTTTAGTGCACTTTCCCTATTAATGTTAATGTTATGCCTCTCCCTCCAATACTTAATTTTGTACATAAGCCATGCAAGCAGGATCTACGTGTTAGTGGTTAAGCATTAGTAGGGGTCTGGTGACAGCAAGTGTGTCAGGGGCTTTACATGATCTCCTCATAATCTCCCTCAACTGGCCTGGGTTTCTGATCATATTGGACAGTTTCCAATGCCATGCCTCGTGGCATTATCTCATATTGATTTCCCTTATTTCGCCCTGTGAGCTGGCCTTGATCCTTAGGAACCTTTCCTTGGGAGCCACTCATGTCTTCATACGACTCTGTGTATGCCATAGGCCGTGGACTTTGGTCTATTATTACAAACTGTCCTGTGACACTTGCCATAGTTTTTTTCATTACAAGTCGCACCAGGGGAAGAACACAGTAGGATATCACAAGAAGGGCCAACACAACAAGTCCCAACAGCACTCCTGTCATTCGCAAAATCTTCTCTGGGGATAGTGCTGCTAACCAATCCCAAATTGAGGAAACCTTAGTGTTCCAATTGGAATGCTGCACATGTTGGTCTCTTAACCGACGATGTTCTCTAAAGCCCAAGTTAAGTTGTCCTCTTCCCCTGTATGCATGGGGATGACAGTACAACAGTCTTCTCCTATCACATCACAGACCCCTTGGTCTTGGGCAAGCATTGTCTTGATAATAAACCTGTTTTGTACCGTCATTACAGATGTGGCATGCAGTTGCTCACTTACTCCTTGTAAAGCTTCTATGGTCCAATTTACAAATCTTTGCTGATTATACCACAAATAATTCGCCCAGCGACTGTTACGTTCCACGTACAGTGCATTTGTAAAGTACCCACCAAGGGGCACGGAACCCCATCCTCTGGCCCATGATATTTCGCTCTCTGATATAGCCTGGTTTTCCCGTACAGTACCTGATTGTATGTAATGTATATGTTGGCATCTCCCTTCCAGGGGTGCGTTGAAGTGCTAGCTGATCTACGCTGTCTGTTTGTAGTATCGTTAGTGCGACTGCTGTTTAGACTTATTATTGTAACTTGTCCTGTTAACATTACTGGAGCACAGATTCCAGTCCAGTTAGCTGGCAATACAGTTTTCACTTGAAGATCGTTTTCACACACCCAAAATATATCTGCCAACAGGGCTGTACCATTTGTTAAGTTAAATATATAAATCCAAGCGGTGGTGTTATAGTTGCGCCCCAGAACTATGGAATCGTTTCCACCATTGGCCACCTGGTGGCATTGGATTTTGGCTTCTTGAGTTGTATTACATACCTTCTGCACCCCTGAGAGCCGCATCGTACCCGCTGTTGAGGACACATTCCCTATGACAGCTTCATATCTGCATTAGATCAGCCTCTCTGCCTCCTGGGAAGTGTTAGTAGTAGTAGCATTGTTTAACCAGTGTTCTATATTATTTCCGCGTGCCACACAAAATGTGAATACAAGGTCTTGTGCCAGATGCACTACCAGAGGTACGTGGAACTCCTGTTGAATTTGATCAGAGGCATTTTGAAAACTTTCTGGGCAAATCGTAGACGTATTAGTCCATTTTTTAAATCCTGCTGCCATCTACATAGTGCATGCAGCAAAATATTTATCATGCTCCCAGCACTTATCTATGTCTGGGAGAGGCCTGACCCTGGGTAGGCCCATCCTCCTATGACATGCTATACATGTATTATTGGTTACTTGTTTAGCAGAGTATTCTAGCCATTGATAGAACGTGTTAGACTTCCAAGTGGCTGTTCTTATTAACTCCACTCTCTGCATCAGCACGTCTCTTGGTTTTCTTTGGGGCACTGGATCTAACTGGAGCCATTGGCGGGCTACTTTTATTGGTATGGTGTGTTCTGTGTTTATGTCGGCACAACCTCTCTTGTCACACCAAACTCTTGCTGTCACCCTTCCCTCTGCGCTACAGCGTGGTCCTATGGACCGGCCATGCAACCTAATGCCTCCTGAACCCTCCACCAATATGTCATCGTAAGCATGCGATTTATAGTAGGTTAGTGAAACTCTCTCTCTGTATGGTATCTTGCCCTGCTTGGCGGCTATGGTCCCTAGCGCCACTGCACACTCGCCTACTTGCTCCTGGCCTTGTCCACCCTGCTCTGCTCCTTCACTTTGTTTCACTCCTGCCAGGATGAGCAATAGGGTTAGTAATACTGCGGCTATTACTCCCACTTTAATTCCTCCCCCCGTTCTGCCTAGGCCTTCTGGCCTTCCCTGGCCTGGTCTACTAAGGGGCTGGTCCTTCTTCTGCGTCTGTGTCTCCTCTGTCTGCGTTGCCTGTGTCTGTGTCTGACTCCTCTGGGTCTCTAGCCTCGCCTGTTCCTGAGCTGCTGCTTTCTGGGGTACTGCTTTCTGAGCTGCTGCCTTCTTCTCTTTCTCCTCCTTCTGCCTCTGCTCCCTCTGCTCTCTCTGCTCTTTCTGTGCTTGGGCCCTCATCACCGTCCCCGCGGCCATCAGATGACGACTCATGAGGTTCATCGCCAGCCACTGTGGACGGAGAGCCTCCCTCCGAGGTACTCTCTGATGACAACCTCTCTGGCAGCGACCCACTGCTGTCACTCCGAACTCTGCCCCGGTCCCGCCTGCGCACCAAGCGTGCTGACCTCCTGGTCCCCTGTTCCTGCGGGGAGGCATCGCCTTCCTCTTCTGGACGACCCTCTGCTTCCCTTGGGGCGGCCTCGCCGTCCCCTTGTGGATCTGGGGGAGCTGCTCTCTGTCTGGCTCTAGGCCGAGGTACAGTTGGCCCCACTGGGACTGGGACTTGTGGGTTAGCTCTGCAGCAGTGGTTAAGATGGAACCAAACGTCCTTACCTTCAACTTTCAAGGCTGTTGGTGTGGCTAATATGACCTTGTATGGACCTTCCCTTCGTGGCTGGTCCCACTTTCTTTTGAACACCATGACATATACCCGCTCTCCAGGACGTATTTTTTGGAGGTCTGCTGGGATGTCGACCCCTCTGTCCTCGGTGGCACCTTTCACCTGCTGGAACACAGCCCTGTGGATACGAGTCAGACTTTGTAAATAGTCAAACATTTCACCTTGCAACTGTTCCAGCGAGGGCCCTTCATAGGGACCTCTCAAATGTGGTATTGGCATGGGCCGGCCCATAAGCATTTCATGCAATGTTAGATGCGTGACTCTGTTGGCTTGTGAGCGCATAGACATTAGTGCAAGCGGTAAAGCATCCACCCAATTAAGCTTGTTTCCACTATCTGCCACTATCTTAGCTATTTTGGTTTTCAAAATACCATTCGCCCTCTCTACTGCTCCCTGTGATTGGGGATGGTAAACGCAGCCAAACTTTTGTTTAATTCCCAATTGTTTCAGTGTCTCTTGTATGACATTGGACACAAAATGGCTACCATTGTCTGATGATATGGTATCCGGCATCCCAAATCTTGGGAAGGCTTCTTGACACAAAAATTCTGCAACTGTTCTGTGGTCTGATTTTGCAGTGGCTTTTGCCTCCACCCACCTGCTATATCTACATATGACCACCAAGATATATCTCATTCCCCTTACTCTCGACTGTGGTCCCATGTCTATGTAGTCCAACATGAGATGTCTGAACGGACCATCTGGGGGTGGTATATGTGCCAATGGGGCTGTGAAAACTTTCCTAATGTTGTATTGGGCGCAAGTGTCGCATTCGCTTAGTACTCTATCTACTGTAGCTGCCATGAATGGTGACCACCATACTGCTTGCAATTTTCGTAGTATCTCCCCACTTGCGCAATGGTCACTACCATGCGCCCAAATTATTGCATGTCTTAACAGTAAGGTTGGTAGTACAAAATGACCATGAGCGTCTAGCCAGACTCCATGCAGTGGACCGGGTCGCATGTTTCTTATAGCTCCTCGTTTTACCCATAGGCGTTTCTCCGCCTCATCTACTCTATTTTGAGCGGCCTTAAGCGAGGGCAGGGAGGTGAGAGATTCACAGTCTTGTATGGTCAATATGGATGCCATTACTGCACCTATTGCTGCCTGTTTAGCTGCTTCATCAGCAAGATTACTCCCTTTGGTTACCAAGGAATCTGTTTTTTGATGGGCTGGACATTTGATGACTGCTAGAGCCGTGGGAAGAAGCATGGCTTCCAGTAGTTCAAGGATGGCTTCTCCATGAGTGACAGGAGTGCCGTCGGCTCTGCGAAACCCTCGTTGTTTCCATATGTTAGCATGAACATGGCACACGCCATAGGCATATGCTGAGTCTGTGTACACATTTAGTGACTTTCCTTCTGCTATTTTACATGCTGCTGTTAGGGCTTTTATTTCTGCGAGTTGGGCTGAGCAAGGCTGAGAGAGCTTACATGATTGCAATGCGACAAAATTCTGATCGTCGTTGTCAAGTTGAACAATGCCATAGCCAGCATGGGTACCGGTGGCATCACGGAAGCATGACCCATCAATAAACAATGTGAGATCAGCTGGGATTGGTTGGTTGTGTAAATCTTCTCTAGCACGCATAAATTTGTCTGTATCATGAATACAGTCATGTGGCGTACCTTCAGTTGGTAACACCAGCTTGGTGGCGGGGTTAATGGTAGTACAGCGCTGAATGTTAAGTTCAGGGGCTGATAGGATTACCTCATAGCCCGTGCGTCTGGCTTGTGTTAAAACAAATCGTGGACTTGTTAATAGCGCATGAAGTTGATGGGAAGTATACAACGTCACAGGATGTCCCATGGTAAGCGATGATGCCTTCTGAAATGCAAATACAGCTGCAGCTAGCCCCTGATAGCAGGGCGGCAGCCCAGCTTCAATGTTGTCTAGCTTGGTGCTGTAATAAGCTAAAGGTTGCTTTCCTGTGGGTGTGTCTTGCATAAGCACAGCACAAGCAAAGCCTGATCTTTCAGCTACATAAAAATGAAAAGGTTTAGCATAATTAGGAGTCCCCAATGCTGGAGCGGATTGCATGTCTATTTTTAGAGCTTGGAACGCTCCTTCTGCATCCTCTGTCCACACCAACTGTGCTGTGTTATTGGTTTGACCTGCTGCCCTTATCAGAGCCCTGAGTGGAGCAGTTTTGATGGCATAGTCACAAATCCACGGCCTGCTGTAGCCTGTCATGCCCAAAAAAGATAACATCTGGCCCACCGTTTGCGGTTGAGGGGCCTTGATCACTGCCTCTAACTGAGATGGTGCAATACATCTTTTATCCCCACTCAACTGTCTGCCCAAGTACTCTACAGACTGTTGACAGAACTGCAGCTTATCTTTGTTGACCTTGTGCCCTCCCTGTGCTAGAGCTGTGAACACGGCAATGGAGTCTTTTTCACATTGTTCTTTTGTGGGGCTACAGATCAACAGATCGTCCACGTACTGCAAGACTGTGCTTGGTACGTTCAAACTTGCTAAGTCTTGTGTCAGCACGCGGTTAAAGATCGACGGGGACTCCGAGAGCCCCTGTGGGAGCCTCGAGTACGTATATTGCTGATTTTCGTATGTAAAGGCAAACAGATATTGTGAATCTGGATGCAGTGGTACACTGAAGAAGACTGAACACAAATCAATCACTGTGTACCACTGGGTGTCTGGTGGGATGTTTGATAACAGTGTGTGTGGGTCTGGAACGAGTGGTACTTCGCCGTCTATAACGGCATTAACTGCTCTCAAATCATGAACTAAACAGTAGTCTGTTGAATTTGGTTTCCTGATGGGAAAAATGGGTGTGTTGCAGGGGCTCTTAATTTTAACAAAGACTCCTGCTTCCACCAGACCCTTAATTGTTGGTCTGATACCATCAATGGCATGCTGCTTAAGAGGATACTGTTTCTGATATGGTAGGTTAACGTGTGGCTTTAGTTTAATGTGAACAGGTTGAGCTGATTTTATTAATCCCACATCGGTCTTATGGGCTGTCCACAGCTGGGGCGGGACCTGGTTTAGCATTTCCCTATGTTCTGCAGCAACTACCGTGTGTGGGTGTGTTTCCATCTACCATTACCTTATCTGCTATTGCTTCATCACCTACTTTGACTGAGATTCTGATAAACTGTTTATCTTTTGAAATATGAATGTACTTATTCTTTGTAGGTACCCACTCTTGCACCTGCAGGGCACGCTTGACCATAGGACCAAGATGATAAGACTCATAGCCTTCTGCCACTAACAGTGTGATATATGGTGTGGAATTTGGTACCTGGAACCACCCAGACAATTCCTCTGGAAGGCGGACAGCCGCTGCCATGCCTTCTGGTCCCAAAAACATGTCTTCACTTGTGACTAGACATGGTTTTTTGTTTAATACTGCATCCCAACATTCCTGGTAATCTACATGAGTCAGATCTTTGTCATACATGAGCGTGCAGTGCAGTGGCAAAGTGGGGGTATGTGCTGTGTCATAGTGAAGTTGAATCCACACCTCCCAATCAGTCCATGCCTGTTTGAGGTGTGACTCTTCTGGTGTCAGCTGGAGCCAGTAGGCGAGTGCTTGCTGTTTTTCTGTCGTGTCCTGGGGAAGCTGTGGCATCATGTGTTGTGGGGGTTCGTCAGGGAAATCCAAGTACAGTCCATCTTGGGTGCACATGATTTTTGCTTTTAGTGGGCATAAAATGTCTCTCCCTAATAGGTTTACTGGGGTATGGGCTGAATATAGCAAGGGCACGCATATAACTTTGCCTGCAATGAGCACTGGAACGGGTTCCGTCAGTGGTATGACTTGTGATTTCCCAGAGAAGCCTGTTGTTTTTATAGATGACATGGAGAGGGGGAACCTGGAACCTTCTTTTCCAATGCACGAGTATGTGGCACCTGTGTCCACCATGAAAGGGTATTCATGATCGTGAATGACAACAGGTATGATTGGTTCATCTTGTGACCGCAGTGATATTGCTGGTGACATTAGTTCCCCCTCAGGCTTCTCTGGGCACCCCTACCAAGGGCGTGTCCGCTCCGTGTTGGGCCAGTTTTGTGCTGGACCGTCCCATGGATTACTAGGGCAGTGGGCCCGTATATGGCCTGGTTGACCACACCCCCAGCACAGGTTATCATGTGGAGCTGGATTGGCTCCTGGATAACCTGTACCCATGTCTGGCGGGCCTGGTTGCTGGTTGGGCGCGGTTTGCTGGAACACATGCTGGTTTCCTGGTATGTAGTTTCGGCCCCCCTTCCAGCCTCCCCTAAACGTTGTATCTCCTCTGGTTCCACCTCTGCCCCGCCCTCTTGGGGGCCGCTGATTGCCTCCTCCTCTTGGTGCCTGCTGCTGGTAATAATAATGATGATGCGTGGTATTAGCAGAATTGTCATTTCCTGCTGTGTTTGGGTCTGTGGGGGTTGGCTGTGGAGGCGCTTGGGGCTGGACGGCCTGGGGAGTTGCTTGGTTTGCCATTACCATGGGGGCCTGAACTTTAGTTTTTTCTTTCTCTTTTTCTTTTTTAACCAGCTTACTCAGCTCTCCCAACTGTAGCTGTGTCAGCTTGTTGGCTAGCTGTTTGCTATCCTCTTCCATTTTCTTTTTGTCTTTTCTGTAGAGCTTCACATGATGGACAATATGCTCTGAAAACAGTGGCCAGTCCATCTTCATCAATCCTACCACCCCCTCTAGACGTTGCTGCACATCTTCTGGCATGGCTTTTTTAACCATCATTTTGAACAAACTCTGAGTTGTTTTATTAGCATTCCATGCTTCCCCTGTCTCTTCCTTCCACCTTTTCTGGAAGCTGTGTAGGAACTTGGAGGGACATTCATCTTCCCCCATGGTTTCTCCCTCCAGTTTGGACGGATCTCTCTTTGCTGGGTAGTGTGCTCTCAGTTGCTGCCACACCCGGGAATGGTAGCCTCTGAAATTCACCCCGTCATTTGCATTGGTGCCAATGGCTGTACTTAAGCCAGCATCTGTAAATATCTCCTTGGTGGTTTGTTTTCCTGCCACATAGGTGAGTATAGCTTTGATATCTCCTACTGCCAACTGTATACCAGCTGTGGTTTCTTCTAAAGCCATGATCCATTTGTCGGCTCCATCTGTGAGCACTGGTAGACGCTCTGCCAGGCCTATCATGTCCATGAAGGGCCAGGGCTCGTACTGTGTTCTTCCACCAGTTTTGGTTATAATGGGGCACATGGAACTTTCTGTCTCTTCATCTGACAGGTCCAGCAGTAGGTCACCTCCTACTGATTTCCCATTTCTTAGTGTCATGCCAGCTCGGTTTTGGCTTCTTCTATTTTCTGCCCTTTGTCAGTAGCCTGTGCTTCCTCTGACCATGCTCTGTCGGTCTCCATAGTGCCTTGGAGTGTTAGAGTGATGTGCTCTGTTGTGGGGCTAACCTGGGGTTCCCTCTGTCTCTGCTGAGAAGCCTTATGCTCCTCCAGCCGCTCCTCCAATTTGTCCAACTCCTGTGTCATACGCCGTACCTTATCCTCAGCCCTCTGGGCAGCTCCCTCCAGTTCTTGAAGTAACTGTAAGTCTTGAGTGCTCTTTGGTGAAGCTCCCCCTGAGGCACCTTCCCCAGGACCCCCGCATCCATTGGATGATTCATTTCTCATTTTCTGACTTGGGTGAGGTGTGGGGTCGATGATGGCCGTTCCCTGACGCTCTTTCTCCTGGCACCTTCGGTGGCGCTCCGCCTCCCATTCAAACCATTCTCGCCACTGTCATTCCCCTATAGCACTCAGGGGTCTGGATTGTGACACTGGCCCCTCCTCCTCATTCCTTCGTGATGTTGCAGTGGGGGACTTGGATTCTCCAAAGAGGAGGCTCGAGCAGCTTGAATGGTGAGCAGACTTTTCATAGGGAGGCTCGCGTAGCTGGAATGGAAGGACTCGTATCCGTCCTCCTTCAGTCGCCTCAGCTTCTCTTTCCTTTCGTGTGCTTGCCTCTCTCTAGGGGGCGTGCCTTCCGCACTGGCGAGGCCTGCCATCTCCTGGTCGATTGATTGCTCAGCATGTCTTCCCTTCTTGCCATTACGCGTCTTGGTGTATAATTCAAAGTCAGTGGCTTCCGTATCCCCGTCGTCATCCGACGATCCGTCAGTACTGTCTGTCTCTGAGGGAGGCGCTGATTCCAGTGGTAGCTTTTTCCGTGGTTCCTGCTGTTTCTTTTTCTTGATCTCTTGCTTAGTGTTTTTAGTTAAGGACACTGTGAATTTCCCTTGTAATTGACCCTCCATCTCCATGGCTTTTGCGTTCCTTAGTGGATATTGTCCTATTATTGGCTGTGTTGGCTCTTGTGGATATGGGGGTGGTGGTGGTATAGGTAGGGGTGGTGCTGTAGGCACCACAGGAGCTGTAGGCGTCACCTTTTCCTGATCCTGATGTTCTTTTTCCTTCTCCTCCAGCTGCACCATTATTCTTGCCCCCACTTGTTTAAACCATCCCAACACTTCCCTTTCTTTGGCTCTTTTGTTTTTAACTTGTAGCTAGCTTTTGTGTCTTTGGCTTCAATGTGCCTCAGTTCTGACTCTACCTCATCACAGCATGCTTGATTGAAAGTACCCTCCATAGGCCAACGATTCTTTCCTGATATTCTTTTGTGCCAATTTGCCACACAACGTTGGATGCGTTTCACCCGACTCGGGTGTTGTCTCATTACTATCTCCACAGGGGTCAAAACCCTTTTTTCCATTTTTTCCTGATTGGCTCCCATGAAGCCCTGTTTCACTTCACTGGTTCTTGGGATCTCTGGCAGTTCGTCTGTCTCTTTCGTGCATATTAGTACTATGATTTTCCCTACTGTTATGGCAATTTTATATTTCTTTTCTCTGTATGGGTTGTACTCCAATTTGTGTGACCTGTCCCCTTGGGGCACCTGGGTTAAACACCCAAATTTACCTGTTTCCCACTCAACTTTCCTGGGCACAACAACAGTTTGCAGCCGTGGAGGGTATCTCACTCCGTCTTGGCCTCGTATACTTATCTGGTGTAGAGGAAGTGAAGCTACTGGTCCGTTTTTATAATTATCACACAAGCTCTGTAATAGAGGATTTAGTGAATAAGGGACCCACAATCTACACAAAATCTCTTCCCATTCTTTTACTTTTTTCCAAGTTGATGAATTTAGTAATTTGCCAGAGTTTCTGTTTAATGTTTTGCTCGTCCTGCCAACGCTCAGTCCCCTCCTTATCTATGTAGGTTCTTTCCAGCCAAAAGTGTGTGCGTATCCCTCTGTATTCTACTGGACCCTCTGTACTACAGTGTTCTTCTATGATCTCATCCCCACTGTCATCTCCCACTTCCATCTATTTTAGATACTCCTTTATCCCTTCTTCTTTTCTCTCTGATCTCGCCTCATTAAAGTTTATTACAGCAGTGGAGCTTATGTATTTGATTTATTGGTTAGGTCTTTTTCTTCTTTCTCTATGCCTCACCCCCTCCTTATGTCTGTTAGGTCAGTCGTCTGGTAATTTACCAGTCTTTGTACATTTACTCTTTATCCGACACTTTGCTATATTTACAACTACTATTCACATCTTTATATTACACTTTACTGTATTTACAACAATTTCATATGTTACACTTAGAATTCACAACAGTTTTATATATCACACTTAGATATGTTACAGCTTTATACACTGATCGATCTGCTTACTGTTCTCTTTTAATATTTAACTCTTTGGCATTCTGCCCGTTCAGTCCTGTCCTCCCTACCTTTCACTCCTGCTCTTTCAAACTTAAAGGAATTTTGGCAAGGTTGACAGCGGTATCCACAGAAATGCTCTCATGTATTTAACTCTTTATTTTCTCTTTTAGTTGCTTGGCATTCCGCCCATGCAGACCTGCCGTCTGACACAACGCCCCCGCCTCTACAGGCTTAAAGGGGCGCCAGTAAGATAGGCAGCGGTAACCACGGATATGCTTCGCTGATCTCTTTTCTCTTTATTTACTCTGTTTCTTTTCTCTTTTACCATTTTTTTCTCTTCCCTGTATAACTCTTACAGGTTTCTTTTACACTTGTCCACTTCTTATTTTTGCTTGTCTTCTTAATACTTTAAATACTCTAACTATCTCTTGTTACCTTGGTTACCATACATTCCACACTCACACATACACTCTTTCTGCTCCAAGATCACACTTATTGCACCAGACTCGACCGTCTCCAATGATGTTGGTTGTATCTAAATAGGCCCATTTCCACTGCAGGAACTTTGGGGTAATTTTACGGGGCCGGGGCCGTTGGTGCGTGTCTCCACCGCAGGAACCACCCCCGAAGGGCAGAGTTCCGGAACTTTTACAGGGGCTAAACAAGTCCCTGCCTCAGGGTAGGTACTCAGAACGGCCCCGAGAAACTCCTGGCTGGGGCTTGGGGATTACTTGGTGCTGATTGGATATACTCAAGGAGGGATGTGACGACAACAGAAAGCAACAAAATAGCCGGCATTTTTAAAACTCAGCAGACGAGGGTTAGCTCGTTCATATAGCTTTCGCCGCCATGTAAAAAAAACTCACTAAATGGCCCATGAAAAAAATATTCTTTCCAGCGGATATCTTAGTTACAACATGATTGAGCTAGCAAAGCAGTTTTGTGTTGCTATGTGTGGTATGTATTCAGTTTTGGGAAATCACGATGTCTAGAAAGCATCTGCTGACAGGGACAGCTAACAGCAGCAGCAAAGCTAACATCAGGATGTCATCTGTTAAAAACCTCCCGTTGTCAGATACGACATGAAACTACTCCAGTTAGCTCAATCACGTTGTAACTAAGACATCCACTGGAAAAAATATATTTTTCACGGGCCATTTAGTGAGTTATTACAGACACCGCTATTGGCTAATGGAGTCCCTACGTCACCCTGGTCAAAATGGTCACGCAACGATTACGTCACATCCAGAGCCTGTAACTTTACAGGAACCTTCCTCCTACTCCGCTCTCTCAGTGGAGACATGGCGGTTGAGAGGGCCAAACGCGAGGACGTTCCTGTAGTAGTTCCTGCCCCCCAAATAGTACCAGGAACTTCTTCAGTGGAAACGGGCCTAATTATGCCCTTAATTAGTTCCTTAATCAATCAGCACACCACAATTAGGTTCTTTAGAAAAGGGAAATTTGCCAAATACCTTTGACCTGGGCAGCCCCAGCACTGCACCCCAGACACACCCGATTTAGGCAGAAAAAAGCTCTGCTTACCTTATTTTGGTGGCCACCTGTATGTCTGGCGTGCAGCCCAGTGCTCCGGTCTCCGGCTCTGACCTTTCCTCTCTCTCCTGGCTGGCTCGCCAGTTGTAGAAGCGAAAATCGGTGCCTGGAAGTGGGCCAGATGGCACCCGACCTCGTCTCCTACTTCTCCTGCAGATCGTCCTCTGATGTTGATTTAGTACCTTAGGTTCAGTTGGCAAACACTTAGAGAAACACTGGAGTCGAGTAGAATCAGGTGCCATCGAGTTTAATGTGTTCACAAGCAACAACACATACAACTCATTGAGTCAGGCTCCGGAGCACGACTGAAGACTGGCTCTCAGTGCGCTCTCTTATATGCTGGTGGAGGTTTGACAGAATCTCCACCTCTTTTTGTTAATCCTTCCCACTTAGACCCAAATCTATTGGTGGCGAGCTTTTTCCTTTTGTCCAATCCCGAACGGGCCTGTTTCTAATGGTGTAATCACTTTCACTTTAGGCCTGGAATTTCCCAAATTCTCCACCCTTAGATTTGGGCCTGCATTCACTTTATTTTTAAAAACATATGAAATCTGGGGACTTTGTCTATACAGTCCCCTGTACTTTCAAACAATGTGAGCTTAGAATGTGTGTCATGCAATACAAACATTAAAGAGTGTGTGTGTGTGTTATTATTAAACAATACATGGTGTGGTGTATGTGTGCTCTTCAATATAAATGCATAACCTTGTGTTGTGAATACATAAACTTGTGTAGCATTGTTTTTATCACACATGGATGCATAACAAGCAGTTTTATAAGAACTTGTAACATGAAATATGGTTATATGAACTTCACTCTTAATCAACTTATGCAGTTTAATACTTTCATCTGATTTAAGATTAAATCTTACACTACAGTAACTGAACTAGAGGCTCAGAGAGGCGTGGAGGACTGCGTCTCTGAGTCCTGATCTCAACTCTGGGTTGTCAGGGATTTGAATTACTAATAAAATTTGCCAGGTTCCTAGAAATGAGAGCAGCTCCATCCAAAGTGGGATGAATGCCGTCTCTCCTAATAAGACCAGGTTTTCCCCAGAAAGTTTGCCAATGATTAACGAAACCCACATTGTTTGTTGGACACCACCTGGACAGCCAGCGGTTAAATGATGACATGCGGCTAAACATGTCATCACTGGTCAGATTTGGGAGGGGTCCAGAGAAAACTACGGAGTCCGACATCGTTTTTGCATATTCACACACCGAGGCAATATTAATTTTAGTGACCTCCGATTGGCGTAAGCAGGTGTCATTGCCGCCGACGTGAATAACAATCTTACTGAATCTACGTTTAGCTTTAGCCAGCAGTTTTAAATTTGATTCAGTGTCGCCCGCTCTGGCCCTAGGGATACCAGAGTTTTATCCTCAGCGGGTGTGTCGCTGAGTGGGGAAAAGCGGTTGGAAACGTGAACAGACTGGTGGTGAGCCATGGGCTTCGGCTTGGAGCTGTGCCTCTGGCGAACCGTAACCCAACCTCCCAGCTGAACGGGAGTTACCGGAGGACAGCTAGCAGAGGCTAAGGCTATGCTATGTGGCTCCGCACTGGCTACAGGGGGCTGGCTAACTACCGCAGCTACTGAATGGTTTTCCATGGTGCGGAGCCACGCTTCTAATTCACTAAGCCTCGCCTCCAACGCAGCAAATAAGCTACACTTATTACAATTACCACTGTCGCTAAAGGAGGCAGAGGCATAACTGAACATTTGGCACACCGAGCAAGAAAGAGCAGAGGGAGAAGCCATCGCTAACTGTATAGCTAATGTAGCTACCAAGGCTAGTAACGTGCAAACAACAGCTAAGAGATTAGCGAGAAAGTCGTAGAAAGGAGGAGAGCTATAAGTGCTTAAACAGAACCAGTGTGTGTTAAGACTTGGAGTAGACGTTAAAGCAACGTTAAAGCAACTCAAGTGAGAAAGCAGAAAGCAGGCTAGTGGAATTCACCAGAGCAGTACAGAGACACTGTCACAGAAACACCGGAAATGACACAACTCGCTTACCGCAATATGTCAGCACAAAATTTTATCTCCAGCAGTTTTTTTTTTTTAACTCTGCACCACAGCTGCTAAACAGATTCACACTCTTGCAAAATTCTACTTCTACAAAACTCAATTGTTAACTTCACTCTGCTGTTAGCTGAACATCAACAGAATCTGAGGTATGATGTTTATTAATGCAGTGTTCTCTGAGACACATAGTTGACCACTCAGGGTGCAGCAGCCCTGGTGACAAAATTTGCTACCATTCATTTAGGTGCTACTCAAAGTCAAGGAAGGATCCTTAAATGGCTGAATTTTACAGAGGCTACGTCACTGAATCTTGCTGAAGGACTATTCCAATGTCAAGGATCCTTCAAATTCTGTCCTTACTTCAGAGAACTTTTAAAGATACATGTGTGCATCCTTAGTGGGCATGAAGTACCCACAATTCTTTGCACAAAATTTGCCAATGGAGCTCGGCGGAATTTTGCTTAATATGTCAATTATACAGATTAATATCTCCTGGCATTTTTATTACACAAGAATAAAAAAAAACATATTGACAGAAACCTTATAATTTACACTTTCCACTGCGTCCACTGCCAAATCTTTATTATTTTTTTAAATGAAGTGATCTTGATAAAACGGCTTGGAAGGATCCTTCCTACCAAGGAAGGATCCTTGACTTTGTGAAGCACCAGTTGTTTATGGGAGGTGACTGATTTGCTGTCCAAAGCATACTGGGATACCTATGATATGGACCAGGCGGGCAATGAGGCCAGAAGGCGTAACAGTTTCAAAATTTCAAAGGGAATTGCTAAAGCCAACTAATGACAATTGTGCTTGATAATCTATCCATGTAAAAGATGAGATAATAACAACTTGCTATCGCAAGACAAAAATGAATTACTGCCTTGTGGTTGTGTGCCTCTGTGAAACAAGAACAAATGGCCAAGATTACATTTCATGAGGTCACAGTGACCTTGAAGACCAAAATCTAATCAGTTCATCGATGAGTCCAAGTGGACGAATTTTAAGAATTCCCTTCGAGTGTTCCTAAAATATTGTGTTCACGAGAATGAGACGGACAGCCTGAAAACATAATGCCTTCAGCCACAGCTTTCACTGGAGCAGAGGCATAAAAAGTTACTTGGCATTGCAAGAAGTAGTTAATTTTACCCTCCATCACTAGAAAAGCTGTTGTATAATCATGATACAAGCAGTAACAGCACAGAGTGGTACACTGTCACTGTAGCTGCAAGTGTGAGTTATGTGTATTTTTAATTTATTGTATTTCAATACAGGTTCAGACCAGAGAGCACTTCACAATAACAGACGCCTTCACCCTTCAGCAAGATGGAAGATCTTCTTTGACTACAAAGAGTCATTCGAGGCACTTCTTCTTAGGAGCGGTACCAAGTGATTATTACAGTAGACATAATTACTTCCCTTCACAATCATGCAGTCCAGAGTAAGGTCAGGTTTTAAGTCAGTCTGTTCCAGATCAAAATCAAATGGTGCTGAAGAAACACAGCGAACCAAGACTTACATTAGGTCACCACCTGTTATTTCACCACCAAATTATTGGAATTCAAAGACGCGAGTGTGCATTAAATGGCTTGCTGATACTGTTAAAGAAAAAAGCACACTGCTAAAACTCCAGACAGGGTCTCTGCCTGTTTATAAAGTTCCCTTGAAAGAAGAGCAAATCAGTGTTAGTGGGTGCAAGAAATTCAGTTTTGGGGAAGAGTCCACTAAACTAAATCGCACCATTATGGTTCTTGGAACAACTGGTGCTGGGACATCAACTCTCATCAATGGGATGATCAATTACATTCTGGGTGTTGAATGGGAGGATTCATTTCGTGTTAAGTTAGTTGATGAGGGTCAGTCAAAATCACAAGCTCACAGCCAGACTTCTGACGTCACTGTGCACAAACTCAACCACCAGGAGGGGTTTAAAATAGAGCACTCACTGACCGTTGTTGACATTCCAGGGTTTGGAGATACAAGAGGCATAGAAAGAGACAGAGAGATCACAGAACAGCTCCATAATCTCTTCTCTGCTGAGCTTGGGATCAGTGAAATTGATGCTGTTTGTATTGTAGCTCAGGCTGCTTTAACACAACTAACACCATCACAGAAATTTGCGTTTGAATCTGTGCTCTCAATCTTTGGCAAAGATATTGCAGAAAACATCCAGGTTCTGGTGACGTTTGCAGACGGCCAGAAACCACCAGTTCTTGAGGCAATCAGTGCTTCAGGCATCCCATGTCCTGAAAGAAAAGATGGGCTACCAATTCACTTCAAATTCAATAATTCAGCGTTGTTTACAGACAGCAAATCATCTGCAGAAGGTGGCATGAGTGAGGATGATGAAAACGGAGATGAAAGCTTTGATCAGATGTTTTGGAACATGGGGACAAATAGCATGAGGACATTCTTTGTCGTTCTGGATGTCATGGACACCAAAAGCTTGACCATGACAAAAGAGGTCCTCAGAGAAAGACAGAGGCTTGAGAAGGCAGTTGACAATTTGCAGAAACAGGTTAAGGTTGGGTTAGCCAAGCTAGATGAGATAACAGAGAAGGCTGAAACACTTAAAAAGCATGAGGAAGAGATGTGCAAATATAAGAATTTTGAGTCTGAATCCAGCTCCCTAGAGGCTATTCAAGTAGACATTACTGGTAGTGGAATTTACCTCAACACCTGTAAGCAGTGTCATTTCACCTGTCACTCTCCCTGTAGAAGATCCAATAATGCAGGAGACAAAAGACACTGCAAAGCAATAGGATCAGATGGACGCTGCACAAAGTGCCCAGGGAAATGTTGCTGGGATGAACATATTAATCAGAGGTACAAATGGGAGAGTGAGGAAGTTAAGAAAGTAACAACAGTGAAAGAACGTAAAAAGAAGTACAGAAACGCAAAAGATATTAAGAAATGTTATCAAACATTGACTGAAAAACTGATGCATGAATATCAACCCGTGCAGGCTGAGGTGGAGGCACTGATAGCGCGCTATAACAAGAGTCTGAACAGACTTAAAGAGATAGTACTGAAGCCGAATCCTCTCTACGCTCGTGAGTTCATTGACATGCTTATTGAGGCAGAGAAATCTGAGGCCAAGCCAGGCTGGAGGCAACGAGTTCAGCCCCTGATAACCATGAGGGAAAAAGCAGACATCATGGCTACAGTCGACAGAGGAGAGATACTCCTCCCAAGTCCACCTATTGACCTCCAGTGTTCCAGTCCCAGCCATGACATCACTGAGACTGATAATAAGAGACCAAGACTAAAATGATACCGACACTGACACCAGCAAAAATAAAAAGGACAACACTGACTGATACCAACCGAGACCAACATAAGATCAACACAAATACAGACCACGACAAAGTCGACACAGATACCAACCATGACTGATTCTGATAAAGGCCAGGATGAAACTGAACCAAATAACAACTGAGGCCAAGAAGAGACCAAGACCAACCCTAACATGAACAAAGACCAAGACAGTGAGCTTGACACTAACCCAAACCAAGACCAGACTGATTCTTATGAAGGCCAGGACAGGACGTTGTCAAGGGGGAACAAGGTCTTCCTGCATATCGTATCCATTTAATTATCTACTTTTGTTTTATTTGATATTGATTTGCTTTGTCCTTTAAAGCTGCAGTTTTTCTGTCAGCAACTACATGTGGGACAATGCAATTTATATGTACATGAAGTCATATAACCATGCAATCTGAATAAGCATCTAAAGCTTCTGCATTGATTCCCCTAAAAGCTATGTATGTTGCTTGCATCATTTTAGAAAATATAAAAAGTTCTGTTTTATATGGATGTTTTATTTGATTTATAATTACAAATACCCACATTTTACTCATTTGCTGGTCATTTCGGACTGTGTGATCATGTACAAAATGCTCACAAAATGTATATAGACTGGCAGACGGTTGACTTTATCTTTCTTTGACAACAATTCACTCTTTAAAACAACAAAGCAGAAATTGTGTTTGCTTTGTATACTCCCTCCTCCTTCACAAAATCTTAAATTAGTACAATACAGAATATCAAGTATTCATGATCTGAAGTCAAAAACGTTTGTCACATCACTTTCATTTGAAGGAATTGTAAATGACAAAGTTAATTTCTTGTTTCTCAGTCCTGTTTGCTATTAGATTTTAATCAAACTCCATTGAATGTAAGCTTTTAAAGTTTAACAGTGAGATACCTACCATGCAGACATATTTGGAAACATCACTTGCATCATGGTCCTGTGCTCATGTCTGGTCTCATCTTCATGACGAACTTCTGAATCTGCTGGTACCGATGAATAAATGGAAAAGCCACATTAAAGCCAGATTCCTCTACCAATATGCAGACTTCCACTGCTGTAAATATATATATATATATATATATATATATATACATATATATGTTTGTTGTTTGTTTATTTAACAAAAAAAGACAGTGGTATGATCATCTAAAAAGTCCCTAAGCTATAGAGTGAGCTGTACAATGTTTTTTAACTAGCTGGCTAACTATCCATTCAGTGAAAAGACACGCAGGCCAAAAACAGGCTACAATAAACTGTAAACTTGTGTTTTTTTTTCTTGATATTAAAGTTGTAACTAAACCATTCTCTTTCATTTGGCTCAAACCATTTCAGTGACTACAATTGACAGTGTTCTCTTTAGTTAACTTCATGTATAAATATTGTTGTTAAAATTGACAGCTACCACATACACCTACAGTAACCACCTGTTTGCTAGCTAAGGCAAGGCAAGGCGAGGCAAGTTTATTTGTATAGCACAATTCAACACAACGTAATTCAAAGTGCTTTACAGAGACATTAAAAGCAACAAGACACAATTTAAAACAATAAAAAGTCAATTAAAAAGGGAAATAGAAATTGAGAATGATAGTGATAATAATAAAATACAGTAACATAAAATAAAAACAGGCTCAATACATTGCATCTAAGAGCACTGCATACACAGAGAACATTTGTATAGCTGCCTAAGCTATACGGCCAAGGGTCCAGGCTGTGATGGCCTATATCACTCCTGCGACTCCTTGCCACCAAAAAGTGCTCTTAGACAACATTTCAGTTTCATTTCAAAAACCGGCTCTGTCAGAGATTTCAGCTAGGATCTCTTGTCCCTGGCTCTGAACCATCTTGAATTTGGTTGGTCGGGTCTGTTTTTTAATGAGTGTATAGGACGTCTCCCTTAATAATACACCCAATGCGCGCCCACTATTTGCTCTTGAGTCCTTCACTCAGAGTCTTACCGTCCCGCCGGACAAAGGTTCCACACACTGGTCTTATTCAGATCGTAATGAACTCTAAAGATCCATCACAGGACGTCTCCCTTCTAGATCTGAATTCACAGCATGCTCCCCAGTGTCGAGTCACAGCAGCTGACTCAGACTTCCCGATCACCCCCCGCAGGGATGCCGACAGCCCAACCTATGGTTGGGTCTGTTTTTAATGAGTGATTATCACAATAATACACCCAAAGCACGCCCACTATGTGCTCTTGAGTCCTTCACTCAGAGTCTTACCATCCCGCCGGACACAGGTTCCACACACTGGTCTTATTCAGATTGTAATGAACTCTAAAGATCCATCACGGGACGTCTCCCTTCTAGATCTGAATTTACAGCGTGCTCCCCAGTGTCGAGTCACAGCAGCTGACTCAGACTTCCCGGTCACCCCCCGCAGGGATGACGACAGCCCAACCTCTTAATTCATTAGACTCTGAAACCTCTCCTATTGGGGATTTCAGCCCGGACTCAGTCCTCAGCCCTGAAATCTCTGACATTTGCAGCTGATTTAACAATAAACCCAAATAGAACAGTCAGGATAAGAAAAGAAGTAGAATAATAAAAGGCATAAATCAGCAGTGTGTAGTTAAAAAGTACAGGCAGTAGAGTACAGCAGCTAAGTATTTAATCTAAGAGTACGCTTCAGTAAACAATAGTGTTTTTAGCCCTGATTTAAAGGAGCTGACAGTTTGAGCAGACCTCAGATCTACAGGAAGTTTGTTCCACAGGTGAGGAGCATAATAACTGAATGCTGCCTCACCTTGCTTGGTTCTTGTTCTTGGAACACACAACAAACCAGTTCCAGATGACCTAAGGGGTCTGGATGCTTCGTAGGGAACCAGTAGATCAAGCATGTATTTTGGTCCGAGACCATTCAGGGCTTTGTAGACCAGCAGTAAGATTTTAAAATCTATTCTTTGACTCACAGGAGGCCGGTGTAGCGATTTAATGACCGGTGTAATATGGTCTAGTTTCCTGGTGTTTGTAAGGACTCTGGTGGCAGCGTTCTGAATCAGCTGCAGCTGTCTGATTGATTTTTTATTAAGGCCTGTAAATAAGCCATTGCAATAATCCAACCTACTAAAAATGAATGCATGAATAAGTTTTTCCATGTCTTGTTTAGACAGAAACCCCTTAATTCTAGCTATGTTTTTCAGGTGGTAATAGGCAGATTTAGTAATAAACTTTAAATGGCTGTTGAAGTTCAGGTCTGAGTCAATAATAACACCAAGATTTCTGGCTTGATTTGTAGCTGTCAATGACATAGAGCCAAGGTGGGCGCTGATCTTTGCCCTTTCATTTCTAGGGCCAAAAATTAATACCTCTGTCTTTTCTGGATTTAGCTGGAGAAAATTCTGGCACATCCAGTCATTGATTTGATGAATACAGTTACTCAATGAGAGTAAGGGACTGTAGTCATGTGATGACACTGAGATATAGAGTTGTGTGTCGTCGGCATACGTATGATAGGAGATGTTGTGATGTTCCATAATCTGGGCTAGGGGTAGCATATAGATGTTGAATAGAAGTGGTCCGAGAATGGACCCTTGAGGAACCCCACATGTGATCGTAGTTCGCTCAGATTCATGGTTACCAATTGACACAAAAAAGTCCCTATCTTGTAAGTAAGATTTGAACCATTGTAGGACAGTGCCGGTGAGTCCCACCCACTTTTCCAATCTGCTAAGTAGTATATTATGATCAACTGTATCAAATGCAGCACTGAGATCTAGTAATACCAGGACAGAAGATCTGCATGCATCATTATTCTGATGAATATCATTTAAGACTTTGATAAGTACAGTCTCAGTGCTGTGATGTGGCCAAAATCCAGATTGAAAAGTGTTAAAAAGATTGTTTTGCATCATAAAAGTATGGATTTGCTGAAAGACAACCCTTTCAATGATTTTCCCCAAAAATGGCAGATTTGATATTGGCCTATAGTTACTAATTGTTGTGGCGTCCAGATTTGATTTTTTTAGGAGAGGTTTTATTACTGCAGTTTTCAAGGCCTGGGGAAACTGGCCTGCTTTAAGAGAAGTATTTATTATCTGCAGTACATCTGGAGCTATGCAGTTCAATTCAATTCAATTCAATTTTATTTATAAAGCCCAATATCACAAATCACAATTTGCCTCACAGGGCTTTACAGCATACGACATCCCTCTGTCCTTAAGACCCTCACAGCGGATAAGGAAAAACTCCCCAAAAAAACCCCAGTTAAAAATGGTTTTAAAAAAGTTTGAAGGCAGAATATCAAGGCAGCATGTTGTGGGCTTTAATTTTGAAACCGTTTCTGTTCGAGTTGTGTAATCTAGGAGGCTAAAATGTCCTAGATTAACCGGAGGACAGGAAGGCACAAGTGTTATCATTCCTGAGCTGGAGCTGCACACTGCCTGTCTTATCTGTAATATTTTGTTTGTGAAGAAGGCTGCAAAGTCATTACATGACTTGTTAGACAGTAGTTCAGGAGGGAGTGATGCTGTGGGGTTGGTCAGTCTGTCCACTACAGAAAGAAGTGTGCGGGCATTATTACTGTTTCTATTGATAATCTCTGAAAAATATGATTGCCTTGCATTCTTCAGTTCCTGGTTATAGTTGTGAAGACTCTCTTTATAAATGTCGTAATATACCTGGAGTTTGTTTTTTCGCCACCTGCGTTCAGCGTTACATACTCTTTTGTATTCTTTAACCAGTGTGGCATTTCTCCAGGGTGCCTTTTTCCTACCTGACAGAACTTTGGTCTTAATTGGGGTGATAGAATCAATAACAGTCATAACATTGGAACTAAAACTGCTTACAAGGTCATCAACTAGAGCTGAGGGCAGGGTTTATGATGGTGTAAAACCCAGGGTGAATAATGCACAGGTGTTATCATTTATATAACGCTTTCTGATCACCTCTGCTTCACTTTTCATAGGATTAGCATGGGTGGTCATTTTGAACGAAACACAGTAATGGTCAGATAAAGCGACATCGTTCACCACAACCTCAGAGATATTAAGACCTTTGGAAATAATTAGATCTAATATGTGTCCTCTGTTATGTGTTGGTTCTGTGACATGCTGAGAAAGCCCAAAGTTATCCAGAATATTTAACAGTTCCTTAGCACACCCATCTGTAAGATTATCAACATGAATGTTAAAATCTCCCACTAAAACAACACAGTCAAATTCCATGCACACAATAGACAGCAATTTGGCAAACTCATCAAAAAACCTTGCATCATATTTGGGGGGTCTGTAGATGGTCACTAAAATTGCTCGACAGGGGGATTTTAACTGAGTGGCAACATATTCAAAGGAGTCAAATTGACCATAAAACATTTGCTTACACTGGAAGCTGTCCTTGAACAGAGTGGCAACTCCGCCTCCTCTCTTATGTATTCTTGCTTCACTAAAGAAACTAAAATTTGGAGGGGCTGCCTCAATTAAAACTGCTGTACTATTTTCCTGACCTAGCCAAGTTTCAGTTAAAAACATAAAATCAAGTTTGTGCTTGTTAATAAATTCATTGATTAAGAAGGATTTGCCAGCCAGAGACCTGATATTTAGAAGTGCTAGTTGTGAAACGTTATCTGGCATAAGTTTAGAGACAGACTGTGTTTGACATGAGATACATATCAGACTTGATGGGTTGACCGTCCTTGATTTTCTGCAGTTGTTTTTATTTTCGCCATGCCGCCGGCTGAGTGAAATTGCCAGCATAAGGGGGAAAGCGGCATGGTGACTGTCCTATCTCTTCTTTTCTTGACATTCTTGCTGGGACAGAGACAATCTCTGCAGGTTTCTTGTAATGTGGAGGACAGAGTCACAGACCGTGACGTCATCATCATGGGAGGCGGTTGTTGTTTTGGGAGCAGTAACTGTCTGTCTGTCTGCTCCCTGTGTGCTGACCTTCCTGCTTATCAGTGCATATATGTTCTGATAAGATGACTCGATGGTGTGACGTATGTTGCAGCCAAGGTTGTTTGGGTGAATCCCGTCTGACATGAAGCGGCTTTTTATGTTCCAAAAAATATTAAAATTGTCAATAAATCCAACCTGTTGCTTGAGGCAGGCTGATGACAGCCAGGTGCTTAAGCCAAGGAGTCTGCTGAAGGACTCACAACCTCTGCCGAGTGTTGGGATAGGTCCAGAGATGAAAGACACTCCTGAGTGAAGTTTTTTAGCTTTTCCAATAAAAACAAAAAGTCTTTCTTTAGGGTCTCAGACCCAGATTTATTCGTGAGGATGTCAAATGAGCCAGCATGAATAACAATCTTCTTAATATGTGGCCGTGTAGACATGATGTCTGGTAGCATAGCTGCCACCTCTCTGACTGATGTGTTATTCACAGTTAGATTTTCAGTCCTGGCCATTTCCACCTGCCTCATTATAAAATCCCCAATCACAATAGTGTCTATCCTCTTAGCTTTGTTTTTGGCAGAATGCTCTCTGGCTCTCGGCCTGGCACTGGTTTTAGCTAATGCTAAAAGTAGGCTACATTTAAAAATGATGGTGTTAAAGGAATACTCAAGACGATTTGGGAGTTATGCTCTTTCTCTGTCATTTTCATATTGAGACAACATGATCGATATCTTTTTTTGTGTCTGTACGTTGAGTGGCTGGATCTCAGCGGATAGCATTGCGGCTTAGCTTAGCTTACTTGTAAAAGTGATCAAATAAACATTACAGAAACCCTGAAGCTGGCATTTCTGCACGTGCATTTAAAATAAACACGTTTAAACATTAATTCAAAAAACGAGAGTCCTTTTTAGTCGTTTTAGAAGAAGTTTGATACACGGAACTATAGTGTGTTTACGTCCTGCGCGGAGGGATACACCGGTGAGCAACAGCTGCAGCTGGCTCTGGGACAGGTACGCTAGGTCACTCTGTAAAAGCAAACAAAAAGACGACACGGACGATATTACTCACTCGACTGAAAGCTGTCCATCAGCTCCTGCAGGCCTGTTGTTTCCAGTTTATCTTAGGAACATGAAAAAATGTTTCAATCACGCCAGGATTAGTGATTGCTGCAAAGTTTTCACTCCTTGTGATGCACTCTCTGCGGTGGTTTTCCTCCTGATGATATATCTCTAGCCTCCCCAACGATGGCAGCACCGAATCCCATTCTGTGCAGCAAAATGATTCCACCTCCGTAGGCATAGGTTGGCAAGCCCTGCAGCTACACCACCAATCCTCCCCTGACCTCCGTCTCCCCTCGGCCCCTTGCTGTTCCGCTGCCTCGGAGGATTCAGCCTCTCTTTTCGCCCGCTCAGCATCCAACACCTGGAGTTCCTCATCTGTGTACTCCGGCTCAAACAGGTATGGCTCTGGATCTGTGTCCACTACAAGAAACTCTTCAAAATCGCATTCAAAGTTGTCCATTGCAGCTCTATAGTCCAGAGATATCGTTAGGCTAAATAAACAACTGAGTTTTGTTGACAGGCTACGTCCATGCCTGTGCCTGCTCACCGGTGTATCCCTCCGCGGATCACAGTGCAGAATGTAAACACACTATAGTTCCGTGTATCAAACTTCTTCTAAAACGACTAAAAAGGACTCTCGTTTTGTGAATTAATGTTTAAACATGTTTAATTTAAATGCACGTGCAGAAATGCCAGATTCAGGGTTTCTGTAACGTTTATTTGATCACTTTTACAGAGTAGGCTACTGACCCCCTATAGACTTCAATTGTATTCGCTAAGCTAAGCCGCAATGCTAACCGCTGAGACCCAGCCACTGGACGTACAGACACAAAAAAGATATCGATCATGTTGTCTCAATATGAAAATGATAGGAAAGGGCATAACTCCCAAATCGTCGGAGTATTCAAACTTGATGTAACTCGACCACCTTTAAAATATAAATGTGTCAACTGCTTGTGACTGATCTTGCTAATATTAATATCTAATGTTGAGACACTGCAAAGAACCATAGCTGATCAAAATGCAATACAGTCTTAATACAGTCGTCATATTACAGTGTAATTTTGTTGTATATAAGGTTGTGACAAAATACTTACTGACAGAGCACTTACTGCTAAAAATATGTAGATTCAAGGGACGAATAGGAGAATATCACAAATAGAGGACAACAATGTGCATTTAAAGAGCAAGAAATCAGATGTCTCAATTCCAAGACAGCATCGACAATGAAAATGTCATGTAATCAGTACAACAGCTTTGCTCCTGACATGTCAAGTACACCAAAGGTCACAGGTGGAATCACATGTAATGACTGAAGCGATCTATGCTCAACGCATTCATGAGGGTTGCGAGTGTCAACACAGCCAAAGTGACATCACACAGGCCCCTTCATAAGGGTCCCTGCTTTTGGCCTGCAGACAGTTGAGTTCATCCTTTTTTGACAGCAATCAATTTGTCAAAAAACATCAGAAATCATGATGACAAGAAGAACATTGTTAAGTCTTTCTACACAACAATTATACTTAGTGCACTGCTCTGACGACTAGTGGGCCCATAACCTTGAAACGATCTTTACAAAAAGTTACTGAACTCTTATTTTAATAAATGTCCTGTATCCTTCTTCTTCTTGTCACAGCATTATTTTGTAAACAAATTTGTGATATTCACTAAAGTGTTTCAACTCACCAGTTAAAAAGATATCCACCACATTGATTAAAATGGTTGTATTGTATCAGAAGACCAAACTGTGGTGGTGAGATCTCCTGATCAGTGTCTGGTTGTGAAACTGTGCACTGCTGGAAGACTCTTCAGAGTTCAAACTTTGTCAACAAGGTGGCTGTATTACACCGGCCATAGTTATACGATCAGCCTCCAACAAGAATGATGACTTGAGAAACCTGCTGTTTGTAGTTAGGAAACAATTGTCTTACAACATTAAGAAATTCTCCCACAACAACACTGACATTCAAACTGCAAACCTACTGATGAGGCGAAATACAATGTAAAGTGATAAGTCTCAACTTTGGTGATATCAAGTTTATTGAGTTATTACTGGTGCTGGTTGAAGTCACATGCTGCCAATTAGCAACTTCAAACTTCATATGTTAGCATATCAGCGAGTATAAAACCCTCAATTACATATCAGTTATTGCACTTAACTTCAAATTATTACAGCATTTTTTTATTAGCTACAATACCAGCTTGCCATCAAGTCTGGCTCCTCACATGCTTGTACACTGTTGTCCAATTAACTAAAAGTCATTGTTCGGGGTGGCACTTAGCACTTACTTGTGGGTTTCTGTATGTAATCTACAGCATGGTTGCTTTGTATCCTCCCTCTTTCTTCTTCACAAAATCTTAAATGAAGCAGCACAATACAGAAGATCAAGTATTCATCCATTTAGTCTTGAAAACTGGCAACTGGTGAATGCTGCTGTTGCAAAGATAATTTCTGTCACATCACAGTCATTTAGAGGAACTGTCAATGATAAAAGTTGAATCATCAACCAGTCCTGCTTGCTATTAGATTTTAATCAACACGTTACCAACATTCATCCCCACTGATCCACACTGCTCCACTTCCACCAGTATGCCACCAGGAAAATATCCCCCAAAGGCCAGTGTGTGTTGTCATGTCATTCAGTATACCTTATAGAAGGGTGCTGGTGGTTGTGTGCATTATCATGTCCAGGGTGTCTCCATTCATACACCTACACCGTATCCTGTTCTGCTTTTGCGTCCTGGCTGCCTGAAAGCAGCGGGGATAAGAAGCTGGCCTTCAGTTTGCATTTTCCTCGTCCTGGTGATCGGCACATCTGGGTGATGTTAGTATATATTGGATGTGTTTCCATTCACCCCCTCTACAGCTGCAGAGCGACGCTGGCACACAGTCCTGTTCTTATGCATAACTCTCTCTGTGGTGCTGCTGTAGCTGACCGGCACGTCTGACATGCTCGACCCACTTAAACACCAGTGCAAACCAAGCACCCCCCCCTATTATGGCACTCCCCAGTAGCTGTGGCCCCCCAGCAGGACACGGAGCCATGCCACACCACAAAAACTGCTCAGGAATGGTCCGAGGAACATGACAAAGAGCTCAAGGCATCAACCTGGCCTCCAAATTCCCCAGATCCCCATCTGATCAAACATCTGTGGGACGTGCTGGTACCCCACCTCACAACCCACAGGACCCAAAAGATCTGAAGCTAACACCCTGGTGCCAGACACCAAAGGACACCCTCCACAGGTCCTGTGTCCATGCCTTATCAGAGCCAAGTCCGGTCCAAGGAACACCCACCGTGGATCAGGGGTACCCTCTGAGGTACCAGAATGTCCCTCAGATGTTTGGGATCTGGGGTATTTGGAGGTCAGGTCAACGCCTTGAGCTCTTTGTCCCGTAACCTCAGGTCATGCCTGAGCAGCTTTTGTGATGTGGCATGGTACATTGTCCTGGTGGGGGGTCACTGCCATTGATAAGTGCCGTTGCCATGAGGGGGTTTATCAATGTTGTTCACTTAACCCGCCAGTGGTTTTAATGTTTTGGCTGATCAGTGTATAAGAGATGCATGATAATATCGGCACATCATCAGTATCGGCCAATATTAAAATTTCAATATCAGAATGGCCAACATGCCATTATCTGACGAAGCTGAAGTTAGCTTCCGATTCGCCAGCTTCTGATTCGGCACTTAAGGAGAAAGTTAAGGGGAAATTGACTTAATGTTTAGTGTGACTGTTTGTCTGTTTTTTGTGACACTTCCTGATGTGAAAACATTTTAGACATTTTAGGTAAGACATTAACTTTGCCTGACACCCACTATTGTATTTGTGAAATATTTATTTTATTTGTGAAAATGCTAAAGGGGAGATTTCACCGTTTTTGTTTTATACCTAGACCTCATTAGACCAGGTCCAGATCAAAAACCACTGTAACTAGACTTCTCAAATCTGGCCTAGATTATCCTACAGAGGCTAAACATTAATTCAGACACAGTTTCTGATTTGTGAAACCTTTATTTTATTTGTGAAAATGCAATAAAGACACATTTCACCGTTTTTTCTCCGTAAGTGCCGAATCGGAAGCTAACTTCATCGTCATCAGTATCTGCTGATATGACAAACCAAACATGTCAGGTAAATGATGCAGCACAGGTAAAAAAAAAAAGTGCCAATGATTTGGTTTCAACATTGTTGGTGCAAAAGGACTTCAAATATGATTCAAAATGCTGACACTGCTGTGTGGAGATAATATTCAGTCAGCATAAAGTAACCAGACACCCAAATAAGTTTGTCATTTCAGTGTTTCAATCACAAACTGTTGTGTATGAAACCCACTCAACTATAACACAGTCTGTGTTGTGTCTGTTGGAGCTCACAGGAGTGAATCCGTTACTTACGTCACCGCACCGTGACCACGGTAAATCCAGAGGCCGCTGCACAACAGGTCCTTCACGGGCCAAAAAACAGTTTAAATACAGAATCCAATACCAAAAAACTACAATGTCCATGTAAGAGTCCCGTATTGCTGTGTTGTCTTCCACTAATGTAGCGTTATCCTCTCTTTGCCCGCAGACCGACGTAAACTCAACTGCTAAGCTAGCTAACAGCTAGCAAGCTAAAGTCCACACCAGTTAAAAGCTGCTAAAGTAGCTAGCTAGAGGCTAGCGGGCTAAAGCGTCCACACAGTTCTTCTTCCGGCACGGCACTTTGTCAAAACGTTTTTTAACAGCTATTCAAAGTCACCGAACAAAAGCTCCACGCTCTGAATGCTCCCGTGTTTACAGTCAGTTCTTGCCGGCTCACTGTTGAGTCCTTTTTCCTGCTAGCTGTTAGCTGCTCTGCTACATGCTAACGTCTCTCCAGGGTTGCCAGGTCCGATCCTTTACTTCTTCTTCGCCCCCATAATAGGCTGACAGCTGAACAAGCTAATTACCACCCGTTCAACTTGACCTCTACTAAATAAACTCTGTTTTACAAATTTCTTAAAACATCACAAAGTAGAGCAACAAAAGAAAACAAAAGGCTGTTAATTATTATTTTCTTCAGGGCTTTTCCAAAATTTAAAGTTATTTTAAATGCAAATAAATCAGACAATGAAATAATAGTTCTACACAAGGCAAACATAAATACATGGTCTCAAACCAGGGTAGGCCAAGGGTGAATTCGCCTAATGTGGGACATTTTTTGCATTTCAGACTTCTGGCCTATATTGCGATATGAAGCAAACACTTACATACATCCAGTACCATTCTGAAATCCCCAGGTTGTGATCTAATAAAATCAAAAGAAAAAATACTGATATTACATTCCTAAAAGAAATGCTATACATATCAAAATTCTGACTGCCAAGTTGTCTCAGGCAATCAGCATTTCCTAATGTGGGACACTGAAAGGTCTGTTTAAAAGTCAACTTAATTCACATAATAAATGCTAATTTTCAAATGTGTCTGTTTACTAATACAACCTATTATTGCTGTTAAAGGCAAATCAAACAACAGCAAAGAAAATAGACAGGGTTGTAATAGTGCTGTAACCCTGGGTTGTAGCGTGGATTTTGGGACATTCCAGGCCCTGGCCAGAAACCTCAGCT
Organism: Epinephelus lanceolatus; assembly: GCF_041903045.1. NCBI lineage: Eukaryota > Metazoa > Chordata > Actinopteri > Perciformes > Serranidae > Epinephelus > Epinephelus lanceolatus. The sequence goes on along the minus strand of NC_135745.1, from coordinate 42,251,582 downwards.
GTGGGACTCCACCAGCCTCAGCAATCTCTCTGAACTCTGCTATGGCTCCCCTCATTCTGTCTTCCCTCCACTGGTTGAGCTTTCTTTCCCTTCTTTCTTTCTTTCCCTCGTTTCGTCTCCCTGCCTTACTCGCCTTTGCCATTGTGATCTGAAATACATTCCATTTAATTACTCAATAATGTGATATCCTGTGTTATTGATACAATGATACAGCAACTCCCAGTTATTGAAAAAAGTTTGCTCTTTATTTAAAATATCCAAAATAATGCATTATAACAACAAAATCATGTAAACAACAATTGCTATTGCTCAGTATATTCAGTTTTGCCTAACAGAAGCACATTTGGAGCTGTCCCACATTAAGCAAACCATACTGTCCCACTTTAGGGAGACATGTTTCCTAAAGTGGGACAGTAGGATTTTTGATTGAAATTCTAAATATTGAGAATATTTACACCACATTAGGATATTTTGTGATGCATAAACATGTTATAAACACATTCTGATAAACAATTAGAAATATTGTTGTTGTTTTTTTTAAGAAATGTATGCCCTTAATATCACCTTTGTCTGAACACTATGTCACTAACCTCTTGGTGGTCCTCACACAGAGTGCTTCCTGTTTGAGGGCTGCCCCGCCCCAATCTATGATTGGACATTTCAGATGTCATGTAATTTTGATCATGTGATATCACAGCCTGTGTGAGCCCACAGTTACATTAACTTTCTTTTGCTAGGGGAAGACCTATCCCTGCTTAAGCTTAAGTGTCCCACATTAGGTGAATTCACCCTACATAAATGAAAACACATATAAAATAAATATAAGCCAGGGAACACACATACAGATAAAGAGGTAAGAAAGCCTCCAAACAGCTGTCATGTCACCATGTCACCTACAGTCCACAGCAGCATGGTCTGAAAAATCACATCTGACACTTAAAGGGGAACTTCCATTTTTTACAACCTGGACCTTATTTCTGGCATTAAATACGGTTGTTTACTCACCCAGATAAGTTTGGTGTCATTTGGAGTCCTTCGGAAGATATTTAGATCCGCGAGAGCCGCGTACATCCATATAGTGGGAGTGATCGGGGCACGACAATGAGGCTCTAAATAACACATTATCTGCCGCGAAACTCGTTCATTTCACCAATATGTTTTTATGAATCGCTAGAGTTGCTTGTCATCATCATCCGGGTCATTTATACTGACCTACTAACCTCTGACCTGGATGATGTCATCGCGCCGCCGCACGCAGGATGGCTATGTTTACGGCTGAAATTGCTACTGTTAGTTTTTTGAAACATGGCTGAATATGTGTCAGATTTTGAGGTTGTGGACGACGACTTTGAATATGATGGACGTCCTTACCGTTTTGAGCCAGAGTATATGGATGAGGAGCTCTTTGAAAGGAGGATGCGGAGGCAGAGAGAGGAACAGCTGGCCAGAGAACAACAAACCGCTGCACAAGCTAACCGATGCTAACTGGTGGTGTTCTTGGGACAATGTTCCACTATGCCAACAGAGGAGGAATGCCTTTGTTGCTCCGAGTGGGATTTGAGGCCAGGAGATACACGTCTGGATGTCTCCAGAAATGACTGTCTCACAACTACAGAGGATTTCACTTCTATGATCAACCGGGCTGTTGTAGAGACTTTTTTTCGTGTCCCGAAAGTAAACTGAAGACCCAGCCAAAGCCTGCAGGACCGAACGGGCAACTTTCGATTGAGTAAGTAATGTTAGCCTACACACATGCATAAATTGTTTATTTTCCTTGAATTTGTTTGCTTGATAAGTAAATAACTATGAGAATTTACATTTCTTTAGTTTCTTCTCATCGGTTGTGTAGAATGGCCCGCACACTGCACAAAAAGCAGAGGCACTTCTTATGCAAAACCTGAATTTATTATTACATAGTGCTCAGTGACAAAAAGTGAGAAACAGAAAGGTGAACGCTTCGGTGGTACGAATTGCCTCTGACATCATCCATGTCAGAGGTTAGTAGGTCAGTATAAATGACCCGGATGATGATGACAAGCAACTCTAGCGATTCATAAAAACATATTGGTGAAGTGAACGAGTTTCGCGGCAGATAATGTGTTATTTAGAGCCTCATTGTCGGTGCCCCGATCATTCCCACTATATGGATGTACGCGGCTTTCGCGGATCTAAATATCTTCCGAAGGACTCCAAATGACACCAAACTTATCTGGGTGAGTAAACAACCGTATTTAATGCCAGAAATAAGGTCCAGGTTGTAAAAAACGGAACTTCCCCTTTAATGTTAATAAAACAGTGTCAGTTTGCTTTTCAGCCAGGGCTCTGTCATCAACAGAAGCTAATGTGTCCAATGGGAACTGTCAGGTTCCCCTGTGTAGATCCTCATTTGGACCAACAGCTTTTTCTGTCCATGGAATTAACATGTGGAGTTCTTCACCTACAGAACTCAAACTGGATCCAGATTGAAATCACTTTAAACTCAAACTGAAACAGGTTTTGAAGAGGAATCAGTTCTGCAGTCATAAATAATTTGGTGCTTCCTATTCTATGGTGCTGATTATGTATTGCAGTTTGTGTCTTGTATTGTTCTGTCTGTATTTTTTGGTGTTGTTTGTACTTTGCACTCTTACTTGTGTTTTTGTTGTTGAGTCTTCTGTATCTTAAGGCCCAGCTAGGGACGGACATTGCAAATTGGCTGAGGCTATAAATGCTGTGATGTGTGGCTTATGTATACTACATACGTGTCGCTATACAAATAAACATTTTTTGAAAAAAGGATATATTGGTATCAAATTATCAGTCAAACAAGTTGTTATAACTCAGCGTATCAGCACAAACTCCAAAATATTTACAGGATTGTTGTCCAACATCATCTCTGTTCTGTATGAATTTTATTTAACAAAGCATGAGAAAGATGCAGTGGTTAGCACGTCGCCTCACAGCAAGGTTTCCCGGTTTGAACCCCAGATGGGGGAGCCCTTCTGTGCAGAGTCTGCATGTTCTCCCCGTGTCAGTGTGGGTTTCCTCCAGGTGCTCCAGCTTCCTCCCACAGTCCAAAGACATGCAGGTTAACTGGTGACTCTAAATTGTCCGTAGGTGTGAATGTGAGTGTGAATGGTTGTCTGTCTCTATGTGTCAGCCCTGTGATAGTCTGGTGACCTGTCCAGGGTGAACCCTGCCTCTCACCCAGTGTCAGCTGGGATAGCCCCCCCTGTAACTGTACTTAGTTACATTGCACCATCACAAACAACGACCCCCCCACCCCTCTTAATATACATTATCTCTGTCCTCTTTGTTTCCTTAGTGACCTGCAGCAGAAATATTCTCAGCTTCACGTAATTAAAGTATGAGTGGTAAAAGTATAACAGTACTATCAGCTTTATGTAGTTGAAGTATTCATAGTGAAGTACAGCAGTAGTTTCAGCTTCATGCAGTAAAAGTATGTGTTGACTGATGTGTGGATCTTAAGTGTCAGAGCAGCATGTCACTGTTGTAGCTGCTCCAGGTGGAGTCAGTTGAACTACTTTATAAACAGTTAGTTTAATCCAGTGGTTCCCAAACGAGGGGTCGGGCCCCTCTGACGGGTCGCCAGATAGATCTGAGGGGTCATCATCACACAACAAAGCTGACACAAGACAACAACAAATCCAATAAAATCGATTTATTTTTACACCTTAGTTAGGCTACTGGCATCTTAAAACCCACATTTTAAAGAGATTAACATGTTTTTAAGGTACAGTTGAGAAAAAAGCAATAAAAGAAGACAAACACCCAAAATGCGTCATGGGTTAAAACGTAGGAGCTGAAATCTAATATTTTTACTCATGTGTTATTGTATTATTCACCTGTAACTCGAGTGCTTTATAAAGATCCATTCAAAGGTAAAATGTGGACTTCTGAACTTCTATAACTCCTTTTATTTTCTGTACCTTTTGGTACAGCTGCCCAAAGGATGATTTATGTGATGTTCAGTTACACCCTGCATTCATTATTGCATTGTTTACATCAAGTAAATCATACCTAAAGTCTCTGGTTACACAATCAGAATCTACAGGACTCTGATTACACTCAGTACACTCAGTGGTACACCTCCACCAGTGTCTGTGTGCCTCTGTGATGTCAGGGCGTACATTTAAAACAGACAATAACACAGGACGCTTTGCAAAGTAGTTCCAATAAATACTGCTCACAATATTTTCTGTAGCTTTTATAATCATGAGTGTGTAAAATGCAGCACTTTGCTTTCACTTTTAATTTTGCAAGTCAGACCATTTCGGGGAAATGGGCTGACTTGTGTGAAAGGAAGCAACACCACATTGCACACTGTGTGTGTGTGTCTCTGTGTGTGTCTCTGTGTGTGTCAATGTGTGTGTGTGTGTGTGTGTGTGTATGTGTGTGTGTGTGTGATAGATATATATATATATACAGTACATGGATCACACAATGCCTACCTTAGTTGAATATAAACCCAAATATGACATCTAATGTTGTGTTTTGATGTTTATTGCCTAATTATTTTGACATTCACTCCACCTTGAAGCTGTTCAGAATGATAAACACATTTGATTTCTGATGTGGTCAGACAATCTGTCATAAGAACCAGTTCTGAGAGAGAAAAATGTCGTTAAAGTATTGCAGTAAAAGTAGTGTTTGGTTCCTCTGACTGATATTATTATATATGACATCATTAGATTATTAATAATGAAGCATCAGTGTTAGAGCAGCATGTTACTGTTGTAGCTGCTGGAGGTGGAGCTAGTTTCAACTACTTTATTAAACACTTGACTATTGTTATTATGATTAGGCCTGTCAAGATAACAAATTTTGCTGGACGATTAATTGCGTCAGAAATTATTGCGATGAGCGATAATATTGTGTAATACTGTGCTTGTAAGACCATTTTATTATTGTTGTAATTTTGCTGTTTTTAGACCATTTTTTAAACTTGTATAATGATAATAAAGGCATATTGATGCAAGTACACCCTTTAAAACAGAAATAAACATTTATTTAACAAGAATATTTAGGAATGCAAAAAAGAAAATTTAAATATCCGAAATAACACGTAAAAATATCGAAATAAATACAAAGAAATAGACTGTCAGTCTCTCACTCTCAGGTGTGCAGTTAAGTTGGTAGTATTCGCTCTTTTTGTTGATATGGTTTTAGAACAAACCTGGCACACCGGCTCGTCCACATTACTGGGCTGCCCTCTGTCATTTGGTTTTAATCCAAAACACTCCTACACAGGGCCGTGGTGTTTGGTTTAGGAACAAGTTCCCTGTCTTTCTCTGACGCTCAACTCTCTGTTTTCTTCTCCGCCTCATCTCCCCTCACGAAGATCGCACTGTGTGTGTGTGTGTGTAGCCCATAGCCCCGCCTCCCCCACAGAGACGAGGTGTGGCCTGAATGCCTGATCTGGAGCACCTGGGCTAGGTGCTCCTTCGGGGAAATGGTCTGACTTGTGTGAAAGGAAGCAACACCACATTGCACACTGTGTGTGTGTGTGTGTGTGTGTGTGTGAGAGAGAGAGAGAGAGAGAGAAAAATGTCGTTAAAGTATTGCAGTAAAAGTAGTGTTTGGTTCCTCTGACTGATATTATTATATACAGTACAGGCCAAAAGTTTGGACACACCTTCTCATTCAATGCGTTTTCTTTATTTTCATGACTATTTACATTGTAGATTCTCACTGAAGGCATCAAAACTATGAATGAACACATGTGGAGTTATGTACTTAACAAAAAAAGCTGAAATAACTGAAAACATGTTTTATATTCTAGTTTCTTCAAAATAGCCACCCTTTGCTCTGATTACTGCTTTGCACACTTTTGGCATTCTCTCCATGAGCTTCAAGAGGTAGTCACCTGAAATGGTTTCCACTTCACAGGTGTGCCTTATCAGGGTTAATTAGTGGAATTTCTTGCTTTATCAATGGGGTTGGGACCATCAGTTGTGTTGTGCAGAAGTCAGGTTAATACACAGCCGACAGCCCTATTGGACAACTGTTAAAATTCATATTATGGCAAGAACCAATCAGCTAACTAAAGAAAAACCAGTGGCCATCATTACTTTAAGAAATGAAGGTCAGTCAGTCCGGAAAATTGCAAAAACTTTAAATGTGTCCCCAAGTGGAGTCGCAAAAACCATCAAGCGCTACAACGAAACTGGCACACATGAGGACCGACCCAGGAAAGGAAGACCAAGAGTCACCTCTGCTTCTGAGGATAAGTTCATCCGAGTCACCAGCCTCAGAAATGGCAAGTTAACAGCAGCTCAGATCAGAGACCAGATGAATGCCACACAGAGTTCTAGCAGCAGACCCATCTCTAGAACAACTGTTAAGAGGAGACTGCGCCAATCAGGCCTTCATGGTCAAATAGCTGCTAGGAAACCACTGCTAAGGAGAGGCAACAAGCAGAAGAGATTTGTTTGGGCCAAGAAACACAAGGAATGGACATTAGACCAGTGGAAATCTGTGCTTTGGTCTGATGAGTCCAAATTTGAGATCTTTGGTTCCAACCGCCGTGTCTTTGTGAGACGCAGAAAAGGTGAACGGATGGATTCCACATGCCTGGTTCCCACTGTGAAGCATGGAGGAGGAGGTGTGATGGTGTGGGGGTGTTTTGCTGGTGACACTGTTGGGGATTTATTCAAAATTGAAGGCACACTGAACCAGCATGGCTACCACAGCATCCTGCAGCGACATGCCATCCCATCCGGTTTGCGTTTAGTTGGACGATCATTTATTTTTCAACAGGACAATGACCCCAAACACACCTCCAGGCTGTGTAAGGGCTATTTGACCAAGAAGGAGAGTGATGGAGTGCTGCGGCAGATGACCTGGCCTCCACAGTCACCGGACCTGAACCCAATCCAGATGGTTTGGGGTGAGCTGGACCGCAGAATGAAGGCAAAGGGGCCAACAAGTGCTAAACACCTCTGGGAACTCCTTCAAGACTGTTGGAAAACCATTTCAGGTGACTACCTCTTGAAGCTCATGGAGAGAATGCCAAGAGTGTGCAAAGCAGTAATCAGAGCAAAGGGTGGCTATTTTGAAGAAACTAGAATATAAAACATGTTTTCAGTTATTTCACCTTTTTTTGTTAAGTACATAACTCCACATGTGTTCATTCATAGTTTTGATGCCTTCAGTGAGAATCTACAATGTAAATAGTCATGAAAATAAAGAAAACGCATTGAATGAGAAGGTGTGTCCAAACTTTTGGCCTGTACTGTATGACATCATTAGATTATTAATAATGAAGCATCAGTGTTAGAGCAGCATGTTACTGTTGTAGCTGCTGGAGGTGGAGCTAGTTTCAACTACTTTATAAAAACTTGACTATTGTTATTATGATTAGGCCTGTCATGATAACAAATTTTGCTGGACGATTAATTGCGTCAGAAATTATTGCGATAATATTGAGTAATATTGTGCTTTTAATATCATTTTCATTATTGTTGTAATGTTGCTGTTTTTAGACCATTTTTAAACTTATAAAATGATAATAAAGGCATAATGATTTAAGTACACCCTTTTAAAGAGAAATAAACACTTATTTAACAAGAATATTTAGGAATGCAAAAAAGAAAATTTAAATATCCGAAATAACACGTAAAAATATCGAAATAAATACAAAGAAATAGACTGTCAGTCTCTCACTCTCAGGTGTGCAGTTAAGTTGGTAGTATTCGCTCTTTTTGTTGATATGGTTTTAGAACAAACCTGGCACACCGGCTCGTCCACATTACTGGGCTGCCCTCTGTCATTTGGTTTTAATCCAAAACACTCCTACACAGGGCCGTGGTGTTTGGTTTAGGAACAAGTTCCCTGTCTTTCTCTGACGCTCAACTCTCTGTTTTCTTCTCCGCCTCATCTCCCCTCACGAAGATCGCACTGTGTGTGTGTGTGTGTGTGTGTGTGTAGCCCATAGCCCCGCCTCCCCCACAGAGACGAGGTGTGGCCTGAATGCCTGATCTGGAGCACCTGGGCTAGGTGCTCCTTCGGGGAAATGGTCTGACTTGTGTGAAAGGAAGCAACACCACATTGCACACTGTGTGTGTGTGTGTGTGTTTGTGTGTTTGTGTGTTTGCGTGCGTGTATATATATATATATATATATATATATATATATATATATATATATGTATATATATATATTATAGGGATGTAACGATATGGAAGATTTGATATCTCGATTATAGTGACCAAATTATCACGGTAAACGATAATATCGCGATATTTTTTTAAGCGCTGTAAAATGTCCAAAAAATAGATATATTGAAATAACTTCACTAAATCTTGTAACTTCCTTATCATACCAAAATGTTAACAGCCAAAATCTTATATTAAAATTAAACTTTCACATTAAAAGGGGCAAGGGATTGGCACAGCAACAGAAAATTTTATTTTAAATGAACAAAATATGTAAACACATTACGGGAACAAAGCTTATTTGTCTGGTGCATTTTAACAGTCAGCAAAATATGTAAATATTTTGTATATTATTTATTTATTAGCACGAGAGGAAAAATATATATAAAACAAAACAATGCAAGAGTAGAATAAAAGACATACAATATATAGAATAGATATCACAAATGTGCAGGAGAAACCAAAAAAACCCTAAGGGCAATGGTCATCATTACACAGAATAATTCACACATTAGGAGTGTGCATGTGAGTCAGAGGAGTCAGTGCCTGTATGAGAAAAGGAGTGCATGTTCTCGTGTGTGTGTGTTAGGTCAAGACTGTGAGCAGTGAATTTAATTAACCTTAAAAAATCGAGAGCCCCCATTAAGGCTCTCAGTCAAAGGTTAACACGGCAGCGTTTTATGTTGTTTCCTTGAGCTTATGTCAAGAAAGCTTAACTGGCCGTCTATATCGATTCTAGCTTGCCATACAATAACCATAATCACAGTGATTCAATCATAGTTGATCTCAATTAGCGTTACGTTACGTTACGTCAGTTTATATTCTGTCGGCTCCACTCAGTGTTTTCAGCTCTGTTTCGTTTTGAAACACTTTGCAACATAGCTGCTAATACGGCTATTAGCTACTCAGCTAGTATTAGCTCCTAAGTGTCTTAAACGAAAACAGAAAACCTAGTCGCCGTTTAGGAGGACAGATACGGCTCGAATGTCCCGTATATACATCGAGAGTTACACATTATGACAATCTTAGTAAAACCGAAGTCCCTCACACAATAACTGACATTTGCATAGCATAACTTGCATTGGCTGTAAAGCTGTGGATGATGGTCACGGAGATGAGCCAGCAGATTTGTAGTGTTGCTACCCTTCGCAGCAACTTTCTTTCTGCATGTTCTGCCCACAGGATAGTTGTCCTCCACCAGCTGTCCCTAGGCATTCTTCAGAAACCCAAAGTATGCCCAGACCTCAGATTTTGTGCGTTTAGTTGGGGGGAAAATGTCCTGAGTGTCGCTATTAAACATAAACGGTAATTCTTACCGTGTAAAAATTAACCGAAATTTACCGTAATATCGGTAATCGTTACATCCCTAATATGTGTGTATATATGTATATATATATATATATATATATATATATATATATATATATTTATTTATTTATTTATTTATTTATTTATTCATATATAAATCACCCTCTCAGGGTGGTATCTGTATCATCCTAAAGCTCTGGTCCTTAAGCAGTATCTAAAGAATGCCACAATGGAATTTCTTCAAATTTGGCACAAACGTCCATTTGGCCTCAACAATGAACTGATTCGAATTTGGCGGTTAAAGGTCACTGTGACCTTGCGTCCATTTCATTCTTGTGAATGCAATATCTCAGAAACAACTTTTTGTGAGGCCGACACTGCAAGAGCTGAAAGACGAGTGCAAACAAGCTACAAAAGAACAGAGGCAAAAGACAGAGATCACTTACACAGCTCACTCTTACGACATGATCGTGTCCCTCATGGATCAGTCAGCTCACTCTGTAACTCGTCTGCAAGAGGTTGCCCTGAGGCCTAAACCTGTGATTACTCCAGAGGACATCGACATGCTGATTGAAGGGGAAAAGTCAGAAGCCAAAGAAGGTTACCAGGCTCGAATTCAGTCTTTGGAGGAAGTGCAGACCTACGTAAACATCATGGGTAACACTTTATATTAAGGTACCCGAGGGGCAATTGATTCTGCCGCAGTAGCAATAAAAACAACAACAACAAACAACAATGACATCAACAAGGTTGACACACACAAGGCAACAGTCACATAAAATCAGTCATAACTAAATAAATAAAAACACATACATGAATAAAATGTGAACTAATGATGATGCTACCTGTACTGTACAGAAGTTAAACCGTGAGATGGCAGAGGGTATGAAGGAGAAATTGTACCTGTTAGTTTTGGCTAATCATTGTCTGAGGCGGGAACCAGAGGGCAGGAACTTAAGTACTGAATGCAGGGGGTGAGTGCTGTCGGACATGATGGATTTTGCCTTCTTTGATAGCTGGTTATTGTACAGTTCTGAAAGGGTTTTTTGCTGAGTGCCAATGATTTTACTGCTGACTTTTGTTATCTTGGTTAATGAGTTTTTCTGTGTCAGATTGAGAGATGCAAACCAGCAAATAAAAGAAAAGGTGACAACAGACTCAATAAAAGATCTATAAAACATTGTCATCAGAGATCTGTCGACCTGGAACTTTGCCAACTTCCTTAGACAAGACAGACGCTGCTGGCTTTTCTTGATCAGCATGTCGGTGTTTTTCTCAAAAGTCAGTTTATTGTCGATTATGATGTCCAGGTACTTGTATGAATCGACAATCTCCACAATTTCTCCATTTACAGTGGCGTTTACAGGGGCAGGGTGGTTGCATCTAAAATCAATGCACATGTCCTTTGTTTTTGTGACATTCAGTTCCAAAAAGGCTTCATTGCACCATTGCACAAAAACTCATTTAAAACGGGACCATGGGACATTTCAGTGTCATTTAACAGGCTCACAATAACTGTGTCATCTGCAAATTTAACAATGTGATGGTTGTCAAATTTACTACGGCAGTTGTTTGTGTACATGATATAAAGGAGAGGAGAGAGAACACAGCCTTGTGGGGATCCAGTTGATGTTTTTGATAGTGTGGATATGTGCTCATTTACTCTAAGGGTCAGATCTACTAAGATCCCAATTTGCGTGTACTAATTTGCCTGCGCAATCTAGAATTTTGCATGTGGGGCTGAACCACGGTTTGCGGGTGATTTACTAAGAGTGATTGCGCAAATGACAAGAGGTGCAAACGTGTTGGAGACACCCTATTTAAATGAGGGTTTTGCGTGTTTTGTGGTTTGCAGCATGGCCAGTTTGGAGAGAAAGCGCAAAGTGAAATTCGACCCTATGGAATTAGAGGTGTTGGTAGATGAGGACAATAAACACTTGAATGAGCTGCAGCAAAGAAACCTGACTGTCTCACAAAGGAACGCTATATGTGAAGAAATCTGTGACCAACAGCCAGGGACCAGAGAGGGAGGAGAGGTGCGCACGGCGGGCAAGTTCCACCTGCATAAAAGGAAACACAAATAATACACTCAACTGTCACGTTTAAATTTTCTTACATTGGCTGTGAATATTAATTTTATGTAAAATAGGCTATACGATAAAGAACTGTTTAGTTTAGTTTTTTGCCACGATAAATGTTAAAGCTATAGCCTAATATATTTTGTGACTGAAACAACGTGTCTTTGATATGATGTTGTGTGGCTTAACATAATTAGAAGTTAATGAGACTGTGTATTTTGTGTGATCATAATTTTTGCAATCTAAAAAGTGATTTCAATCATCTTTTTTTCAATAAATGTTGATTTGCTTAACTTTGCAATGCTCTGCAGTTTATTGGGTCACACTCGCACTCGTATTCTAATCTACAGCATTATGTTTAACACAGAGGTTGCGCTAGACTTTTTCGTCGCCGGTCATTTTGACCGACAGGGTCATAAAAATCCAGTCATAATCTGTTTTTACCGGTCATTTTAATTTTCGTTTTTAAATGATAATAAAGATATTCAAATAAATATTCATTTAGTTTTCATTCGTTCGTTTTTAATAAATCCAACAAGCAAGTTATAAAGTTTGCATTAATAAGGACATGAACGAAAAGATGAACAGACATCCACACACCCGTGCCATTAGGCTTCGCCCTGGACACACTGGACGTCACTAACACGTCCGGTGTGTCCAGGGCGTTATGTAGTTATGTCTGTAGGCTCGGTGACACAAAATTAAAATTGTAATGAAGTGATTATGGTATTGAAAAATGTGTTCGGTTATGCACTGTTGTGTTATTTTAAATTATAAACATGGTATTTTCTCCTCACGTTCCTCAGTGCGTGCTGCTGTTATTTTATTTTGAAAATTGGCCGGATTCTCTCGTCTTTTCTGTGTCCGACTTCCTGTTTAGTACGATACGCTGGATCCAGCTTGACAGAAGCGCTCGCGGCTCGCATGAAAAATAGACCAGACACCAAACTGAAGCGCTGCCTCCACGGGCGCTCCGCTCTGCTCAGCGGCCTGTGTGGACAGTCAGGTAGGTTAACATGGGCGCCGACTGAAAACTGCCTCCGCTGCTGGGCGCTGCGCTTCGGTTCCGCGTCCGGTGTTTCCATGGCGTTATGTTAACAACGCAACATGAAGCAGATGAATGACTTTTTCTCTGCAGTGTGAAAACGGCAGCCACTTAAACCACTGACTGTGCACTCTGCCGCCAAGTGGGCAGGGGTGGTAATTGCAACCGGTCAAAATGACCGACGGCCTTCAGATTTTCCGGTCATTGTTGTAAAAAAACGGTCAATGACTGAGAGTATCTGGTTAACGCGACCGCTGGTTTAACACTATCGCCACAACGGTCTGTTTGGGTCTTTATAATGCAAATAACTCTGTTTAGATAAAACCTACAAGCTTCTCTTCCTATGACTTTTCCTAAAAATTGATCTTGTATGTTTTCTGAAGCCTTTAAGTTACAAAAATTAAACACACTAGACTTCTGAGCATTTATACCTCCGACCGCTGCTGAAAATTATACATTTTGATACATACAGTTGCCTATGCATATTGCACAACTCTGTAAGCATACATTTTCGTTTCCAAATATTTATTTGAAAACAAAACTATTCATACGGTCAATAAAAAAACATTTTGTTAATAATAAAAAACGAATGTAATCTCAACAGTGACCGCGCCAGCCGGCTCATTCATTCATTCGTTCTCCTCTGGCATGGCATTCTGCTCCAGCCCATGTTGCTTGCTTCACACGAGGGTGAAACATAGGTTCTCTGCGTCTTCTTTCATCGTTTCGATGTCTCCTTCTTGCAACAATAATCGCAGCCATGTGTGCGCAATTACGCATACCAACCGTTTGCACCTCCCTTTGACACGTGTTAAATATACACGCAGTTTCTATGAGCAAAATTGCTTTCAGGTTTGATAAATCACGTTGCGTGTGCTAAATTAATATATTTACATTTTCTCCTCCTAGCACACGAACAATTGCGTGTAAACGCCCCATATTGCATATTCATTGCAGCAGACGTACTAACTGGATGCAGACGCGCTATTTTGCACCTTTGAAAGACGCAGCCCTTAGTGCGCACTGTTAGTAAATCCGTTTGTACATTTTTTTACGTGTGCAATGAGTTTGCACACGTTTTTATACACGCAGACCTTTAGTAGATCTGGCCCTAAGCCTCTGAGACCTGTCAGTGAGAAAGTCCAAGATCCAACCCGCAGTGTAACATTCCAGCTTGAAATGTCTGGTGAGTTTTTCCACCAGCAGGTGGGGCTGAATTGTATTGAATGCTGAGGAAAAGTCCACAAATAACAATCTGGCATGGTTCTTGCTGCCCTCTAAATGCTTGTGTATGAGGTTAAGAAGAGTGATGGTGGCATCCTGCACCCCCCTGTGGGTGCGATATGCAAATTGCAGAGGGTCCAGAAGATGTTCAATTTTGCCCAATAGTTCCTTTTTTGTGAGGTTTTTCCAGTGATTTCATTATTAGTGAGGTCAGGGCAACTAGTCTGTAATCATTCAGGGATTTAGGGCGGCTGTTTTGGCGATGGGAACAATTGTGGATTGTTTCCACAAGGTCGGAACTCTCTGTTGACTGAGTGACAGATTAAAAATATGGTTAAAGATAGAGCCCAGTTGGTTATGGGGTGCCGTTTGTAAAGTGTCTCACGCTGAAAATAACATCAACATTTTGCCACATTTAGCTTCAAACAATGTTTAAAAAAGTGTTGTGAATTTTTTACCACATTTACAGCAATATTTGTTAACTTAGAAATATATTAAATAGTTAAATCTAAATATTAAATGTGGCACCTAAATGTTAAATGTTAAATCTAAATATTAAATCTAAATCTAAATCTAAATGTTAAATCTAAATCTAAATATTAAATCTAAATCTAAATGTTAAATCTAAATGTTAAATCTAAATCTAAATGTTAAATGTTAAATCTAGATGTTCTGGGTGAAACTAAATATTTAGCTAATATGCAAATTCACACTGCCGGTCACCGGGGAGTACCAAAATAAAAGCTTGAGATGGTCAGACTGTGTTTATAGAATCAAATAACGAATTAAAACCAACTTATCGAGGGAAATGAACACTGGAACATACATTAGTGTGATAATAACTACCTAAAATAACAAGAAACATGTTTGGAGAAATTTTATTTGACGTGTACTTTGAGTTGTTAGTGTCCCTTCGGAGGGAATCACCTTGTTTTTTACAAATACTTCCGGGTAGAAAACCAGCAGACTTTAGCTACATATATATATGAATATCTCACATTTTTCACGTCACTATATCACCGTTTAGACTAATCTGGTGTTTGTAAAGTCTATAAACACAATAATTGAACAAACATTACTATCATGTTCTGAAATTAATAACATGGTTATTGTAGATTAGCGTGGCTAACCGTTAGCTGTTAGCCCCGTTAGCGGTGTCTGTAATGACTCATTAACTCTAAATGGTCCGTGAAATTTTTTTTTTTTTCCAGCGGATGTCTGAGTTACAACATGATTGAGCTAACTGGAGTAGTTTCATGTCGTATCCGACAACGGGAGGCTTTTAACAGATGACGTCCTGATGTTAGCTTTGCTGCTGCTGCAGCCACTGATGCTTTCTAGACATCGTGATTTCCCAAAACTGAATAAATACCACACATCGCAACACAAAACTGCTTTGCTAGCTCAATCATGTTGTAACTAAGATATCCACTGGAAAAAAATATTTTTTCACGGACCGTTTAAGAGTTAATGAGTCATTACAGACACCGCTAACGGGGCTAACAGCTAACGGTTGTTAGCTTAGCTTAGGTTGTTAGTCCCTCCGAAGGGACACTAACAACTCAAAGTACACGTCAAATAAAATTTCTCCAAACATGTTTCTTGTTATTTTAGGTAGTTATTATCACACTAATGTATGTTCAAGTGTTCATTTCCCCCGATAAGTTGGTTATAATTCGTTATTTGATTCTATAAACACAGTCTGACCATCTCGAGCTTTTATTTTGGTACTTCCGGTGACCGGCAGTGTGAATTTGCATATTAGCTAAATATTTAGTTTCACCCAGAACATTTAGATTTAACATTTAACATTTAGATTTAGATTTAGCATTTAGATTTAACATTTAGATTTAACATTTATATTTATATTTAGCATTTAGATTTAACATTTAGAATTAGATTTAATATTTAGATTTAGATTTAGCATTTAGATTTAATATTTAGATTTAACATTTAACATTTAGGTGCCACATTTAATATTTAGATTTAACTATGTAATATATTTCTAAGTTAACAAATATTGCTGTAAATGTGGTAAAAGGTGACGTTAAAAAATTCACAACACTTTTTTAAACATTGTTTGAAGCTAAATGTGGCAAAATGTTGATGTTATTTTCAGCGTGAGCCACTTTACAAACGGCACCCCATAGTTGGTCGGCACAGTGGATCAGCAAACGGCTGCCAATATTGTCAGGGCCAGGGCTTGTGTTCATTTTGCAGTGCTTAAAAGTATTCACAACATCTTGAACAGAAAAGGAGGGAGTAAAATCACTGGAGCTCAGAAAAGTTCTTTTTAAAACAGCGGTTTCACTACTAAAATCATGGACATCAAATCTAGAGTAAAATTTATTAAGTTCCTGTGCTAGTGCCATGTCTGAGGTGAAGCCTTCTAGCGCCACCCTTTTCTTTCCTTCGTCGTTTAGTCCCGTCATGGTTCTAATACTGTCCCAAGCTGAGCCCAAGTTGTTGCTCCTCAACTTGTTTTCAACTGTTTATAGCACAGCTTGATTCTTTGCAGCTACCGGATCTAAAGTGGGAACAGTGTCGTATAAACGTTAATAAAGTATTAATATGCTCTCAGGGCTCAAAACTAACGGTGTCCCGACGTCCCGGGGACTATAAAAATTGCTACTGGGACACAAAGATGATGTGTCTGGGACAATTCCGGGACAGAAAAAAAAAAAAAAAAGTCAAAGCAATATCGAAATGGGTGTTATTTACAACGTCATTACGTATGGGTATCTGAACGTCGCTTTTGTCGCTTGAATAACTTCAATAAAAACTTATGAACAGCAAAAATACAGTGGCTTTTGCTGCACCTGATCTGGCTCCACACGTGCGCGCATGGACACACACGGAACTCAACTCGCTGCATGACGTCACGCTGGGTGCCACTCACCAGCTATGCTCGCCACTCCACATCAGAACACAGACCATAGCAATGCTGAGATGGTTGAAACAACTGTTGCAAGCTCCTCCAGTGCCGCTCCAGTTGGAGTAGGATGTGACACTTTGCTTCGGGACTCTGAAGACGATGTTTCATCTGTTTCTGCCCCTGTGGTAAGTTAGTTTGTTAAAGTAGGCTATAGGCTAACATTAGCTTGTTGTTTTAGCTAGTTCTAGTTCTTTGTGATAGCTAACACTAGCAACTCAGCAAATCATGTACATGATGGCCTTACAAAGTTATAAAATGTGACTGTGTTCTAAATTTTAATGTTCATGATAATGACGATAACGGTACAGTTAATCAGAAGAGGTGTACTCGGTTCATTCAGTCAGTAATAATTAGGGTAGCAACTTTAGCTACAGAGATGAAGGTCATACTTGAACTAACAGCCGGTCATGTTTCTAAATTTCCCACAGGTAAGCTGAGTATAATGAACACCCAGATAACAGTAGTACTATGTGTTAGCAGAACCTTAGTGTGTAACTGTGACACTCAGAGACATTGACTTTGACCGCGATTAAGAGAGTGCGTGTGTGTCGCGGCTTGTGGAGGGTGCCGCTAGAAATAGCTCCGGTAGCTAAGCGCATCCTAATGACGTTCTGTGTGAGTTAAGCTGTGTTCCCACCAAACGCGATGAATGCGATTTACTCGCACGTAGTGTGCCGCGCGTAACGCGCAAGTTTGGACGCTGGACCATTTTGTTAATTCGCATTATCGCGTCATTCGCGCCAAGAGCGGGGAAGCCGGCTGTGCTAACTGGAGCTAAGCTAGTGCTAACGTTCATAGTACAACCATTTTGTAAACTAATAAAAGACACATATTTACAGAACTTACCAAGTAGACCAGTCTCCTCGGTGACTTTCACCCAAACCTGCTCTTTTTTGTTGCGGTCTCTGTAGAGTAGACACGTAGTATCATATAGCTCCGGGTAGCCGCACACCGCAATGATAATGTAGCAGCATAGAGGTGTTTATCCTTTGTGATTTGCCACTGTTAATAGGTTCGTTCGAGATGAGCCAGTCCTGCGCAGATTCGATCACCGGCGATCGGTGCACAATGCATGCCAGTTAGTTTTGTGTCCGACTTCATCCCAACTTGCTCTGACGTATTACAAAAGTGGACGGCGATAAAGCCGCGAGAGCGAGGCGGCCGCAGTTTTTAGAGCCAGGCGCTGCAGTTGCTCTCCACTGACTGCACCGCCCGGCTCTCACCTGATCTAACAGCTGATTGGTTCAGATGTCGACTCAACAAGATGACGTTTTAGATAAACTACTCATTTTTGTTGTATTTTAGAGATTAAGATTGTATTTGTCTGACCTGATGGTTTATTCTGTGAACAGAAAACATGTTGTGTGACTGATGGTGAAAACAAACTGATATATGGGCCTGATCACTTTTTTAATGAATTGACATCATTCCAGACAGGATGTGAGTGTGTCTGTGACTTCCTGTACGGACTGAAGGCTGCTGGAAACTGTCGGGAAACTGTCCGACTTCACCGCAGCTTTTTGTCACCGCCCCCCGCTGCGGCCGCCTGCTCTCGTCTACTTTTCAGGCGAGGCGCAGTTCATCTCGAACGAGCCTAATAATGAACGGTGCTGGTGGCCGCTGATGAGGTGGGCCAGTATAAAAGCGGCAGTCCACCCACCAGTTCTTCCTTTGCGCCTCCGTCACCTCTGTGTCACTTCCGGGTTAGCGGTCATTTGATCCGACAGGTATGACTGCATGCTGCTTCACCTCGCTGGTTGTTTGTGTCTCTCAATGTGCTTAAGGCATTGGTGTTGTGTTGTAGGGCGACTGCCTGTGTGCTGCTCCGGCCCCCCTGTATGCGCTGCTGCGTGTGTCTGTGGTAGGTGTCCTCGCCGACGTCGGCCCGATGTATCAAGTTTAGATCGTTAAGACATAGCAGGGAGAGCGTTTGCTCATTGCCAAGATGTCGCTGAGACGTTGGCCTTTAATCGAAAATGACCACCACGCAACGTTCAAACGATCAATAAAATAAGTTGCGCTCAGTGGCCGCTCCTTCATTAATATTCATATGCTTCGTTAACTACGACCTTTATTCATTTAGGTCGGACCTTTCAAACTACAAATATTTCACCATCCAATGTGAGAAATCAGTGCTAACATTCAAAAATAGCTGACTGTTACCCTATTTCGTGTGTAAGTGTGCACAATGAAGAGACAAAAGTCAGTTTGACAAACTTTATTTTCAAATTTCCACAAACAATATCTGATGGCCAGTCCGCTTCTCCTGGCAGCCTGCAAGAGACAGAAAAGACGATGAGCACATAACTTCAAGAAACAAATCCCAACTTCACCACTGTATTTTTTGTTAGCATTTCAGCTGTCTTTTAGCCAGATTGAAGGCTTTGGGTCCGTCACTCTGCTTAATTTAGTGTTGAAACGGTTAAATAACGGGATCCGTTAACTCCGTTAACTGTTAACAGCAGCTCAACAATCAGTCCTTCATCTCGGAAAAACTGTGGTTTCAAAAATGCTCTATTACCTGTAGCCACCGGGTCAGTTTGCTTTGCAGAGGAGGAGACCTCGCCTGATAAATTGCCCATAAAATCACATTAACAACATACTGAAGGCATCCTTAAACTTCACTATTTCACCTCTGCGCTCCTCTCTGCTGGTCTCACCGACACTTCAGCACCCGTTCTGGGATACACAGTGTCGGCCCGCCCCGCCTGACCTCCGTGCTCCTCTCCGCTCCTCTCCCAGACACTTGAGCACACGTCCAGGGCCCCGGAGGTCAGGCCGGGGGGCCGCGGGACCACGGGTGGCAGCTCCGGGCACTTCCACTTTAACCCAAAACGAGTGCTCACGATAACCAGATGAGCAGATAACGTCAACTAGGGAAAATAAAATGAAAACACCACAGTTGTAGCCTGTTAGCATAACATGAGCTAAACCGCTAAACTAGCTAACAGCTAACGAAAGATAACGTTAGTTGGTGGGGACATGTGCTAAGCTATATACACCCAGTCGTGCTTCGCCACTCACCAGGAACCTCTTTTAACGGTCACAGAAGAAACAACAAAGCTATTTTCTGCCAGTTTATTCCAGTTAGCTTACCTGAAACCAACTGCGATGAGATGCTGTGTGCTGCGAGCTCAGTTCCGAACAAACATCGCGGAGATGAAATCCCGCCTCTGCGGCGACTTCCGTATGTGGGCAGACATTCTACGGCACTGGGCCGACCCAAAGCCGACGTAACAGAGACGCTTGATGAGCTGGGACAAAAGAGTATTATATCCACCCATGTGGCCGACGCTCGTCAGACGTTATAAATTCAGGGCCGATGTGTCGTCCTCAGACTGACGTCGGCCAGATGTATGTGTGCTATCTGGGTATGGTTGATGCTGTCCGGTGGCTAATGCTAGTGTGGTCACAGGTAAATGCTGGTAGCTGCCAGGGGTCCTCTCTCCCTCCTCCTCTCATGAGTGTGTGTGTCCATCGCTGCTAAAAAGGTATGTATGTGTAGCATAACGTGCACCGCGTCATCATCAGTGTACTTAATATTGCTAATAGTATTTTTCTTGATTAGGAATTACTGTAACCAGCTTATTGGGGCGCTGCTGTTTTGCCTCCACCGCGTCTGCGGCGTGTCTCTGCTGCGGCTTCGCTTTTATGACACGGCGCCACGTGGCGGTTTTATAAACCGCTTTGTAGCTCTACTTCAACAAAATAGACCCTTGGTGACTGTTTCAATGTCCGGTGCGGGCAGTTGCTCGGCCGCATGCCGGGGCACGGTTCTCTATTTATATGGAATGCATGTGTGAAAGCGTGGGTTTACACCATTATTTTTGCTTATTTGTATAGGTTTATTTGTATGTTTTGTTTGGGTTGAACTTGATTCGGTCTATTTGTGTAACTCATTTGCTAATTACTTGAATTAATTTGAAAGGTCCTTGATGCAATTAGGAAATTGTTTTGTTTTTCTGTTCGTTAGCCTTATTTTCTTTTTTGTTTGGGCTATATTTGTTGAATCCGAATTGGGTAGTTACTGGTTGATATATTTTGTTAAGTTTAAGTTTGTGCCCTGCCCCTTTAATTATAATTTTGTTAGATTTTGCTTTGTGTTTTTGTTGCAACCCCACTAATTTGTTTTATCTTCCCCTCTTTTCAGTGGCTGGAGGCCGGTGGTGGCGGTGTTGGTGATCTGGTGTTGGCACCCTTGTGTCTTGTCTGCTGTGTTCCTGGGAGTGGGTTACTTCACTGAGTGTGTGTCTGCCACGTGTGTCCGGTGATATAAGTTGATTTGTTTTTTTTTGGTGGATCCTTCCCCTGCACTAGGCCCCGTCCATCAACTAGGCCTCAGCCCTGATCAGTTTCCTTTTCCCCTCCCTGCGTGACATTTTTAATTACTCACGCCTCTTGAGTAAACGTACCTGTGTGCCTTGTATTGCAAAAATAATTCGCTGGGTGAAATTCCCAGGGTGGCGTTGTTGACAACCTTAGCTTTACTATCCTTCCTCCTCCTCCTCGCCACAATACGTTTCTCCTCCATCTCAGCATCAACAACTAGACGTCAGGGCGTTTCACCACCTCCAGGAACTCCGTCTGGATGATAGCCGCTTTCAGCGGTACTTCAGGCTGACTGGGGCCCAGTTTGAGGACCTGTTGGCGAGGGTTTGCGCCAGGATCTCCCGGCAGGATGCCAACTACAGGCGCTCCATTTCAGCTGCGGAGCGTCTGTCCATCTGTCTCCGGTGAGTAGCAGTTTATTGTTGTGTCAACAACTGGATGTTGTTGACACACACCAGTGACGTCGGGAGAATCTCAACGCTGATTGGCTTTCGCGGCACAGCGTCACGCGAATTCACCTCAAAAGTTCAATATTTTCAACTCGAGCGATGAGGCGATGGACACGAATTTCGCATCTATCGCGCTGCGCTAGACGCCTCTATCGCGTCCATCACGCCGCCTGGCGCAAATTCGCGTCTAATCGCGTCTTTGCATTGGCTTTGTATGTAATCTTGACGCGCGAATTTGCGAATTCGCGTTTGGTGGGAACACAGCATTAAAGTGAGTGAAATGTGTGTGAAGATGGTTGAGATACAAGAGTGACAGTAAATTGTGTGAAGCAGGATGAGCAGAGTGAATGTGTTAGGAGCATCGATGAGCTGTGTGTTATGTTGAGCAGGCTAATGGATAAAGGCTCACCACACGGTTTGGCAATCTTGATATGGGTGTCTTGATGGCCGCTGCTACCATGTTTGACCTAAGCAACAGGCCTGAAGACATCACTGACCTGGCCACCTTTGGCCTGGCAGATGTTGAGACTTTTGTCACTCACTTTCAGAAAACTGATGGATTACAGGGAGCTTTGTGAAACACTGTATTCACGAACAGTCAATCTAAGTAACAAAACCTTTTGAAAAAGCCAAATGAACTCAGATCTGTCATTTTTTTAGAACTCAACTATTAGGGTTTCCAATCCTTTTTTCCTGTTTTTGACAATAGTGGTTGCATTAACAATCAATATGAAAAGGAAATATGTCCTGATGTTGTGTTTTCACCACCATTGGTAGGCTGAATTCTCATCACGAGTGAATAATGCAGCTAACTCTGAATCAATCTGCTCAAATGTTTAAGTTCAAATAACTCATGTTTGTCTTAGTATGCCATTTTGAGGAAATGAGATTCCCATGATCCTTTGCTAAAGAAAATAATAACATACTAGAGTGAAAATAACACATCAGAATTCTTTAATGTTGAAATAATGATTGATATCTGTTGCAATAGGTGCATAACTAATAGAAGTATTAACTTCAGTGAGTGCATTATGATCTGTTAATAAGCGCATATTAACAGTTTATTAACCTTTATACGACACTGTTCCCACTTTAGATCCAGTAGCCGCAAAGACGCATTATGAGCTGTTAATAAGCTCATATTAACAGTTTATTAACCTTTATACGACACTGTTCCCACTTTAGATCCAGTAGCCGCAAAGACGCATTATGAGCTGTTAATAATCTCATATTAACAGTTTATTAACCTTTATACAACACTGTTCCCACTTCAGATCCAGTAGCCGCAAAGACGCATTATGAGCTGTTAATAAGCGCATATTCTGCTATGACTCACTCGGCTATCATGTTCAATTTTACATTAAATTAAATCATTTGTATAATCACAGAAATATTTTTTCTATCCGTTAGCAGCAGTTTTCAGTATTTCATGACTTAATATCATATGATATATATCATGACAAAAAAACAAAAAAGGGAGCTTACATACCTGTGTAAAACACATTAAATTCAATACAGCACTTTCTCACAACCAGTCTCCACATTGCACACCTTTAAAAGAAAGGTACATCACAACAAACTGCATCAGAAATGGTCTCCACGCTGTGATAGCCTAGCTTAAAACAGCGACCTAACCAGCAACATAACAGTGCTATACACGGTAAAAAAAGGAACATACACGCTAGAGAGAGCGGTACGCTAATAAAATACAACATGTGTGACCCATACAAAGTACAGATTGCAAGTATGTTTAACATTTTTACCACATTTTACCACTCTATTTACAGAAGCGCTAGTAGCATCTTACCTCTCATCTCCAGGGCTAGAGCTGAGTGAGGAGAATTACCGCTAAACAACAGGAATTGACTTCGCCGTAATGTCAAAGGTCACGCAATGAAAAAGTGAAATTAACAAAATAAAAGCTCCCCAAGAGAAATACAGAAACAGGAATTTTACATGAAAACTAACAGCAACATGTGAATAGAAATAAAAACGGACTTTTGGTGAAATATAAACAATCTTATTTAAACATCAGTTACATCCTCCCCTCCTAGATTTCACCAAAATCAAAACCACACCTTAGAATGAGTCTGTTTACAATGATACACATGGACATCTAACCATACTCTGAAATTTCGTCTGGGATTAACTGCAGCTTTACCATCAACATTATGAGCTACAGTACAGGCCAAAAGTTTGGACACACCTTCTCATTTAATGCATTTTCTTTATTTTCATGACTATTTACATTGTAGATTCTCACTGAAGGCATCAAAACTATGAATGAACACATGTGGAGTTATGTACTTAACAAAAAAGCTGAAATAACTGAAAACATGTTTTATATTCTAGTTTCTTCAAAATAGCCACCCTTTGCTCTGATTACTGCTTTGCACACTCTTGGCATTCTCTCCATGAGCTTCAAGAGGTAGTCACCTGAAATGGTTTCCACTTCACAGGTGTGCCTTATCAGGGTTAATTAGTGGAATTTCTTGCTTTATCAATGGGGTTGGGACCATCAGTTGTGTTGTGCAGAAGTCAGGTTAATACACAGCCGACAGCCCTATTGGACAATTGTTAAAATTCATATTATGGCAAGAACCAATCAGCTAACTAAAGAAAAACGAGTGGCCATCATTACTTTAAGAAATGAAGGTCAGTCAGTCCGGAAAATTGCAAAAACTTTAAATGTGTCCCCAAGTGGAGTCGCAAAAACCATCAAGCGCTACAACCAAACTGGCACACATGAGGACCGACCCAGGAAAGGAAGACCAAGAGTCACCTCTGCTTCTGAGGATAAGTTCATCCGAGTCACCAGCCTCAGAAATCGCAAGTTAACAGCAGCTCAGATCAGAGACCAGATGAATGCCACACAGAGTTCTAGCAGCAGACCCATCTCTGGAACAACTGTTAAGAGGAGACTGCACCAATTAGGCCTTCATGGTCAAATAGCTGCTAGGAAACCACTGCTAAGGAGAGGCAACAAGCAGAAGAGATTTGTTTGGGCCAAGAAACACAAGGAATGGACATTAGACCAGTGGAAATCTGTGCTTTGGTCTGATGAGTCCAAATTTGAGATCTTTGGTTCCAACCGCCGTGTCTTTGTGAGACGCAGAAAAGGTGAACGGATGGATTCCACATGCCTGGTTCCCACTGTGAAGCATGGAGGAGGAGGTGTGATGGTGTGGGGGTGTTTTGCTGGTGACACTGTTGGGGATTTATTCAAAATTGAAGGCACACTGAACCAGCATGGCTACCACAGCATCCTGCAGCGACATGCCATCCCATCCGGTTTGCGTTTAGTTGGACGATCATTTATTTTTCAACAGGACAATGACCCCAAACACACCTCCAGGCTGTGTAAGGGCTATTTGACCAAGAAGGAGAGTGATGGAGTGCTGCGGCAGATGACCTGGCCTCCACAGTCACCGGACCTGAACCCAATCGAGATGGTTTGGGGTGAGCTGGACCGCAGAGTGAAGGCAAAGGGGCCAACAAGTGCTAAACACCTCTGGGAACTCCTTCAAGACTGTTGGAAAACCATTTCAGGTGACTACCTCTTGAAGCTCATGGAGAGAATGCCAAGAGTGTGCAAAGCAGTAATCAGAGCAAAGGGTGGCTATTTTGAAGAAACTAGAATATAAAACATGTTTTCAGTTATTTCAGCTTTTTTTGTTAAGTACATAACTCCACATGTGTTCATTCATAGTTTTGATGCCTTCAGTGAGAATCTACAATGTAAATAGTCATGAAAATAAAGAAAACGCATTGAATGAGAAGGTGTGTCCAAACTTTTGGCCTGTACTGTACCTACTACTGCATAGGTTCAGAGAAAACATAAGGGTGATCAAGCCTTAGCCCCTCTTAGATAATACGATGCCTTTTACACCATACAGACGTCCCACTACTTTCAAACACATGAAGCATACTGCATATCAAACACTGCATAGTCACGATGTCCCACAGATACATGTTCACAAGATTACAGGCACAAGAAATAAACCAAACATGTTCATTCTCTTAAAACAGTGTGAGGAGTGACTGAGACCTCTTACTAACTGAACTTGCAAAATCTCTGAAGCCTAAAGGCTTTTGAACCATGGACTCAATGAGTCGATTTACCTTTTTACTGACTCTGCCTACTCGTGTTCTGACCACCTGCTCTGTGTCTGCTGACGAATGCATTTTTGTGTCTGTGCCACAGCCTGTGTCTTTGGGGGGCACCTGAGTATCTGTGTCATGAATTGGGCCTGCTGGTTGTGACTGTGACTCAGTGCAGCTTTCTGTATCTGCTGGAGGTAACTGGGCGTTAGGGGGCACTGAAAGTACAAGTACGAGTGGTGAATCTGAGTCAGGCTCTGCTGCTAAACTGTCCAAGTCACTGTCATTGTGAGAGGAGGCCTGATCATTTGAAGGGCACTGGATTGGATCATCTGGAGACAACTCCTCTTCACTCAGCTCTGGAGCACCCTGACTCTGAGTGTCCTCTGATCCACTCATTATCCATGCACTGGTCCTATCCTCCGTATCCGCCTCCTCTAAAAAGTCTAGGGGGTCGGTCACACTCGGACCTTCCTCTGATTCAGCATCACATGACTTCACTTCAGTTGTCACCACCGGCAGGAAGCTGATGTCCAGTACCAGATTGCGGTGCACTATCTTTGTGTCACCTGCGCCATTCTCCAACTTGTATGTGTGAGTCTGCAGGTTTCTGTCTTTGACCGTGTACACTGTTGCATTCCATTTGTCGGCCAGCTTTTTCTTTCCTCTCTCACCTTTGTTGGCAATGAGTACTCTGTCTCCTATGTGCAGGTGAGTGCCTTTCAGTTTTCTGTTGTAGCCTTTTGCTTGTTTGTCTTGTTCTTTGACAGCATGTTTTTGGGCAATTCTGGC
The DNA here is from genome assembly GCF_041903045.1 of Epinephelus lanceolatus. Taxonomy (NCBI): domain Eukaryota; kingdom Metazoa; phylum Chordata; class Actinopteri; order Perciformes; family Serranidae; genus Epinephelus; species Epinephelus lanceolatus. Next base: position 42,225,165 of record NC_135745.1, on the reverse strand, counting down.
CACTTCATGAAGATATGACATTAGTGTTTTAACATAGCTTGCATGATCAACAACCACTGGGTCCTGCAGCACCTGTTTAAACATCACATCCACAGGAAGCCGTGGGATTCAGCCGAACATGAGCTGGAATGGTGCATATCCTGTGGTTTTGTGCACAGTTGCATTATATGCAAATGTCAATGTCTGTATTTGTTGTGGCCACTTTTGCTTCTCTTTGAGGGAAAGGGACCGCAGCATGTTTCCAAGTGTTCGGTTAAATCTCTCAGTCCCCCCATTCCCCATGGGATGATATGCTGTAGTATGTGACTTGGAGACTCCGGAGAGTTTGAGCAGTTCTGCTATGAGCTCACTTTCGAAGTTGGCGCCCTGATCGGAATGGACACGTTCAGGGAACCCATAGGCGCAGAAGACGTGATCCCACAGCTTCTTAGCTACTTGTTTAGCCGTCTGATTTGTGCAAGGGAAAGCATGGGCCAACTTAGTAAAGTGGTCCGTCATAACAAGAACATCCACTGAATGCTGCTTACTGTCCTCCACACTCCAAAAGTCCAAACACACCAGCTCCATAGGGGCAGATGTCCTGATGCTTTCAAGTGGGGCTCGAGCAGAGGGGTCTGGTGTTTTGGCCAGGATGCACCTTTGGCAGCACTTGACATGATCTTTTACATCAGACTCCATCTTCGGCCAAAAGAACCGCTGCCTCGCTAGATGCAGGGTCCTTGCCTGCCCCTGATGTCCAGCAGAATCATGTATGCCATGTAATGCTTTTTCCTTGAGGCTGTCCAGCAAGACATACTGGTGTCACTTTTGTTTACTGATGGGGTCTTTAGTAACTCGGTACAAGACACCGTTTTGGCTTTGAGCCTCTCCCACTGCTTGATGAGCACCATTGCCTTTGTGTCAAATCCTGCTCTCTCACGCCGGAAAGGGCGCCTGCCGCGGACGAAAAATGGCATGACTGTGGAAATAGTGGGGTCAAGCTCTTGGCTGTGCTGAAGCTCCTCCAGCGTGAATACAGGGAGTGAATCTTGTCCTGGTGGTAACAGGCCTTGAACAGACTGAATTAACTCTACAGCTCTTGTCTCAGTGGCAGCCTCCCAATGATCATGAGCATCCAAAAGAGCCTTAACAGCCACAGCGTCACAGTGATACCTGAAGGGGGCAGATTGGGGTTTTGAGCTGCTGCAGGCTGATTTCTTCGCCTGTTGACACTGGACCTTTAGCTGGAAGGTATCTTGAATGCCGTTGTGACAAACACCCTCAGCTTCAGCAAGAAGATGGCTGTACTGCTCTGTGATGAGCCTGTCACTGACTGTTTTTGCAAAGGGATCTCTGCTGAGAGCGTCAGCTACTATGTTCTTGGTGCCAGGTATGTGTTTCAGGTCGAGTGTGTAAGGGGGCGAGTTTAGATATCCAGCGCTGCTCGCATGCATCAAGCTTGGGTTTTGTCATGATATAAGTGAGAGGATTGTTATCAGTCCATACTGTGAAAGAATGGCCCCTTAACCAATGGCTAAACTTCTCGCACACACTCCATTTTAAAGCTAAAAACTCGAGCCTGTGCGCTGGGTATTTCTTTTGGGAACTGCTCAGAGTTTTACTGGCAAAAGCAATGGGGCGCGCCTTTCCTTGACCAGCTGGTATTTGGGACAAGACAGCTCCAAGTCCGTCTAGTGAGGTGTCAATGGACAGTATCGGGCTGAGAGAAGTCTGGGTGGGAGAGGACAACACAGTTTAACAGAGCATCTTTCAGATTACACAGGGCCGCATCACATTCGTCTGTCCAGTCAGAGGGTTTGAGTTTCCTGAAAGAGCCAGCATTGGAGTTTATCCTGACTTTCCCACGTCTCTTTTGTCCAGCAGTGAGAGCGAACAATGGTTTGGCTACGGAAGAGCAGTTAGGGATAAAGTGTTGGTAATAAAATACCATTCCCAAGAAGGATTTTATCCTCTTTACTGCCGGCGTACAGCCATCATCCTCCATCAGGTCTGCCTTTGACATCTTAGATATGACCTCAGCTTTTGCCGGGTCCACAGCCACTCCTTCACCATCTATAATGTGACCCAGAAACTTGACTGAGGATCTCATCAAATGGCATTTCTTGGGGCTGAGTTTCAGGTTATGGAGTCGGAGCCGCTGGAAAACAACCTCTAACCTCCTCAAAGCCTCCTCTTCAGTTGCAGCAAACACAAGCAGGTCGTCAAGATAGCACAACAGACTGCTGAAATTCAGATCTCCAAATATGCTGAGCATCATACGCATGTAAGAAACTGTTCACACTCTGGGAGAAGATTTCCGCTGGAGACAAGACGCCAGTAATCACTGGTTATTTTCAGCTGGTGCATGAGGAATCTGATGACATTTGTGCCTATGATCAAATCATCACGTTGGCCAGGTACCACGAGAACAGGCACAATGCAGCTCTCTCCGTACAGTTTCATCTCCATTTCATACATGCACTTTGGTTAACTCAGTGTCCCTCCACAGCCCACTAGCACAATCTCCTGAGTCAAAAGAATGGGCTCTGAGAGTATATTCTCACTCAACATATTCAGCTTTGCTTGCTCGCTGAGTGTACAGGCCATGGAACCAGAGTCAAGCATCCCCTGCACCTGGAATGTGTTGATTATGCTGACGGGTGTATAAAACAGTTCGTCAAAGGGACCCACTCTCTGAATGTTCTGCACTATTACTTTAGCACCAGCTGGTGCTGCTGCACACGCTTTTATGTACTGCTGCTCAATATCACCACTGTTGAGGGATTCTTCTGTGCCCACACATCCCCCCTTCAAATGTGGGCCAGTTAGTTTAAATGCTCATTGTCTTGTGGCGGGGAGGCCCGCTGAAATCGGCCAGGCTGGCGATTTGGGCAGTCTTTCTTGATATGATTGGACTGAAAGCATGCTAGGCATAGGCGCTCCCGCCTACAGTGGGCATGGGTGGAGTGCTCCAGCGACTGACGGACCCTGCAGGATCTATACTGAAACTGATCAGGTGGGATTGGTTTGCGTGCAGCCTGGTTGTTTTGTGACAGTGCCCGGTCAAAAAGGCTGACCAGTGTTTTCAGGCAGTTATCATTACAAGGGACTCTGGGTGTTGCACTCTTCTCACCCTGCACAGCTGACTCCACTGAGTGGCATGCTGTTACTGAATTGTCTGGTGTGGGCGCCTGAGCATGAACTGTCAGTGGTTTAGGGCACTTTGACTTGGAGAGCATCTGTTCTTTCATTTCAGTCTGATGGCGATCAATAAGCTCTTGGACCTCACTAGCTGTCCACTTATCTGGTGCTTTAAACTTGAAAACGGCAGCAAGGGTGGGATCGGGGCAATGTTTCACAAACATCATGGTTACCTCCTGACACGGATCTTCCATGTGTCGTCCTAGCCTCTTCAAGCCCTCCTCTGCAGCATCAACAGCCTTGTTCAGCTGAAGCCAGTACTCTACAGGGGTCTCTCTTGCCAGTGGGACAGTGCTGTAAAAATCAGCCATGGGCATACATGAGTACGTCACTGCACTAAAATGTTGCCTGAGGATGTCATAAATGATTTTAGGATTTTCTTGAGGCTTCAGGGATGGGCTGCTTCTCAGAGTTATTCTCACAATGTCTTTAGCTTTGCCCATTAACTTACACATTATTTCAGCATGCTGTTCGTTCAGGGGCGTGGCTCGTTTCCTGAAGTAGACTTCCATCAACTCTTCCCACTCACAGACTGTGTTCTTATCAGACCCATCTCCCCTGAAGACTGGAGGCTCTCTCACATCTGACTGTAGGACTAGCTTTGCACCAGTCAAGTTGAGGTAAGTGGGGTCACTGGGTAGCTGGCCTACACTGCTCTGAGCTTGTGTGCCACTAACACCTCTTCCTTCACTTTCACTCCTCAACTGATCTTTTATAGTCTGTCCTACCTGCTGTGCGATATGGGTTATCAGGTTATTTAAGGCTGGGTCGGTTGTATCTGGAAGGCTTGAGAGTGTAACTCCTCGACTGGAGCTAGAGGCCACATTACCAGGCATGCGAGTGGATCAAAAAGCTGGTGAATCTACATTATATGCACCTTGGACTGGGGTGTGAGGTAATTCACTAATAGTTCTCCCTCTACTGAAAACAAAACTGAAATTGTCAGTTGGAACCTTGTCCTCATCCATCTCTCTGATAACATATGTCATTTTTAACCTCTTATATCACATTTAATTGTACACAACAAAATATACAAAAATGGCAAATTGACTCTCAAATCAGAACAAAACAACCCAAAGTAGAAAGCAGTTTCCAGAGATTATTTCTCTCTCTCTCTCTCTCTCTCTCTTTTTTTTTTTTTACATAACTCTCTATACTTTATAACTTTGTCTTTGTGACACTTTTTCCAAATACCAAAAAGTTCATTAAAGTAACCGTGTGATGTGTAGCAACCTCCGGTGACCAAGCTGGTGTTGATCCACAGCTCCACGAACGACAATGAACCAGTCTGAAGCGGTGTGGATCTGGGTCACGGCACCACTGTAGCCAGTCTGACTTGACACTGCGGTCTGCTACAATCTCTGCATTGTGTTAGGTATGATGAGGAACGAGGCATGGACAATGGCTGGTCTGCTTGGCTGGGCGGATTTATTCTGTGTAAAACACATTAAATTCAATACAGCACTTTCTCACGACCAGTCTCCACAATGCACACCTCTCATCTCCAGGGCTAGAGCCGAGTGAGTCACAGCATTTATCATGTTCAATTTTACATTAAACTAAATCAATTGTATAATCACAGAAATATTTTTCTATCCGTTAGCAGCAGTTTTCAGTATTTCATGACTTAACAACATATCATATGACAAAAAAACAAAAAAGGGAGCTTACATACCTGTGTAAAACACATTAAATTCAATACAGCACTTTCTCACGACCAGTCTCCACAATGCACACCTTTAAAAGAAGCACTGGTGCCACTAGTTATTTTTTTCCTCTTATTTTTATTAATAAAACTTATGTACTAATTAAGTATTTAAAATGTATATTTATTATTTTTGCATCACTCAATAATATGCTAAAGGTTTATGCTTAAAAACTATTCTTATTTTTACTTCTCCGCATCGGTCGGAGGCATTATGTTTTCAGGTTGTCCATCCCTCTCCATGTCCATCCATCTCATTCTCATCCATCTCAAGGGTGCTGCCAGGATGGAGAGAGAGGGAGAAGCACTGAAGCTTCTGCCTTTTATCGTCTACAGGAGCACCTAGCCCAGGTGCTCCAGATCAGGCAAGCAGGCCACACCTCAGAGAGGAAACAGAGAGAGAGGGACTGAGAGGCAACATCAAGAACATACAGGCCAGGGCCGTCACACATGAAAGCAGTAATTGAAGAGTGCCTCAAGGGAATTTCAACTGAAAGTGTTAATGGCTTCACACAAGTCAGCCCATTTCCCCGAAATGGTCTGACTTGCAAAATTGAAAGTGAAAGCAAATTGCTGCATTTTACACACTCATTTATAAAAGCTACAGAAAATATTGTGAGCAGTATTTATTGGAACTACTTTGCAAAGCGTCCTGTGTTATTGTCTGTTTTAAATGTACGCCCTGACATCACAGAGGCACACAGGCATAGAGGTGCTCCACTGAGTGTATTGAGTGTAATCAGAGTCCTGTAGATTCTGATTGTGTAACCAGAGACTTTAGGTATGATTTACTTGATGTAAACAATGCAATAATGAATGCAGGGTGTAACTGAACATCACATAAATCATCCTTTAGGCAGCTGTACCAAAAGGTACAGAAAATAAGTTTTTAGTGCATTATTTGCCAATTGCCATTTCCTGTATTTTATCCAAACTTTTTTGAACTCTTGTGAAAGGGTTTGTCAGATTCATTTGAAACTGGGTTGGTGTAACCCTCAGACTAATGTCATGTTAATTGTGAGAACTAGACAATTAGTTGAACTAAGATGTCATAAGACTGTGGCCATTTTAGGCACTGTTGTGATTATAGACTGCAAAGCTTTTTGTGTTGACAATTTGCCTGTTTTGCCACCAAACAGGTAGCTGTTGTAACTTTATTTTAAAATGTCCATGACATCAAAATCGACTCACAGCATGAGTGAGCCTTAGCCTGAGTGCAACAACTGAGTCATTGGCATGGCTGTTGACTTGCATTGTTGCTTTCTTTTTATTTAAAGGCATTTTCCATGTACATTAATTATGTTTGCCCCCCAAAAAGTAGGGCTTATAGGTGAGAAACATTTTTTGTTGGCAGTTGTAATAAAAGTAGAAAAACTAGAACAAATTTCCAAAGTATTAAAGTATTAGGCTAACTACAAAAATATTTTCTCTCTCTCTCTCTCTCTCTCTCTCTCTCTCTCACTCACACTCACACTCACTCACTCACACACACACACACACACACACACACAGACTATTTTCCGCTGTACACACAGACAGGAAAGGTAAAGAAAGGAAAGGAGTAATGCTCCTTTAATAAGAGGTTAGGGCCTGGGCCTACCTTATTTGCGGGCGCTGTAACTTGGGTGCTGTAACCGGCCTGCTGTGGGCAAAGAGATAATTCCCTGATCCTCCACGCCGACCCACAGGTGCCACAGTTACGGTACCAGTAAGAGATTCGCATCGGGTGGCGCTTTCTCTATTTCTCTGCGTTGAAAATAAAAAAGGGGAAACAAACTTAAAGTCGGTGTGAAAGGAACTGATATAAACTTGTCTCATTTCTTCCAATTCATTTTGTTTTTAATGACATGAAATAACTGCAAGGAGAAGTCAAAGGACTGTTGTGTTCTTATTTGTTCAAACCTGTTTGAAATGTGTGATAATGAGTGAGGTAAAGGTTTGAGTCTTAATCTTGATTGTGATTGAGTGAAACATTGTGTCATGAAAGCATAACTCTTGAACCTGAGCAAGTATTCCTAAAAGAGTAAAACTGTCTGACTAAATTTAAACGCTACTTTGTTCAGGGAAATATCCTTTTCATTTTGTTAACCTTAGCCTATGTCTACAAATTGTAAATGTCTGATGTGCGTGGTATTAAAAACTAAAAAATAAATAAATAAATCCAAAGGGTTTAAATTAAAGCTACCATTCATTTATATCTGAACATAGACATAAATCACCTTTTAAAATTGTTAATGAGACAAATTTCATACAAACAAAATGTCAACACCTGCTGAAGAATCAGACAAACCCCAAGAGGCACAACCTAGCAGATCTAGCTCCCGTGAGAGAGCTTTAACAGAGAAGGGACTCAAACTGCGTGAACAGCAAGCAAAGAAAAATGAAAAGGAATTCAGTAACGCCAGGGCCACACCACCCGCAGAAGCGCCGCGAATAGCCTCGAAGCGCCGAGAAGTGAAGCCAGTTTCCTTTCCGCGCCCATGTTAATCGATTGTGTCATCCACACCAGCTGCGCCGCGCTGGGAAGCTCCGCGGCCGACTCGCGCTTTGCAGCGATCAGTTCGGCGTCTGGTCTATTTTCTGCGTGACGCCAGGGCCACACTGCCTGCGAAGTGCAGCGCACCAAAATTATTGCGCGCGCCGGAGCACCTCCGTTCACATCACGCTAGGGCCACACTGCCTGCGAAGCGCAGCGCACCGAAATTCTCGTGCGTGAACTTATCGACAAACGACAGGAAAATGTTGAACAACCCTTCAGTGATCAACTGGAGAAGGAAAGAATGAGAATGGTGTTAAATAAGGAGGAACATGGATCAGTTTTTGGATACAAATACTGAAACTATTATCTCTGACAAGTCACAAGAATCTAGTAGTCAACTGAGCATTGCCTCCATGTCCTCAAGTAAACGTGCAGAGGCAGAACTAGCAGTCAAATTAGAACAAGCAAAGGCTATACAGATAATTAATACTCAACAAGCAAAACTTGACAAATTAGAAAATGAATGGAAATTAGGGGAGACACAGATGCTAGTAGAGATCAAGCAGAAGGAGGCTGAAATGAAATTAAAGCTAGAAGAAGAAAGGACTAAATTAAGGCAGCTACAAGCAGACAACGAAGTGAAGGCTGCTGCCTTTGGAAATGGGTCTCAAGAGACTGACCAGAAATTTAAAGTTGACTGTCAAAATCCTGAAAACAGATCTTTTCTTAATCCTGAAGCAGTCCCATTCCAGCCCCACTTAGCAGCCTGTCAAGCATCAACAACTCCATAGTATCTCAGCTTAACCCAGGCACTTGTAAGCTCACTCATTTTAAACCGTCTACCTGTGCCTGAACCAATAATATTCACGGGTGATCCTTTAAAGTTCATAGATTGGAAAATATCCTTTATGGCCCTCATTGACCAGAAGCCTCTCCCAGTCAGTGAAAAAATGTTTTATTTAAAGAGTTATCTCGCTGGAGAAGCATGCAAGGCTGTTGAGGGATTTTTCTACCGTAACTCAGAAGAAGCATATCGAGGTGCCTGGGCAGTGTTGGAAAAGAGGTATGGAAATCCATTTATTGTTCAGAGAGCATTCAGAGATAAACTCGCAAGGTGGCCAAATATAACTGCAAACAATCCAACTGCGCTCAGAGAGTTTGCTGATTTCCTTCAGGGTTGTGTGGAAGCTATTTCTCATGTCAAAGGCCTAGCCATTATAAATGAAGAAAATCAAAAGCTCTTAAAAAAACTGCCTGAACGTATGGTATACAGATGGAGTCGAATTGTTGTGGAAGAATTGAATAAATCTGGAGACTATCCAAGTTTTGCATGTTTTGCAGATTTTGTGAGAACAGAAGCCCGAATAGCATGCAACCCCATCGCTGCCTCTCACCTTATGAATACAACGGCTGAGGTGAGGGCTTCTACAAGAGCCAAGACTTTCAATACAAGTGCAAAGTTTAACAATCCTAATTCAGGAACATTTGAAACTTAAAACTCAATGCCAAAGCTGCCTTGTGTTGTGTGTAAGGACGAAGCTCATGGTGTCATTCGGTGTCCAACCTTTGCAGCCAAAACAGCTGATGAGAAAAAGGCCATCATTCATGAAAACCATCTCTGCTTTGGTTGCTTAAGAAAGGGACATGTTACAAAGGACTGTAAGAGGCGCTACACCTGTAACATATGTGGCCGACGTCATCCAACCTTCTTGCACATAGAAAGAGACCAAAATCCTAAAAGATCAAGTAGTGATTCTGAAGCCACGGAAAATCCATCAGACAGAGCTATTCACAAGGTTATGGTTCATGCCTTGACACACAATGCTTCTGCCACTTCTAGTATTGTTCCTGTTTTTGTGTCATCAGTAACTGACCCTCAGAGGGAAATTCTCACCTATGCACTACTGTAGAGGCAGATAATGTATCATTTTATACCAAAGGTGGAAAATAAGGTCAGTTACACTAGGTTTAGGACGCAGCTGGTCAAATATCAGATTTGGCAGCAAAAAGGACCCATAAGAGGTGTTTTGATAATTCGAGTATTTGTGCGTAAGTTAAGCCTTGAGAGGCCAAATGAAGTAGAACGTTCTGGGTTAGGGTGACCTGGCCGGTGTAACAGATGTGCCAATTTTGGCAATAGGAATGATTGTTGTTGCCAGTTTTGAGAGAGACAAAGGAGACAGGAAATATTGGTGCACGAAGTCCAGCTTTAGGAACAAACAAAGGAAATCAGGAGAACTTTAGAGTCCCAGGGAATAGGACCCAAGCGTGTTCACACACACACACACACACACACACACACACACACACACACACGCACATGAACGAACAGACGCCCATTATAAACGCATGACAAAAGGGTGACTGTTCAGGGCTGTTTCACTAGTTTCACTGTGTTGCTGTTTCGGCTGGTGTACTGTTGTACCTACAACCTGCAATAAAGTGATCCCGTTGGCTGTAACCTTTCTCCGTGGTTCTCCGAGTCTCTTCATTTCAGTGTTTGCTGAAGTTGAGCATTTTCCTTACACTACTTGATACTCAAAACGACTCAACTTTTATTTTTATTTTGGAGGATTTAGTAACTGAAATCACTGTGGATGTTCAACCCGTGCAACTTAAGCTCAGTACTATGACAGCCGCTAATACAGTTATAGCAAGTAAAACCGCATGTGGTCTACAAGTTCGTGGATTCAACCAAAGCTACAGCGCAGCAGTGGCCTCATTTAAAACACCTTGCAGCTGAGTTACCACCACTACAGGACTGTGAAGTTGGATTGTTGATTGGTTACAACTGTCCATCAGCACTGGCGCCTTTGGAGGTCATCACAGGTGGCGAAAACGAACCATTTGCACAAAGGACCACACTTGGATGGAGCATTATAGGACCAACAAATCCTCATTTGGATAGACAAGGAAACCAAAGTTTTGTGCATCGTATTACAGTAAAGGAAACGCCACCAGCCACCGACGTGTTGAAAGTTCTTGAATCTGACTTCATTGAAAGGAGCTGTGATGTGTCTCAGGATGATGTCCAATTTATTCAGTTCCTCAGCAATAACATCCAACAGAAAACAGATGGACATTATGAGATACCCCTTCCTTTTAAGGGTAATGGTCCACCATTATTGCCATACAACAGGAAGCTGGCTGTTGTTCGACCTCACCATCTTAAGAAAAAGTTAAAGAACAATAAGCAGTATTACGACCACTACACAGCCTTTATGAAAGAAATTATAAGCAAAGGTGATGCAGAGCTTGCCCCCCCTGCTTCTCATGGAGAGACTGTGTGGTACATCCCTCATCATGGGGTGTACCACCCCAGAAAGCCGGGCAAATTGAGGGTCGTTTTTGACTGCTCAGCGAAGTATCGTGGTATTGCTCTTAACGACACTCTTCTGACTGGCCCAGACCTAATAAACTCATTAGTTGGAGTTTTGTGTCGGTTTAGAAAGGATGCAGTTGCTGTGGTCTGTGACATTGAAAAGATGTTCCACCAATTCAGTGTGTCACCTGAAGGGTGTAACTATTTGAGGTTTCTATGGTGGGAGGACGGGCAGTTGGAGAGGGAGCCTCAAGAATACAGAATGACTGTCCATCTCTTTGGTGCTGCCTCTTCCCCAGGATGTGCCAATTTCGGTCTGAAGTACCTGGCACAGCAACACAAAGCGGACTACCTTGCAGCATCAGCCTTCCTGGAAAAGAGCTTTTATGTGGACGATAGGCTTATCAGTGTATCTTCAGCCAAGGAAGCCAAGGAACTGATTGTCGAAGCACAGGAGCTGTGTAAACGTGCAGGGCTACGCCTTCATAAATTTGATTCAAATCAAAGGGAAGTGCTCTCCTGTTTAGCCATCTCAGAAAGAGCACCAACCACTGACTCAGTCAACTTCAATCCAAATGCGATCCCAGAAGGAGAAGTACTCGGCATTCAGCGGTCAGTGAGTAATGACACTTTGAGCTTTAATATCAATGCCAAGGACTTTCCCCCAACTCGTCGTGGTGTCCTGTCAGCTGTTGCCTCTTTGTACGACCCACTTGGTTTTGTTGCCCCATTCACTTTAACTGGGAAGTGTATTCTACAAGAGCTGTGTCACAGAGGCATTGGATGGGATGATTCACTTCCTGAAAACTTGTGTCCACGGTGGGAGGAGTGGAAGAATGGTCTTCAGAGATTGAAGGAAGTTATCATACCTAGATGCTACTGCCCTCAAGATTTTGGTAACATCAGCAAGGTTGAATTGCACCACTTTTCAGATGCCAGTAATACAGGATATGGAGCCTGCTCCTTCCTAAGATATAAGAATGACAACAACAAAGTTCACTGCAGTCTTGTCATGGCTAAGGCAAGGGTCGCACCCACTAAGGTTACAAGTGTTCCAAGACTGGAACTCTCTGCAGCGGTCACATTGGTCAGGATGAGTGTGATGCTGAAGAATGAGCTTGAGATGAAAATTGATGAAGAATTTTTCTGGACTGACTCTCAGGTGCTGCTGGCGTACATCAACAATGAGGCTCGAAGGTTTCATGTGTTTGTCGCGAATCGGGTTCAACTAATTAGGGAAAACACAAACCCCAGTCAGTGGCACTATGTTGACACAGCGCAGAATCCAGCCGACCACACTTCCAGGGGCCTTCGGGTGGTAGACATCTCCTTAACCAACTGGCTGTCAGGGCCCAAGTTTTTGTGGCAACCTGAAGTGCTCTCTATATCCGACCCTCCTACGGAGCTGCTAGTTGGTGACCCTGAAGTCAAGGCAGCGCAAGTGTTTACCACCAAGGTCAATGTGGGTAAGGATATTCTAAGCCGACTGAAGCGGTTTTCCAACTGGATAACGCTTGTCAAGGTGGTTGCAAGAATTAAAAGACTGGGGTCCCAGAGGAAACATCCTGGAGACCTTTTGACAGTCAAGGAACGTAATGAAGCAGCTGAGGTGATCATTAAACTGGTTCAAGAGTAGGCTTTCCCTCGAGAGCTTAAGTTACTTCAAGGAGGTTCTCAAGGCGACAGTCTCCCGAGCTCAAGTCCCCTTTTTTGTCTCAACCCCATTTTGGGAGGAGGACTGCTCAGTGTTGGTGAAAGACTGAGACGGTCAAGCCTGAGTTATGATGTTAAGCATCCAGTTATTCTTCCTAAAAACAACCACATTACTCAGTTGATTCTGTCTCATCATCATGTTCAGATCTGTCACCAAGGCCGAGTCAAACTTTAATGGAAGTTAGAGCAAATGGTTTTTGGGCCATTGGTGGGAGCAAAGCTGTCGCCAAGTTAATACATAAATGTGTGCCATGTTGCAAGGTCAGACGACCTGCTGAGGAGCAACAAATGTCCCAGCTGCCCAGAGAACATGTTGAAGTCTCAGCTCCTTTCTTGTTCTGTGGAATGGATTGCTTTGGCCCATTTGTTGTTAAACAAGGCCGCAAGGAGTGCAAGAGGTATGGCCTCATCTTCACCTGCCTGGCCTCTCGGGCTGTGCATCTCGAAATGTTGGAAGACTTATCCACAGATGCCTTCATTAATGCTTTGAAGTGCTTTATCAGCCTCAGAGGGGCCATCCTGCAGCTCCGTTGTGACCAAGGCACAAATTTTGTAGGAGCCAAAAATGAATTCCAGGAAGTGCTCAAGCAATGTGAAGTCAAGACTCTGGAAGCTTTTCTGACAGAATAGCCGGCCATTGAATGTCAATGGTATTAATGATCCCATGTCACCTGAACCTTTGACCCCAAACCACCTCATCTTGATGAAGTCTAAGGTCTCGTCACCACCACCACCGGAGCTAGCTGGGAGCGGCTAGAGGAGCGTTAGCCACAGCATGACCAGAGGGAAGCACAGCCAGTTAGCCTCCGCTAGCTGGCTGTGCCCCGGCTCTCTCTCCAACCGGAGAACAGGGGCTAGCTGGGAGCGGCTAGCTCTGAGCTAGCTCCGGCTCTCGGATCCAACCGGAGCACCGAGCCCTGGTTTGTTATTCAGGTTAAAGTGGGAAGAAGCAGCGGGTCTGTCGGGCAGCTGAGTGAAGTGGAGCCTGAGGAGGAAACACCGGGACCGTCTGAATGTAATAGTCCGTGGAGGTGCTGCGGTGCTCGGCTGCAGAGATAGGAAACCCCTCGGCTGACAGGATGTACCACTCTCTCACTCCACTCTCTCTCACACAGGTGCAGAACGTACGTGCTACTTGGCCGTCGGATGTAGTCTGTGTAGTGTGTTCAAATGCACTGACACAGGGCGACGTGAGGCGACTTAGACGACGCAACAGTCAGCTTCGTTGCCGCTAGTTCTTTGACGTTGGTTTGGTGTGTCAGGGCCTTAAGTCGCTATCACGTGACAAGGGGCAGGACAAAGCATCAGTATTTGACAACCTGGGAATGAGAACAGGTTGAACATTCAGGTTTGGGACCTATGAGAATACAATTTAAGACTTTCTGCCCCTGGCAACTCCCACTAGTGACAAAAAAGCTGAATTTATCTGAACTTTCTGAAGCTACCAGCCCATAAACCTAATTCTGCAAGCCCCAACAAGTTAGTGGCAGCTACCCTGCTACAGGCCCGGCCAAATTATTTCATTCTACAAGTTGATCAGAGTTGTGAAATGAAGGTGTTGCTACAGGTATCCAGCGGTTTTTAAGTAAACCCTGTACATTTTCTGCATTGACAGTGTTAGTGACGGACAGTTGGAGCACTTCATGGATGAAACTCTGTTGTATATCTGGTTCTATGATAAAATGTCAAAAATACAAGATTCTGTACATAAAAACACATGAGTTAGCTACAGCTTCTGCAATTCTGTTGCATTGGCCAATGAAAGTAAGCAGAAATAAATGCTCAGTAGAAAGTACTTTATACAAGTAATTTAGTTTCACTTTTGGATATGATTTTGATTTCAAATTTCATACATGACTGAAGACATATTTTGGTCATTACTGAAAACTATGAGATGAGATGAGTTTTGTTGCTTCGAGTTTTAGCACAGTTCCTATTTCCAAAAGGAATTTTCTTTGCCGTACTGCCATGCAAAAAAAGACAGTTTAACTTCTTATCTATGTTTTTGCAGGCATGACACTGTGGGATTACAAAGACCTGGAAAAAGATATAAGAAAAAGAAAAAAAACTAAAAGTGCCTTTGAGATAGTTGCATCTGAATCAATTCAGGATAAATCTTCAGCACTAAATGTTGAAGCCTCTCTGAAAGCAAGTTTCTTGGGCGGACTGGTGAAGGTTGATGGATCAGCCAAATACCTGAACGATCAGAAGGCCTCCAAAAATCAGACCAGAGTAACAGTGAAATATGAAACTACCACAAAGTTTCAGGAACTGTCCATGAATCATCTTGGAAGAGGCAATGTGAAGCATCCATATGTCTTTGATAAAGGATTAGCAACACATGTAGTCACAGCTATTCTTTATGGGGCACAAGCCTTCTTTGTCTTTGACCGTGAAGTGTCCGAAAAGAAAGACCAACAAGACATTGAGGGCAACTTGAAGGTGATGATCAAGAAGATTCCCAAAATTGTGATAGAGGGTGAAGGTTCACTGAAAATGGAAGACAAGGACAGAGAAAATGTTGAGAAATTCTCCTGCAGATTCTTTGGAGACTTTTCCCTTCAGAAGCCTCCTACATCCTTTCAGGATGCGGTAGAGGTCTACCAAAGTCTGCCAAAATTGTTGGGAGCCAACGGAGAAAATGCCGTACCAGTGAAGGTCTGGCTGTTGCCACTGACGAGTTTTGATTCTTCTGCTGCAAAACTCGTGTGTCAGATAAGTATAAGATTAGTTCATGAATCACAGAGTGTCCTGGAGGACTTCAGTGAGCTGGAAATGAGGTGCAATGATGCACTGAGAATCACCACTGCACAGCAGTTCCCACAGATCAGCAAGAAGATTAAAACTTTTAAAGAAATGTGCTCAGAGTTCAAGCTGGAATTCCAACGAACCTTGGCAAAGAAACTTCCAGCAATCCGAGGAGGAGGAGAAGAGGAAGCTGAGCTCGCAGAGATCCTGAAGAAGAGACATTCTTCTCCTTTCAACAGCAAAGACCTGAACGAGTGGATGAACTGTAAAGAGAGAGAAATCTACACATTAAAGTCTTTCACCAACATGATGAAAAACACCAAGATCGTTCCATCTCAAAATCACCTCTACAAAGAAATTCACAGTGCAGAGCATGCAGTGTGTTTTGTTTTCACCTCACTGGGAAGTGCCGAACCCTTCCTCTCAGCGTTATCAAACTACTTAACAGAAACACCCAAACCAGACGAACCTCGAGATGCACATACTGATGATGTAGAGAGGGAACAATGGTACACCTCAAAAGAAGTTTTAGATGCAATGAGTCACAAAGCAAAGCTCTTCAGTGACTTTGCAGAGGCCAACAAGGAGAACAAGAACATTAAGTTCTTAACAGTTGGTTCAACAAATGAGACACAGAAAGGTTCAAGCATCTACCTTTATAAAGACGGCTTTTCAGTCAGTGAGAACTTTGAGCCACCTTCAAAGCCTGAAACAGTGACAGTCACTGAAACAAACCACAAGAGTGTGACACTGAAGATTTCTCCACCAAAGTTTGGAGCAGAGAACATCACCTCCTACTCTGTTGAGTACTGTGTCAGTGGAGACGATGGATGGAAACAGAAGACGGCATCAGAAGCTGAAGAAGTCACAGTGAGTGATCTGAGTCCTAACACAGAGTACATGTTCAGGTGCAGAGCAGTGACCTCAGCAGGTGTTGGACCAGCCAATGAAGTCAGTGGTTCCATTAAAACCTTACCCTGCAGCCCTCCTGGGAAACCTCAAGTTGAACAATACTCAAGTGAGATATCAGTCAGCTGGGAGAAACCTGCTGAGGTTGGACAGAATGTCCACATTTTGAGCTACATCGTGGAGTACGCCAAAAAAGACAACAGTCTGAAAGAGGAAGATCTCCAATGGAGCCAAAAGATGGCAGGAGCTGAGAGGGTGATCATTTCAGGTCTTCAGCCAGAGACAGAATATGTTGTCAGGGTCAGATGTGATTGTGGTGAAGCTGGAGGAAGCAAAGAAAGCATCACTGTTACTGTCTGCACAACAAAATCTACACCCCTCACAGACTTCCTCAAAAGTATAAGTGTAAAGATAAGTTCTGAATCTCCCTCAGTTTACAAACTGCCTCTGGATGAAGAAGAAATGGACATAGATGGATGCCGAAGATTCAGCTGTGGCAAAGAAAGCACGAGGAAAAATTGCACAATAATGCTTCTTGGAGAGACTGGATCAGGAAAGTCCACTCTGATCAATGCAATGATCAACTACATTGTTGGTGTAGACTGGGAGGACAATTTCAGATTCAAACTGATTGATGAGGATCAGTCACGATCACAAGCTGACAGCCAGACCTCTGAAGTCACTGTGTACAAAATCAACCACCAGGAGGGGTTTGAAATCCCCTTTTCTCTGACCATTGTGGACACACCTGGGTTTGGGGATGCGAGAGGAACAGGAAGAGACAAAGAGATCACAGAGCGAATCCGAAGACTTTTCACGTCTGTTAATGGAGTCAGTGAGATTGTTGCAGTGTGTTTTGTTACACAGGCCTCTCTTGCACGACTAAATCCAACACATCGATATGTGTTTGACTCAGTGCTCTCCATATTTGGTAACGATGTGGCAGAGAACATTCAGACACTGGTGACTTTTGCAGATGGCAAGCAGCCACCGGTTCTTGAGGCGATAAATGTCTCTGGGCTTTCATGTCCAAAGAATGACACTGAACTTCCAGTTCACTTCAAGTTCAACAACTCTGCATTGTTTGCAGACAACAGAAGCAGCAGTGACAGGGCCTGCGATGAAGACTCTGACGATGATGATGACAACTTTGATGAAATGTTTTGGAATATGGGTGCCAGAAGCATGGAGAAGTTCTTCACTGCTTTGGGTAAAATGAGGACCAAAAGCTTGTTGATGACCCAAGATGTTCTACAAGAACGAAAGCAGCTTGAAACAGCCATTGAAGGTTTTCAGCAGCAAATTAGAGCTGCATTAGCACAACTTGAAGAAAGTGAGACAACAGAGGATCAGACTGAAGAGCCCGAAACAGCCACGACTTTCAATGAAAGCTTTGAGATTGAGGTGGAGGTTCTTAAGCCAGTCAAAAAACAGCTCACAAAGGAAGGAGAGTACATTACCAACTGCCAGAAGTGTTCAATGACATGCCATTACCCGTGTATGATAGCAGATGATAATGAAAAACGTGACTGTGAATCAATAGATAGAACAGGGATGTGCACTGTCTGCCCTGGAAAATGCATTTGGAGTGTGCATGTCAACCAGACATACAGATGGGACTATGTTCAAGTAAAAGAGAAGCAGACACTGCAAGAGCTCAAAGACGAATGCAAACAAGCTACAAAAGAACAGAGGCAAAAGACAGAGATCACTTACACAGCTCACTCTTACGACATGATCGTGTCCCTCATGGATCAGTCAGCTCACTCTGTAACTCGTCTGCAAGAGGTCGCCCTGAGGCCTAAACCTGTGATCACTCCAGAGGACATCGACATGCTGATTGAAGGGGAAAAGTCAGAAGCCAAAGAAGGTTACCAGGCTCGAATTCAGTCTTTGGAGGAAGTGCAGACCTATGTAAAAATCATGTCCATGGTAAATGGATTTCCACTCTTTGACTCTGATTCGGATTCTGAGCCTATTATGGTGTCTGTTTGTGAGTCTGACTCTGAGGAAAACCAGGAGAAGTGCAAATTCATGTAGATTTTAGGAAGACAGATCGTTTGGAGGTCTGCAGTCATGTTAGCAGCACTGTGAGCTTGTCATTACAGCTAAAACCACAATAAATGGATGAATGAAAAAGCCAAAGAAATAGCTGAGCCATGGTATGGACATTGGTATGTACACATGCTTCAATTAAAGTTAGTCTGACGTGATTTTGTAAAACATGTTCATTATAATTATGTCTTAACTTGTTATTACAAACTGCTAAATTAAATAAATTCGTTCTTTGGGATCTGTGAATGCTTTAAATGTCACAGCAGTTCATTCAACTGTTTCTTATTGGTGAAGAACCACACTGACCTGGATGTCATCTCGACATAACCTGAATATTGTTTAAATATGGAAAATTGCAGATGTGACAAAATAATGAAGCACCGGTGCCACTAGTTGTTGTCACACCGATGTTCTTTCCTCTTATTTTTGTTAATAAAACTATTAAGTACTTAAAATATATATTTATTATTTTGAATCACTCTATAATCTGCTAAGGGGATATGCTTAAAAACTATTGTAATTTTTACTTCTCCACGTCAGTCGGAGGTTTTATGTTTTCATGTCGTCTGTATGTCCACACATGAAAGCGGTAGAACGCCTCAAGGGAATGTCTCCAAATTTGGCACAAACATCCACCTGGCCTAAACAATGAACTGATTCGAATTTGGCAATCAAAGGTCACCGTGACCTTGCGTCCATCTCATTCTCGTGAATGCAATATCTCAAAAACAACTTCAAATTTGGCACAAACATCCACCTGGACTTAATGTGATACTTTGCTGATTTCCAATCAGCAAAGTATCACAACAATGTGGGTAGTGTGTGTGTAAATGAACTGTGGCAAATCAATAAAAGAGGTAGTTGAACTTCGTGGCACTACATAAATGATTTGATGTCCTCCACTCAGGTTTTCACCACACCACAGCACTGAGACTGCTCTTATTGATGACTTCAGTGACTTCCACTTAAACACAGATGGTGGCAGAATCTCAGTCATAGTATTACTGTATCTCAGTGTTCTGCTTTGTGACCCCAGAGTCAAGACTAAACATTAAATCAAATATTTATTCATTTCTTAAGCTGCACTGTAGCTTTTAGTTGTTGTTGTTTTTTTAAAGACAAATAACATACACAACATATAGCAATACCCCGCACACCACATAACCCTAACCCTCCCCTTAAGGTTTAATTTAAAATTTAAATTAAAGGTTTGTAGTTTTCATTTAGATATTAATCTTTCTATCATCCAGTATGTTTTAATTTTAAAATTCTGAAATATTAAGCTGGGTGTTTATTTGCCATTTTTGTGTAAATGCTTTGCCAAATAATATTGCAATGTTACTGATCTCTGATTTGCTGTCCCCTAAAATTTTTGTTTGTAAGTTGATTGTTTATTTTCGTAAATCATTATCCACCTTTGGGCTTTATCCCAAAATGAGGCAACAACGGGACAATATCACAGATGCAAAACTGATTCCTCTTCGTCACTGCAAAACCTACACAAACAAGTTAGTTCAAGGCCACAAATAGATAGCATCTTGTTAGTGGGTAAAAAGTTATATATTATTTGTAGTTATATTATGCATATAGATGCATCTTGGGTGGTGTTGTAGATAATATTAAATACATCTCCCATGGAATTATTATATTAATTGAGTCTTCCCACTTATTTACAGTATTACTTGGATTTATAATGATGTTAACTAAGTTATATTTCTATATTATCAATTGTATTATCATTCATCCATGGTATAGCATTTTTCCAAACATTGGACATTGATACAAAAATGTTATTTTATTCTAGTGGTGTGCATACTGGGCTGTATACTCATTATCTTACTGTTGCTATCTGTTAAGTCATTTACAAATATAATATTTGTATTTAATAACTGTTTATTTACATAGGGGCGACCTTCTGTCAACAGATTACTACTGAACCATAATATTTGTTGCAACTTGCTGTCTAGTTTATCTGGTGGATGATATTGGTACTGCAGCCATTTTGCAATAGCATCGTCAATGAAAGCTGACATCAAGGAAAATAAATCATTTTTTGGCTGAATGTAAGTGGTGACTTTTAACTGTATGGATGGAAAGAGTTATCCTGATTACTGTCATGATGCCAGCTCCCCAGCTATAGCCTCCTCAAGACATGTCCAAGGCCTGGCCCGGCGCTGACCAATTTTTAACGGCCCTCTGCTTAACCTTCAAAATACACCACATGTGGCCCACCACACAACATCGATTCATCAAGCAAGATCAATCCACATTTTCTTCCTATATTCCTTTTTTTTTTTTTTACTGCACTGTAACTTTGATTCTTGTAATTCAGACCTGTCTTAGTATATTTTAACTTTTCATTTTCTGTTCTCTAGTTCTTTAATGAATTGTTTTTATATGTCCTTTTATAATGTGTTTCTTTTTGCACCTTGTCTTGGTGCTGTTGGTGTTTTATGTAGAGCAACTTGAATTGCCTTGTTGCTGAAATGTGCTGTATAAATAAAGTTGCCTTGCCTTATTGTGGCTGTTCTATTATCATTAGCTATGAAAGCATCACCACTAAGCATTTGAACCCACGGTGGCTCTACCAAATATGACAAATGTGTTACACCACAGGAGCTCAAGAACAGCTTTAATACAACACGCAGCCAGCACAACCCTATCACTTAACTGCACACACATAATCTCTGGATGCAGTTAGTGTTACACCCATTTTAATCTAATGTATCATAACCTTCAGTCATGACAACTAAAGTACAGCCATGGCTACAGCCACAGTTAGTGACAGTAGCACCCGACGCTATATTATCCCTTGGGTATAGCCAGGTGCAGCTATAGTCTGTCTCAGTAAGCCTCAGCAGCTGCAATGATGACTTGTACCTGAGCAGCCATAGCTGAGGATGCACCCACATATGCTGTGGCCAATAGGCAGGGTAAGCTACATACTTTGTTGCACATCTTAAAGTTGTTATAACTTACTTACTGTTCGGTCCAAAAGGTTGTCCAGATTTTGGGCTATTTAAGAAATGAAGGTCATGTTTAATGGTTTGAGGTTGATGCCAGCAGTGTGAAGGCTGAAGAGACGTTAGCTGCAGAGCCAAAGTACATAATAACACATCAGAGGGCAATAGACAACACTTGAGGCAGTATTACTTCATATTACATATTATTTATTGTCATTTAATACTTTCTCAATCATTCAGCAGAAGCCAACTTTTTACTACAGAACAATAAAATGCAACTCTATACACATCAATGGTGTTACTGGTGTTACTGGTGTCAGGAAGTTAATGGTTTCAGCACAAAATGTGGTCATGCTTAAACATTCATCACCACACATGGTAAATCTTTATTCATTTATTTTTTGCAAACAGCACATGTAAATAATTCCTGCAGGAATACAGTTGTACAAAAGAAAATGGTGAGCAGTTTCATTCTTTGTCTCAGACACATTCATGCTTAAGCTTTTCTTGGCCAAAGTATTTTAAGTCAGAGTCTCTCACTATGGAGATGCACTGTGTTTCTCTCATGACTCTCAGGGACTGAACTCATTGCTTCCAGCTTGGCATTGCCTCACATTTTTCATTCAGTCAGCATGTCATCGTACTCTGGAGTGCAGGGAGCATTTCCCTTGATTTCTGCAGTGAGCAGAAGGACAGTGATAGTGGATTACAAGTATTTAACAGAATAATAATAATAATAACAGAGTTTATAAAATGCCTGCATCGTTTCTTGTTGGTGGCAACTAAATACATTGTGTTAATATTGTGGCCTGTTAGTAGCTGCGACAGCTGGATGGCTTGTTCGTAATTAAATTCCCCAGGTAAAAAAACAAATACAGCAAGAACTACGAGTAAAGTGACAATATGTTTGTAACTTCTGCTTATTCATTCATTTAGCATTAAAAACAACCACAACAACAAAACAGAAACACAAAGAAATCACACACGCCTTTCCTCCAGTAGCTGTCTGAGCTGAATAGAGAGCCATATTCCTGACTTCACTCCCTGTCTAGTTACTGTTCCACTGCTTTCTGTAACTCAGTACATGCTCAGCATTTCTGTTAAGCTTTACTTTTTATGTTCTAAGACAAATCAGCTCCAATGCATTAGTTGCGAAAACAAATTGAAACCTTTGTGATTTAAACAACAATTACTCTGTGAGTACAAAAAAACTACAGGTCCCATGAGCACAGGCACTCATCGTAACTTGGTTGTCTCAGCTATACGTCTTGATTCCCCCCTGGGCCTTGATCAAAATCACTCACAGTCCTGTCTTGTTCTTTATTTATACATGTCAGAATGGTCAGAGGAGTTTCTCTCCTCTTCCTACTTTAGCCATGAGCTGTGCGTTTTCTCTCATGGCCATCAGGGACTGAACTCGTTGCTTCCAGCCTGGCTTGGCCTCAGATTTCTCTCCCTCAATAAGCATGTCAATGTACTCTGAAGTGGAGAGAGGATCTGGCTTCAGTGCTATCTCTTTAAGTCTGTTTAGACACTGAGCAGACATCTCCATAAATTTCACCACCTGTGTGTGCACATTATCATATGCAGCCCTCAGCTTTCCAATCAGTGCCTCAACAGGTGCCTTTTCCTTGTTGGCCTTTAGGTACTTTTCTTTCAGCTCTGTCACTGTTCGTTTTTCTTTAACCTCCTTATACTCCCATGAGTACTTCTGATTATGATGTACATTCCAGTAACATTTGCCTCGACACTGAGTACATTTTCCATCTGGTCCTATTGCAGCACAGCCAGCCTTATCTGCATCATTGGGTATTTTACAGGGATAGTGACAGGTGACGTGACACTGCTGACAGTTGGTGATGTAATTTCCAGTACCAGAAATGTCTTTTTGAAAAGGCTTTGTGACAGTGACTTCAAACTCAAACTTCTCATTTCTGCTGATCTCTGCCTCGTGCTCTTTCAGTTTTTCAGTTGTCTCTTTTAACTCTTCGAGCTTAGCTAACCCAACTCTAACCTGTGTCTGCAAATTTTCAACTGAAGTCTCGAGCTGCAGTCTTTCTCTGAGGACCTCTTTTGTCATGGTCAAGCTTTTGGTGTCCATGACATTTAAAGCAGCAAAGAACCTCTTCATGCTTTTTGTCCCCATGTCCCAAAACATCTTACTGAAGCTTTCATCTTCGTCATCGTCACTCATGCCACCTTCTGCAGATGATTTGTTGTCTGTAAACAACGCCGAATTATTGAATTTGAAGTGAAGTGGCTGCCCCTCTTTTGTTTGAGGACACGGGACACCTGAGGCTTTGATTGCCTCAAGAACTGGTGGTTTCTTGCCGTCTGCAAACGTCACCAGAACTCTGATGTTTTCTGCAATATCTTTGCCAAAGATTGAGAGCACAGAATCAAACACATATTTCTGTGTTGGTGTGAGTCGGGCCGAAGCAGCCTGAGCTACGAAACACACAGCATCAATGTGACTGACACCAAGCTCAGCAGAGAAGAGATTACGGAGCTGTTCTGTGATCTGTTTGTCTCTTTCTATGCCTCTTGTATCTCCAAACCCTGGAGTGTCAACAATGGTCAGTGAGTGCTCTATTTTAAACCCCTCCTGGTGGTTGAGTTTGTACACAGTGACTTCAGATGTCTGACTGTGAGCTTGTGATTTTGACTGATCCTCATCAACTAACTTAAAGCGAAATGAATCCTCCCATTTAACACCCAGAATGTAATTGATCATCCCATTGATGAGAGTTGACTTTCCAGTACCAGTGGCTCCGAGAACCATAATGGTGCGATTGGGTTTAGTTACTTCTTTCCCGAAACTGAAACGCTTGCACCCTGTGACATTGATTTGTTCTTTTTTTAGGGTAATTTTATAAACAGGCAGAGACCCTGTCTGGGGTTTTAGCTGTGTGCTTTTTTCTTTAACAGCATCAGCAAGACGTTTGGGGCTTTTTGAAAAAAGTCCAGCCATAACAGCCTGCACTTCTGCACACAGTTTTGAAATACTGAATTTACAATCAGATGATACCAGGACCAACCCTCTGGGAGGTAGTAGCTAGTTCTAATCAGAAAACAATAGTTGGACTTAACGTCTGCAGTAAAAGTGTACGTTTTCTGCTCTTGAAGAAAATGAAGTATTCTCAGGTCAACATCTGCAAAAGATAAAATATACAGAAATTAAAGTTCAAGCTTCATTTCCTTCATTGTGTATTTCCTATTGCTTGTGCATGATTAAAACTAATACAGGCTCAGACCACCATAACTAATGTTAAAATGAAGTCAGGCAAAAATACAGTGTATGTCAAGAAGCAATATTAATTAATGTGGAAAAAAATATTTTCCCTTATAGCACAATATGGGACAGTGGGCCCCTTGCAGCAACATCTTCTTAAATTTCTCTTATGTTTTCTCTTAATCTTTTGGTAAAGAAAATATAAGAGAAGTCACCTCCAAATGCACCAAAAGTTCTTTACCATCAAAATCTGCTCTTACCCAGGTGTGTTCAATGATGAATCCCACTTGATCATCAGTCACCCAAAGACTCTGACATATGCTCAAGATTGGAGAGGTGCCACCAAAAAAGGCTGTAAGAAAGAAGAAATTCAGCAGTGGTGAAACTGACATACTGTTATATAAACTTCAAGTAAATGTGATTTTTACTGTCAGTAGTGGTGTTACAGGAAAATCAGAAACTGAGCAATTACAAAACATTTGCCACGTCCGCAGGAGTGAACTAAGTATTTAGATCCTTCACTTGAGTAGAAGCACTGATAACACACTGTAAAAAATACTCTGTTACTCGTAAAAACTCTGCATTCAAAATTTTACTTATGTAAGTACAATCAGGGAAATGCTTTGAAGTGTTGAAGTAAGTAAAAGTACTCATGCAGCATTTTAAATAAGTTTAATAGATTAAAGTAATTAAACTAATTAAAATGGAAAACAACAAGTCCTTACATAATTTATATACAACAAGCTGGACCATAACGTTACATTCCAACACTGGTCATCAGAGGGATGCACAATTACTGAAATAACAGTAATTGGGATCATTGGACCAAGTATCGTAGTATTTCTCTGGCCCTGAATTACTTTAAACCAGTATCTAAAAGTATATAGTATTTATGCATTTTTTTAAACATAAAATGTATTTTTACCTTGTGTTGGACCACAATCACAATGTTTTCCTCTTATCTTAGTCAGAGCGCTCTCAGCCACTTGTAAAATTTTCACTCACCTAAGAGAAAAGGGAAAATAAAGAAATATTGGTGAATCCCAGAATTGGGGAAAATTTGTGAAAACAAGAGAAAATCTGTTCGTACATCGTTTCTTGTATGAGACCTAATGTTTCTTGGTCCAACTGAGAGATTCCAATCAGCAGCTGGCAACAGAGCAACAAACAGCAGTAAAAGACCAAAGTTGACATACACTTAAGTGGTGCCCAGAAACATCATAGAATAGCAGAATGTATTGCCAGGCTTTTATAAATATTGTGTGAAAGGAAGCAACACCACATTGCACACTGTGTATGTGTGTGTATGTGTGTGTGTGTGTGTGTGTGTGTGTGTGCAGTGCATAAAAAAGGAGCTACAGACTCAGCTGAAGCAGCACTCGTCCTCCCCTCCTGATCCCTCTTGGAGCAACATCTTCTTAAATTTCTCTTATGTTTTCTCTTAATTTTTTGGTAAAGAAAATATAAGAGAAGTCACCTCCAAATGCACCAAAAGTTCTTTACCATCAAAATCTGCTCTTACCCAGGTGTGTTCAATGATGAATCCCACTTGATCATCAGTCACCCAAAAACTCTGGCATATGCTCAAGATTGGAGAGGTGCCACCAAAAAAGGCTGTAAGAAAGAAGAAATTCAGCAGTGGTGAAACTATGGGGTCAGATCAGTCTCATAATGAATGAACTCACGCAGGGTTTTTCACGAATGCACACGCTCTGCTTCACAAATATTATTTTGAGGCACACTTGTAATATCAATTCACAGATCATGCGAATCGCTGAATGTGCATTTACAAACTGCTTCTCATTTGTGAACCTCTCTACATTTGTGAGAGAAATCTGTGTGGTGAATTTTGAGACTCCTCTGATGTCGGAAGTCAACGAATGTCACCATTGGCTGATACATCTGTCAATCAAATTTATGATTCTGATTGACAGATTCATCAGTTAATCAGATATGTTCGCTTTCAGCCAATAATAATAAAATAAAAATAATATTTGTGAAGCACAGCGTGTGCATCCGTGAAAAACCCTGCGTGAGTTCATTCATTATGAGACCTGGGGATAAAAGGAACAGTGAAACACTTTTGGTCTCACAGAATTTCTATTGTATTTTTTACAGAGTGAATTACTGTTCAAAAAAGGTCTTAAATTACTGCTTAACAGCGTACTGTATATAATAAATTGTGAGTAATTTTCTAGACTATAACGCATTCCAAAATGATGTGATGTGTAAAACGTGGGCAGCTATTATTCAAGCTAAGTGTCATGACTTAAAGCCAATCAGCCAATCAGGTTGTCACTACGAGATTTTAAATCTGTTCTCTCCTCTGCCGCTTTCAGCTGTCATTCTAGGCAGATTCGCCGCCCCTCCTCCACCCGTTCACCTCCAGCCGTTGTATCCAAGGTCAAAGAGTGCCTGAACAGGTGCCTCAGCCTTTGTGACTTTCAGGTACTTATCTTTCAGCTCTTGCACTGATCTTTTTTCTTTTGTTTTGCCTCTACAGCTGGTGGTTGCTGGTTGTCTGCAAATGTCACCAGAGCCTGATGATGTTTTCGGCTACATCTTTGGCAATGATCGAGAGCACAGAATCAAACACATCTGGTAAGACGGGGGAGATGCCCCCGTTAAGAGTGAAGTCAGTTAACTGTAAAATTAAATAAAATGTTTGGATATGATTTTAGCATGTGCAGGAATGATGATGCATAAACCAACACACTGTTGGAAGGAATTGGTAGAGTAGTCAATTTTGCTGTCATAGCACAAAAATTGAAATCTTCTAAAGGTGCGTCTTGTCCCACTATTGGGGCAAGTATGGAGATATATTTGTGTCTTTATTACATGCGAGAAAATAAATGATATGAGAGGGAAAAAAAATGTTTGAGAGAAAAAATGATTTCCAAGAAAAAAGACTCTCTCAAAAACATTATTTGGTCTTCCCCTCTTGGAAATCATTTTTTCAATCTCAAATTATTATTTTTTATATTCTATGACAAAATACTTTCTCTCAAAACTTTTTTTAGTCTCAAATATTATTATTTTTTGCTATCAGTGTGAAAACTTTTTCTCTCAAATATTTTTTTTTCTCTCAAACATTTTTTTCCCTCTCATATCATTTATTTTCTCGCATGTAATAAAGACACAAATATATCTCCATAGGCAAGATGCCAAAAACATGTTTGTGAGGTCACTGTGACCTAAAATAAAATCATGCAGTCATGTTCAGGCACCGACAACCTTCAGCATCACATAAACAGAGTAACAGCTCAGTGTGTTCAGCAACTTACCATTCAGTTTGTCTCTGATCAGGAGGGGAGGACGAGTGCTGCTTCAGCTGACTCTGTAGCTCCTTTTATGCACTGCACACACACACACACACACACACACACACACACACACAGTGTGCAATGTGGTGTTGCTTCCTTTCACACAAGTCAGCCCATTTCCCCGAAATACCAACCTGCAAAATTAAAAGTGAAAGCAAATTGCTGCATTTTACACACTCATGATTATAAAAGCTACAGAAAATATTGTGAGCAGTATTTATTGGAACGACTTTGCAAAGCGTCCTGTATTATTGTCTGTTTTAAATGTATGCCCTGACATCACAGAGGCACACAGACACTGGTGGAGGTGTACCACTGAGTGTACTGAGTGTAATCAGAGTCCTGTAGATTCTGATTGTTTAACCAGAGACTTTAGGTATGATTTACTTGATGTAAACAATGCAATAATGAATGCAGGGTGTAACTGAACATCACATAAATCATCCTTTGGGCAGCTATACCAAAAGGTACAGAAAATAAAAGGAGTTATAGAAGTTCAGAAGTCCACATTTTACCTTTGAATGGATTTTTATAAAGCACTTGACTTTACTGAGAGAAGTTTGCAGAAGGTATGGGAGTAACATTTACACATTTTTGCTACATTAACAGCATTGTGAAGAAAAAACGGTTTTGTTTCTTTTGACCAGGCAAATATCCATCAGGGATCTAACCGTCAGTGTTGATAAATTTGGGCTTTGAAGTCGATGTGCATCATCGATGCTGATTCTACATCAGCCTTGCACCTAAATGTGATGAGCATATAACTATTCTCCCACTGATTCACACATTCATTGTCTCCTCAGGAGGGAGGGTAATAACTTTGCTGATCCTCTGACTTTTCATCTAGCGCCATTATCAGGTCAACACTGGTCCAGAAGTCACAAGGTTAATGATCAAATGCCTGCAAAAGTAATGATATTCAGGGATGTTCTGATCTGAGACAATCAAGGCATCTTCTCACTGATTGGGACCGACTATTTTGAGCTTCATAGAGCCTGATCTGATCCTGTGTTTTACATCAGCGGTCACACAGGTGCCTTTACTTGGGAAGCTTTTATGCACAGTGACACAAAATGTGCTGCCATCATCGTCTGAGCCCCTCCCATAGCGAAACAATATATATATATATATATATATATATATATATATATATATATGTATGTATACATATATGTATATACATATATTTATTTATTTATTCATATATAAATCTCCCTCTCGCCCTCTCAGGGTGGTATCTGTATCATCCTCAAGGTCAGGGGCCTCATTTATAAAAGAGTGCTTAAGATTCATACTAAAAGTTGACGTGCGCCCAAAAGCTGAAAATGGCGTGTGCCAAAAAATAATCTGATTTATAAAACCGCAATGTTCTCTTTATAAATGACAGACCTCCTGGAGTTGTGCGCACCCAGATCCGCCTCATATTCCGCCCTCTACACGCCCCAGTTCAACCATAAATGGTCATGCAAATCACCTCATGAATGCGATCTGCATATAAATAAGCCGGCATGCGAGTGTTCTCTCGTTGCGAGTCACGGCGACAGGTGTGAGAAACGAACCAAAAAACGGAATTTCTCTGAGACTGAGGTAGAGACCCTTTAACGGGAGGTGGAGGACTGAAGAAAGATTTTATTTGGTGGCCACAGCAGCGGGATCACTAATAAAAGAAAGCGAGAAAAGTGGCAACACATCAACGCTGCTGATGCTGTCAGCTGTGTCTGTGGGACTGCAAGTGGTCTGATCTAAAGGTAGACCAAATATTTCTACTCCTTTACCAACATGTAGTTAATGTGTTGCTTTTAAATTTGAGGAAGTTTGACATTGATGTGCGACATAAAGAATCACATTTATTAAAGGTGGAGGCAAAAAGGAGGATGTGCCAGTGCCATCTTGCGCAATTACGCACGAGGGTCACCGCAGTATTTATATGTTTATGGCAATCAGTCTGATCAGACTCCCGGCCTGAATTACAGCATGAACCAGTGGTATCCCTGTCCCAAAATACAATGTGTAATTTGAAATACAATTCAAAGATGAAAGTGTAATAGGCGAACATGTTTCTTCATGCCGGTTTTGTAATGAACAGCACATGTCTAAGTAGGGCTGATGAAATGAGTGTAACGGTTGTGCTTAATGGCTGTATTTCGAGATTTGAGAAATGCACTGGAAATATTTAGCTAAATAAATAAATATATTCCATGCAGTCGCGCCGTCCTCCCCCCCTCCTGCGCTCACAGAGTGGACAATGAGACGTTAGAGGCAGTGCAGATTAAATACGTATTTAGAAAGAATTTCAATTCAGGATTTGAGTTTGTTTTACAACGTTTTAATGAAACAATTATCACTCACTCCAAGCGCAGTATAAGGCTGCTGCTTTCAATGATAACGTGGATCTAAGGTGGATATAGCGTGACATTAAATTTGTGTGAGACATCAATAAAAATCTGACTCCACTTCTCCACCTCGCCGTCTGCGTCGCCACTTCCCAGTGTCTCCAAAATGTGTGCACGCATGACTCAGAGTTTGCTTACAGGTGCGCACATTCTCCCACCAAGTTTATTTTTATAAATCACAACCTTTGCGTGGGAAGTGGCGTACGCCACTTTCAAGCCCTGTTTTGGTCCTTAAGCAGTATCTAAAGAATGCCTCAATGGAATTTCTTCAAATTTGGCACAAACGTCCATTTGGCCTCAACAATGAACTGATTCGAATTTGGTGGTTAAAGGTCACTGTGACCTTGTGTCCATTTCATTCTTGTGAATGCAATATCTCAAAAACAACTTCTTTTCAAATTTGGCACAAACGTCCACCTGGACTTAATGTGATACTTTGCCATTTTTTGACCAGCTTTGTATCAAAACAATGTGGGGAGTATGTGTAAAGGAACTGTGGTAAACTTGCCTCCATCTAACCAGTGCCCAGATATCCCTCCTTGTCCCCTAATGAAACTCTGCCGTAGGGCTGGGCGGTATACTGGTTTGTACCGAAAACTGGTCTTTATTTTTGTTATGATACGGCAATACTGGTGAATAGCCCAATCCAGGGTTCGAACTATGTGGGAGCCAGTGGGAGCTGAGTTCCCATAAAGAGGGCATTAGCTCCCATGAAAGCTGTAAAACCATACATCTGTGGGGGTCTCTAACAAAACTTTAACAACCACTATTTTATCACAAATTATGTATTTTTCAGTGTAATGAGTATTATTTACGTTAGCAAGATAAATAACTAGTCCAAAATAAGGACATGTTTTCCAAAAGAACGACGATATTCTCCCGTGAATGACAGGCCTTTGGCTGCAATTACGGCGCCAAGACACCATGGGGTGCCGTAGGCCTGTAGCCTATATGTGTTGTTATATGTGCTGTAGATGTGATGAAATAGAGCTCCGGTAGCTGACATCACGCAATCCTGGCATGCAACAGTCAAAATCAAAACAATGCCATATTGGCAGGAAAGTGCGCTGTTCAACTGACTGCCAATAGGACAGCTAACAGCTAACTCGTCTCTTCTTCGGGCTGTATTAATATAAAAGTGAACATGGTGGACAGCTGTTGTGCCCTTGGGTGTCAGAAAAGTCGATACGTGAAGGGGAGAGCATTTTATTGAATCCCGAAACATCCCGAAAGATGGCGGAGGTGGATTACTGCCATAAAACGTGCACGAAGCGAGCAGAAGAAAACAGAGCAGTGGGAGCCCACAGGCAATGGATTCCACTTGTGTAGTGATCACTTCGTATCAGGTACAGAATCTGACGCTCACTAACTTTAATGTTTATTTTACACGCTTTTATTGCGATTTCTAACCGTTTAATTTTTATAAAAGGCTAGTTTGACCTTTGAATTATGGTGTGGATTTTGTGGAGCTAGTAAAAGGATGTTGCTCACTCAATGAGCAGCGCAAAACAAAAGTGGGATAAGAAAATTACTTACATTATTGTATTACCGTTATATGTAAGGCTGCCAGATTGTATCCATTTGTACTCCTCCAGGCCCTTGTAGGCTTTCAGGGACTCTCTGGAGTAGGACGAAGGAGAGTTGATCAAGTAATTGTAGATGTCGGGATACTGCAATATTGGGAAATTGTCTGCTCTGGCTGTCTCAATACTCCTGAAAAGCACCCCGCGGTCATTGTAAGGGTCAGCTATGATTAATCAGTCAAGTTTTGCGATATATCGCTCAATTTCCGGGGCTTTAACGTGCAAAGTGAACTCTGACGACCTGAAATCAGCACTGGCGTCATTCATTTTCACTCAAGGACTGCCAACATGGTGGTGTAAACAAACCGAGTCACATGACGTCCGGAGCTCTATACGGCTGATTAAAATTTTTAAGTCCCATAGCTGTGCGGGCATGAATTGAGTTAACAGTGCAAGCACTGTTATTTTGGAGACCCCCACAAAGCTCAGTTTATAGTTCGAACCCTGACCCAAACAACATCCGGAACGTGTGTGGCTGGAAAGTAGGGGACCCATTTCAGCGCTGCACATCCCAGGCGTGCTAGAGCCGGCTAGAGTGAGAGTATAGAGAAAAGTTTAGAGGCGAGAATGGCTGCCAGAGAGAGTCCTGAAAGTGAAGCAACTGTACACGTTGCTGAAGAAGAACATGATGACCCAGAAGAACTCATACCAAAAAGAGCAGTGTTTCTCCTACATGCAACCACACACACACACACACACACACACACACACACAGGTGAGCACACTAGAGCATGGCTCAGGCCGCATTTTCCTGACTGAAGCCGACCCGAGTCAGAGACAATTATAACCGAGCCCGGCCCGAAGCACGCCACTAATGGAGCGGAGCTTGTGTTGCGTTAAGGCGTTGTCACCTAAATAACAAATTCCAGCACTTGAATAGGCTGTAGCACAGCACAGCAGCATGTCAAGTGGGCAGAACCCGAGGAAAATACTGTCAAATACCGTGAAACTGATATGATTTTTTTTTAAAAACCTGTGATATGAACATTTTGTCATACCGTCCAGCCCTCTGCCGTCATCTGGCTAAGTTTGGCTGGCTCAAACTACAGGCTGTACTCCCACATTTTTGTATTGCCTGCCACCTCTGCCCCCATTGCCGCCACAAAGTACAGAAGTGGATCAAGAGCGGACCCGTCCCCCTCTCTCACTCTCAAACCGAAACACAGTGCTGATTGCATATCAAGATTATGTTACTGCACTGCCTGTTTCTTCCCCACACTGCTTGTAGAAACATATTTTAGTGCCGTTTATAGCTGTAATAGCGGGTTTGTAAACAGGAAGTGGGCGTCATCCTGTTTCCTGCACAGTGAAAACGGAGGCAAAAAAGACTGAGATCAGTCAGATTTCTCACCTCAAATGTTTTCAGAGATGTGTTTTAGCTTCCTGTTTAACTGTCATATGAGATTGTTTCTCGCTAGCTGGCTGCCATTGGTCTGGTGCAGCACACTGCATCGTGGTAGTTGTAGGTTTTCTCCCTCTTGTGCAAAAGCCTTATCTCTGTTTTCTCTTTCCATTTTCAAGTATTTG
Organism: Epinephelus lanceolatus; assembly: GCF_041903045.1. NCBI lineage: Eukaryota > Metazoa > Chordata > Actinopteri > Perciformes > Serranidae > Epinephelus > Epinephelus lanceolatus. The sequence goes on along the minus strand of NC_135745.1, from coordinate 42,192,033 downwards.
CATCTTTTATAGACATCCTAGTTTTATTGAACGGCCATCTTTCCAGCAGTGAAGTACCTCTTTAAGAATTCACTTATCCATAATTTTACAGGATAAAATGATGAAGTGGTGACATTTTATATCCAAAAGGTCAAAGGTCAACTTCACTGTGACATCATAATGTTCTGCATAAAACACCTTTGTGGCCATTATTCGACATCATATTTCAGGAACAGAAGGGGAGACATTTGGTCAGATACTGAGGTGGTGACTCTAATCTTGAAACTGTGCGGATTGTATAGATCTTCTGTGTGTGAAGCATCCATGTTTTCACTGACATGGATGTGAACTTATGCAGAGGCATAAAACCACGAGGCAGTGGTTCTAGGTCTGTATTTCAAAAGATGTAGGAAAGACAGACAGTGACACAAATGCTGTTTATTTCACAGTGAAATTGTAGGTTTGATGTTTTGTTAGCAGATTAAAGCTGCAATCTGCGATGTTTGTCCTGTTCTAACTGCAGCGCAGATGACAGTGCTGATGATGACAGTATCAATAATGTAGAATAGCATAAAGAAAGCATCTGCAATTAAGGTTCAGTCAGAGACAGGAACTGACTATTTGTCTCCAGTGATGAATACAACTAGAGGGACAGAGCTCTAAAGAGACAGTGACAAGAATTCTGCTGAGAAAACCACACACATTCAGTTGTGTGTTAACTGCACTTCACCATACAGGTGAATAATACAATAACACATGAGTAAAAATATTACAGATTTCAGCTTTAACATTTGTCCTACATTTTAACCCATGATGCATTTTGGGTGTTTGTCTAATTTTATTGCTTTTTTTTCTCAACTGTAACTTAAAAACACACAACAGTTAATCTCTTTAAAATGTGGGTTTTAAGATGTCAGTAACACGTGTACTTCACCAGTAAGCTGAAACTACTGCTGTACTTCACTATGAATACTTCAACTACATAAAGCTGATAGTACTGTTATACTTTTACCACTCATACTTTAATTACGTGAAGCTGAGAATATTTCTGCTGCAGGTCACTAAGGAAACAAAGAGGACAGAGATAATGTATATTAAGAGGGGTGGGGGGGTCGTTGTTTGTGATGGTGCAATGTAACTAAGTACAGTTACTTCAGTACTGTAGTCCAGGACAACTTTGAGGTATTTATTATGTTTTTCACTCTGTTTTGCTCTTCCAGCATCAGTCCAAACTTAAAAATAGCCATGGTAACTTTGGGTTAACCTCAGTTATGGACCTTGAAATTTAGGAGAAGAGTGGACATTGAGCTCATCTTCCTCATTTATTCTTTCATTTATCATTTTGTGTAACTGCTTATCCTGTTAGGGGTCATGGGGGGTGGAGCCTATCCCAGCTGACACTGGGTGAGAGGCAGGGTTCACCCTGGACAGGTCACCAGACTATCACAGGGCTGACACATAGAGACAGACAACCATTCACACTCACATTCACACCTACGGACAATTTAGAGTCACCAGTTAACCTGCATGTCTTTAGACTGTGGGAGGAAGCTGGAGCACCTGGAGGAAACCCACGCTGACACAGGGAGAACATGCAGACTCTGCACAGAAGGGCACCCCCATCCGGGGTTCAAACCGGGAAACCTCTTGCTGTGAGGCGACGTGCTAACCACTGCATCTTTCTCATGCTTTGTTAAATAAAATTCATACAGAACAGAGATGATGTTGGACAACAATCCTGTAAATATTTTGGAGTTTGTGCTGATACGCTGAGTTATAACAACTTGTTTGACTGATAATTTGATACCAATATATCCTTTTTTCAAAAAATGTTTATTTGTATAGCGACACGTATGTAGTATACATAAGCCACACATCACAGCATTTATAGCCTCAGCCAATTTGCAATGTCCGTCCCTAGCTGGGCCTTAAGATACAGAAGACTCAGCAACAAAAACACAAGTAAGAGTGCAAAGTACAAACAACACTAAAAAATACAGACAGAACAATACAAGACACAAACTGCAATACATAATCAGCACCATAGAATAGGAAGCACCAAATTATTTATGACTGCAGAACTGATTCCTCTTCAAAACCTGTTTCAGTTTGAGTTTAAAGTGATTTCAATCTGGATCCAGTTTGAGTTCTGTAGGTGAAGAACTCCACATGTTAATTCCATGGACAGAAAAAGCTGTTGGTCCAAATGAGGATCTACACAGGGGAACCTGACAGTTCCCATTGGACACATTAGCTTCTGTTGATGACAGAGCCCTGGCAGAAAAGCAAACTGACACTGTTTTATTAACATCAAGTGTCAGATGTGATTTTTCAGACCATGCTGCTGTGGACTGTAGGTGACATGGTGACATGACAGCTGTTTGGAGGCTTGCATTTAAAATAACTTTAAATTTTGGAAAAGCCCTTAAGAAAATAATAATAAACAGCCTTTTGTTTTCTTTTGTTGCTCTACTTTGTGATGGTTTAAGAAATTTGTAAAACAGAGTTTATTTAGTAGAGGTCAAGTTGAACGGGTGGTAATTAGCTTGTTAAGCTGTCAGCCTATTATGGGGGCGAAGAAGAAGTAAAGGATCGGACCTGGCAACCCTGGAGAGACGTTAGCATGTAGCAGAGCAGCTAACAGTTAGCAGGAAAAAGGACTCAACAGTGAGCCGGCAAGAACTGACTGTAAACACGGGAGCATTCAGAGTGTGGAGCTTTTGTTCGGCGACTTTGAATAGCTGTTAAAAAACGTTTTGACAAAGTGCCGTGCCGGAAGAAGAACTGTGTGGACGCTTTAGCCCGCTAGCCTCTAGCTAGCTACTTTAGCAGCTTTTAACTGGTGTGGACTTTAGCTTGCTAGCTGTTAGCTAGCTTAGCAGTTGAGTTTACGTCGGTCTGCGGGCAAAGAGAGGATAACGCTACATTAGTGGAAGACAACACAGCAATACGGGACTCTTACATGGACATTGTAGTTTTTTGGTATTGGATTCTGTATTTAAACTGTTTTTTGGCCCGTGAAGGACCTGTTGTGCAGCGGCCTCTGGATTTACCGTGGTCACGGTGCGGTGACGTAAGTAACGGATTCACTCCTGTGAGCTCCAACAGACACAACACAGACTGTGTTATAGTTGAGTGGGTTTCATACACAACAGTTTGTGATTGAAACACTGAAATGACAAACTTATTTGGGTGTCTGGTTACTTTATGCTGACTGAATATTATCTCCACACAGCAGTGTCAGCATTTTGAATCATATTTGAAGTCCTTTTGCACCAACAATGTTGAAACCAAATCATTGGCAACTGAGACACGTTATCTTTTGTTAATGGTCTTTACATCTTTCTTTTAAGTTGCTCTGGTGGCAATTAACACAGTACGAACCAACTGTGAATCAGTTAAACACCTGTCAGTTTTAATTTTTGTCATTTATAATCTTCATACATACTTACATCTAGCAGATATGTTGTTTTTTTTACCTGTGCTGCATCGTTTACCTGATATTTTGTACATGTTTGGTTTGTCTTATCAGCAGATACTGTTGGCCGTTCTCATATTTAATTTTTAATACTGGCCGATACTGTCTTTCGGACCTGTGTGTAATTGACAGCAAGAGTGAAAAAACTGAATTTCCCCTCAGGAGGATTAATAAAGTATATAAATAAATAAATAAATAAATAATAAAAAAATAAAATACTGATGATGTGCTGATATTATCATGCATCTCTTATACACTGATCAGCCAAAACATTAAAACCACTGGCAGGTTAAGTGAACAACATTGATAAACCCCCTCATGGCAACGGCACTTATCAATGGCAGTGACCCCCCACCAGGACAATGTACCATGCCACATCACAAAAGCTGCTCAGGCATGACCTGAGGTTACGGGACAAAGAGCTCAAGGCGTTGACCTGACCTCCAAATACCCCAGATCCCAAACATCTGAGGGACATTCTGGTACCTCAGAGGGTACCCCTGATCCACGGTGGGTGTTCCTTGGACCGGACTTGGCTCTGATAAGGCATGGACACAGGACCTGTGGAGGGTGTCCTTTGGTGTCTGGCACCAGGGTGTTAGCTTCAGATCTTTTGGGTCCTGTGGGTTGTGAGGTGGGGTACCAGCACGTCCCACAGATGTTTGATCAGATGGGGATCTGGGGAATTTGGAGGCCAGGTTGATGCCTTGAGCTCTTTGTCATGTTCCTCGGACCATTCCTGAGCAGTTTTTGTGGTGTGGCATGGCTCCGTGTCCTGCTGGGGGGCCACAGCTACTGGGGAGTGCCATAATAGGGGGGGGTGCTTGGTTTGCACTGGTGTTTAAGTGGGTCGAGCATGTCAGACGTGCCGGTCAGCTACAGCAGCACCACAGAGAGAGTTATGCATAAGAACAGGACTGTGTGCCAGCGTCGCTCTGCAGCTGTAGAGGGGGTGAATGGAAACACATCCAATATATACTAACATCACCCAGATGTGCCGATCACCAGGACGAGGAAAATGCAAACTGAAGGCCAGCTTCTTATCCCCGCTGCTTTCAGGCAGCCAGGATGCAAAAGCAGAACAGGATACGGTGTAGGTGTATGAATGGAGACACCCTGGACATGATAATGCACACAACCACCAGCACCCTTCTATAAGGTATACTGAATGACATGACAACACACACTGGCCTTTGGGGGATATTTTTCTGGTGGCATACTGGTGGAAGTGGAGCAGTGTGGATCAGTGGGGATGAATGAAGAATATATTGGGTGGTAACGCGTTACGTGACATTGTAAATGAAATAATATGACCTGTAATCCTGTTGGTAACGTGTTGATTAAAATCTAATAGCAAGCAGGACTGGTTGATGATTCAACTTTTATCATTGACAGTTCCTCTAAATGACTGTGATGTGACAGAAATTATCTTTGCAACAGCAGCATTCACCAGTTGCCAGTTTTCAAGACTAAATGGATGAATACTTGATCTTCTGTATTGTGTTGCTTCATTTAAGATTTTGTGAAGAAGAAAGAGGGAGGATACAAAGCAACCATGCTGTAGATTACATACAGAAACCCATAAGTAAGTGCTAAGTGCCACCCCGAACAATGACTTTTAGTTAATTGGACAACAGTGTACAAGCATGTGAGGAGCCAGACTTGATGGCAAGCTGGTATTATAGCTAATAAAAAAATGCTGTAATAATTTGAAGTTAAGTGCAATAACTGATATGTAATTGAGGGTTTTATACTCGCTGATATGCTAACATATGAAGTTTGAAGTTGCTAATTGGCAGCATGTGACTTCAACCAGCACCAGTAATAACTCAATAAACTTGATATCACCAAAGTTGAGACTTATCACTTTACATTGTATTTCGCCTCATCAGTAGGTTTGCAGTTTGAATGTCAATGTTGTTGTGGGAGAATTTCTTAATGTTGTAAGACAATTGTTTCCTAACTACAAACAGCAGGTTTCTCAAGTCATCATTCTTGTTGGAGGCTGATCGTATAACTATGGCCGGTGTAATACAGCCACCTTGTGGACAAAGTTTGAACTTTGAAGAGTCTTCCAGCAGTGCACAGTTTCACAACCAGACACTGATCAGGAGATCTCACCACCACAGTTTGGTCTTCTGATACAATACAACCATTTTAATCAATGTGGTGGATATCTTTTTAACTGGTGAGTTGAAACACTTCAGTGAATATCAAAAATTTGTTTACAAAATAATGCTGTGACAAGAAGAAGAAGGATACAGGACATTTATTAAAATAAGAGTTCAGTAACTTTTTGTAAAGATTGTTTCAAGGTTATGGGCCCACTAGTCGTCAGAGCAGTGCACTAAGTATAATTGTTGTGTAGAAAGACTTAACAATGTTCTTCTTGTCATCATGATTTCTGATGTTTTTTGACAAATTGATTGCTGTCAAAAAAGGATGAACTCAACTGTCTGCAGGCCAAAAGCAGGGACCCTTATGAAGGGGCCTGTGTGATGTCACTTTGGCTGTGTTAACACTCGCAACCCTCATGAATGCGTTGAGCATAGATCGCTTCAGTCATTACATGTGATTCCACCTGTGACCTTTGGTGTACTTGACATGTCAGGAGCAAAGCTGTTGTACTGATTACATGACATTTTCATTGTCGACGCTGTCTTGGAATTGAGACATCTGATTTCTTGCTCTTTAAATGCACATTGTTGTCCTCTATTTGTGATATTCTCCTATTTGTCCATTGAATCTACATATTTTTAGCGGTAAGTGCTCTGTCAGTAAGTATTTTGTCACAACCTTATATACAACAAAATTACACTGTAATATGACGACTGTATTAAGACTGTATTGCATTTTGATCAGCTATGGTTCTTTGCGGTGTCTCAACATTAGATATTAATATTAGCAAGATCAGTCACAAGCAGTTGACACATTTATGTTTTAAAGGTGGTCGAGTTACATCAAGTTTGAATACTCCGACGATTTGGGAGTTATGCCCTTTCCTATCATTTTCATATTGAGACAACATGATCGATATCTTTTTTGTGTCTGTACGTCCAGTGGCTGGGTCTCAGCGGTTAGCATTGCAGCTTAGCTTAGCGAATACAATTGAAGTCTCTAGGGAGTCACTAGCCTACTCTGTAAAAGTGATCAAATAAACGTTACAGAAACCCTGAAGTTGGCATTTCTGCACGTGCATTTAAAATAAACATGTTTAAACATTAATTCGCAAAACGAGAGTCCGTTTTAGTCGTTTTAGAAGAAGTTTGATACACTGAACTATAGTGTGTTTACGCCCTGTGCTGTGATCCGCGGAGGGATACACCGGTGAGCAGGCACAGGCACAGACATAGCCTATAAACAAAACTCAGTTTATTTAGCCTAATGATATCTCCGGACTATAGTAGCTGCAATGGACGACTTTGAACGCGATTTTGAAGAGTTTCTTGTAGCGGACACAGATCCAGAGCCATACCTGTTTGAGCCGGAGTACACAGATAAGGAACTCCAGGTGTTGGATGCTGAGCGGGCGAAAAGAGAGGCTGAATCCTCCAAAGCGGCGGAACAGCAAGGGGCCGAGGGGAGACGCAGGTCAGGGGAAGACTGGTGGTGTAGCTGCAGGGCTTGCCAACCTATGCCTACGGAGGTGGAATCATTTTGCTGTACAGAATGGGATTCGGTGCTACCATCGTTGGGGAGGCTAGAGATATATCATCGGGAGGAAAACCACCGCAGAGAGTGCATCACAAGGAGTGAAAACTTTGCAGCAATCACTAATCCTGGCGTGATTGAAACATTTTTTCATGTTCCTAAGATAAACTGGAAACAACAGGCCTGCAGGAGCTGATGGACAGCTTTCAGTCGAGTGAGTAATATCGTCCGTGTCGTCTTTTTGTTTGCTTTTGCCGAGTGACCTAGCGTACCTGTCCCAGAGCCAGCTGCAGCTGTTGCTCACCGGTGTATCCCTCCGTGGATCACAGCACAGGGCGTAAACACACTATAGTTCCGTGTATCAAACTTCTTCTAAAACGACTAAAAAGGACTCTCATTTTTCGAATTAATGTTTAAACATGTTTATTTTAAATGCACGTGCAGAAATGCCAGCTTCAGGGTTTCTGTAACGTTTATTTGATCACTTTTACCGAGTAGGCTACTGACCCCCTATAGACTTCAATTGTATTCGCTAAGCTAAGCCGCAATGCTAACCTCTGAGACCCAGCCACTGGACGTACAGACACAAAAAAAATATCGATCATGTTGTCTCAATATGAAAATGATAGAGAAAGGGCATAACTCACAAATCGTCTGAGTATTCCTTTAACACCATCATTTTGAAATGTAGCCTACTTTTAGCATTAGCTAGCAAACGTGTGGTTACTGTAGGTGTATGTGGTAGCTGTCAATTTTAACAACAATTTTTCTACATGAAGTTAACTAAAGAGAACACTGTCAATTGTAGTGGTGAAAGAGATGAGTAATGAAAGAGAGTGGTTTAGTTACAACTTTAATATCAAGAAAAAACACAAGTTTACAATTTATTGTAGCCTGTTTTTGGCCTGCGTGTCTTTTCACTGAATGGATAGTTAGCCAGCTAGTTAAATAACATTGTACAGCTCACTCTATAGCTTAGGGACTTTTTTGATGATCATACCACTGTCTTTTTTTGTTAAATAAAATCCATACAAAACAAAGAAAATGTTAGACAACAAACATAGGTATATATATATACAGCAGTGGAAGTCTGCATATTGGTAGAGGAATCTGGCTTTAATGTGGCTTTTCCATTTATTCATCGGTACCAGCAGATTCAGAAGTTCGTCATGAAGATGAGACCAGACATGAGCACAGGACCATGATGCAAGTGATGTTTCCAAATATGTCTGCATGGTAGGTATCTCACTGTCAAACTTTAAAAGCTTACATTCAATGGAGTTAATGATTAAAATCTAATAGCATACAGGACTGGTTAAGAAATTAACTTCACGTAGGAAAGAAGCAAGCACTCTCAAAATAAATCCACTCAACAGGTGCACGGCGAAAAGCAGCAGAAAAAAAGAAAAGAAGTCAGCACTCACAAATGTCCTTTTGGTAAATTTAATAAACCAACTTGGGTGGCGTTACCAGAAACACAGACGTTGAAGAAGACTTTCTGTCGAAACGTCTGTGTTCTTCAGTGAAGAAGACTTTCTGTCGAAACGTCTGTGTTTCTGGTAACGTCACCCAAGTTGGTTTATTAAATTTACCAAAAGGACATTTGTGAGTGCTGGCTTTTTTTCTTTTTTTAAGAAATTAACTTCATCATTTACAGTTCCTTCAAATGAAAGTGATGTGACAAATTTTTTTGACTTCAGATCATGAATACTTGATATTCTGTATTGTACTAATTTAAGATTTTGTGAAGGAGGAGGGAGTATACAAAGCAAACACAATTTTTGCTGTATTGTTTTACAGAGTGAATTGTTGTCACAGAAAGATAAAGTCAAACGTCTGCCAGTCTATATACATTTTGTGAGCATTTTGTACATGATCACACAGTCCGAAATGACAATTTATTAAAATGTGGGTATTTGAAATTCTAAATCAAATAAAGCATCCATATAAAACAGAACTTTTTATATTTTCTAAAATGATGCAAGCAACATACATAGCTTTTAGGGGAATCAATGCAGAAGCTTTAGATGCTTATTCAGATTGCATGGTTATATGACTTCATGTACATATAAATTGCATTGTCCCACATGTAGTTGCTGACATAGAAAAACTGCAGCTTTAAAGTACAAAGCAAATTAATATCAAATAAAACAAAAGTAGATAATTAAATGGATACGGTAAGCAGGAAGACCTTGTTCCCCCTTGACAACGTCCTGTCCTGGGCTTCATAGGAATCAGTCTGGTCTTGGTTTGGGTTAGTGTCAAGCTCACTGTCTTGGTCTTTGTTCATGTTAGAATTGGTCTTGGTCTCTTCTTGGCCTCAGTTGTTATTTGGTTCAGTTTCATCCTGGCCTTTATCAGAGTCAGTCAAGGTTGGTATCTGTGTTGACTTTGTCGTGGTCTGCATTTGTGTTGATCTTATGTTGGTCTCGGTTGGTATCAGTCAGTGTTGTCCTTTTTATTTTTGCTGGTGTCAGTGTCGGTATCATTTTAGTCTTGGTCTCTTATTATCAGTCTCAGTGATGTCATGGCTGGGACTGGAACACTGGAGGTCAATAGGTGGACTTGGGAGGAGTATCTCTCCTCTGTCGACTGTAGCCATGATGTCTGCTTTTTCCCTCATGGTTATCAGGGGCTGAACTCGTTGTCTCCAGCCTGGCTTGGCCTTAGATTTCTCTGCCTCAATAAGCATGTCAGTGAATTCACGAGCGTAGAGAGGATTCGGCTTCAGTGCTATCTTTTTAAGTCTGTTCAGACTCTTGTTATAGTGCGCTCTCAGTGCCTCCACCTCAGCCTGCACGGGTTGATATTCATGCATCAGTTTTTCAATCAATGTCTGATAACATTTCTTAATATCTTTTGCGTTTCTGTACTTCTTTCTACGTTCTTTCACTGTTGTTACTTCCTTCAATTCCTCACTCTCCCATTTGTACGTCTGATCATTATGTTCATCCCAGTAACATTTCCCTGGGCACTTTGTGCAGCGTCCATCTGATCCTATTGCTTTGCAGTGTCTTTTGTCTCCTGTATTAATGGATCTTCTACAGGGAGAGTGACAGGTGAAATGACACTGCTTACAGTTGTTGAGGTAAATTCCAGTACCAGTAATTTGTACTTGAACAGCGTCTAGGAAGCTGGATTCAAACTCAAAATTCTTATATCTGCACATCTCTGCCTCGTGCTCTGTAAGTGTTTCAGCCTTCTCTGTTATCTCATCTAGCTTGGCTAACCCAACCTTAACCTCTTTCTGCAAATTTTCAACTGCCTTCTCAAGCCTCTGTCTTTCTCTGAGGACCTCTTTTGTCATGGTCAAGCTTTTGGTGTCCATGACATCCAGAGCGACAAAGAATGTCCTCATGCTATTTGTCCCCATGTTCCAAAACATCTGATCAAAGCTTTCTTCTCCATTTTCATCATCCTCACTCATGCTGTCTGCTGCAGATGATTTGCTGTCTGTAAACAACGCCGAATTATTGAATTTGAAGTGAATTGGTAGCCCATCTTTTCTTTCAGGACATGGGATGCCTGAAGCACTGATTGCCTCAAGAACTGGTGGTTTCTGGCCGTCTGCAAACGTCACCAGAACCTGGATGTTTTCTGCAATATCTTTGCCAAAGATTGAGAGCACAGATTCAAACGCAAATTTCTGTGATGGTGTTAGTTGTGTTAAAGCAGCCTGAGCTACAATACAAACAGCATCAATTTCACTGATCCCAAGCTCAGCAGAGAAGAGATTACGGAGCTGTTCTGTGATCTTTCTGTCTCTTTCTATGCCTCTTGTACCTCCAAACCCTGGAGTGTCAACAATGGTCAGTGAGTGCTCTATTTTAAACCCCTCCTGGTGGTTGAGTTTGTACACAGTGACGTCAGAAGTCTGGCTGTGAGCTTGTGATTTTGACTGACCCTCATCAACTAACTTAAAGCGAAATGAATCCTCCCATTTAACACCCAGAATGTAATTGATCATCCCATTAAGGAGAGTTGATGTCCCAGCACCAGTTGTTCCAAGAACCATAATGGTGCGATTTAGTTTAGTGGACTCTTCCCCAAAACTGAATTTCTTGCACCCACTAACACTGATTTGCTCTTTTTTCAAGGGAACTTTATAAACAGGCAGAGACCCTGTCTGGGGTTTTAGCAGTGTGCTTTTTTCTCTAACAGTATCAGCAAGCCATTTAATGCACACTCGCGTCTTTGAATTCCAATAATTTGGTGGTGAAATAACAGGTGGTGACCTAATGTAAGTCTTGGTTTGCTGTGTTTCTTCAGCACCATTTGATTTTGATCTGGAACAGACTGACTTAAAACCTGACCTTAGTCTGGACTGCATGATTGTGAAGGGAAGTAATTATGTCTACTGTAATAATCACTTGGTACCGCCCCTAAGAAGAAGTGCCTCGAATGACTCTTTGTAGTCAAAGAAGATCTTCCATCTTGCTGAAGGGTGAAGGCGTCTGTTATTGTGAAGTGCTCTCTGGTCTGAACCTGTATTGAAATACAATAAATTAAAAATACACATAACTCACACTTGCAGCTACAGTGACAGTGTACCACTCTGTGCTGTTACTGCTTGTATCATGATTGTACAACAGCTTTTCTAGTGATGGAGGGTAAAATTAACTACTTCTTGCAATGCCAAGTAACTTTTTATGCCTCTGCTCCAGTGAAAGCTGTGGCTGAAGGCATTATGTTTTCAGGCTGTCTGTCTCATTCTCGTGAACACAATATATTAGGAACACTCGAAGGGAATTTCTTAAAATTCGTCCACTTGGACTCACCGATGAACTGATTAGATTTTGGTCGTCAAGGTCACTGTGACCTCATGAAATGTATTCTTGGCCATTTGTTCTTGTTTTTGTTTCACAGAGGCACATAACCACAAGGCAGTAATTCATTCTTGTCTTGCGATAGCAAGTTGTTATTATCTCATCTTTTACATGGATAGATTATCAAGCACAATTGTCATTAGTTGGCTTTAGCAATTCCCTTTGAAATTTTGAAACTGTAACACCTTCTCGCCCTATTGCCCACCTGGTCCATATCATAGGTATCCCAGTATGCTTTGGACAGCAAATCAGTCACCTCCCATAAACAACTGGTGCTTCACAAAGTCAAGGATTCTTCCGTGGTAGGAAGGATCCTTCCAAATCGCGTCCTTCAGAGGCAAGGCAAGAGTCATTCCTTGCTTTTGGTGAGCACTCATTGGAACAGGCTAGTGCTCCATCTCTGCTGTGTCTGATTAATTTAAAAATGTTTCTGTTTTATCAAGATCACTTCATTTAAAAAAAATAATAAAGATTTGTCAGTGGACGCAGTGGAAAGTGTAAATTATAAGGTTTCTGTCAATATTTTTTTTATTCTTATATAATAAAAATGCTAGGAGATATTAATCTGTATAATTGACATATTAATCAAAATCCCGCCGAGCTCCACTGGCAAATTGTGTGCAAAGAATTGTGGGTACAGCCATTTAAGGATCCTTCCTTGACTTTGAGTAGCACCTAATGAATGGTAGCAAATTTTGTCACCAGGGCTGCATCACCCTGAGTGGTCAACTATGTGTCTCAGAGAGCATTGCATTAATAAACATCATACTTCAGATTCTGTTGATGTTCAGCTAACAGCAGAGTGAAGTTAAAAATTGAGTTTTGTAGAAGTAGAATTTTGCAAGTTCACTTTTAGAGTGTGAATCTGTTAAGCAGCTGTGGTGCAGAGTTTTGTTTTGCAAAAGCTGACTAATGTAGTAAAAATACTCAAGTATTAAATATAACAAAAAAACTGCTGGAGATAAAATACAGCAAACCTCAGTGTGCTGTCCAGTCGTCTGGTTTAGGATCCAAGAGCTGTAGTGATTTCTGCTGCTTGTGATTTAAATCAGTTTCCCCATAAATCCTGTAATACAAAAAGAACAAAGTCCATTTAAATAGCTGTGTTGATGATACTTTTTTTCCTTCATGAGCATTGTTAGAATCATTAAAATACTGACGACACTACCACATCTAACCTTTACCTTATGAGTCATCTGATAGTGCAGATGATATCATTGTGGGGTTTAAATGTCCAAAGTCTGATGTTCCTTGATTATTTCAAGCTGCATGGAGTTACATCTAGAAAACAGGGCAGGACATCAGATTTTCTTGAGTTTATTTGTTTCTTTTTTTGTAAGTTAATTCTTCGTTAAAAAACAGTGCTAAGTTAGCATGACTTAGACATCAGAGCTGCTGTTATAATTGACAAAAATGAGACAAATGTTTTTGTCTGCTTCTGTCTGAAAACAAAAAATATTTGTTTTACACTTGAAATTGTGAAAACAATATATAGTTAAATTCACCACTGTTGTCATTGCAAACTGCGTATATGCTGAGCTAGCATTAAAAACTTGACAGGTGAAGCAACAGCAGCTATAGGTGGGATAGGCTATAGGCTTAGGGAACGTCACTTTTATGCTTTCACTTTAAGGATTTAACTCGGATCCTGAGAACCTGACTTTACACAGTATTATTTACACAAGGTTGACAGGCTTCCAAATGTTAATCTCTGATTATAATGTGTAATAATTTGTTTTCACTTACAGCTAGTTGTGTTGGATGGTCGAGCAGTTGATGGTCTTGAAGTGTAGAAGGAGGAAGTATGAATTAACTTCACTGTTAAGTCCAACAGCGTATGGACACACTGCCAGTTGTCAACTGCCTCTAAAGAAACAAATCATATTAGAAAATAATACTTTAATAATATTGATGCTGAGTTTGGAATAATGGACTTGACATTTTGCCAAAGCCAAAAGGAATACACTTGAATAATACTTCTTTTGACATTAGGATCAACTGTGTAGGAGAGGATGTAAAAAAAACAAACTTCAGCCAAGTAGAATATTGTTAAACTTGTCTGAGATAGACGACAAAAATATAAATAATGATTTTCTTACATAAACTGAACAAAAATAATGCAGTTAAGGTTTCACCACAGTCATCTTCAGCATCACATGAACTCTGAAACAGCATTAAAAACAGAGTAACAGCTCAGTGTGTTCAGCAACTTACCGTTCAGTTTGTATCTGATCAGGAGGGGAGGACGAGTGCTGCCTCAGTCTACATACACTGTAGAATATACACACACACTGTCTTAACACAAACTTTGATCAGCTATAAAAAAAAAAATAATAATCTAATGACCAGAGGACTAGAGGTGATAACCAGGGGCATGAAATGTGTTTATGACTTGATAACACACTGCGTAAACCTGAAAGTGAAAGAAAGCCATTGCATTTTACACTCACATTTATAACACCCATAAAGCTCAAGGTTCTTTAACACATTATTTTACCAGTCATCGCTGTCAGAGCACATACTTATTGTTCGGCAGCAGAACTGTGGTCAACATGACTGTTCTTCATCTTTGTTAGAAAAAAAGAAATCTGCAACTTTTCTCATCTGAAAGGTCAAAGGTCATAAAGACTTATTACAGGTTTTGAAACCAGGCCACAGTAGCTCTGCAGCCAGAGACCAAAAGTGCTGCATGGTATGAAAATGAAAATTAAATACAAATGTAGTCATGCAGACACTTTTTTATGGAAGGTCATAGGGTACATTACACGTTTCTAGAAGTAGATATTTTTGCGAGATGTAACTAGAAATGAAATCATAGAGATAGTAAACAACTTCAAGAATAAAACTTCATGTGATGACATGGGTATTGACATGACTAATAAAGAAAATCATTAATGAAATTGTTGATCCACTAACTTACATATGCAACTTATCATTCAGACTGGGCACTTTTCCTAGGAAAATGAAGACAGCTAAAGTAGTACCAATTTACACATTCTCGGAACCCATTGGCTGTATTCGGCGTCTGACTTCCGGCAGACGGCGATACAGCCTCTGGGGGCAGACCCCCTATTTTTTGCCATTCCGGTTTGAGGAGGCGAATTTCCGTTTCCGACTTCCGTTTATATATAAGTAAATATGCTGAACCATTACGATGGATTCAGAGTTTGCAGTGACGCCAATTATGTTCCGCGTCGTTAGTTCACCGCACAGAGCGTTTAACCCTCTACATTCACTGAATGTAGAGTCTGTATATAGAGACTACAGTTTACAAAGCAGGAGACAAACAACTATTCACAAATTACAGACCAGTATCACTGCTACCACAGTTTTCAAAAATCCTAGAAAAATTATTTGTTGCAAGGTTGGACAATTTTATAGATAAACACAATTTATTAATAGATAGCCAATATGGCTTTAGAAGCAACAGATCCACTTCACTGGCACTGATGGAAGTGGTAGAAGAATTAGATATCACTTGTGGCGTGCCACAGGGATCAATACTTGGACCAAAATTATTTATATTATACATAAACGATATAGTTAATGTCTCTAATGTTCTTAAATTTGTAATTTTTGCTGATGACACTAATATGTTGTGTTCTGGCGAGCACTTACAACAGCTATTGGGGGATGTCACAACTGAACTAGGGAAACTGAAACTGTGGTTTGATAACAACAAACTTTCTCTGAATGTTAGTAAATCAAAGTTTATTTTATTTGGAAACAGACGAGTTCACCCAAACATACAGGTAGAAGTAAGTATAGATGGCTTTAGCCTTGAAAGAGTTTATGATTATACTTTTCTGGGGGTAAAAATAGATCACAAACTTAACTGGAAAACCCATATAGACCATGTCAGGTTGAAGATGGCAAGGAGTACTGGCATTTTAGGTAAGATCAGACACATGTTAAACCACAAAACATTGCACACACTGTACTGTACCCTCATTTTACCATACTTGACATATTGTGCTGCGATCTGGGGAAACACATACAAAAGCAACCTACAACCTATTATTACTATGCAGAAAAAGGCAAGAAGAATTGTAAATAACGTAGGGTTCAACCATCACACAAATATACTGTTTTCTAGATTAAGGGTATTAAAGTTCCCTGACATAGTGGATCTTAAAACAGCACAGGTAGTATATAAGGCAAGAAAATATCAGTAAACTACAAAAAATGTTTGTTGACAGAGACAGGCGATATAATTTAAGAGGTGAATTTAATTTCCGACAACCTAAAGTTCGCACAATTAATACAAGTATGTGTATTTCTGTCATTGGGGTGAAGTTATGGAAGAGTTTGCCAGACGAACTGAAAAAAAGTTAAAATATCTTTCAGTTCAAAAAGAAGTTTAAATATATTCTACTTGAAAAGTATAGTAGAATTGATGCACGATCGGATAAATAACGTGTATTGAGACTCTTACATATGTTTCATTTGTTAATTATTGACTATTCGTTTTCTTGATCGATACATTTCCGTTTTTTTTCCGTCCTTGTTGGTGTTACCATTCTTGCAATCATTTATTGATGGGACTGATTAAGGGAAGGCACAAATAAGCTGTACAGCTTCAACCATTTCCTTTTCAATCTAC
The DNA here is from genome assembly GCF_041903045.1 of Epinephelus lanceolatus. NCBI lineage: Eukaryota > Metazoa > Chordata > Actinopteri > Perciformes > Serranidae > Epinephelus > Epinephelus lanceolatus. The sequence continues at coordinate 42,175,496 of NC_135745.1, read as the reverse complement.
AATATAAAAAGAGTACATGTATGATACATGTACTGATGATATGTGTACTATAATGCAAAGATTATAATGTGAAATGACTGAAATGATTGAAATAAAACATCAGTATCAGATTTATATACCTCAACAGAGCATCTGCATGTAGTGATGATCATAATGAAATGTTTTAAGGAGCATCAAGAGTTTTGCTTCCTGTCAGTTAAAATAAAAGCATTCAGATGCTTGCAAACTGCTTGGACCCTGATAAATGCTGCTTGTGGCTTTTTGAATTTATTTTTCTGCTACACGACCAGAGAAAACCAGAGATGTAAAATAATAACAAGATACCGGACACCAAGAATGCGTCCATTCAGTCCAGTGGAGTTGTTCGCCTCTTGCATATGCCAAGAAAAAGCTAGCTTCTAGCTTCTGGGTTTACGTCTGTGGTATGAAGCCCACTGAATATCTGCAGCAGTGTTTCGCTTGCTTGCTCTGCACATGAGTGATAATGTCACAGATTTCAAATAGCTTTTCTCTGCTTGAGGAAAGTTTTACAAATATAAAACCTCCATGCAAACCTCCAAAAATTCTGGGCGCTTGGAAAAGAAAAGAGAAAACGTGCTGTGGCATTTACTTGTGCGAAAAAGGTAGAAAATGTACATCTGCGAGAATACACTGCACTGCACCAGACTAATGAACGCTTCTGCTGGTGGTTACCATCTCAGTGCTGCATTCGGCCGTAACATAGTACTAGATCTACTAGAAAACTGGGTGGGACCTTTGTGCACAGTTAACTGGTTTAATTCCTGCTTTAAGGACAGGGACTACTTTGTGTCTGTAGGTAATTATACATCTGATGTTATCATAATTATGCAGACAACACAAAAACTTACATAACCATATCACCAGGGTGTTAATGGTGTTTTTAAAATTATATTTCAGTGTCCTTTAATAACGTGGTTTTTTGCAGTTTGTCTCTAATGTACACTGAATTAGCTTATTGCCAAAATGTGACAAAATGTGCCTAATATTGTCACAGACAATCAGATATCTTCAGATGTCTTTTACTCCATGAAGCTAACAATACATGTGTAATTTTACTGCTCATACTTTAATTACATGAAGCTGAAAAGGCTTCAGCTGCTCTTCACTAAGAAAACACAGAGGACACAGACTGGGTATATCAAAAGTTTTGGTTTTACATTGTTCAGGACGAGTTATAAAATCATCACCTTTCACTGTCCAGGTGAAACACAAAGAGGGTCAGACAGAATGTTGTGTGAAGGTGACGGAGTTTATTTGTGTTCAGGAATGTCACAGTGAGTCAACATCACAGCTGCCTGAAGGTCACTGCAGTCAGTGATTCAATACAGAGGTGGACAAAATAACAGGAACACTGTTAAAACGGCAAAACATCAGATTGATAAACCTCTCATTTATTGAGACTTCCAGGTGTTGACTGGACTCAGTGGTCATTTTTGAGGCCACATAAAGTTACAGTAATTGTGTCAAATAATGATTTTGAGTAGAGAGAGTTTTAGTAGTGACAGATTTACTCTGTTGGCAAAGTATAAACACATTTTGTATCGTAAGAAAATGTAACAGTCGTGCAAGAAATGTGACATTACAAAATTAAAATTGTGACTGGAGCTCTGGTTGAATTTTCAAAAAAGAGGAGTTATGTACAAAATATGTTCTTGACATTCAAACAATTAGACTCATGAAACAAACAACTGTTGCCACACTGTGACAATAACAAAAAAACTCTTTTTAAACATGGAGAGTTTTTTCCTGCAATTTTAACATAACAGACGACAAAGGTGTTCAACTGCTATTAACTTCAATGTTTTTATGAACATCAACCAATGTCACCTCATGAACTCATACAAGAGGCAGTTGTTTAGATGTTCTTGTGATAAATACACAACAGGCTCTCATCCCAACAAGTCAAATACCGCCGCTTTGTCAGTGGACTGGAAATATGACGCGCTAGGTACCCTCCTGCGTCTGCTTTGGACGTTCTGGGACAGCATGTCCATTTACACTCGTTAGTTGAATTCTTTTCAAAACAGACTTCCATTTTTACAGGAAACGTACACTTCCTGCTCGTGACGTTGAATAATGGCCAGTAAAGTGTTTTTGCAAAATATGATGATATAACAATGAGGTTGACCTCTGACCTCTTGGATGTAAAATCTAATCACGTCATTTTTTCCTGTTTTGTCATCATGAGCATATCAATTCTTGAGTTATGGCCTAAGACACGTTTTGTGAGATCACAGTGACCTTGACCTTTGACAACCAAATTCTAATCAGTTTATTGTTGATTCCAAGTGAACGTTTGTGCCAAATTTGAAGAATTTCCTCAAGGCCTTCTTGAGATATCACGTTCACAAGAATGAGATGGATACAAAGTCACGGTGACCTTTGACCAACAAATCCAATCAGTTTTTTGTTAAGTCCAAGTGAACATTTGTGCCAAATTTGAAAAAAGAAAAAAAAAAGGAGAGACCCATTTTCAATAGCTACACACTATCACTGACACAGCTTGATATTCACACAAACTACCGCTGTCTGGCGTGTCTCATACCGCCGCCAAAGGTGCCTCTGTGTCTGACACCAACATCACTGACAAAGCGGGGATATTTAACGAGTTGGGAGCGCAAACGGGCCGAAGTACGACCCCCTGTGAAGCATGATTAAATAAGGAAACGCGATGAAAAAGAAAACGTAAAAATCTTTGAGCATTTGTACAGACTTCTTTTTTTTTTTGCTTTCATCGTTTTTATCGTAAAATTGCTCATCTATTGAGTAGAATTAATATATGCTGTGAGAACTATTGGGGGAAAATAGGAGAAAAAGAAACCCTACTGGTTGCAACATGGCAGTAAACATCTTATTTATCACGCCTCATTTTCAACGTTTGTGTGATGTGTTTTATTTTGATTAAATTTTACTGAAATTCAATCTGATCTGAAACAGTTTGTTCTCAAAGTTAGAAACTCACAGCTCTTTTTCTCGTAACATCAGTTTTGAATGGATTTAACTTTGACACAACCACAAATATTAACCTCAAAAATGACCTGAGTCAAATCAGAAACTCAATAAAACGTTTTCAATAAAAAAGATCATGAATTCAGATCATGAAACATTTTGTGTGTATTTACTGTGTGATTGTATCGTGAGCCGTCTGTATGATTTAATCCACCTGCTGTAGTTCCTCCAAAAACAGATTCATTTCAAACACTTGACATTTTGTTTCCGACAAAAACATGAAATGACATCCTCTACTTTCAGACTCCTATGTGTTCTCCACACTGTAACTTTTCCTCTGAATGAGATTCTTTTGGTTTGTGTTGAATACAACGTAACAGAGACTCACATTGTTCACAACAAACAGCACAGCGAGTGAAACTACAAAGTCCACAACTGAAACAAATCAGACACATACTTGTACCGTATTGTACATAAATATCTACATATAGTATAATATTGTACATGTGATGTACACATTGAGGTTCGTGTCTGGACTCAACTTACTTTTTCTATTATTATTTTTTAAACACAATTTTTTAGGCCAGAAAATCATGACCTGTGAGGGAACATTGTCATTTAACATAAACAGCAAAAATGTTCTATTAAACAAACTGTAAACAAATAAAAAATAATAATACAGGAAACCATTCAAGCTGAGCTCACGTTAGATGATCTGTAGTTTGACTAAAGTGTAGTTCTCCTGTGGTAATTACAAAGTCCACATTCAAACTGAAAAAGAGAAATACTGTAACAAAGACTGACAGTGACTTTAAAGTCTTAGTTTCTCTGAACACGGTCAGTGTTGAGCTGCCACGTTAACTCTTCTACTGTAACGATAAAATTAAACATAAATTAAAAACTAAACAAAAACTAACACTACAGCCTGTAGTCTACAGTACCTGCTGAGTTTCACCTTTTTGTTGCCAGAGTTTGCTTTCAGTTTCTCAGCTCTTCACTGGACAGATGAAAACACTATATTTGGCCTTTCTCTGACAGACTTGTACACATTTCACAGAGAAGTCAAAGGTCATGGTCAGTTATGATGTTGTCATGCACACTAATATTTCCCTTACATTACAAATATACCAATATTCTGAATTTGATTTGGGTCATGTAAATGGTGCTGCAGCTCAAGATTATTCTCCCTGTAGATTAATCTATTTTCTCCATTAATGGATTTTTTGTGTGGTCCGTAAAATGTCAGAAAATGGTGGAAAATCAGCTGATGTCAGATGTCTCATTTTGTCCCCAACCCAGAGAGATTCAGTTTAGTGTCACAGAGGAGGAAAGGAACCAGAAAATATTCATATTTACGAAACTGGAATCTGAGAATTTTGGCTTTCATTTTCTTGAAAAATTGCTCAAACGGATTCATTGATCATCAAATTAATTGGCAACTCAGTTAATAGTTGGCAACCAACTGATTATTCGTTGGCAGCTCTTTGTGTAAACAGCATATAAAGTTAAGTTATTCCAAATTAGGCCTTTCTCCGAATGTACCATTTTCTAAGACGTTAAATATGCCGGCATTATTCAGATTTTAGGAGCATTCCTTGGACATCTATACAGCACATTCGGAATATGTTTCTCATTTGGGGTTTTTACAGCAGTTTGTGACACACTGCCTTTTGTCTGTTTACAGTCAGCTCTGTGCGTTGTCATGGATACATTGTACAGAGACCAACTTGCCAACAGTTCGCAGGGCTTGGGTAGCGATCCCTGCCCCAAGGATAAGCCCACGTTTCTGGTTGGAATTATGAAGGACTTGTACACAAATATCACAATGCTAACCTTTTCCAGAAGATGGTTAAATGAATAAAAGAGGGAGGCTGAGTTCACACGGTCCAACACGTATACCACCGGCAGGAGACTCCTATTTGGATGAAAGAAGCCGCTCCACTTTTCCATATTTTGCCATTATAAACATCATGTTAGGGCACGTTAATCAGAGTATACACAGCTGCGTGTAAACTATAAGATAATTTATTTTCATCATGTAAACAGCTTAGAAATATTGTCTTTTTCAGAATAAGGGCAAAAATGTTGCTCTCGAGGGCCAGGTTAGGGCCACATTTGCTTGTCGGAGGGTGGAGTGATAACGGCACACGTTTTCAGACAGTCTCTCCTGACACAGAGTTGGACTAATTTGGAGAGATAAACTGATCATCACCACTTCAACAGAATAAAACATCTGCATATGTTCTATCTGCTGCTTGGAGCTGAACGAGCCACTGACGAAGAGGGGCCAAAAAATGTGAACGTTAAAATAAGTGCAGTTGCAATATTTTTATAAAAAGAAAGAAAAAAAAAACTAACAAAAAAAACAAATCTAGGGTAACAGGATAGCCAACAGGAATGTAGATCTTGTTCAGCTCCACGTGTGCAGATCAGAAGTGCCAGGATTCAGTTCAGTTCAAACATCCCTCATAAAAAGGAAATTTTAACTCATTTAGGTTCAGTTTGTTTTTTTTTTTCCCAATCGTCTAAATCCAAACATTGGCGAACACTGCGATACGATCCCAAATAGAAAAGCTTCACAGGAGACTTTCATGTTTAGGGGGAAAATTCAAGGCTCCAGATTAATACGACTTTGCACCATCACTCTCCAAACTGATTTTTTCATCTTCTCACAAGAAAACACCACTCTGAGAACGTACGCAAGATTTGCTTCCATCTTGTTCTCGTCCTGCTCATCACATTAGTGAAAACAAATCTTGGTCTAAGTGTGTTTCCTAAACGAACAGCAGACTTACAAATGTTTGTTCAAAGCAGATAACGTGTTGTAACAGGCAAAGTTTGACAGCGAAAACAAGTTCAGCACAATTTTGGATTTTCTTGATCATTAATATCCATTTCCAGTCTAAGGCCTCATTTCAGCTTAACTCAGGTGTGGTCCTTTTTCTGTTTCATTTTAGTAGGGCTGTACCCAACTCGAGAGTTACGTAAGTTGAATCAGATTCGGCTGTTTAGTACAAATATTCGAGGTTTTTAAAATTTGAACGGGGCTCAGCGGGACGTTCAGTGTGACAGAGGCATTCATGTATTATAGTAAACAGGTTAACTGTGCCACCGACAGATCGGAAATATGCAACAACATTTTTTGACACTAGCTATCAAACAAAAGCCAGAGACTGTGTCGTATTAAGTATCTGTGAGCTGTAAATTCACTGCTTGTAATCAGAAGAGAAAAGATCTGTGCCGTTGTATCACGTCCGTAGCGGTCTGTACCCAAGAGAAGCGTGAAAGTCAAGAGCATTAATCTGCAGCAATATCTTGGATCAAAACATCCCCAGATTTACACTGCACAGCACTCTAACAACTGTTCCACTTGAAGCAAACTCAGTCGACCGAGGGGTCGGCCCCACAATTTAGTCATGTTTATACTTTCATCCAGAACTTAATCTTTCAAGGAGCTGTTTGACAATCAGAAAATGAACCGTGACCGAACTTTCAAAGTGAAACAGCAACAGTGAGTGTTAACTTCCAACTAACGAGGTCTACGACACCGTTTCCTTCATCAGGCTGAACTCAGGTTCATTTAATGGACGGATTTCCTGCTGATTTATCCAAACTTCCCACTGAAAATGCTCTGATTACTCACAGTGAGTTCATTCTGCAAGATTTGATCAGATTGTCTGATGAGGGAAAAATTTCCCAAAGGAGTAATCTCTGCTGCAGTGTCGGGACTTCCAAACTACCAAGTTCACCTGCTGATCAGCTGACCGCCAGCGCTCTCTGATGGGGTCAGCAGTCCTGCAGGTTTATATGGCAACACCAGAGTGTTGAGAGCAAACAACAGCAGCTGCACATCAAAACACATCATGGTCGTCAAAACTCCACATCGAGTTACGCCATCATCAAATTTCTAATGCTCCAAAAAAGCAACATTTTTATTACATGTGCTGCCACAGTCCACGCTGGTGATATTGTTTACTTTATCTGTCTGTTGTCTTATTTGGGCGTCAGGTGACAGGGTCGGTGTGTGTTGCCTTTTATGGTAACTTGGACATGGATTCACTCAGCCCCTCTCTCTCTGTTTATCATGAGACTGCTGCTGATGGGCCGGAGCTCTGTGCCTGGAGTCACACACACAGTGACAGGGCTAACTGTTAGCATCACAAAGCTAACGTTAACGAACAGAATTTAACAGGTTGTTTTGGTCATGGTGTTGGTGTAAGATGAATGGCTCGGTGTCGGATGTTAACTGTTGCTGTGGGGCTTCAGCCCAAGCAGCAAAATATGACGAGTAGGGACGAGATCATGTTGTGTTGTGTTAATGTGCTAACTGGGCAGAGAGCAGAAGGAGAGTCTCTCACAGGGACAGTCATTCACCGCTGCGTTGCACGGCATTAACAGCTGATGGCTGATGGTGATCACAAATAAATTCTAATTCAATGTCAAACACTTAATGCTCATAACAATAAGCTCTGAATCTGTGACAAAAAAAAACTCCTTTAAACATTGCAACATAACTTGCAGTTTTTTAGAAAAGCTGCCGTGAAATCAGACATTTCAGGTCGCAACAATCCCAAAAACAGCCCACTAAATCCTGGAGGGGCTTAATTGACCCTGAAAACTGGTCACAATTAGAGCTGAAACCATTAACCCATCAACAGAATATTGATATTAATTTCTCTTAGCAAAAATGCAGAAAGTGTGCTGCCTCCAGATTCTCAAATTTGAATATTTTGTGGTTTTCTTTCTGAATATCTTCAAACATGTTCAGCTTGAGTTTTGGTCCGAAAAATGTTGAAAAGCAACAAATAATGTCCGTTGTTCCTACCAATCAATTAATGGATCAATTTATACTGTAAAATGATTTTGAATGGAAAGAACATCTTAAGACCCAGTACAGTGTTGTACCGACAGTGGGGCTGTTACGGCACTTTGAGTATGTTCTGGAATACTGATCTGGTTTGACTCAGCAGCAGAAACACTTCCAACACATCAGATAGAAAAAAAAAATAAGGCGTATAAAAAACAACATTAAATATGACGGCAGAGGAGTTCGGGGGGAGGTCATGCTGCTTTCATGTCTTTTTGTAGTGGTAAGAGCAGTTAGGACAGGGGACTTTAACTTTGATCTATTTTTGTTTTTGTGCACTCTTGTTTTCTTCCACTTGGGGGTCACGAGTTTGTCGCCATCTGAAAAAATTGCTGCATGTTTTTAACAGCGTTAACAGAAAGTGAAAAATTAAAAAAACACTAGTTTGAGCAGCAGATATTTGAATCTCAGCAGCTCATGAACGTTTAGCTTCTGTTTCCGTCAGCTACAACATCAGAGAGCGCTGTCAGCATGGCAACTTCCTGGATTACATTCGGTGTCTGTGTTTCAACTGATGCGTCTTCCTACACCATGTAAAAATACTAACTAAATCAATGTGACTGGACCATCTGGAGCAACAAATAAAAAACACACTACATTTCTGACAGACACTGAAACGCACATGGAGCTCTGGATGAAACACCTCTCCTTCAGTACCCCAGGTCCAGCTGGATTTTGTGCTCGAAAATGGCGATCAGCAGCATTATGCAGAAGCCCAGCAGGATGCCGGCGTTCTGGAGCAGGAAGAAGCCGCAGTGGCTGAAGCCGTGGTCCCCGGCGTCATTGTGTAACATCTCAGGCACCTGGAGAGGAAACGACACACATGACATCACACTGATCTGTGATTGGTTTCCCAGTGCTCAGGCTGCAGACTGGTGCAGGAAACGCAACTAAAAAATACAATTCATCAAAAACAGATGAATAATAATAATTTTATAACTATGTAGTCTGAACATTCTGCAGTCGCTTAACGAGACTTGCTTGTTAACACTAAGAAATGTTTAGTTATTGCGTATTCATATGGTGTCGGAATAATCAGAAAAATAAGAATCCACACTAAATGTTTGTACAAATGAGGAAATGTATATATGCCAAGTTGGAATTGTCTGCTCATGGATCAGCCTCATATCCCGCCTTCTGCACGCCCACAACCAACCATTAAAGGGGAACTGTTTTTTCAACCTGGGCCCTATTTTCCGATCTACTTTTGTCTAAATGAGTGATAGGATGTTCAATATGTGACATTTCTCCAGTACGAAGCTAGGGCTGACCTGCCTGCAGCCTGTGAGCGCGCTATATTAAATAATAGGGCACTCAGACAGCGTCAAACAACGTCAAAATACGTCCACTAAAAGTGCATTTTTTTCACACAGATAGGCTCGGATTGTTAGTATAATTATCTGACAACATAACGGAAACACGGAAATGAACGTCTGTGTTTACCTTTAGCTGGATTCAGACATGTTCCTCTGCCTGTTGCTGCTCCCTCTCTCTCCTCGTCCGCTCTTCAGTTTCAATGAGCTCTGCGTCCGTGTACGTCCATGTACTCCGTGTTCAAATAAACACGGGCGCTCATCAAATTCAAATGGCTCATCCAGATCCAGTTGGTCAAAATCGGGTAAAAATTCAGACATGTTTGTTGTGGCAAGTCAAAACACTCACTCAGAGAGTGAAAGTCTGGCTCTGAAATCTCACGTCTCGTGAGATTTGAGTTGTTGCAGGAAGTTACCGCTGGAGTGACCTTACAAACACGAGGAGTTACTCTGTTTGGAGTAGTCATGGCTGAATTTTTACCTGATTTTGACCAACTGGATCTGGATGAGCCGTTTGAATTTGATGAGCGCCCGTATTTATTTGAACACGGACGCACACGGACGTACAGGGACGCAGAGCTCATTGAAACTGAAGAGCAGACGAGGAGAGAGAGGGAGCAGCAACAGGCAGAGGAACATGTCTGAATCCAGCTAAAGGTAAACACAGACGTTCATTTCCGTGTTTCCGTTATGTTGTCAGATAATTATACTAACAATCCGAGCCTATCTGTGTGAAAAAAATGCACTTTTAGTGGACGTATTTTGACGTTGTTTGACGCTGTCTGAGTGCCCTATTATTTAATATAGCGCGCTCACGGGCTGCAGGCAGGTCAGCCCTAGCTTCATACTGGAGAAATGTCACATATTGAACTGGCACAAACACGAGTAACACTGCTGCATCTGAATGTTTATGAAGTGGACCTGTGAGAAACGTCTGATATGAGGTGAATTTAAATGTGTGAGAGATCGTTACACGTACAATGATTCCTCTCACATCTAATTTCCACAATCTGTCTTCAATTCACACATTTAAAGTCTTTTTTATGAGCATGTGATGGTTGTAAATGAGGCCCCAAGTCTGTCTCATGTACATGTTGTATTTTGTGTGAAAACATAAGTAAAAAGAAGATGTTGTGGATTCAGCAGCAGTTGGAGTTGTAGCTGTGTGTTGAGCAATGTCTGACATAACACAGCGTCTCAGAAGTCCTGAACTCATCGTGGGGCTGTTGGTTTGGACTCTGTCCTAGCTCTAAACCAGCTGACTACAGGATGAACTGGTGACAGCAGACATTATCATTTTATTACACCCATGTGGCTGTGATAACGCGTAATAGACTGCAGTGTGGGGCAGCAGCCACAAGAGGGCAGGCTGAGGCAACAGAAGCTCTGCTGTGTTTAACAGACAGCAGCAGTTTGTGACAGCTCACTTCTCTTCTGTTTGGTTTTATACACTTGTCATGTGTTCAAGTGTGTGTGTGTGTGGGGGAAGAGGCCATCTGCTCCTGAAGGCTGCTGCTCTCTGACCGGCTGAGAGTCGGTCCAGATGAGTCGACAGAGCAGATGCTGCTGACTGGAGGAGAGCAGAGGAGTTTCAGTTCTCCTGACTCAGTGAGAAACAGCTGAGCAGTTTGTTTTCAAACCACGTAAAGTGAATAACATATCATTTGTTTATTTAACCACTTCCTAAATATTGAATTTATTCTGTCAGCCTGCACAAACAGCTTTGACATCTCTTTAAATGTTTGTATTTGTTTCTTTTGTGTTGATTTTACACAGACGCACCTTTATTCAGGCCTCTACTGAATGCATCATTGTTCTGCATGTATATCCACACACATGTAGAGGTTCTGTCTTAGATTTTTGTCAAGTGTTCCAGATGAAGGAGAATCATTTGAAAATGGTTCATTCATGTACAGTCGAACAGTCTGGCAGTTTTCTTTATGTGAATGTTCCCACCATGGTGTCAGTCCGTTTCTACCTGTCCAATACACAGCCAAACTTGTTGTTAGTGCCTGTGTTGCCTGCTCTCCCTCTCCTCTTGAAACTCTGTTTGTGGTGCAGGTCGTATGCTATTATCAGTTAGCACATTACAAATTGAACACTGCAGGCGGTGGTGATATGGAGTCCCCTGAGCCTGTCCCAGTAAACCCAGCTGGCAGTACTGGTCATTTTCACATGTTTTGGTTTTGCTCTTGTAGTTTTTTCTTTTGGAACTTAAATGTCAATGTTAGTAATGAAGTCAAAATTTCTGTTTCATTCATATGTCTGGTAAAAGTTGCATTGTTCTGAAACTTCTAAATTAAAAAATGTGGATAGAGGTTGAAAAGGTTTTGGGCCGGGCGGCAGCGAGCTCATGTCCAGCAGGTGATGTTATGTGTCTGCAGCTGCAGTTACTGTACTGGAACAACACTGCTGGCTCTCAGTAGTTTGTTTTGTTTTCTTTAAAGGAATGCTCTTCAGATCAGGAAGGTTAAGAACCTCAGACTGGCCGTTTTCTGAGGGTTTAACTATCTATCGATCTTGATCAATGTATTGAGATGCCATTGAGTGAAACATTGATCCATATCATCAGCTTTAGGATACGCTTTTATTTTAAAATTGTGTGTCACGAGAAAGACAATAATTAAACGGCTGGGTGGAAAAATTTTGGATTTCAGAGAAAATACTCGGACAGAGCAGTCACACGTCATATGTAAACAAGGCCGTTTGAGATAAATTACTCAGGAAACACAACATGCCCGTCTGTACTGGCATCTCATTTCCCTAACTTTTTGCTAGGGCAACATTAGCTCCTCTTTTTCAACGATATTGGGCTGAAATTCACCTGCACTGTTTGGTCGGTAGATGCAATGACTTCAACAAACGGTGCTTCAAAAAAAGTATAAATAATACATGTAATTTGTTTAAGTATGGTTAAAGTCTGCTAGGCTAATGTATGCAACATGAAAGTGCCTAAGCTAATAATGGCTGACGAGCAAAAAACAATTGTTTTGTCTTTGACTTTTATTATTCAGCCAAATTTTAAACTTTTGTTCAATGATGATGAAAAAGATGATGGTTTAGGTTAAAATTAGGGCTGTCAAGTGATAAAAAAATAAATCCAATAATTACACACTGTGTGATTAATTAATCTAAATTAATCGCATACATCAATTTTTGTAGTGAAAGTATTTTAAAAAATAAATTCAAATTATTTTTGGCACGTGTCGTAAAGTTGTTGGATTTTTGACACAATTGTCGGGTGGGGGAAAAAAATCGATTTTTAGATGCATCAAGATTCTGTCTTCAAAGATGCGAGCATCGATGTGGAAAACGCAATCGATTTTAATTTTATTTTTATATTTATTTTTCAAATTACCGTAACTCCTCAACCATTCACGCTATCAACGTAATTCTGTAGATATACTGTACATTACGGTAGTGATGTCATTACCTGTGAAGGAGGGGAGGGAAGTGAGCATAGCAGGAGGAGAATGACAGCTGACGAGGAGAGTGCAAGTTGGAGTGATTTAGTGGAGTTTGGGTGACGTTTTCTTTGTGAATAATATGAAGTGTTGTAAATAATAGTATTTGTGATTTTTTGAGATCTTTTGAGTGTTTTTGCCGTGTTTTCATTGTGTTTTCACCATAGTTCGTAGTTTTGCCATCGTTCGTCTTTTTTGCAATAGTTTGTATTTTTATAGTTCATAGATAGTTATAGTCAGTTATAGTCTTGTAAATACTGGAGGAGAAATGTCGAGGTTGACGAGGGACAGGAGAGTCCTGTTGAGATTTGTGGATGAGGAGGATGGACCAGAGGAGACTGGTGGAGCGTAGTCATCTCAACCACAGTAAGTAACACAGTTTGTATGCGCTGGATATGTGTTCCCAGTTTCATTACAATAATGTTTTTCAATATCTAGTGTAAATTTTCTTATTGGCTCGTTTTGGAATTGAGAATCGTTTTATAATCAAAATCGTTGCCCTCAGAATCGGAATTGAATCGAATCATGATGTGCCTGGAGATTCCCGTCCCTATCTACCACCCAAATTGGTCTGCAGTGAATTGGTTGCACTTCATTTTGCAGTGGAGTTAGTCGCTCACAGACAGACTTACTCAGTTTGCCTCTGAGCGCCTGGTCGAGTTTGGCTTGACAAGGCTGGCTGCTGGTGCAAGCATCAGACGCTGCGCTAGCTCGGCCACCCGGGTTCTCTGCTAAATGCTTTGTGTTGAGGTGATATTTCAGACTAGAGGTTCTTCGATGGTACGAAAGTTCCTTACTGCAGGAACTGCAGAGAACGGTGCTCCTATCAACCGTTCCATCTGGGCGTTTTTTAAATGTAAACCATTCACAGGGCCGAGCAGCGTCATCTTGTCTGCCTCCATCATGTGATAAAGCCACTGTGGCCTTCAGTAATGCACCGGGTCAAAGGGCACCAGAGCAAAGTTACTCACCATTAATTTAATTTATTTTGTCTGTGATTTATTAATTGAAGTGAACACATTATTTTGACAGCCCTAGTTAAAATGAAAACATTTCTTCGAGAACTTATCCTAACTTATCCCACGCGCATTCGAGGAGTCAGTTTCATGTAGACGTAACTGTAACTAACTGTGTACAGTTAGTTACAGTTATTTATGTGTTTTTATCATTTATGGCCAAAAGCAAAAAATTAATCGGTGCCAGTTCTGGGCACATAATATCGTTGTATATAAATTGAATTGAATTAAACAGTGTATCGTGGCTTACTTGATATCTGCAAATATTGCATCGTTGTCCAAAGAATCAAAAATCGTATCATGATGAAACTAGTGATTGTTATTGTTTATCATGCAGCTGCAGAAGATACATGTTCATGATCAGCTTGTGACTGTTTGCCGTGTGTTCAGGTTTAAGAGAGGTAATGCTGACTCACCATGTCCACCAGAGCCACATACATGAAGAGCCCAGCTGTAAGGGCGAATATCCACATGGAGATGTTCTCTGCGTAGTGTCCGATCAGGATACCGGTCACCATACCCAAGTAGGCCATCATGGCTGACAAGACGTTGTAGAGAATGGCCTGACGCACCGTCATACCGGCCTTCAAGAGCACCGCAAAGTCACCTGGGAAAAAGAGTCCACATTCAAACCAAGACAAGGAGCCTTTACAAACTTTACAAGTAACTGTCACCACATGAGATCTACGCTCTCCTGAAATGCTTTAAATCTACTGAGATGAACCGTAGTTCAGCAGTGTCACACACTAATAGGATTTTAATGTGTAAACTACTCATGCTTTACGTGCAGCAAACACTTGTAGATTAAACCATCACTGAGAGACGAAGATGAGATCGAAGGTCTTACCTAACTCGTGAGGCAGCTCGTGACAGAAAACAGCCACAGATGTACTCAGACCGCTGGACAGACCCTCAGTGAAGGCAGCTCCTGCAGAGTGACAGGAAAATATTCAAACCTACCATCGTCACTGGTACTGTACTATATAATCTTCTGTCAGTTTCAATCCCGCAGACTAACGTTAGCAGCCAGGCAGCTCATATCTTGGGTTGGTAACATTCATCAGTTGATTATTAATAATGTGTATCAGTCATTGTCTGAGAGCGTCACTGTTCATTCCACAAGACCAGTCGAAGTGCTGGTGATACTTCCCGTCTTTGTTTGAGCAGGTATTTGGTAGATGTAACTATAAATATCACAAATATATTTTATGTTCAACTTTAGAACTGGACTTTAAGTAGCCAACGTGTCATCACTGACTTTGTGTTTCCTTGTCGATCCAAAACAGCTCTCAAAGAAACAGTTAACCACATAATCAGTCTAACCTGTAGTGCTATTTATCAATCTAGATAGTTCTGAAGCAGAGTGTTTGAAATATCATGCGTAGAGATGTCTGTCTTCTCTCCAATATAATACACCCGCCAACCATATCACCGTGTAGAAGGAGGTGTCTATCTACGGTTAGTTTACCAAGCACCACCGAGCTAGCTAACGTTACAGTTCAGCCAAGGAGGACACCATTAGTGTTCACATCTCATGCTGTCATAAGCCTCTCGTCTCGAGCCCTTTTTAAATAGGAATTGTGCAAATTAGCAGGAAAGCCCAATCAGTCTTTTTTCAGCATTGGCAGTATAAAAACAAAATCAGGGAGTGCAGCAAAATGCCGCCTACCTACTTTTGTTTATACAGAATGCGCCTTTTTCGGGGCAATGGGGGGCGTGAGCAAGTAACAAAACGTGTAGCTCAGCGTGTGACGTAAACAGTGACGTGGGAGGGAAGCCGCGGCTGGTCAGTCCTTGAGCGATTCTCTCGTAAGTCGGCCCGTTCTTCACCGTCCCCGTCATCTGACGGTTAATGACCTCTTCGTTTATGAGGACAAGGAGGGCGCGCAATTCCTTGTCTCCCCAGTTGCTCATCTTTACAGTGTCTGTCAGGTGTTTCCCTCTTGCTACTAGCTGCTCGCTAATTCCTGCTATCAGCTGTTTCCCGTTTATCCACCGCCAGTGGCTCGCACGTGTGGCGTCATCAACAGC
The DNA here is from genome assembly GCF_041903045.1 of Epinephelus lanceolatus. Taxonomy (NCBI): domain Eukaryota; kingdom Metazoa; phylum Chordata; class Actinopteri; order Perciformes; family Serranidae; genus Epinephelus; species Epinephelus lanceolatus. Next base: position 42,159,835 of record NC_135745.1, on the reverse strand, counting down.
CCCTCCCACAAGTCTTCAACAGCCCCTCCTGTTGCGGAAGGCCACCTCAGTCTGTTTAAACTAAAAAGGGTTCCACCAATATGTCTACCCTACAAGGCGGAAAATTGGGCGCCTCGGATCAATCGCCAATCCGGTTGCATGTGTCTAAACGCTCGCGGCTTGCCGGCAAAACGACCCAACATTCACAGAAAATCTGGCAGTGTAAAAGGGAGTTATGAGTAGATGCTTCCTTCAGCGCAGTAATTCGGTTGGCGGCTGTGGTTGGGTAGAAAGAAAATAGTTCCTACATGAAACTGCTCACAACAAGGTCTGTGGATTATCCTGAGTTACCAGGTCATGATTTCTGGAAAGAGACATTGCGGTTGAGTTTCTTAAATGTATTACTTGGTGCTTTGAGCACCACAAGCTGAGTGACATCTGGCTCCATTATACTGGAGAGAAGGCAGACATCTCTACAGCTGATATCTCCAACTCTCTGTATCTCACATCAGAACTATCTCGACTGATAAATTGCAACAGGAAAGAAGAAAAATATGTTTTTGATTTAGGGGTGAACTGTCCCTTTAAGGTTGTTGTGACTGTCAAGCTAAAGTATGTTTTGAGCTCCAGCCATGACAGCAACACCTACTAACCGATGGCCAGGCCGTCGCTGAAGTTGTGCAGTCCGTCTCCCATGATGACCATCCAGGCGAGCGTGGCCACGCCGGCCTGCTGGAAGTGCTGCTCTGAGTAGGAGTGGGAGTGGCTGTGAGGGTGGTGGTTCTGGGAGTGGTGGTGGTGCAGGATGTGGTGGTAGTCGTGGTGATGGTGGTGCATGCTGTCGGCCTGGCCCACAGTGTCGTGGAAGTGGGAGTGGCATTTGTTCTCGCAGTCCTCGGCAGTGTAGGCGGCAGCCCCCGACGCCCCGCCGTAACCCTGCGGCGAGACGATGGACACCTGCGGTGCCAGCATCACCTGCTCCTCTTCTGCCACACTGCCACCATGCAGGCTGCTCGAGTGGTCACCAAACATACCGGCACCGTTCGTCTCTACATCTGAAGGAAGAGAATAATTCTTTTTATTTCTTCTAACTGCTGAAATATGAAATGAGATTTTTGATTCAAATTTGTCCACAAAAATGGTCTTGTTACCAAAACGGGTCAAGTCAGATTTATTTCTATAGCACCAAATCGCAACAAAAGTTAATTTCATGGCAATTTACCTCCTGTATACCTGCAGTCTCCATCCATGTCAGTGAAAACATGGATGCTTCACACACAGAAGATCTATACAATCAGCACAGTTTCAAGATTAGAGTCACCAATTCAGTATCTGACCAAACGTCTCCCCTTCTGTCCCTGAGACATGATATTTTTTTCCCCTTCAGAGAGATGGTTAAAAAACCACCAGGGTGTTTGTTTGATGTGGCGTCTTACCTTCAGTTGGCTTCAGGTCTTCCAGAGCAGGCTGCTTCTCTGGATCTGCTTTGTCGTTCTGATCCCACTTCTTCTGGATCTGCTCAGACGGCACAAACACCCTGTTATAACCTCATGATACAGTATGAATAACCCCAGCAACAACACAATACTGAAGCTCATGTTGTCACGGTGATTACAGTCTCCAGGGGAATGGTTTTGAACCTTCGTTAAAAATCATATAAATATTTAATATCACTTATATATTTATATTAATCATATAAATATTTAATATCATTTATTTTTTATCTTGGATTTACAATGTATTGTCTTCAATGTGTTTAAAATGTCACAAATAGCAGCAGAAATGCCAAATTCTTGAGTCAAATCAAATGTTTCCTCCAGAAATTATTTGATAACCACCATGTTTGTTACGCTGAGTAAAATGGTAATTATGAGGACAAATCGTTCCAGTTTAACTAGTGATCAGGATCTTTATGTTATCAAGTGTTGCTGGGTTTTTAACTTAATTAGTTGGGAACAAAAATAATTAAACTACTCCTTCAAATATTAGAAGTTGTTAGCGACTGTCTGGTCATATTCATAATCTTGTTGACAGCTGCTTTAATTGCATACTTCTTGTTTTAATCAGTCATAGGCTGCTTTTTATTTATTTAGACAGTTGTCAGAATTGTCTAAATTAACTGTTGTCTTCTAATACATAAAAGACAGTTTGGTAGAAAAACGTTTTCGATATTTCGATGTTGGTACTGAAACTCAAAAACTGGTAGCCAATACCGAGCCATCTAGTAGCAGCACTACATATTATCATATTACTAATCATTCAGAGTATTTATACATCTTTAAATATGGATCTATTCATACGGAAGAGAATAAGGACTGGAATCATGTGTGATGAAATGTCATTTTGGGCACTTCATCTGTGTGTTTGTGATCTGACCTTCTGTTTCTTGTCCTTGTACATTTTCCCCAGCGTCAGGAAGTGTTCGATTAGAAACATTAGGTAGACTCCACTCAAAGCCGTCAGACCCTTCCACACTGCGTCCAGGTTTTCCTCCGGCTCACCATGGACGTGATGTTCCATACCCATCCCAGAATCCTCGTGGTGGTGATGGTGGCCTCCCTGAGACTGAAGCATCCACAGATATGAACACAAAGAGACTGATGAGACAAAAACTTAAAATCAGTGAAAACACAAACTGCGACCAACACTGAAAGCATCACCACGGCCTCTCAAGTTTAACCTGAGTCTAAACCAGTTACTTGATAGGGTGGGGGAACGCCAGTTTCATCACTATAGAGAGTTGTCTCGCCTTTACGGCAGCATCGGCGGTAGTAACAGCCCCAAAACAGTGTCTGTATGAACAGGACGGCCAGTAGGACAGGACCATGAGCAGGACGGGTATAACATTTTGACGGTGTGTTATGTGTGCGAACTCACCGCAGGAAAGTAGCTGGTAGCAGTTAGCAACTAACTTAAAGAAGAACACCAGGAGAAAATGTCAGCAAACTGGGAAAACACTTAGGTCCATGAGCTCCTTAGCCTCTGATGATTGTTATTGCAATGTTATGTCATTGTTGCAGTTTAGAAAGCGCTGCAGACGTATACATTATATGTCACACTAGAATTAATTAGAATTAAAATTAAGTTCCTTTGATGGAAGAGAACTCTGGTTTGGACTCAAACAAATGTTAAAGCGTTGTGATGATCCCTCCTTTCCTCTAGGGGTCCCTGCGTCCTTGTACTGCTGTTTCTATTTGTGTGTTGCAGGTGCTGAATGGAGGGTCATCAGCTGGATGAGCTACACCTGGGCCCGGTGTGCTCTGCTCATGAACGCCTCCTTCCTTCTGGAGTCAATCCTTTTCTTCCCTGACGGGTACAGCTGCTACGATTTCCACAAACCCCAACATGCCTACATGACTGGTAACTGACTTTGATGTTCATTCTGTTATTTATTGTCACTTTTTGTAAATACAAAAGCTTTTGCTATTTTGTACACTCAACTGATCCCCCATCTTTGTTGCAGCCTTTGAACCAGTGTGAAAATGGCCCTAAAATGCTTTGTGTCTCAGGTCAGGACAAAATTTAAATTTGACCCTACAGGACTGATAACGTGAGGACTACATGCTTGCAAGACGTCAAAAGTCCTGTGGTGTAAAAGATATTGATGCCCGGCAATATCGCTGACTCACGTGGGGGATGAGATGAAGAAAGGCGTCACCGCTCAGCGTGCCGACAGCCAGCGCCACCAGAAAGCTGAGGAGGAACTTGAAGAAAACTCTGTTCATGAGCGGGATGAGGACGACGCCGAGCAGGGAGAGCAGGCTGATGATGGTGATGGAGACGAACCCTCCGACCCACGCTGCAGCACACGAATCAAACAGGCACATTTTTAAAGCTATCGGTTAACCAACGATCACGGTTAACAGAAGTCTAATCACAGATTTATTCATTCATGATCTTACCTATTGTGATGTTTTTGCCACTTTCACCTCCAGAGTGCTCCCTGCTGTCTGAGTTGTTGTGGTCACCATGGTGACCATGACCATGTTTATGGTCTGGTAAAAAAAGAGGGGGAGATATTAAATAAATCCATTATCATCACATCGAATTCCAGAGCTGCTATAAAAATGAATCAGCATTAGATACAATAAAAACATCAGTCACACCCATCTTAGAACTTCTATGAGGGCGTTTCAGGTGTAAACAGGTAAATCTGGATCGTCAAAGAGCACCGAAACACAACAGGTGTGTCAGTCAGTGAGTCAGCAGACAGATATGTAATATTTGGGATGATAAGAATAACTTCATTATCTGGTTGGATGATGCAGGTGAAGGTGAAACCAGGAAGTCCAGTTTGAGTAACAGATCAATGACAGCTCCACACAGATGTTGCTACGGTCTGTCTGAACACTTCTCTGACATTCTCCTACTTTACTGACACAGCAACATATATTTTAATTTTAAAAACTGAATAAAGATTTGCCCCATTAATGGGTCCCACCTCTCTCCCCGTGTGTTGCAGCGCCGCCGTGCAGAATACACGCTCCGCCATCAATCTGGTTGAGGAGGGCGGGGCAAAGGAAGCTGAAGTCAGTGAGAGTCACACCCACCTCCTGAGACATCCCGTGTGAGGAGAGGATGGTGGAGGCGTTCAGACACTGGAGGTAAAACACAACAACTCACTAACTGCACTCACATTTAGGAAACATGAAGACAGTAACACAGACATGAAAAGTCATGATAGGTTTTACACAGGGTGACTCAGCAAACCTGAAGAGACTTATTTTTTTTAAACTTATTTGGACTTTGTGTTCACTGTCCTCTCATTTGCAACACCATCGTACAGAAAACTAGACTACTATTATCGTCACACATTAGGTGGAACCTAATGCGTCGTGTTGAAAACAAGAGTTACCGCCACACGGTTGTATGCCTCAGCAAACCAGTCAAGCTGCAGGTACAGTTTACATCCAAGTTCGTCCAGACTCATTCTTAGTCTGAGAATTCTTGAGTTATGACCAAAAACATGTTTGTTCAGGTCACTTTAACCTTTGACCACCAAAATCTAATCAGTTCAATGTTGAGTGTAAGTGGACGTTTGTGCAAAATTTTTAGAAACCAACTCAGGGTGTTCTTGAGATATCGCATGCAGGAGACGGACACAGATGCAAGGTCATCAGTTCATCCTTAACGACCAAGCGTGCCAAATTTTAATTTCTCTCAAAGCGTCCTTGAGGTATTAGAATGTCTAATACGTTTATGAGAATGGGACAGACGGATGAACAGGCAACTTAAAAACAAAGCGTCAATCCACAGCTATCGCCGGCACAGATACATAATAAGATCCTGGCACCCTGGTCACTGACACCCATATACAAAGGCAACGACCTTGCCGCAGTGGTCGCAGGTTCGATTCCAGCCTGCAGTCCTTTCTCTCTTCCACTTTCATGCTTAGACTGTCCTATTTAAGAAAGCCAGAAAAATAATCTTTAAAAACAATCTTGGCACCAAACCATCCGAGAAGTAACTCGCCCTACAGTTATTAACCAGTAACCACAACAAACCAAAAGTAACTGGTTAACGTGACACTTAATGAAGCAGTTGGGACACCTCAAATGAACCAAATGTAAATGCTGAATCATATTTTGTAGTTAGTAGTAGTTATGTAACATGTTAAAAAATAAATCCCAAGGAGCAGAGTGGGGGTGGCACAACTTCACTCACTCTTTAGAGAAGTCTAAAGAGGACAAAACTCTGGACTCATCAAAGCTGATGACTGGTCTTATAAGGTTCTTTCATACGCTACAAGTGCTGCTGGAGTTCTGACCCCTTAAAAAATGAATCACATAACAAACGTTTGTTTTATTTCCTTTGTTACTTTAGACTAGTCCATACCCATTGGTGGCTTTGTCATCTTCTACCTATGCCAGTCCTCAATGCCTATGTGCAGTTTCACATAGATTGACCACGTCAGTGAGTAGAAAAACATGGGACAGACAGAATGACTGACTGACAAAATGACACACTGACAGTTTCCGTGATTATGTACAGCATACCATACCATGACTTAGTCATACCAAACATTAGAAAACACCAACATTGGTCCACAGGGGGAGCCACAGCGATCGGTCGCATTTTAGCCATTTTGAAGCATTTTTCTGTTGTTATAGCGCCACCCAGTTGCCAATTAGAGTTAAATTTCTCCAGTCACCTTGAGGCGTCCTGTTCTACATATCTACCAAGTTTAGTAAAAATCCATATGGCGGTTAGGCCTAGATAAGAAATGAGCTCTCTAGCGCCCCCATTTTGTTTGATGGGGTCAATAATGGAGGGGTCCCCTCAGATTATGTGTGGTCATATGCCTACAAAGTTGTGTGGTGATGGGTGAAACCCTTGAGATGTTATACACCTTTATGTGATGAGCCACGCCCTCCACAATATTCATTGCCTTATAGAAGCTCAGTTTTAGTAAGTTTTCCAACTTTTGCCAAGAGGGAACTTTAGATATTGGTCCCTAGATTATGTTCACCCAGTTTCATGCAGATCGCTCAAACTTCCTAGGAAGAGATCCATTTGAAGTGTTTTTCAAAAAATTCAAAATGGCGGAAAATCTATATAAGCGGAAGTTATGGGTTCTTGAGGCAAATGTGTTCCTCATGAGGAGAGGCATCTCTGTGCAAAGTTTCATGTCTCTACGACATACGGGGCATGAGATATGCCCATTCAAAGTTTGACATTTCAATGGGTTGCTATAGCGCCCCCCTTTGGCCAATTGATGTAATATTGCTTCATTGGCATCCTCCCATGACCCTCTACCACTGTGCCAAATTTCACATGGATTGACCAAGTCAGTGAGGAGAAAAACATGGAACAGACACACACACAGAGTTTTTGTCATTATATAAAGATACCTACCTACGCTGAAAGATGAACAAGTGTCAAGTACTAAAAGTTGGTACTGACCCATTAGGTCAGATTCTTCAGGCTTAATTACTTATTGTCTCATTCTGCAAATGTTTCTAATTTTACACTATTTCACTGAGGCAAAATTCTTCTTTTAAACACAGATGAACTAAACAGTTTGGCATACTTTGTTAAATGAATAAAGAAAAGGTTAAAAGATGATTATATTCCACAAAATAAGGTTTTGTGTTTTTTGTACATTTGGCTCCAAAACTCAGGTACTGCTTTGGCTCAGATAGCCAACAGTTAAACACTGCCCAGTTGTAAATGAGAGGCTAATGTCTTACCTCAACATTATCTATGCTTCGGTTGTGGGGAAGATCCTGGTTTATGTGATCGTGGTCATGGTCGTGGTCGTGAACGTGGTCATGGTCATGGTCATGGACATGGTCGTGATCCCCACGGCTGACTGCAGCTGCCTGAGTCTGGCTTTCAGTGACCAGTCTAGCAATAGACGCTCTGGTGGTTTCCTCCCCGGCAGGACTGGGTTGCTCCGGGCTGCTGTCTTCTCTCTTATGAGCATCATCTGGTTTCACCACCACCTGGGCACTGTACACCGCCGTGGTGCCGACCTCCTGAGCCGCCGCCACTGCCGCTGCCACCGTTGTCTTCTTGTCGAGCAGGTTGTGGTGGCTGTCCTGATCTTTGGAGACTTCAGGGGTCTTTGGTAACTTTCTGGGCTGTGAGGTTTCAGAGCGTTTCTGAAAATGCGAGTTGTTGTCATCATGGAGATGGTGGTGATGGTGCTGGTGGCCCTCGTGGTGGCGGTGGTGGTGATGATGATGGTGGTGGTGATTGTGGTGGCCTGGTTGCTCATGATGTTGCACCATAACAGTCCTGATGCGATCCAGCCCCACGCTCTGTAACAGACGCTTTAAACCGGCCAGAGAGATGGTGCCGTTTTCTCCATATCTATAAATTTTATAAAACATCAATTAGAAAATAACCACTCATCAGTCTTTGTACAAAATAACTGCTGACAGAACAAAATAACTGCTGACAGAACAACTGCTATTTTCACACCAAGCTCTCCTTCAATATTTATGATCTGCCAGCAACCAGCAGCTAACAGTCCAGAGGAGAGTTCACTGCTATTTATGTACAAATTATTAATATTTCACTGGGTACAGTTGTTTAATTTTTAACTACTGAACAACAAACATGTTTACTTATTCATGACATGAAGTGCACATGCACTACACCATCTTTTAAAGGTCCAGTGTGCAGGATTTAGGGGGATCTATCTGCAGAAATGGAATGTCATATAGTAAGTGTTTTCTTTGGTGTATAATCACCTGAAGATAAGAATCGTTGTGTTTTCGTTCCCTTATAATGAGACTTAAATCTACACAGGGAGCAGGTCCTCATCCATGGAGCTCGCCATCATGCACCGCCATGTTTCTACAGTAGCCCAGAATGGACAAACCAAACACTGGCTCTAGAGGGGGACATTTGCGTTTTTGCTTCGGCCACTGTAGTTAGCAGCCAGTCAAACTGCTTTATTCAGATTTTTTTCCAGTTTAAAATCACCTGATCTGTTTGTTTTGGAGAGGAAGAGACCTCTGCGGATAATTCAGCACCCGGCAAAAATCTCCTTAAGACTTAACACTGAAGGAATTCAGACCAGGAGAAGTTTTAGCTGGCTGCACTCTGTAATCCTCACCACTAGATGCCACTAAATCCCCCTAAATGTGACACACTGGACCTTTAAAGAAGACTTTAATGCTAAAAAATGATCTTGAAGGAAGTTGTTTTATGTCAGGTGTGAAAACTAAAACCAACTAGTTCTAACAATTTTTCTGTTTTTATTCTGTGCAAATTAGTGACATAAAGTAGGGAAAGAAAAAAAACTTTCTTTTAATCGTATCTGCAGAATTCAACAATATTGAGTAACGTTTTTGGATATAAAGCAACAACTCACAGTTGTTTTCATTCTTTTTTTTCCAGTGAACTCTTAAATTGTCAGAAATGGGAAAAACCTACCACAAGTTAGTAAAGCTCTAAGTCATACTAAAGGCAAATCTTTGTTGAGCTGCAACAGGGAAATGTTACTTTAAAAAAACAAAACAGTGACCCAGCAACTCACAGGGTTCGCTCGCAATATTCTCAATATTTTTACCCAATTTCCATGACTTGAGTTTAAAACGGGTAGGCCTATAAAGCAGTACATTATTACACACCTACTTCCCAGACAATTTTCGATAAGCAAACTGCTGCTGCTTTACTTGCTTGTCATACATTCCTGCAGCCGACTTGCTGCATACACTAATTTGTAGGCATCTATTTGTTGTTTAAGCAGCTGTGCGGAACTTTTTAGCATTTATAAAACTGTCCCCAGTTCGTATCACCCCCCCTTGAAGATCTGCATATTTATTTGAACCCAACAGCGACAAAAAAGTCTTTCTCTATATGGCTATTTAGCGTAGCCTCGGTCAGGTTGGACACAGCGGAAGTCAGCAAACCAGAATACGGCACCCGGAGGCGGAAGTAAGTCTGCACGCCCGCAGCGGCCCGCAGCCATTAAACCACTAAGGATAGACCGATACATCGGCCGGCCGATATATCAGGCCGATATTTGAGTTTTTTACTTGTATCGGCATCGGCCGATACGTGCGTGGGTTCGCGGATTTATTTTTCCCTGGCACTTTTTTTCATTTGAAGGTATGTGGTTAAGTTGAACAAAGCTGTTGAATCCTACTGTGTACAGTAGTTGTTGTTTTATTTATGCTTCAGCTTAAATATTTGTTTATTTTATAAAGACATTACTGGAAGATTTAAGAGCACTGAACTCTTTTTTTATTTGAATGTGTAATAATAATATTCTACCTGTTCTACCTCAACTTTCCATCTTTTTTTAGTATTTTTTACTGTTCAATAAATGTTTCTTATTGTAAACTTGAGACCTGTAATATTTGTTATCATTGTGTCATTTTTTTGATGTAAATTGAGGGAGCAAAAGCAGTATTGGCCCCAGATATCGGCTCAAGAAAATCGGCAGTCCATAATTGGTCATCGGCTAAGGGTGATGGAAAAAAATCGGCATCAGCCCTAAAAAATCCATATCGGTCTATCCCTATAAACCACAGAAGAAGAAGGAGCCGTGTTTACAGAGTGTGTTCTTCGAGTGAGCGGTACACAATGGGCATTGCTGAACACATAACAGTTTTACCAGATGTATCTATAAGGACTTGGTTGTACTTTTGATGTCATGGCGGATAAAGAAGGAGCACCATCTAAAAGAAAACAGAACAGAAGAACAGAAGAAGGCTAAACGGGACAGTGATAGGGCTCGAGCCCAAACGTGTGTAAACCTCGGTCAGACATTCACCAAGTGGAGAGAGCTGCGAGATTTGAAAGGTTTTAAAACTGATCCCGAGTTGGTCCTTTTCCTAATCGACAGGTATGTAATTTTTGTTTTTATTTAGAGAATATACCGCAACTTGTTAGACGTTGTTTCACTTCAATATATGACGACATGGAAGTTATAAGCAAGCTAAATGTAACGTTAGCTGATGTGAACCGTTTTTGTCTGGTAACGTTACAACAAACGCCACAAGATTATCTGTAACTGTGACCATGAACACAAATATACAGCAGGCAGTTGTCCTCAGTTTATAAGAAATTCAGAGCTACACCAGAACATTTATGATTTTGCTCTCGCTCTCCAAAACAAATGCATGCGGTAATTGACGGTTGCAGTCTAGATTTTACGACACCAGGCTGTGGGTGTCATACCGCTTCGACCAAAGGGGGCACTATAATCAGCAAAAACGTAAAGTTCCGCACAGCTGCTTAAAACAAACATTAATTTTATAGACACGCCTGCTAATTGTTCTGTGACCTAATAAATTAAGGTTGATTACGGTCATGTTCCCCAGCCAAAACAAATTACAATCAAAACTTTTTCCATACATTTCTGTTAATCCAAACCACTTCCAGGTCTGGAAAACAGACAAAAACTCAGTTCAGTGTTGTCGAGGTAGCAGACAGGCTCACCTGTTGAACAGAGCCTCCAGGTGTTGCCTCTGGCTCTGCTCAGCTCTCTGCGAGTCGACCACAGCCGACAGTAATCTGTTGGTCTCTGTGGTGGACGGGCTGCAGTCTAAACCGGTCGACCCATCCCCGCTGGACAAACTCTCGGCGAGGAGAAATATCAACATCAACGTCAACATCATCTCTGCCAAGGAAAAGAAGTTAGAGCATCTGTTAAACTATATTTGAAACCCAATGACAGATTATTTTAAAAATAAGTGAAACTGTTCTCATTTACTTCTTAATAAGCAGAATTTTCAGTATTTTTTTTTTATTTTAAGTAAAAATACCAAACTCTGTTTCACATCTTAATGAACTGAATAACTTTGGGGTTTGAACTGTTGCTCAGACAAAACAAGAAAGCGGAAGCTGTGGCGACAGTGCGACATTAACTACAGCCCTCTGAAGGATGTGAAGGACACAAAGCAGAGTTTCTGGATAATTTAAATCATGAACTGACAGAATATGGCAGCCACAAAACAATAAATCAAAGAGATTACAGAAGTGACGGTCACTACACATAACTATAACTCACTAAAATTAGAACATTCGTCTGTAGTGTTTGTGGCCGCCTTCTGACCGGATCAATTTCTGATCCCAATAAAGCTTGTTCAGAGAAAAAGCAGTGGAAATTTAAAATAACACTATGAAAAGCTGCCGACCAACAAAATAAACCACAGGATATGTTAATGAATCATGTACCTGTCATACTTAATGTGAGTAATGCTAAAAAGTTTCCCAAAGCCATAAAGAGGTCACCACAGTGTTTGTTTCCAAAGTCCAGAGAATATAAGCAACAAATCCTCAAATGTAAGAAGCCAGAAGGAGGTAATGTTTTCTGTCGATGGAATAAGAGATTAAACAACTCATCATTTCAGCTCCAGTTTAAATAGAAAATGCTGCGCATGGATGGAGACGCTGTTTTTCTCTGGAGGAGGAGGGAAGTGAAACTGACACTTAACTAATGTCAGAGGGAATATTGTTTTATCCTCCACAGGCCTTTGTCCCTAAAAATAAATCATACGTAACATAGAATTTATATTTACAACACAAAGGCACACGATCGTATAACACTCGAACATTACCTCCTCGGTATAACTGGAACACACTGGCCCTACTTTAGTTCTCCATGTTTAAGTTTAAATGGAAAAGTTTAAATTACTACAGAATAAAAATTCTCTTTAAAGACTGAAAGTCTGGCATGTGCAATTTACTTTTGAATTCATGATTGTTTTGCTGATATATAACAACTTATTTAGCCGATAACCAATACTGATAGATATATCCACTTTTTCCCTCCTTATTTTAGTGATCAAAACTCTTCTGCAGTGAAATTATCATAGTATGGATGCACACTTTCATCCTGACGGCCCACCAGCAGATGGACACATGAAAAAGCATGATTTTCAAAGTATGTAATATTCATTCATTGTGCAAAACAAGAAAGAGCATGTTGGCCGATTCTGATATAATTCATTTTAAAGTCGATGACATGTCAATATTATCTCTGGTATAAAAGGAAAATATGCTGGCAAAACCACCTGTCAGTAATTTTTCTTACAGTGTATCTACATTATATTTATTCAAATGTAATGTAAGTATTTCTACACTGTGATATTTCTACTTTTACTTGACTATTGTAAAGTACAGGAAACAGTACACAAAGCGTGCAGAACTGGCTCCAGTGCATTCTGGTTAATTACAATAGGAAACATGATTACAGCACATGTGTCAGTTGGGCCAAATGAGGGAAGACAATGGTTAATTCCGGATAAAGATTACTGGGAAACCCCGCTTATTCACAGAAATCCCCGTGGATCCCACACTGGCCATCACACCGCCCCTCACCTAATTTAAGTCACAGCCCACAGTGGTGACCAGATAAAGAGTTGGCTGGATGAGAAAACTATGTCGTGTAGTGTGTTTAATGTTGAGCCGAATTAAAGAGCATCCTCTAAATGATTGGTTTACACAGAGACAGCCGTGTTGAGAAGTGACTCGTCCTCTGATGGTCAGAGATATTTAACTTGTAGGATTTCTGAATGAGGTTCATCCGAATGAAACCAGGTTTCCGGGTGGCATTCTCAGAGCGTCCGATGCCATCTTAATAAAACAAACAGCTCATCGTTATTAATAGAAATGAATGCGAGTGTATCGTGTTTAATATTCAGGAATAATGATGAAGATAATGACACTGGAAGCTTCCTCACCTCTTCTGTTAGTAATTAGCCTGGTTAGCCACCCTGCTAGCAGCAGTTATTTCGTTAAATTTCTCGGAGGACGCTGATAGATGGCATCTGCCAGGGGGATGCGGCCCAGGCTCGGGCCTCGTGCTGCTGCGAGCTTCCGCTTTACTTTAAAAATAACATCGAGCCATAAAAATATAAAATCCTTCTCACAGCCAACTACGCGTGTCTGTGTTTGACACACTCTCTCACACACACTGGAGGTAAACAGTAACACGTTGGGTTTATGCGCTCTGCACCAGCCCGGTGCCGTGTGCACAAAGACGGCAAACCCGGAAACTGAAGCCTGCCGCTGCCGCTGCCGCCGCCGTGCGGAGCGGACGTGCTTCACCTCCACACGGCCTCACAGTGAGACCAAAACAAGCCTTTAAATGTGTGGAAATAACTCACGGTGTGTAGTGAACGTTAGTGCAGTGCTTTGTCCTCTCCGCTTGATGTGTGGACGCGTCCCGGTACAGCTCGGTCCTCTCCGGTCCGGTAAATGAGCACGAATGGATGCTGTCTGTGCCTCCTTCAGGGGCTGCCGGAAATCTGAGTGACAAACCAGAGAGTGGAGGGAGGGAAATACAGAGCCAGAATTTTCAAGAAGTCAGCTCACCACGTTGTGTTCTTAGTAGCTTATTACACAGCGCATACAGAAACACAGGAACTTACAGGGACAGAGAATATAAGTGTAAAACAAATAAAAAACACAGGAGTGAAATGATAGTCTCGTCCCAGGACTCCTACAGAGAGCTGTAGATATGCTTCTGATGGTGGTGCAAATTAAGGTGGTTGACAGTGCAGGTATTGCAATGTAAGGTTATTAAATTTAAGTGTAGCAGTGCAGGAGTGATGAATACTCTGCTAAGGAAGATACAGATGCCAATGCAAATACAGACTTTTTTATTTTTGTAGAAGGTGCTTACAAGTAAAAACTGTTAACTAAGGAATAAGAAATATCCCATGTGGTATTTGAAACAAAGAAATCACAAGAGATAAATGTCATGGCCAATATATATGATAAAATAGTATACAAAAATGTGATTGAAAACACAAAACATTAAGAGACATCAAGAGATGATTAATAATGGTGATGCGTGATATGCCGATATTTAACTACTCATTTGGCCGATAACTGATACTGATACCGATATCCACTTTTTTTTCCCACCTAATTTTGATGATCATCAAGTCTCTTCTGTAGTGGAATCATCATCATAATATGCATGCATACTGCTGACGGCCCACCAGCAGATGGAAAACAAAGGTGAAAACGACACGCACATCCTCATACCCATATTAGGGATGGGTGCTGGACAAACAAGGCCACATGTAGAGCAAGAAACAATGTCCGCACACCAGAAAGCTCCAATAGAGTGAGTTTTTACTACGGCATGATGCTTCGAGCCAAACGGCGCTTCCTCAGATGCTTACACCAGCAGATGGAAACATGAATGCTTTTCAGTGTATGTAAAATTAGTTCATTGTGCATTGTTAAGATAAAGCATGTTGGACTATTGTAATAGTTCATTTGAAAGCCGATATCGGTCAACATCGATGACGTACCGATATTATCGTGCATCCCTTATTTGTGTAGTACTTATCTGAATAATGTTACAACGTCCTCCACAAAGTTCCTGGATATAAAACAATAAAGAAAATACAGTTACAATAATCAAAAGCAATGTTAAGAGCTGAGAAAAATAATGTTGCTAAGTGGATACCACTACTGGAGGTAGAAGGAAGCCAAACGATGTTTTTATATTCTCTAAGGTACTTTTCATATGGCATGGATTCATGTATAAAAATATTTACATAATAATATAATAATAATACTTTATGATAATTATTTATAACTCCTGTTATACATGGAATGCAGCTCAAAAGTGTGTAAATAGTCCCGAGTCTGATGATCGTAGTCGTGCCTGATTTGCAGTGTAACATGACAGTCTGTTATGTGTGAGGGCGCTTTCATGTGTTTTTTTAATATATATTTGTAGAGTCAGTATTGCTAGATTTGACTACTAGAGACTTAAAAAATAAATTGAATTAAATGGATTTCGACCATAATGAAGTTCCTTGTGTTGTGAAGAAGGCTTTGAAACAGCATTAAGACCATCACAGAGGCAGATAACATTTGCAGAATACCGCTGATGGCTTGATGGCCGTATTTTACGAGGAGGACATGAATGCAACACGGGAGGACTTGGAGCAGATGCTGTGAAGGAGGATAGGGGTGCACAGCATGTGACTGGGCTTTGGTAGCATGTGACAGCACTGCCAGTGTCCAGGTCTGTGAGAAAGAAGAGGGGAAGAGGATTAGTTTGGAAAGCTGTGGGAACTATCAGCATTAGTTTTGTTGCAGAGAAAGAGACTCACTGTAGGCCTAATTTAGTCTCCTCCATATATGTGTTCTCCATCTCAGAGGGAAATACTGTACTTTTCACTACACTAGTTTATGAAATATGATATTAAATTATAAATGAAATTCCCCAGCAGTTTATTTATGTCCAGCTGAAACAATCAGTACATTCATCATTTATCAGTTGATCGACAGAAAGTGAATGTGAAACTGTTTTGATGGCTGAGTCTTCTTCATGTCAAACATTTCATGGTTCCAGTTTCACAAATGTGAAGTTTTGCTGCTTTTCCTTTTAATAATGTTAATAATTGCAGTGTATTAGTAGTAATGTTGAGGTTTGGACTGTTGGCTGGACAGAACGCACATTTTGAAGTGTTACGGGTCCCAGAACATGGTACCAAAGTACAAATCTGTAAAATTCAGATAAAATGCAGCGGCAGTGAAGACGGAGTGCTCGGTTCGTCATCCACGTTGCATCTGAGGTGTGGGCAGAACGTCAGTATTTATAAAGTATATTGATTACTCAATTACTTTGTATTTTCACTGTCACAAACCAAACAGTCATTTGGTCAACGGAGAAAATAATCAGCAGGTTAGGGAGTAACTCTGGTATTTTTCAGCGTGGACCCTGTTTGCTGATGATTTTGTGTCCAAGTGACTAAAAGGATTCGACAGTGTGGTTACACTGGGGCCCATGTGGTGGGGACAGAGTGGTTGGAGGGCCCGCTCTCTAGAGCAGAGAACTGGTCCTTGCGACTGATTCAACTTGCCTCTGCCTGCGTTCAAAGAAGAACACACATCAAAATACAAATGTTGTCCTCTGCTTTCTGCCCTCGAGAAGGCAAACCCATCTCTGTTTCTTTTTTTCTATTTGTAAAACAGTCAGTAGCAAAATTATAACAAAATTACGTTCATTTTACATAAAGTTGTTAAAAAAATAATTTTTATTTATTTATTTATTTATTTAGCCTTTATTTAACCAGGTTGGTCCCACTGAGATCAAAGATCTCTTTTACAAGAGAGACTTGGCCAAGAATGGCAGCACATATAGTTTCAACACATTGTCACATTAAACATAGACACAAGAGATACAAATAACAAACAATTGAATTTACACAATCAGGTCGAGATCAAATAAAACATTTACACTCATAAAGCCTTGCTACAATGGGATTTATCATGGACTTAAATACATCCAGAGATACCAGGCTTTGGAGTTTGAGCTCTGACTGCAGATTGTTCCATGAAGTTGGAGCAGAAAACCTAAAAGCCTTCTTCCCCAATTCTGTTCTGACCTTAGGAACAGTAAAATGTAAAAAGTCCTGAGAACGGAGACTGTGGGCTCTATTATTCAGGATTAAAAGAGATGATAAATAAGATGGAATCATCTCAAGAATGGCCTTGTAAATCAAGACATACCAATGGCCGAGCCGGCGCACATATAAAGATGGCCAATTTACTTTAGTGTATAAGACACAATGATGTGTTAGAGCACCACGGTTTGTGATAAACCTCAGAGCGCCATGATACACACTATCCAGCATGTGGAGGCAGTGAGCAGAGGCATTCATATATTACACATCACCATAATCAATAATCGGAAGAAAGGTCGACTCCACCAGTTTCAGTTTTACCCCAAAAGAAAAGCAAGACTTATTTCGGAAATAAAATCCAAGTAAAAGCTTCAGCTTCTTAGCAGTATACAGAATATGTGCCTTAAAAGACAAGTGGTCATCAATCAAGAACCCCAGATGTTTAAAAGTAGATACAAGTTCAATTTGTTGACCATTACTGGTGAAAATGACAGAGCGATTTGACCTTGCTGATTTTGAATTTGTGAAAAACATAAGTTTTGTTTTATCAGCATTTAGAACAAGTTGCAGCTGGCAGAGCTGTTCTTGCACTCTATTAAACGCAACTCCAATTTAATGAATAATATCTCAATGTAGTTGATAATTTTCTCATATACAGATTTGCAGTGATGATTGATAATATGTCACGTCAAGTTTGTATTTGATCATGTGATGATATCACAAAATATTCAGTAGCTATTTCAATGCTCGTCAGGAAGTAGTGGAATGGGAGAGGAAGTAGTGGAAATGGGAGAGGAAGAAGTGGAAATGGGAGAGGAAGTAGTGGAATGGGAGAGGAAGAAGTGGAAATGGGAGAGGAAGTAGTGGAATGTGAGAGGAAGAAGTGGAAATGGGAGAGGAAGTAGTGGAATGTGAGAGGAAGAAGTGGAAATGGGAGATGAAGCAGGGGAATGGGAGAGGAAGTAGTGGAATAGGAGAGGAAGCAGTGGAATGGGAGAGGATGTAGTGGAATAGGAGAGTAAGGAGTGGAATGGGAGAGGATGTAGTGGAATAGGAGAGGAAGCAGTGGAATGGGAGAGGGAGTAGGGGAATAGGAGAGGAAGCAGTGGAATGGGAGAGGATGTAGTGGAATAGGAGAGGAAGCAGTGGAATGGGAGAGGAAGTAGTGGGATGGGAGAGGATGTAGTGGAATAGGAGAGGAAGCAGTGGAATGGGAGAGGGAGTAGGGGAATAGGAGAGGAAGCAGTGGAATGGGAGAGGATGTAGTGGAATAGGAGAGGAAGCAGTGGAATGGGAGAGGAAGTAGTGGGATGGGAGAGGATGTAGTGGAATAGGAGAGGAAGCAGTGGAATGGGAGAGGAAGTAGTGGAATAGGAGAGTAAGGAGTGGAATGGGAGAGGATGTAGTGGAATAGGAGAGGAAGCAGTGGAATGGGAGAGGAAGTAGTGGAATAGGAGAGTAAGGAGTGGAATGGGAGAGGATGTAGTGGAATAGGAGAGGAAGCAGTGGAATGGGAGAGGGAGTAGGGGAATAGGAGAGGAAGCAGTGGAATGGGAGAGGATGTAGTGGAATAGGAGAGGAAGCAGTGGAATGGGAGAGGAAGTAGTGGGATGGGAGAGGATGTAGTGGAATAGGAGAGGAAGCAGTGGAATGGGAGAGGAAGTAGTGGAATAGGAGAGTAAGGAGTGGAATGGGAGAGGATGTAGTGGAATAGGAGAGGAAGCAGTGGAATGGGAGAGGAAGTAGTGGAATAGGAGAGTAAGGAGTGGAATGGGAGAGGATGTAGTGGAATAGGAGAGGAAGCAGTGGAATGGGAGAGGAAGTAGTGGAATAGGAGAGTAAGGAGTGGAATGGGAGAGGGAGTAGGGGAATAGGAGAGGAAGCAGTGGGATGGGAGAGGATGTAGTGGAATAGGAGAGGAAGCAGTGGAATGGGAGAGGAAGTAGTGGAATAGGAGAGTAAGGAGTGGAATGGGAGAGGATGTAGTGGAATAGGAGAGGAAGCAGTGGAATGGGAGAGGGAGTAGGGGAATAGGAGAGGAAGCAGTGGAATGGGAGAGGATGTAGTGGAATAGGAGAGGAAGCAGTGGAATGGGAGAGGAAGCAGTGGAATAGGAGAGTAAGGAGTGGAATGGGAGAGGATGTAGTGGAATGGGAGAGGAAGCAGTGGAATAGGAGAGGGAGTAGGGGAATAGGAGAGGAAGTAGGGGAATAGGAGAGGAAGCAGTGGAATGGGAGAGGAAGCAGTGGAATGGGAGAGGGAGTAGGGGAATAGGAGAGGAAGTAGTGGAATAGGAGAGGAAGTACTGGAATAGGAGAGGAAGTAGGGGAATAGGAGAGGAAGTAGTGGAAATGGGAGAGGGAGTAGGGGAATAGGAGAGGAAGCAGTGGAATAGGAGAGGAAGTAGTGGAATGGGAGAGGAAGTAGTGGAATGGGAGAGGAAGCAGTGGAATGGGAGAGGAAGTAGGGGAATGGGAGAGGAAGTAGTGGAATGGGAGAGGGAGTAGGGGAATAGGAGAGGAAGCAGTGGAATGGGAGAGGGAGTACTGGAATAGGAGAGGAAGTAGGGGAAGAGGAGAGGAAGTAGTGGGATGGGAGAGGAAGTAGGGGAATAGGAGAGGAAGCAGTGGAATGGGAGAGGGAGTAGGGGAATAGGAGAGGAAGCAGTGGAATGGGAGAGGGAGTACTGGAATAGGAGAGGAAGCAGTGGAATGGGAGAGGGAGTAGGGGAATAGGAGAGGAAGTACTGGAATAGGAGAGGAAGTAGGGGAATAGGAGAGGAAGTAGTGGAATGGGAGAGGGAGTAGGGGAATAGGAGAGGAAGTACTGGAATAGGAGAGGAAGTAGGGGAATAGGAGAGGAAGTAGTGGAATGGGAGAGGGAGTAGGGGAATAGGAGAGGAAGCAGTGGAATAGGAGAGGAAGTAGTGGAATGGGAGAGGAAGTAGTGGAATGGGAGAGGAAGCAGTGGAATGTGAGAGGAAGTAGGGGAATGTGAGAGGAAGTAGGGGAATAGGAGAGGAAGCAGTGGAATGGGAGAGGGAGTAGGGGAATGGGAGAGGAAGTAGGGGAAGAGGAGAGGAAGTAGTGGGATGGGAGAGGAAGTAGGGGAATAGGAGAGGAAGTAGTGGAATGGGAGAGGGAGTAGGGGAATAGGAGAGGAAGTAGTGGAATGGGAGAGGGAGTAGGGGAATGGGAGAGGAAGTAGGGGAAGAGGAGAGGAAGTAGTGGGATGGGAGAGGAAGTAGGGGAATAGGAGAGGAAGTAGTGGAATGGGAGAGGGAGTAGGGGAATAGGAGAGGAAGCAGTGGAATGGGAGAGGAAACAGCGGAATGGGAGAGGAAGCAGTGGAATGGGAGAGGAAGTAGTGGAAATGGGAGAGGAAGCAGTGGAATGTGAGAGGAAGTAGTGGAATGGACCCATCCTAACTACAGTACGCCACTGGTAGGCTGCAACATAACCACCTGGAGCATTTGTGCACCGTCTGCGTACATCCACTGACAGTGCTTGTTTTGAGCAGATTACAATTCTAAGAGTCTGACAACATTATAGAAAGAATCACTACAGAGCTAAACCTTTGTGTTAAAAAGTAAGATCCTCTTTGTTTAACCAGAAACAGCCCAGAAATTCCCAAACACACCAGACTCTATTTAAATAAACAGTCATGTTAGTGTGTATAGAGGCAGCAGGTTTTCACATCTAACTGAGTGAATTAAAGGTTAATTTCAACCAAACCAGAGTTGGTGGTTGTTGGAACAGTGGGAAGACGAACCAAGATGGTTTTGTGAGTTTTATTTAGTGTATTTAAGATTATAAAATTACTCTTTATTTAAATGGAGTCTGGTGGGTTTGGTGATGGAGACATCAGGTGTATTCCTTGTTAAACTAAAAGGATCTTACTCTTTAAAAAAAAAAAAGGTCAGTCTATGCAGGGATACTTTTCATAATGTTCTCAAAAAAGCGCCTTTAATGTACGTACACTGATGGTGTGAACAAGCCTTGAGAGGTTAATTACAGCCTGTTTTGCCACCTCTGTCTGCAGGACCAATTCTCGTTCCCATGACTCACTTCGGGTACTTTCTCACCTGTAGTTTGGTTTATTTGGTCGCACCAGAGGGTGCTGCATTTTAGTTTTGGTTCAGTTCCTGTTCACACCAAGAGGAGTAAACCTGAAGTTACTGACTGTCAGGTAACTAACTGATTGGACAGTTTTTGTCATACTGCATCACCAGGACCCATGTGGAGAAATCAAATCCTGGTGACTGACAGAAGTTTCTGCAGCAGCACTTTAATGTTTGTAAAGTCTTTTTATTTCTGCTCTTTGGTTTCACAAATAGCCCACAGAGAAATAACTGATAGTAAGAATTGTTAGGAGGCTGTTATTAGACTGCAGGTCAGTGGTATGTTGTGAATGCGTGAAAGGCAAAATTCAGAGGCCCCACGATACGTTACTGTCACAATGCTTAAGTCACAGTACAATATTATTGCAAAATGTTT
This sequence comes from Epinephelus lanceolatus, assembly GCF_041903045.1. Classification (NCBI taxonomy): domain Eukaryota; kingdom Metazoa; phylum Chordata; class Actinopteri; order Perciformes; family Serranidae; genus Epinephelus; species Epinephelus lanceolatus. Next base: position 42,138,522 of record NC_135745.1, on the reverse strand, counting down.
TGGGATGTGCTGAGTATTGTGATAACACACATTGTGATTTATAAATTATTTTATTTTCAACTGCAGTTTGTCACCAGAGGAAAACTTTTTCAACATCTGTGCTGTCTTATAGATAAAGTTTGCAGTCTGTTCTCACTTTTATAGTTTTTATTGTAGGCCTATGTAAAAATAAACTGACTTCATTATTCTGGTTGGCTTCCAACATATTCATTTGTTTTAAATTAATTAATTTAACTTGTCTGCTCTGTGCTGTTTGTCACCGCTGTTTTATTTTTGTTGTGTATCTTTAATTGTGAAAGGTGCTTCTTTAAAACTTTACTCCCTCACTTTTACTCCCACTTTTCTGTTGAACTTTTCTGTCAGTGTGAGATGTTCAGTTCCAGTGTAACGTATACTGCACTGAGATAACAGTAAATGTGCCGCAGTGACTGTATCAGCTGGCTGAAGCCGCAGGCACAGTTGAGATAAACATTTAAAAAACCTCATGGAGCTGAAAACTGAGCCCACGTTGATCCCAACAATCCCCCGACACCCAAATCTGTAATCAAACCCACCTAAAAAACAAATAGTGGTTTAGTTTTTCTGGCAACATGTTTGTCTTGTGAAAACCAGCATTCAGTTCAGCCACCTCTCAGCTTGTCTCTAAATCCATTTTAAAAGTAAAGAGATAAACTGATGTGAGGGGTTAGAGGTCATAGAGTGTTTGCAGGAGGAAGACAAGACGTATACTGTAGTTATTCGTTGTTGTTTGTAGGTGTCTCCCACTGCTTTTGGTTTATCACTGGACTCAGCTAATATTTACCAGGATTTGTGTTAATGTCCAGCCTGGGCTGGGTGACATGTTTACACCAACAAGGCTTCAGGGCCAAAAACAAACCGGATTGAACCAAGCTGACTTCTGAGCGGAGAGTTAAAGGACCTGTCTGACAGACCTCATGTTCAGACTGAGCCTTTCCCAAACCTCTCTCCTACACCCTCTCCCTTCCCACGTCTACTCTGTTACTGTGTTCACTGCCACATTAAGTGTCATCTCAAACCAACTATCTGGGAGGGAATGGGTTATAAAACCCTCAGTGAGTGAGTCTGCATCAGTGCCAACTTCACAACCACGTACAGTGCTGTATCGTGTTTGTCAAGGGAGATGCTCCGCAAATAGAAAGCTCTGTGCAACTACCCTTATTAACGTAACTGCTCAAACTAAAGTGGGATTTATGCGTGTGTGTCAGCTCTACGCAGAGTCTACGCTGTTGTGAGCATTTATACTCGTGGTGTGTCTGTGTCACTCTGCAGTTACACCTCCAAAACACTAGTCGGCGGTGGGGTTTCTGTGAAGTGCTGTAAAGTTTAGTTGATTTAAAATACACCCCACACACACATTAAACACACATTAAACACACATTAAAGATGGCTTTATAGAGACAGTTTCAAACACAAATCAGCTTCACTATAACTCGCAGCATTCACAGACAAACACTTGTCTTTATCTGGACACATTTTCCCCACAAATACAACATGCTAACGTTATTAGCACAAGCCTATGGCATTTTACATTGTACAAATTAGCCTAGCAGCTAGCAGACTTCTCCTCTACTCATATGAAGCCAGGGACAACAGCAACATTTAACAAAGGTAACGTTACATAATTCAGCTCCATTACAGCTCACAAGGTTCACTGACAAAACAACTGTCTTATACTAAACACGTTTTCCAAACAAATACAACATGCTAACGTTATTAGCACAAGCCTATGGCATTTTACATTGTATAAATTAGCCTAGCAGCTAGCAGAGATTTCCTCCGCTCATATTTCAGCCAGGATAAATCACACACAGTGTGTGGAGGCTTTATTGTCTTCACAATTTATTGTTTCTTATTTGTGAAATTAAAGTAAATCAAAGCTTTGTTTCCACTGAGGGAAATGGTTTCAGCTCACAGAGACAGACAGGAGGTCTGCGTCGCTGCGAGTTACACTTCTGGGGAGGTGCACGTCAGGCAACAGTGTAGGCTCTATGTCGACGCAGAGCCTCAGCCGTACAGTAGGTTCAGTGTTAAATCGATGCAGAAGTATAAATCCTGTATAAGAGACATTTACTTGTGTCATAGACATTAAAACATTGAACATGCATTGTATTTTGTATCAAATAAACCCTTTTCTAGTGTCTAAAAAACACTAGTCATGTTCATCACGCCTCCACGCTGGCGATAGCTGTGACAGAGGCGTTGTTTTCGAGCTGTCCATCCCCATTCTTGCGAACGCAATATCTCAAGAACACCTTGATGGAAACTCTTCAAATTTGGCACAAATGTTCATTTGGACTTAAAAATTAACTTTGGTGCTCCAAAGGATCAAGGTCACTGTGACCTTGTCTCCATCTCATTCTTATGAATACGATATCTTGAAGCAGCCTTAAGGAAGTTTCCTCAAATTTGGCACAATCATCCACTTGGACTCAATGGTGACCTGATTAGGATTTGTTGGTTGAAGGTCAAGGTCAGTGTGACCTCACAAAACATGTTTTTGATCATAATTCAGGAATTCATAGCTAATCCTGACAAAATGTTTCACAAATGTCTACTAGGATAAAATGACAACGTGATGACATTTTATATCCCAAAGGTCAAAGGTCAACTTCACTGTGACATCACAATGTTCTGCATAAAACACTTTTCCAGTCATTATTTAACGCCATATCTCAGGAACAGAAGTGGGGACATTTGGTCAGATACTGAATCTGTGACACTACTCATGAAACTGTGCTGATTGTGTAGATTTTCTGTGCTGCCGAGTTGAGGATGTGTGTGAAGCATTCATGTTTTCATAGACATGGATGTAAACTGCAACTGCATGAAGTCATACAACTGAGAGGCTGTAACTCTAGTTTCATTGTGAAGTGTGAAAGCAACTGTTGCAAAAACAGAGCAGCTTTTTAACATTTTAAATTTAATTTAAATTCGAATTTAAATTCGAATTTGAAAAAAAAACAAAATGGACCTTCGAATGTGAAAATTGATATTTGATTGTGAAGGGAAAAAAAACACCACCGCAGCTCTCTGAAGACATTTCCTCTCAGGGAAACTTTTGCAGAGCTGAAACTCTGAAGTGTTAAAGCTCAAAGTGCCAAAGGATCAGAACGTACAGGGGTTAACATCTGGGGCAAAGCCTCCCTGGAAAGCTTTTATCTGCCCTTCACATGTTGAGAAGAAGCTGAGAGCTCCTCTCACCCAGCCCACAGGGACAATATTGGTTTTGGACTCAGTGGTGGCTGCTGGGCGGGTGTGTCTCTGTTTCTGTACTGAGTGAAAAGCAGCTTCACTTTCCACTGTATTATCCTCACACACCCAGTGCATCAGGCGCAATGCTGGATTTGAGTTCAGAGTCGATCCTCAACTGATCAAATTATTAGCGTCTTTAGGAACTTGAAATTGAACAGTTTAACATTTTGAAGTGACTGTTTGACTTGAGTACTGAGTATTCCCATTTTATAGTTTTTTACACATTGACAGTGTATTTTCAAGAGAAACCTTGTACTCTTTACTCCTCTCAGTTTCTCTTTCTGCTGCAGAGGGAAGTTTGTCCCAAAGCGTGTCGCTGTCTTTATACCCTACACCTGAAGGGTGAGGTGACTACAAACAGAGTTACACTCTGTGACAGACAGCAGACACATTCTGTTTGTAGTGTACATGACACGACCGTATAAATGGCGCCCATCACAAGTGCACGACAAACCCACCAATGCGATGGTAATCTGTACTCTGTAGGGCTGTCAACGAATATTCTAAATTTGAATTTAAATTCGAATTTGAAAAAAAAAATGGACCTTCGAATGTGAAAATTGATATTCGATTGTGGAGAAAAATAAAAACACCACCGCAGCTCTCTGAAGACATTTCCTCTCAGGGAAACTTTTGCAGAGCTGAAACTCTGAAGTGTTAAAGCTCAAAGTGCCAAAGGATCAGAACGTACAGGGGTTAACATTTGGGGCAAAGCCTCCCTGGAAAGCTTTTATCTGCCCTTCACATGTTGAGAAGAAGCTGAGAGCTCCTCTCACCCAGCCCACAGGGACAATATTGGTTTTGGACTCAGTGGTGGCTGCTGGGCGGGTGTGTCTCTGTTTCTGTACTGAGTGAAAAGCAGCTTCACTTTCCACTGTATTATCCTCACACACCCAGTGCATCAGGCGCAATGCTGGATTTGAGTTCAGAGTCGATCCTCAACTGATCAAATTATTAGCGTCTTTAGGAACTCGAAATTGAACAGTTTAACATTTTGAAGTGACTGTTTGACTTGAGTACTGTACTTAAGAACAGTTTTGAGGTACTTGTACTTTACTTGAGTATTCCCATTTTATAGTTTTTTACACATCAACAGTGTATTTTCAAGAGAAACCTTGTACTCTATATTAATCTGCAGCTGTAGACAGACACCATGTACGTTACACATCTGCAGCTTTCAGACAAAACCTAAGATCACTTTATTAAATATGACACACTGACTACAATATGTATATTATATATTATCACATATTATTATATAACATATCTATACATATATAACATGTATGTTACTGTAATTGCTAAATATTGTAATTCTTTTAATAACAATTTTAAATTTTGTACACAATTAGTTTGATATAGAAAGGACAATCAGTATTTAATTTTCTGATTAATGTATTTAGTAGTAATGTATTTAACTTCAAATGCAAGTGTGATATTAATGACTGCAGTATATATAAATTATTATATATTTACAACAGTACAGCTGCTCTATAAAGTGTGAAAATGGTAATATACACTATATTATTATTATTATTATTATTATTATTATTATAATAACTTTAAACTTTATTTATAAAGTGCTTTTCAGTATAAAGTCACAAGTTTAACAGTGTGGGTTAAACCCAGATTTTAAAAAAAAAAAAAAAAAAAATGCAGGATGTTGGTAAATAAAATTGATAAAACATGTTGGTAGCAAACTGTCCTGAAAATTGCACTATTGTTATTATAATTATTAATATACTAATAATAACAATAGTACTACTAATAATAATAATAGTAGCAGCAGCAGCAACAGTTAGTTGTAATAAACAATGATTAAATTAATAAACATTAATAAAAATGTAATTATTATCATTTCATGTAGACTTATTTAACTCTACAGGCCTGTGAGTCACCTCAGTGTGTTATCTGGTAAATCAGCTGAGTCACAGTTTGCTTTTTCATGCCTCACTAAAATAAACCCTGCATGAATGAGACCGGTCTCCTCGGGTCATAAAAGCATGACATGTATTCACGTTAAAATGAATAATAATTTACGGCATTTAGTTAACCCTTTAAAAGCTGCAGCTCCTGTTAAATAACTAACTAACTGGGATCTGTGGTTGAACATTTGTCTGTGTGGGGTCTCCACAGGTGTAAAATATACTGAAGTACATTTACTCCAGTAAAAATCTGAGGTTCTTGAGTATTTCCATTTTATACTTTACTTACTGCACTACATTTATTTGACAGATCGCGTTACTTTCCAGATCAACACCTCAGTGTGAGTTAACTGGAGTGTTACTTTAACTTCCCACAAGGGGGCGACACCTTACAACAGAACTCCTGTGTGGAGGAACTCAAGTGATGACTGGAGGAGGTGTTGAGGCACTCATGCTGTTGTCATCTGCTTGTGACTGGTAGTATTATATTATTTAGTTACTGATAGTGAAGCATCAGTGTTGGAGCATCATGTTACTGATGCAGCTGTTTCAGCTGGAGATATAGTTTGAACGACTTTTTTGTCTTTACAGTGATTCATCTTTAATTTGTTCTGAATTTAGCTCACAGTGTCTGTTAATATGAGATTAGCTGTGTGTAGAGGTGCATGAGCTTTAATGGATATTTGACTTTACAGTTGGATTACTGTTGTGAAGTCTAAAGAGAAGTAAAGCACAAAGTCAGTGGACTTGCTCTTTTGATATTCAACCCAATCACCAGAGAAAATACTGGCATGGTACGTTTCTGCAGACCATAGGTACATTACATTTGTGTTATTATATAGATACATTCAAACTTTAGGCCCAAAAAACACCTGGTTATGGTTAATAAAGATCATCTCTTAGCTTAAAATACCCGTTTTTCATACCACTGTTCCAGCTGGAAAACCAGTGATGTCTCTGTAAATAAAACAAATGCTTTCATGGCACTATTCCAGCTGGAAGAACGTATGTCTTGGTAAAACCAACCGCATTTCATGGGCTTTCTTGCAGCAATGAAATGCAGCGATATCTCTGTAAAAATCAAACTATGCTGGCAGGAAATGCTACAATAGTTAAAAAAAGACTGCTTTCATGGCACTATCTTAGCGGGAATTACAGTGATGTCTCGGTAAAAGCTAACTGCCTCTTATGGCACTGTCTTGGCTGGAAACGCAGCAGTGTCTTGATGCTTTCTGTGGCACTATGCTGGCAGGAAAAACTATAACGTCCAGCTATCTTAACTGGAAGTACAACTGGAAGAAAAACCGACCACCTTTCATGGCATCGTCTCGCAGTAGTGAAATGCAGCGATGTCTCTGTGAAGCACAAACAACTTTATGCCACTGTGCTGTCAGGAAACGCAACAATAACTCAAAAGGGCTGCTTTTTGTGGCACCATCCCAGCAGGAAACGGTGATGTCTGTGTAACATACAAATGGTTTTTGTGGCACTATCTTAGCTGGAAGTAGAGATGTCTCTGTGAAAACCAACCACCTTCTAAGACACTTGAGACGCAGGGATGTCTCGATAAAATACAAATGTTTTTCGTGGCACTATGCTGGCAGGAAAAACAGCAACGACTCACTTAATTACAATCACTTGTTCCTGGCAGGAAACGCAGTGATGTGTTAAAACATGTGGTCAAAAAACAAGCCCTGTTTGGTCACTAGAATGCATCCACACTGGTGCCTAAAAATCCACTTAACACAACAGTGACTCGCTGAAATCAACCGGTTGAGTTGTTTGTCTGCAACAGTGGTGTGCAGGTTGGCAGGTGTCTTGCCTCGGTGTCACCGTCCACCTTCACATGACACTTTGATATGATACGTTTAAGACATACCAATGTAAAGTATTTGTGGTTCACACAAACGTAGTGTGCTGACATTTTCTTCTGGCCACTGATCTGTGACATTTCCCTGTCTTCATTAAAGATAAAGCAAAGTAACATTTTGGTGGAATGTACTGATACATTAATTTACATGTGACTCATGAGTTAAATGTTTTGAGGCCAAATGAAGCGTTGTGCTGCTCAGTGTAACTGATGCTGTGATTTTATGCAATGTTTTTAAGAACTTCAGAAAATGTCGGGACTTCTTCCGTCGATCTATCATTTCAAAGATCTTGTTTAATGAAGGCGCTCCCATCAAATGACCCACTTACTGTTAAAACACAGACGACTGCGTCGGCAGTTATATTGCACAGAGAAATATTTTACAGTGTGTCTGAGAGTTTCATCAACTTTCTTTTTAAGGCCTTTAATATGATGTATGTGATGAAATTTGTATGATAGGATGATGGTGATGAAACTTTCTGCTCCAGATGTCTATTTTGAACATTTTCCTCTCTGTAGAAGAAACGTCAAACGCTCTTTCTTCCTCACCTGCGTCTTTAATGTGACAGTTGAGTGTGTGCTCCTCTCTTTTTCTCCGGTCTTGTTAGTCTCTGCTTAAATGTGAATAATAAACGTCATTACAGAGCTTCAAACAGCAGTCCTCATCTGCGATCAAAGAGGGGAGACATCAGATACGATGACCATAATATATTAATGGACATTGACTTCTTCAATCAATTTCATGACTCTGTAGTTTCTGATTCAGCTGCCTTTCAGAATTCACTCTCCAGCTCACCTTCCACAGCTGAAAGCACTCATTTTCAAAAATGCTGACATTAAAGCAGATGTGTTTTTTATTCATTCATTCATTTTCTGTGAATGCTTATCCTGTTAGGAATCACAGGGGGGTGGAGCCTATCCCAGCTGACACTGGGTGAGAGGCAGGGTTCACCCTGGACAGGTCACCAGACTATCACAGGGCTGACACATAGAGACAGACAACCATTCACACTCACATTCACACCTACGGACAATTTAGAGTCACCAGTTAACCTGCATGTCTTTGGACTGTGGGAGGAAGCTGGAGCACCTGGAGGAAACCCATGCTGACACGGGGAGAACATGTCAGAGCACCTGGAGGAAACCCACACTGACACAGGGAGAACATGTCGGAGCACCTGGAGGAAACCCACGCTGACACGGGGAGAACATGTCAGAGCACCTGGAGGAAACCCACGCTGACACAGGGAGAACATGTCGGAGCACCTGGAGGAAACCCACACTGACACAGGGAGAACATGTCAGAGCACCTGGAGGAAACCCACACTGACACAGGGAGAACATGTCGGAGCACCTGGAGGAAACCCACGCTGACACAGGAAGAACATGTCAGAGCACCTGGAGGAAACCCACGCTGACACAGGGAGAACATGTCAGAGCACCTGGAGGAAACCCACACTGACACAGGGAGAACATGTCAGAGCACCTGGAGGAAACCCACACTGACACGGGGATAACATGTCAGAGCACCTGGAGGAAACCCACGCTGACACAGGGAGAACATGTCAGAGCACCTGGAGGAAACCCACACTGACACAGGGAGAACATGTCAGAGCACCTGGAGGAAACCCACGCTGACACGGGGAGAACATGTCGGAGCACCTGGAGGAAACCCACGCTGACACGGGGAGAACATGTCGGAGCACCTGGAGGAAACCCACACTGACACGGGGAGAACATGTCGGAGCACCTGGAGGAAACCCACGCTGACACGGGGAGAACATGTCGGAGCACCTGGAGGAAACCCACACTGACACGGAGAACATGTCGGAGCACCTGGAGGAAACCCACGCTGACACGGGGAGAACATGTCAGAGCACCTGGAGGAAACCCACGCTGACACGGGGAGAACATGCAACACTCCGCACAGAAGGGCTCCCCAACCACAGGGTTTGAATTAGAAACCCTCTCACTGTGAGGCAACAGTGCTAACCACTGCACCAATGTGCCACCTTGTTTTGCTTATATACAGTGAATTTTTTTTTAACCATGATAGAAAAGATTTTCTTTGCACACCTGAAAAATCAGCTTGTAAATTAGTATATTTATGGAGTTGTTAGGTTTAAGGTTTAAGCAAACTTTTGTCAGGTATTTTATTTAAAAAAAAAGAGGAGAGGCAAGCATATAATATTCTGAAGACAATAAGAAGAAATAAAAACATACATACATGCATTGTAGGTGGGGGATTTGTAGTGTCGTAAGCCACCCTCTCTGTTTAACGGTGGTCGTTCCAGCTTGACGTAGATGACTTCTTTCACTCCTCTTTCAAACCATCTTTCCTCCCTGGCCAAGATGTGCACATTGCTGTCCTCAAAGAAGCTTCTTGGATGAGAGGCGAAACGTCTTCAAGAAACGCAAGCAAGTCCAGTTGCCTACGATATAGCACTTATGATTACCATGACCTGGATGACTGAAAATCTTCACGACATCAGGTCAGTGCACTTGTTTGGAACTGTTGGCGCCCCCTATTGAGTGATTTCAAAATAATGTTGCACTTGTGCTTTAACATTGTTTTGAAATATATCCTGTGAGTTTTGTGATGATTGGACAAACAGTTTCTGATTTATAATCTGATTTGTGTTATGATACTCATTTGTAGCGCCCCCTTCTGGACGATTTGAATTAAACTTTACGGGCGTGTTTCAGGTATTTATGTGCACGTATCCTGCAAGTTTCATGATGATTGGCTGAACAGTGGTGGAGTTGGGTCTGATTTATGTGCTGAGCCACGCCCTTTTAGGAGGTCATTGGTTAATGGCTTTAAAAGGAGATATCAACAAACTTTTTATAAGTGTTTTCTTACAATGATCCACAGACATGTTGTTCAAATCAGACCTATGGTTTAGGAGAAGATATCAAAACATTAAAAAGGGTGGATATTCTGGTCAGGCAGGCTTCAGTGGTTCTTGAGGCAAATTTGTACGTGAGAGTTATGACTTTTCAAAGTTGACTTATTATTGTGCCCTCATCAGGCCAATTTTTGGTCATACTTATGGAGCAGAATTTGATCACAACTTCCAATCACTGGTGTAAATTATTTGTCTAAGATGATCTCACGGGAATTTATAAAAACATTTCTGGAGAAAAATATTAAATCAGCACAAAACGGGAAGATTTCAGCCCCTCGTTATAAAAGCTGAGACAGACTTTGTGCGTGAGATTTCCTGACTGATTGGGATCTACTGATTGGAGGAGGAGGAAGAGGAGGAGGAGGAGGAGGAGGAGGAGGCAGTGAAAATAAATGGCTTATACAGCAGAGATTTTCTTAAGTAGATTCAGAAGAAATCCACCTTCTGTTATTTAGTTCAACTATCTCTGTCTCAGTGGGGATCAGCTCTCTAGATCATCATCACATCTTATTTCTTCAGCTTGGATCAAACCTCCCACACATTTCTCTTTGGCTCAGTTTTTGGACACTTGAAATTGTTCAGCCTCGGTTGTGACTGGTGTTGTATTTCTTGTGATTTCTAATATTTCCAAACGTCCATGAGGCAGCAATACACTGAGGAATTGTTTCTTTGAGGTTTCTTGATATTAAAACATCAGAACAGGTGCAAAGGCAAAGTTGTATGTGTCACTCAGCCATTATTGACATTATCTACCTACAGTAGCTGTCAGTCGGCTCGCCACCAGTTTGGAGAAACAGGCTGGAGTCTGACATGAAGTTAAGTCTGGCTTTGAAGAGAGCGCTGTAACAGATTCATTTTCCCGTTGGAAATCACTGTCTGACATTAAAATAAAGCAGTAAAAATATTCTATATATATTTTACACTGAAGCTGATACAGGTTTTGTTTCTGACCCCGTCCACAGCAACGTTTCCAGCCAGGATAGGTTGCTTTTACAGAGACATTGGTGTGTTTCTAGCTGGAAAAGTGCCATGAAAAGCAGATCTTCTGTAGCAACCTGTCACAGTGTTTTTCCTGCCAGGTTAGTGCCATGTCGTGTCTTATAGCGACCCATTGCTATGTTTCTGCTTGAAATAGTGCCGCGGAAAGTTTTTATTTTCTATACTGATACAAGCAGATGTTTTATAGTGACTCCTTACTGTGATTCTTGCCAGGATAGTGCTACAAAAAGAGGTAACATACTGTTTTTGACAGTGGAGTCAGCTTTGAAGAGAGGAACATAAAGGCTTCATTTTCTCATTGAAAATCACTTTCTGACATTAAAGAGGCAACAGATAGGATTCGTTTCTTTTTTAGCTTGGCGCCACCTAGCGTCAGTGGTGTTGTGTCGCACTGTGGCAACGACCAAATTGACCGTGGGGATCAGAGATAATGAATAAGATGTAGGCTGTAAAGCCACCAGTATACCTCTATGTATATGTAGAATGAGAAGGTGTGTGGACACTCTACTAAATAAATGAGTAAAGAGACCGAGCAACAATTATCAGATTTATCTGAAGAAAAAACAAATAGTAATGCAAATAATTATAGCAGAATGCACAGTACCAGTACAAACAGCTCACAGTAAATGATACCAATATGTACAGTATCAGTACAAACAACAGTAGACACAGTGGAATTATACCAATATGCACATGTCAACAGTCCCCATTCTAGAATAAACGCTACCGTATGGAAACCATGCGGCTGGTTGGAGCTCAAATTGAATGGGAAACAAAGTCCAGTGTTCACTTAGCTGGGCGTAACTTAGCTGGGCGATGTCCGTGGATAGCTGCCTCCGTGAGAAGAGAACAGAAGGAAGGGAGGGGGGTATCACTGTCCGAGGGCTGCCGTAGAATGGCAACCAGGATGTCAGCCGACCAACACTCGCTACCCGCTCCCTGGTTGCAGCGATTTGCGATGCTGGCCAGCTAGGAATGAACTAGCAGCCAGTACAGTACAGTCCTCTCTGGTCTAGCTAACATTTAGCCGTGTTACTTACTGATCCATTAGAAAGAAAGCTAGCTGGACATGGGTTTTGAAGCCTCTTTGGTCACGGAGCTCCCTCCATCTCTTGGACGCCTGACTGAGGTTTACTCTTGTTTTTCCTCTTCTTTTATCACTCTCCTTTTTGCTCTTCTTTGCCTCCTCACACAGAGGAGCTCCTTTTCTTTCGCTAGGCCGTTTTTCACTTGTCTCCAAACTTTGTCTGTCTGCCATTGTGCTCGTGACTCAACTATCTCACGCCCAACTCCTCATAAGGACCAGCTCCAGTCACAAAGCCACTAAGTAACCTATGTTAACGCTGATAGTCTGATTTTCCTGTGGACACTACCCTGTGCAACCCACATTATTTTCATTATGATATATTCAGGAAAATATGCTATCTGCTGCCTCTTTAAGGCTAAACACGGTACCACAAAAAGCAGCTGTTTTGTACTGAGACAAGTGGATGTTTTTTAGTGCGTTTCCTGCCGGGATAAAACCACAATAAGTGGTAACGTACTGTTGACAATGGAGTCTGGCTTTGAAGAGAGCCAATTAATGGCTTCCTTTGCCTGTTGGAAATCACCCCCAGATATTAAGGTAGCAGTGAAAATGTTCTAAGTATAGCGTGCAGTTAAACTGATATCATTTGTGTTTTGTTGCCGACCCCCTTCCGCAGCAGCCTTTCTAGCCATGATGTAACTCTGCAACAATACTTCAAAAAATCCGAACTATACCTTTAATGTTATATGCATTACATAATCAGAAGATGTGTTTGATTCAGGCCTCTGCTGCAGAGGTCTAATTCCATTCACCTCCATTGCATTTAGGTGTAAACCAAACTGTCTGCAGAATTAGTGGGACTGTAGTCAGTTTAAATGTTCAGGGGCAGATTTGTACAGACATGATCATCTCTTCAGCTCTGCGTGCTGCTAAACAAACCAGTCAACACTGACAGGAACTATTTGTGTTCAACAAAACATTTTAACGACCGGCTGAACGATACCGAACCAAACTCTGCTCTGAAAACAGCTCATTTTAACACACTCAGACACTCAGACCTGCCACACACTGATCGTATTTCACTGACTGGACTGATGTTCAGGTGAGTCGCTGCACTGCTGCTGTATCAGTTACTCATTACCATTCACATATTCAGCTGAGTTTCTACAGCGGCGGTATTTGTTCAGACTTTGAGAGGAGCAGCAGTCATTATGCATGTGAGAGACAGCACCAGGGCTTTTAGCTGAAATTGTCCGCCCACGCATGTAGTTTTTTTTAAATATTTTTTCCTGCCGTGTTCTCAAGAAACGTACTCAATATGTAAACGAGTCAGACGCTCAAACAATTATTCAACTCAGTGAGTCAGAAGCACACGGTGAAATGTGGTGGCATTAAGTGTCGTATTGGGGCTTGTTCATGTGCTGTCTCTGTCTTCTGTTTGTGCTGTGAAGAGTTTCATTTTAAAATATTAAAGGAAAGGTGTTAAACGTGCACCGCTGATGATGCCAGGGACACTTCCAGGACGATATTTAGAGGCTGTGATAATTCACTTTAATCCTTCCACTGTGGAACATTTCAATGAAAACAACACACATCTTTGACCTTGTTATTCACATGGGGTTTGGCGGAGACTGGTAACAGAATATTGTTGCATAGATAAATGCTAGTCAGGCCACAGTGATGCTCTGGTGCATCAGTTGTTCCAGGAAGTGACACCAACCTCTGGTGGTTGTAGTCATCATGACAGGAGCAAGTCAGAGGGAGGATGACAGGGTGGATGGTCGGGGCAACAAACCGCCCAGTCGCCAGAAAATGTTGGCTTTGAATGTTCCTGTATTACATTTATGAATTTCATACGTATTGTATCAGCATTTCTAAAGTATAGCTGCAGTATGTGAGTTGACTCTGTCATCTGGAGGTGGATAGGATGGTGGGTGGCCAAGCTGCAGACTACTGTTTGAGACCAACAAACAACAAAGTGCTGTGTTTTCAGCGGCTTTTTCACCACCAAACGTGTGTGTTTTGTAGCGACACATTGCTGGGTTTCCATGGGGATAGTCAGTGTCTTTCCTGCTGAGGATAGTGCCATGATAAGTGACTGTTTTTTAGAGATCCATCACTGTGTTATCTATTGAGAATAGTGCCACAAAAAGCAGTTGTTTTTTTAGCTATCCATCGCTGTGTTTCCTATCGAGAATAGCGCAAAAAACAATTGTTTTTTAAGAGATCAATTATTGTTTCCCGCCAAGGATAGTGCAGCAAAAAGCAGTTGTTTTTTAGCTATCCATCGCTGTGTTTCCTGCTGAGTAGTGCCATGAGAAATGGTGATTTTTTTGCAATCTGTCACTGTGTTTCCTGCCAATGATAGAGCCACAAAAAGCAGTTGTTTCTCACAAAGACATCGATGCATTTCTAGCCATCCATTAACGATCTATCGCTGTGTTACCTGCCTTTTTAGAGATCCCTCACTATAACCAGCCGAGGATAGTGCCACGAGAAGTGGTTGTGATTTTACTGAGACATTACTGTGTTTTGAGCTGCCATAGTGCCACAAAAAGCAGTAATGAATCCGTAGTTTGTAGAAACATACAATAGCAACATTTATTGTAGCGACTGAGTTGCAACAAAACATCTGACTTTAAAGGGATAGTGCACCCAAAAAAGAAAATTCAGCCATTATCTACTCACCCATATGCCGAGGGAGGCTCAGGTGAAGTTTTAGAGTCCTCACATCACTTGCAGAGATCCAAGGGGAGAGGAGGTAGCAACACAACTCCACCTAATGGAGGCTGACGGCGCCCCAGATTCAAACGTCCAAAAACACATAATTGAAACCACAAAATATCTCCATACTGCTCGTCCGTAGTGATCCAAGTGTCCTGAAGCCCCGACATAAAAAGTTGTTTGGAAAAACGTCATTTGAACTCTGCGCCTTCAGCCTCCATTAGGTGGAGTTGTGTTGCTACCTCCTCTCCCCTTGGATCTCTGCAAGTGTTGTGAGGACTCTAAAACTTCACCTGAGCCTCCCTCGGCATATGGGTGAGTAGATAATGGCTGAATTTTCATTTTTGCGTGCACTATCCCTTTAACACAGGAGGCCGCTGTTTGCCAACTTTGGTTTCTTCTATCCACGGCGGCCATTGTCCCCCACATGTGTAATACTGTAACCACTATACCCAAACCACATTTTTTCCCCTGAAGCTGTTTTTGTGTGTAAACCAAACCTTAACTACAGGCTTCTCACATTGTGAACAGATTTATTTTGCAGCACTGATTTCTAACAGTTTTGAAGGCACAGACAAAAAGTTGTTGTCTCGCTAGCAGCAAACGTTTAACCGTTACTCGCTGTGTTCCTCCGTCTTAGTAGGACATGAAAACATCTTAAAACACGAGACACATTTAAACTTGAAAACACAGTGGCTTAAAAAGAACCTGTGAGAATCCAAGTGCAGGATGCTAAGTGCCAAAGTGTTTCTGTATTTATTGCACACTGCTCTGCTGATTTAGCATCAGAGTTCAGCAGCTTGATGGAGGCTGGAACAAACGATAGCTGCAGGCGGTCTGATTTGCACTTTGGCACACGGAGTCTTCTTCCTGATGGCAGAGGTTCGTATTCAGAGAAGAGTCCACAGTGATTTTCATTGCTCGTCTCATGACTGTTATATCTTCATGTTGTTTTGTTGCCATGTTGCCAAACCATGCTGTAATTCTGTATCTAATGATGCTCTGTAGAACTGGCCAGTAGAACATCAGCATGATCTGCTGCTCTCTCCATACAGCCTCCACCTCTTTTACACTTTGATCAGTGTTTGGACCTGACCTGGCTTCACCCTCCACGCTCTGTTTTCCCTCTGGTTTCTGTTCTAACATGCAAACAGAGCCAGCGGTCACACGCTGAAGTCCTTGAGCGGCTGATGAGCGGTGACACAGCAGCTGACAATATCATTTAGTCTGATGATGTAGACGGCTGAGATGAACAGATTCCCATCAGCCCCTCTGGTCACCATCAGAGGCTGAGACACAGACTGACAGCGTGATGAGAGGGTCGGCCGCTGTGCTCCGGGTGTTTTTGTTTAATCAGGACGTGTCTGTGCTCTAATGAGACACTGTGGTGCCTCCTCTTTATCCTGCAGAAACTACACAGAATGTCTTTTTTTTTTTTGTTGTAATTTTCATACTCGGGCAGTACATTACATTATCCATGAGTGACATTGTAACTTTGCCTGATACCAGACAGAACTGTCAGCTCATTACACTCCGGCTCCATCTTCAGTCTGACATTGTGGCCATCCAAACTGATTTCCATGGAGGGCAGGGATTTGACTTTCCCTAACTGTTAGGGACCAAACAGTGAGGCAACAAGGACACAGGAGCTGTTGACCAAATTGTGGGTTTTTAAATACCTAAAAAAAAATGCATGAAAAATTTCAAACTACGATATGAACAACTTGGCCTATAAAAGAGGTCGACATAACATAACTATACTCAATATAATAACTAAACAAGGTGTTAACTGAACAAACTGACCCATCCAAATTACACACGAGGGAGCATACAGTGACTTGGCCAAACCAAATTTTACACGAGGCAGCCACAATGAAATACAAAGCAAGTTCACTAAACCCAAATCCCCCCATGACATGGCAGCACATAGTTTTGACCCGATGAGTTGGCTCCAGGATTTAAGGCTGAATCCAAATGTGTGGACTTCACTTCAGACTTTGTGGGCGTGTTCACGGGGAGTCTGGGAGTGCTGAGGGCTCCAAAGCTACAATTCATCCAGTCCACAGAGGCCTCAAGTGGACTTTCTGCAGACTTCACTGATTTAATAACCCACAATTCATTTGATCGATCCGCATGAAACTGGGTGAACATAATCTAGGGACCAATATCTAAAGTTCCCTCTTGGCAAAAGTTGGAAAACTTACTAAAACTGAGCTTCTGTAAGGCAATGAATATTGCGGAGGGCGTGGCTCATCACATAAAGGTGTATAACATCTCAAGGGTTTCACCCATCACCACGCAACTTTGTAGGCATATGACCACACATAATCTGAGGGGACCCCTCCATTATTGACCCCATCAAACAAAATGGGGGCGCTAGAGAGCTCATTTCTTATCTAGGCCTAACCGCCATATGGATTTTTACTAAACTTGGTAGATATGTAGATCAGGACGCCTCAAGGTGACTGGAGAAATTTAACTCTAATTGGCAACTGGGTGGCGCTATAACAACAGAAAAATGCTTCAAAATGTGACAGATCGTTGTGGCTGCAATCGTACTATCAAATTCACAAACACTCTGTCTGAATACATTGCTCTTCTTAATGGGATCAGTTGACTATTTAATCTGCAATTTCCTATGACCTGTATCCCAAACACACCATGTGAAACTGTACGTGGGCAACTGTGCACTCAGTGGGTATGGACTAGTATCTTGTTATCCGCAGGAACAGATGAGTTCATCAGCTTTTATGACATATATGAATTTGACAGCAGCGATAGTCAAACGTTTCCACGGCAGCGAGTAAAACAGTCTCGAGGGCTGTCTATCAGCCGCTTGCAGTCTCTGCTCTCACAGACTTGATGATAGTGATGATGATAACTGAAGTCTGCAAGGGCTCAGTCCGCAAGTCCAGAGGGTGGACGTTTGAATTCATCCTATTTGTCCTCAGCAGTCAGCCACGCCTTTTGCTCCTCCAGGAAGTGACCTCCCCAAACAACCATGGTAACTCAAAGACAAAGAAACATAATTAATATCAAACAGTTTGCCTGTGTAACCTTGCAATGCTAGAACGTGTACACTTAATTTAAACAATGTAAGGTTAAAAACAAATAAACAGATTCTAAATCAAACCAACCGTGTGAATTGTTTAGGTATGGTTGACCATAAATGAAAGTAACCTGTGTAGATAACAAACTGTGTAAAGAGTGTGGACTAGGAAAAACATCACCATGTGAGGCTGTGACCATCACATGAACCAATCACTAAAAAAAAAAAAAAAAAAAAAAGTCAATTTAAAACAGCCTTATACTGGCGTCTATCTTGTCTACAGCACTCGCCATTGTTGTTATGGAGCTGATTGGCCAATCAGGTCCTTCCTTGTCGCTCATTTGTTGTTTCTTATTTTAACTGAGAAACCACTGTTCCACGTCATGATGCCAGATGAATCAGTTAATTTGATCTCAGTGGAGTGGGTGAATTTCATGGTCTGGACACAAGCAAATTGTAACTATGATTCCATCATACATGTTTATGTCATTTCTTAAACTTGCATGTTGTCTTCTTCAAATAGACATAAAATAGGCACATGGCTGGGTTTAGAGGAAAAACATCATGATTTGTCTTAAAATAACTAAAGTTGTTGCGTAACTTAATAAAACGTCACAACATACATCGTGACATACATCACTAGCATGACATGCTACACATATTAGCAAACAATGTAATTAAAATAACTTCACCGACGTGGTTTCACACAGGAAATGAACAGCAGGATCCTGGGTGAAAATCCAAAGTTTGTTTGACCCATCCACCTCCCCTCTCACCCTGTGCGGACGACTCAGTCTTTATACTACAGTAGCTGGCTGCTCAGTGTGTATCATGGCACCACAGGCGGGTGCCTCTAAGTGTTAAGGTCCTGACACACCAAACCGACATCAAAGAACTAGCGGCGACGAAACCCAACTGTTGCGTCATCTACGTCACCCTGTGTCAGTTGCATTTGAACATACTGCACGGACTACATCCGACGGCCAAGTAGCACGTACGTTCTGCGCCTGCGTGAGAGAGAGCGGAGTGAGAGAGTGGTACATCCTGTCAGCCGAGGGGTTTCCTATCTGTGCAGCCGAGCACCACAGCACCTCCACGGACTATTACATCCAGACGGTCCTGGTGTTTCCTCCGCAGGCTCCACTTCACTCAGCTGCCCGATAAACCCGCTGCTTCTTCCCACTTTAACCTGAATAACAAACCAGGGTTCGGTGCTCCGGTTGGATCCAAACGGAGAGCCGGGGCTAGCTCAGAGACTAGCGGAGGCTAACTGGCTGTGCTTCCCTCCGGTCATGCTGCGGCTAACGCTCCGCTAGCCGCTCCCAGCTAGCTCCGGTTTGTTATTCAGGTTAAAGTGTGAAGAAGCAGCGGGTCTGTGGGGCAGCTGAGTGAAGTGGAGCCTGAGGAGGAAGCACCGGTTAGCCCCGGTTTCACTACAGGCAGATTCACTCGCTACAGGGGCGAGGAAATAAAACCTGAACAGCCAATCAGAGTGATCTCTCTCACCGACAAGCTCCACCGCTGATTCAACATGCTCAATCGGCCGGAAAGCCGCCGACGCTGAAGTGCCGACGGTGCAGGACACACCGCAAAAACTAGGCCGACAGACGCTCACGGACGGCCCAACTTTGGTCAACGGCCGACCGTCGGCTTGGTGTGTCAGGGCCTTTAGTGTCTGACACCGAGATCACTGGCAGTCCACTTTTATACTCAAGTTTAGTTAAATGTGAGTCCTGGAATATGAAAATTACTTAATACATATCTATATATACAGTCAATATATCCTGAGACCACTTGATATGCTACATCCACACCATTTCAGACCGTGTACAGTCCCTCATGGCAGCAGCACTCCCTGATGGCAGTGACCCCCCAGCAGAACAATGCACCACATCACACTACAAACACTGCTCAGGAATGGCCAGAGGAATGTGACAAAGAGCTCAAGACATCGACCTGGCCTCCACATTCCACAGATCTCAATCTGATTGAGCATGCATGGTGTCCTGTGGTGTCTGGCGCTGGAGCATTTGTGTTGGATCCTTGTGAGCCTTGTGGGCTGTGAAGTGAGGTTCCAGCACGTCTCAGGATGATCCAGTGGACTGGGATCCGAGGAATTTGAAGGCCAGGTTGATGCTCTTCCTGAGCAGTTTTTGCATTGTGGTGTAGTGTGTTGTCCTGATGGGAGGAATGTTGCCATGAGGAAGGATACTTGGTCTGCAGCAGTGTTTTGGTGGGTGGACTGCATCAAGTGGCATCCACACAAATACCAGGACCAAAGGTTTCCCAGCAGAACATTGCTTTGTGACAAAAAGATCAATGTTAATCACATTATCCTCCGGGGGTTGGAATGATTTGGCTGATGGGTGCACTACTGAAAAAATGGCAGCAAGGTTTCAGTAAAAAGGAGTCCTTGAGATCAGACAGTGCTCAGAAACATTCAACACATCTGAGCTGGATCACGTTGTCATTAATGTGTAGCAGCAGTGGACACAACTCTAATGGGGGCGTTAGTTATCGGATGTTTCTTTATTCTACGTGCGAAAAATATCATAAACACGACACATTTGTCATTCTTGTGTGAGTCTGTTTTTGATTCAGTTCAATTCATCAAACTTTATTTATCCCAGAGGGCCAATTAAAAGAGACTCAGAGACAGTTGTGTTGATTATTTTGAGGAGTGCTTATCACCGAGCTGCAGCGCGCAGTGTTCTCTGAGCCTCTGATGCAGCTCTCCAACCATGTTATTACCAGGCAATATCTATTTCTCTGATCCATGATTACTGTGTGGGCGACTTGTTTCTTATAGGTTAACACTGAATTGACTTCAGAACGCATTGGAGGGGTCAAATCAATACGAGCTGCTTTGGTAAGCTTACTCTCTGATCCGTGGCTCGGCTCCATCGATTGTCACCAGGAGGCGGGCTCAGGGGGAGCTGGAGGAAAGAGAGGGAGGGGTGGAGGTTTGGGTGGTGCTGGTGTGTGGAGGGGGAGGGTGGAGGTTTGGGTGTTGTGAGGAGAGCTTTATCAATAAGCATCTGTATTGAAGGATTAAATCTGCAGGTCTGAAACTGGTCCACTTCATTAACAAATCGACAGCTCGATCGAGTCGGAGCCTGAACGGTGATCAGTGAAGCGAAGCAGCGAATAATGTTCACCCACAGTGGGGGAGAGCAAGGCATGATGGGAAACAGTGAGGTCTGTTTGAGGGGAAACAGCAGAGACGGACAGATGAATCACCGGTCAGCGTCACAGATTGAAGAGAGGGAAACAAACGTCCTTCTAACAGTTGATTAAAAATATTAAAGCGGAGAGTTTGACACTGAATAAATTATGGAAATTACAGCTGCGTTTTAAAACCTCAGTTTTTTTTTTCATCCTGTCATGATTCTGTCACATCCCCCCTGCTCTTAGCTTTTGTTTTTCATCATGTCATTCATTCACTCATCGTTTCCTGTTTTATTTTGACACACTCACCTCTCCTCGCATTTCAAATACTTCACTTCCTGCCTTTGTGTGTTTCCAGCCTGTGTGACTGTGCCTTCCAATACCCAGACTACCATACAGCATGCCAGGAAACAATATAGTGTGTAGTATGTCAAATGCAGGATGCCAAAAATACCAGGATGTTCTACTACGTCTGGTCTGATTTTGCAGGTTGCAAGCCAGCATGCTTTTCTGGCCGTTCTGACCCACAATCCTCTGCGCAGTGGACGATACGTCACATCAACTGAGCCGTAAACAGATGATTGTATGACAGCAGATAACTTTTAAGAAACACTGACAGAGAGCTGCAGATGTTAATCTACAGTCTGTGCTGTTATAACTTAAAAGTTAGACTACATACATTTCAAAGTGACAACAGCAGAGCTCCCTGGTTGATCTTCGTCTCTGGTGAATTCGAGAGTGGCGTTTGTTTTATCTCCAACGGATCTAAAAGCAAGAGGGTCAAAGTTCAGGGCGTAATATTATGAGGAGGTAGTATGTGCCGATGGTGTGCACACAGCATGCAACAGTACGTACTTTTTAAGGGCAGCTGCAGTACCTACTAAAAGTAAAAAGAAAAAGTATGTGATTCCGAACGCACCCTGATTATTTGCCCCGCCCTAATTAGTTTAACCTTTCCCTCCCTGGTGTATTTAGGCCCTGTCTGCACGGATTCAGATATTTTGTTAACACATTTTACTCTCTGTTTAGACCTCTCGTCCACACATGAACTGAGTTTAAGGTCGGGGCTGGTTGCACAAAACACCTTAAGTTAAGATTTTCCTTTAAGTCCTTGTTAAGGTTTCCTCATAATAAATTTGGTTGCATAAAACACCCTTAAGTCTTCTCCTGAAGGTTTCCTTAAAATGTTCACTTAAGTAGTTTTGCACAAAATCTTTAGCAACCAAAGCGAAGTAAAAAAGAAAATTAAGGTACCTCTGACTCTACCTTAACTGCACCGAGCTCGGAGTAGAGCCGCTGCCCCTTCACATCAAAAGGGGTCAGATGAGGTGGTTCGGTCATCTGATCAGGATCCTCCTGGGCGCCTCCCGGGTACGTCCAACACACTGCCCAAATTATGTTTAGAGACAACTTCATTCATCTGTTGTGCACCAGAACCTCAGGTTCATGTCCAGACTCTTGTCTTAGGTCTAGGCAACAGCAGCACTTTGGTTTAAGTTAGGAAAAAATGGTGATTTGAGTTTCACTTAAATAGAAAAACGGGATTACAAAGACTCCTTTCTTTGGTTTGGGCATTAAATACTCTTAGGTTAAGGTTTGGGAAAGATTAAATATTTATAAAATCCTTTCATGTTCTTAATGCAGGTTTTCCAGATCACTGATGTGCAGCTGAGTGAAGACAAAGAGAGCCAGATGAAGACCCACCCAGGCTCCCATCCTGTAAGTGTTGATATTTTGTGAGGGTGATTTATAATCCCATGAGATGGAGGGACACCTAAATAAAATTCATTCATTTGTTAATTGCAGCTAACGTGCGACTTTGAGTTTAATGAGGCTGAAAACCAACGACGCCAAACTCTGTTGTATTTAAAGCCAAATTTAACGGATCTAAACTTCGCAGTCAGTCGTCATAGCAAACTGTTGTGTTTCAGAAACATCTATTCAACATCTAAATGTTCTCCTCAGTGTCTGTGATCCATCAACCGCCGACATTAATCAGTATCATTAAAGCTTCAACGTTACAGAGAAGTTTAATTTGTACATCATCACATCCTGTAATTAGATCTAAGGATGAAACCAAGGCTAAAGTTATAAACGATCCTCCTGTGCTGAGCCTCCTCTGTGACTCATCTTGATTTCATTTTTCAGATGAGATTCATGGACTATTGTGATCGGGCAGGTTGTCTGGAGACGGAAACATGGCTCCTTTTGAACGGATTCATGCTTCCAGCTTTCAATTAGCTCTGCGCTGCTGCCGTGACAGATGGAGGGAAAAGTCATTTTCTTTTCAGGCTCTGATGTGAGTCAAAGGAGAAGGAGGCCGGGGGGCGAATGAATCCGACCCGAAGTTGAATTATCCTTTTTTAAATCCTGAGATAGAAAGATGAGAGATGACAGGTTTTTATTCACAGCAGGGATTTGTGCATCATGTTCATTTAATATCCAGTTCTACAGTATTTTGACCTCGAACCCCCCGATTAGTTTCACTGTTTAAGCCCATGCTAGTGAAGTCGCCAGTCATCTCTCTGACAGAAATATCTCCACAAATATTTGATAGATTGATGTGAAATCGTTCATGTTTCCCAGAGGAACAGCTTCTAAAACCTCTGTCAAACTTACAGCAAATGATGAGCGGCAAATATGTAGCTCATTACTGAAAGGTTTATGTCCATACTAACAATTTGCTTTGTTATTTCAGGGCAACTTTTGTTAGTTTTACATTTATGGGTACTTTTACATTCAAAATCTGTAAACCGATTTTATGGAAAATTACTCTATTTTTTTTTTTTTTTTTTAAATGTGTACAAAAATCAAAAATTACCGATATTGTGTAAATTAACAACCCAGCTGAAATTTTAAGTGTTACACCAATAATGACAAATATTTCTCATTTTTGTACAAAAAGAAAATACTATTATCTATACAGTATTTTTCTGCATTCTTAAATTCCAGCAAATGTCTGTAAAATTACAACAATTATCTGTAATTGAATATGTATCTCATTATTTAAAGCTTTAATAAAATTATAATTAAATTGTAGTGCATTTTCTAAAGATTTACATCCACATTATTTTTATATTTATATGTACTTTAACATTCAAACTCTGTAATTCTGGATACAAATTTATTTCTCATCAAATGTAATGCACAGTCAATTTTTATTTTCTTGCGTTCAGGTCATTAAAAAGGGAGGAAAACAGAAGAAAGAACATAAAGGAATAAAAAAGGTAAGAATTTATGAAAAGGAAAAGACAGAGCTGAAAACAAAAATTAATCTGCAGTTTTGTTGATCAGAGGACATTTTGAATGTCTTTGGGACAAGACATTTGGACTCGTCTTTTGGGAAACTGTGACAGACATTTTCAGGATTATCTGACATTTGATGGACCAATCGGTTATTTAAGAAAACCATTCATTTTAGACTAATTTTTGATTGAAATACAGCAGCCAGTAACATACTGATAATAGTTTGTTATGTTAAATGCAAGATCAGAAAATAAAAACCTGAATCTTTGAATTGGACCCATGCAGGCACGGAACTGGACTCACTAACTCCCCATTTCATCTGTTCCCAATGAACCTCATCGCTCCAGAAGCCTCATAACTCACAATCATTTTGTGTAATGTTTCAGCTCAGATGACACTTTCAACTGCCGCATAAAACTGATTAATAATGTGTCAGTTATGCATTTTAACCACTGACACATTTCATAAAGTTGCACGTCCTTTCCGCAGTTTATGATCTTTATATAGTGTCTTTCAGAAGAGGACGGGGTCAGCCTATTAAAGTGTTATTGCAGTCATTAATTATATAAAAGCAGTCGAGGAAGACGACTCCAAAGTTGCTCCTTTGTAGCTCAATAGGAGGAAGACGGTGCAGAGTGAGGTGTGCCTTTACAAAACTCTACAGCTACACAGGGGACTTTAACCCTGACTACGTTACGTCTCACCATGGGGACCAGTTAAAGGACATGTTGCAAAATATATCACTTAGTGAAACAAGCCAACACTGTACACATAATCAATCCAGCATCATACACAACTATGTCATCATTTACATGGCTTTGTGTCTTTTTCAGGACCACGCTCACATTATTTAAAAAGCCCTGACACACCAAGCCAGTGGTCGACCGTTGGTCAATGTTGGACAGTCGACGAGCATCTGTTGCCCTAGTTTTTGCAGTTTGTCCCACACCGTTGGCCTTTGTTGCCTTTTTTCCCGCCAAATCAGCATGTTGAATCAGTGTCAGAGACCGTAGACTGTGTCAGTAAATGAAATCACTCTAATAGTCAGTTCAGCTCAGCGCACGAGAAAAGAAACGAAAGTGAGGAACGTAAACAAACCAGAGAGAGTGAAACCAAAACAAACTTGTTACATAAGATTATCTTTCTTTATCCACTGAGCTCTTCAGCAGAAACATTATTATTATTATTATTATTATTATTATTATTATGGCACGGTAAAATGTTCTGTTCTGTCAGCACTGGATTGTGTTGTTAATGTTCTAACTGTCTCACCAGCATCAAGACAATCATCTGGTTTCCCTTCTTGAATGATGACTACAGAACAGTCCCACCTAAAGTTCTCAATGGGCCAAAAGAGAAAAACATTAAAACCTGAACCAAACCTATCCGTGTGGGTTGAAGCCCAAACCCGGCCCGTCCGAAAGCATGACATAAAATACTGAACCCGAGCCCCTCAAAAAGCACTTCTCCATTTCTAATGCCTGGTTGTGTGGTGGTGCAAGTCAAGCACGTCTCCAGAGGAAAACAAACCAGCTCGGTGGATCCCCAACTCTCCACATTGTGTTTCTCTGCCAGAGAAGCTCCCTGCTCTGGTCAGGATGAAGGACAGAGAATGTACATGCTGGTTGGCCGTCAGCTGTTGTCCTTACGGTGTGTTCATGTGCAACTTTTTGGCAGTGATACAGGCGACATGAGGTGATGCAACAGTTGACTTTTGCCACATCTACTTTTCTGATGTCCGTCTTGTGCATCTGGGCTTTTACTCTTCAACACCCAGTAAAGCCCCCTGAGGCAAACTTGTGATTTGTGGAATTAGGCTGTATCAATAAAACTGACTTGAATCATGGCTGGAAACCAACACATCCTCACTCTGACCTCGTCACATATCGACGTTTGGTCATGGCCTCATGAGACAGCCCTGGACCTCCACATCTGGCTTCTTCACCTGCAGGATAGTCTGAGATCAGCCACTGAGATGAGATGGTTTCTGACGGTTTGTGCAGAAACTCTTTGCACAACTGTTACATCAGCTGTCCAGGTGGCTGCTCTCGGATGATGTTGCAGGTGAAAATGCTGGATGTGGAGGTCATGACTTGGTGTGGTTACACAAGGTCTGCGGTTGTGAGACTGGTTGGATGTACTGGCAAATTCATGGTATCTACAATGGAGACGGTTGCAGTCAATGACACGCTCCCTCAAAACTAGCAGCATCTGTGCACAGCATCTTGTGTCCTGTGATCAAACTGCACATTTTAGAGCAGCCTTTTATTGTGACGTGGGCCGATTTTCTTTGAGTCCTCACTTTCATGGATTTTTAACAAATCTGTGAACAAATTTTATTGACAAGTCTTTTGTGTGCATAAAAAAGTCTTAGATCTTTTATTTCAACACATGAAAGATAGCTGCAAAAACAAGTGTTGCTTTTATTGCACAGTGTGTGTACCATGTGATCAGCGAGACATTTTTAATATTTCTATCAGCTGAAAAGTTGCAGCCACAGAAATATGAGGTTTAGGATATGAGTTTGACGGTTTGCTGTGATTCTGAGGACACGGGACTGAAGGGGGACAAAATGAAGAACATTAAAGAGCGCTCAGTCTCCTCCTAAATAAATGACATCATTCTATGACAGTGAAACAGACACATAAGGACGTGAGGACGTGACCTCTATGTCCTCACTGGGACCTTCAGCCCTGCATCACTTGTTTCCACTACAGAACCTCGGAGTGATCACTGAGGACTTGCCAATTAAATGGCTTGTTAAAGGCTGTGTGGTGATTAGCAGAGGGTTAAACTCGACCCCCCCTCCCCTCCTCTCTCCGGCCCTGCAGGATGGATTGGATTATCCTCCGCCTGTTATCAGCAGCAGAGGGGGTCGACCCTCCCCTGTAGAAGAGCTTGTGCTGCAGATGGTGGAGGAAATTAGAGTCTGCACGCTACGATCAGGATCAGAGCTAAGACCCCGAACCAGCCGTGTCCCCCTCGGGTGGAGGCCTCTAATCTACAGGGAAGATTCTGCTTTTATAAATGTTTAATTTGACTTTCTTTTATTTCACTTAGCAGGCACAGCACAGGTTAATACCTCAATAATTCTGTATTTAGGTCAAATTTGAAATGCAGCACTTGTCGTAGCTTAACTTATTGTCCCTGAGTGTTTCCTGCTCTTACATTATCTTCCAGCGAGACTTCCTTTTAGTGACGCCGCCATGAGACGACAGACTCCCAGCGTCTGCCAATCCACAACAAACACAGTAAGCCAATTAGAGATAACTATCATGGAACTTAATTGAATTAGTATCGCTGATTTGCCATCCCTCTCTTTCCATTTAGGCCCTGCAATCCACACAACATCCCCTCTCTCCTCCCCTCCATCACTCCTATTTACACTCCATTACAGCAGGCAGCCAGCCCACCAACAGAGGCTGTGTGTCTTAATGTAGGACGGAGACACCAGACTGTCTGCAGCTTTGTCACAACTGCATATACCACACTGGAAAAGTCCTGCACAAATAAGAGTCCTGCTTTCAAAATCTTACTTGTTTCAACTCCTAAACACTGTTGGGTAGTTTAATCTACAGTTAAGCATCATATTCCACAAGACAGCCTCTCCAGGATGTCGTGATGCTGCCATTGATGCAATTATCCCATTTCAACCAGTCCCCATGAAATTTGTGCAACCTTGTAAATCTGTTCAGTCGCTGTAACTTTTTTGCTAATTTGACCAGTTTCCTGTGAGTTTCACCAATCATAGCAGTCCTCCGCACGTCATCAGACTCACTTCCTTGTTTCTGGTTGTGAAAACACAGACGTGTGAAACATGAATGTCTCACATTTACCAACAGAAATTGCAAACAACTCCCTGACGATCTGCACCAAAGCAGGAGGAAACTGTTACGCAGCATGTGCAAATGAAACACTTTACACCCAGAGAACTGCTGAAACGCCTGGACAGACAAAGCTGTTTGGTATGTTGAAGATGGGCCATTAGCGTAGCACCTGCTAATCTGTGCTCAACTTATTTCTGATCCAGATGTTCAGGAGTTTTGTGCGGTGAGCCAAATTATCCACAAAGATCTCAATCTCTGTGAAACAAACAGACCAGGTGATTAACACCAGCAAAAACACGGAATAAAACAGTTTCATGTTACAAATCAGTTTTTCTCTGATGCTGTATGGACTGTTGAAGATGGGCCGTCAGCTCAGCACCTGCTAATCTGTGCTCAACTTTTTTCTTTGATACCTTGAGATCCAGATGTTCAGGAGGTTTTTACAGGGAGCTGAGTTATCCACAGAGGTCTCCTCCTCTCCAAAAACAAACAGACATGGCAGTTTAAATTGGTAAAAACACAGAATAAAGCAGTTTCACATTTAAAAAAAAACAGGTTTTTCCAATGCTGCTTGTAGTGGAGGGGCTGCTAAATGCGAATGTCCCTCTCTAGAGCCAGCGTTTGGTTTGTCCATTCTGGGCTACTGTAGAAACATGGCGGTGCAACATGGTGATCTCTGTAGACGAGGACCTGCTCCCTGTGTAGATATATAAACGGCTCATTCTGAGATGACAAAAACACAATGAGTCTTATTTTCAGGTGATTACACACTAAAGAAAACAGACTTATTATATTATATTATATTATATTCCATTTCTGTCAATATACCCAACCTGGTCTCACTCCGAAGTCGTCGCATACTGGTGCTTGGTCAGTGACTTTCTGCATCAGACACTGACAAAAAAAGCCGTCCTTTCATGTTGGCATGATATGCGGCTGGTCGATGTTATCCTTTTTTTTCCTGTTTACTGAAATGTTTCAAATAGAACAGATAGAAAACACAGTAATATTTGGTCAATGCAATAGTGACACAAAAAAAAGTAAATAGAGAGTGAAATGAGAGCAGTAGGACAGAACTAAGACAAGACAAATACTACAAACCAAATCAGTACTCAGAACAAGACAAAAGGCCCGTTTCCACCGCAGGAACTTCGGGGTAATTTAACGGGGCCGGGGCCGTTGGTGCGTGTCTCCACCACAGGAACCACCCCCGAAGGACAGAGTTCCAGAACTTTTACGGGGGCTAAACAAGTCCCTGCCTCGGAGTAGGTACTCAAAATGGCCCCGAAAGACTCCTGGCTGGGGCTTGGGGTTTACTTGGTGCTGATTGGATATACTCAAGGAGAGATGTGACGACAACAGAAAGCAACAAAATAGCCGGCATTTTTAAAACTCAGCAGACGAGGGTTAGCTCGTTCATATAGCTTCCGCCTTCGTGTAAAAAAAAAAAACTCACTAAATGGACCGTGAAAAAAATATTTTTTCCAGCGGATATCTTAGTTACAACATGATTGAGCTAGCAAAGCAGTTTTGTGTTGATATGTGTGGTATTTATTCAGTTCTGGGAAATCATGATGTCTAGAAAGCATCAGCTAACAGCAGCAGTAAAGCTAACATCAGGACGTCATCTGTTAAAAGCCTCCCGTTGTCGGATACGACATGAAACTACTCCAGTTAGCTCAATCATGTTGTAACTAAGACATCCGCTGGAAAAAATATTTTTTTCACGTGCCATTTAGTGAGTTATTACAGACACCGCTATCGGCTAACGGCGTCCGTACGTCGCCTCGGTCAAAATGGTCGTGCAACGATTACGTCACATCCAGAGCCCGGTAACTTTACAGGAACCTTCCTCCTACTCCACTCTCTCAGTGGAGACACGGCGGTTGAGAGGGCCGAGCGAGAGGACGTTCCTGTAGTAGTTCCTGCCCCCCAAACAGTACCAGGAACTTCTTCAGTGGAAACGGGCCTAAAGACAGAAAATACTAATAAAGTTAAAATATAAAAATATGTAGATTTGCGTGTATGATGATTGAAATAACATAAAATGCTAAATTCTATAAAATATAATATAATGGTTGTTGGTAGGACAGCTGCCTGTCACATTACAATTTAATGTAAATACATGATTAATCATTCAGGTATATCTTTAAAGTCCAGCTCTCGTGTACGGTCACCCAGCGGCGTCGGGGAAACGTGGCTGGACAACAACAGGTTAAGGGTGCAAGCGGTGGTGGATGGGTCCAACAACCACTGACTATCACCTGGGAGGCCGGTGTTCACTTCCTGTAAGATTGTAAAGACAAACCCTGTTTTTTTCCCCTAAACCCAACCACGTGCTTCTGTTGGCAAAACGTGACCAAGTGTGTTTGTTGTAGAAGGAAAAAAATGTCAATTCTTGTTTGTACCAACGTAGTGCTTTTATTTTGAAAGAGACTGCATGCAAACTGTACATTTCCTGTGAAAACAGAAGTGTATTTTGAAAACAGACAATGCATGTAACAGGCTGAAGTTGACACGGCGTCCCAGAACGTCAACAACCAACACACCCAGGGTACCTTGGACGTCATATGTGGACGTGGAAAGTCCATGACCAAACATGGACATGTGACGAGGTCACAGTGAGGATGAGTTGTTATTTCCCCCTTAATCCTACACACTGGAGCTTTAAGAAGGAGTAGAATTGTCTCACATTGTTATATTGTTACAGACGCTTACGACACATCCGTGGAATTTACCATTGCAAATGAAGAGCACTGGCAAACCACACAACAGGAACAAATTGAAACCCAAGTCAAACGTAGGAAATGGGGCTGGATCAGGCTCACCTGATCCTCCAACACGACCAGACAGGCCTTAACCTGGAACCCACAAGGGAAAAGAAAGCCAGGAAGACCAAGACACAGCTGGAAAAGGTCTGTCGAGGCAGAACTCAAGGAAACAAGAACATCCTGGAAGGAAGCAGAGAAGATCGCCCAACACCGAACCAGCTGGAGGAAGTTTGTGAATGACCTGTGCTCCCCAAAGAGCAAAAGGGATTAAGTCAAGTAAGTCAAGAATTGTCTCAACACATAAAGGAACGCTCCATCCAACATTCAACACATCTGGACAGGAAGAGGTTAAAAAACTGTCATCTGAAAAGTAACTGAAGTCAGACAAATGTGAAAAGTACAATATTTACCTCAGAGATGGAGTTTAAGTGTGAAGTTGCAGTATAAACTATGTTTCCTGTTGTCGTCCATTGTTTTTATTTAGAAAGGAAAGTTCCCTTCAGACTGAAGAAAATATCCATTCGGGATTAATTTTATATTGGAAACTTCCCTTCTCATATATATTGGCTTATATTTTGAACATTGTCTCTTTTCACCTTTATTATCAGTTCCAAATTACATGATTGTTTTCAGGAAATTTCCTGTGAAACTCCTGTTCCGTAACATAAACTGTTCAAGAATATGTGATAGGCCTAATCAGTGCCAAGTAATCTGTAATTCTCTTCTGGAGACATATGGTGTGGGAGGAATAATCTGACAGCAACTGCCGGACGAGTTAAAACCCCGAGACCGAGGCGGATGAAGCTTAGTGAGAAATTAAGACAAAACCTCTCCAACGCCACAGAACAGCACTTCCATTAGTTCTCCACCCAGCGGAACGAGACATTACCAATCATCAAAGATTCAAGCCGCCTGCCGTACAACTAGTTTTAATGTTCCGCTCTTGTTTTAGATGATTAGACAATTTAGATTTCATCTTCAAGATTCAAGGTTCAAGAGGCTTTATTGTCAGTTCCACAGTTATGTAACAGTCATACAGAGAGCCGAAACATTTCACTCTGAACTGACCCACGGTGCAGACAGTGCAAAAGGATACGTATCTCTGCTAGGGTTGTGGTGTTGGTCATCCAGGAGAGGTCCTCACAGATGTGCACCCCCAGGAATTTGGGAATCTGGTGCTGCTCACCATCTCCACAGCAGCACCTCTTTTATTAGATGTCTGAATATTTGAGAGAAGGTTCCTGCAGAAGAATCGGTTCGGATAAAGATAAAAACCAAAGAATGAAAAGAGAGAAAATTAGATTTTCTCAACCGCACAAACAAGACACAGAACACACGAATGAATCTTACAGTCTCGTGAACATTTTACGTTTCCTTTAGAGACATTCATGGAGCTGTGGAGCGGCTGCCTCGTCATAAACAGCTGCTTTATGCACTTACAAAGTCTTGTGTCTACACAGTGTATAAAAAAGGAGCTCAAACTATAAAAGTGTGGAAATGAATAAAGAACATGGACATGAACCTTTCCTGTTTAATCCCAGCGACTCTGAAGGAATCTGCTCACAAAGATCTGCTTTTAAATCACAATGTTATTTTATAGTTAGCTTTTTATTTACTCATGTCATCCAGCTGTTTTCAGCTCCAGTGTTGTTTTGTTCTGTAATTTACTGCACGATTGTGTTCACCCGTTTAAGCTTTTTGTTGTTGTGTACCTGTCGAGAAAATCACTCTATAAAATAAGTGTATTATTATTATAATGCAGCGAGGCTTGACGGAGGCTTGTGTGAGCTTTGTGAAGAGTTCCAGATTTTATAACACCTACAAGTCAAACACAAGTCGACCTCCTGTTCATTCATGACAGTGTTTTAATTTTCTTCCATAAAGTCCAGTTCCCTTTGACTTAACACTTCTGCAGTGTTTCAACCAGGAGAGACTCATTCTTAGTGAAAAGAAAGAAAGAAAGTCTTTGGCGATTTGACCCCATCGAGGTGGTTCATATTTATGCCTCGTTTCCACTGTGACTGGTGTCCGTACATATATACGGATGATGTCTCTGGTGTCCGACACAAGGAAGTGCATTTCTTTACGGTCGGATACAAACCTGATAGAAACTACATGTAGCTGTGGTGGAGAGGCTAATTTTGTCCTTTTTTTGTCCAGTAGTTTGGAATATGCACTTAGAACATTAGCGGGACAACAACAGGACCTGCCAGGTAAGATGCTTTGTGAAATATCTTGTTTAAAAGACGAATGAACGGCTGAACGAGTCATAATGACACTCTGACTGTATATCATGTATCGCCATATTTTAGCAGAATAAGATTATTCAGATTCACAACACGTTACAACTAGATTAACAAGCTCTTTTTAATCAAACTCACTTGACGATCAACAGACAACTGAATTGAACAAACTGTCACACGGTCTTTCCGAAATCCAATTTTTTTAATGTGCTCAAGGCAAATTGCAAACTGAAATATTACAGAGGGGAGGATTTTCTCACGCACACAGAGATTCTCATAGGAATGAATGGACTGCTAGTTGCCTCGTCCTTGTACACAGTCCTTGAGATGAAGATTTGAAGATGAAGAAGTGCTGATAATCTAGATGAGAAGAGGAGTGGGCCTTTGGTGAGCTCGTCTCGGACTCTGGATACTGTGCATAGAGGTGGTCAGAGTGGAGGAGGGCACAACAAGTGACAGCTGACAGCAGCAGGGGAGAGAGCAGATTCAAAATTTGACTGTAGCATCCTGACTGGCTGATTGAGATCGTGGCGATGTTTGATTGGTTAACTAGAAGAGTGAAGAGCCAAAATCAGCTGATTGGAAGAAGCAGTGGAATGGAGAGAATTGTGAATGGATGATGCATAAAGAAAGACTTCCTGATAGAACTTACGCTGATTTGTTGCAGCTTGTTGACTCTTGACCATGAACACATCCCTCCTTTATACCAACACAAATGCCACCACACTGATGTGTAATGTCACAATATGTTGTGTGTCTCTGGTAGTGAACGATCAGCTGAATCTGCAGCTCCCCTCGGCTGTACGGAGCTTTCGGGAAATTTCGGTTTATTTCAACCTGTCTCCTATCGTCCTAAATTTGTTTCAAGTCACTAGTGACATAAAAATAATAGTTAGCATGTTAGCTGTTAGCCTAGATACAGCCGGGGTGCATAGTAGCGTCAGACCTGTTAGAACGTAAGTGAACGGGCAACCTTCAAGTGCAAAGTTAGTCCACTAAACAAGCTTTTTTTCCACAAAGACCGCCTCATATCGTTAGGATAAATGTCAGAGAACATATAGAAAACCACATGTAAACGTGTTGTCTTACCTTACCGGTGTGCTGCCATGTTTGTTTACCATCTAGCTCTGCTTTCCAAAGCGCAGCCAAAATATCGCGAGAACAAGCAGCGATCTCATACCGTGCCTGAAATCTCACGAGAACAAGCAGCAACAGCTGGAAGGCAGAACCAGACAGTAGCCTGAAAAGTTCATTCATTTATTTTATGAAAGATTTATAGAATAATGGCTGACTTTTTGCCAGACTTTGACTTTGTGGAGGAGGAATTTGATTTTGCAGAGTTTGATGGCCGCCCTTATTTATTTGAGCCAGAATACACTGACGAAGAGCTTCGTGAAATTGAAGAACAGAGGAGGAGGAGAGAGAGAGAGGCGCAACAGGTAGAGGACGAGAGAGGAGGAATGGCTGCTGCAAGGCTGCGTAGCTCTGGAGATTGGTGGTGTACCTGTGAATGCTGTGCCCCAGTGCCCACAGAAGAGGAATGCCTCTGTTGCAAGGAATGGGACCGGTTGCAGCCTTATTTTCAAGGTCTGGATGTGACCGAGGACGAGACACCTCCACCTGGAGTAGTATCCAGCTGGGCTTTATCTAGAGCTCGCCAGATGTATTTCGGCCGTGCTTTGGAAAGCAGAGCTAAATGGTAAACAAACATGGCAGCACACCGGTAAGGTAAGACAACACGTTTACATGTCATTTTCTATATGTTCTCTGACATTTATCCTAACGATATGAGGCGGTCTTTGTGGAAAAAGAGCTTGTTTAGTGGACTAACTTTGCACTTGAAGGTTGCCCGTTCACTTACGTTTTAACAGGTCTGACGCTACTATGCTCCCCGGCTGTATCTAGGCTAACGGCTAACATGCTAACTATTATTTTTATGTCACTAGTCACTTGAAACAAATTTAGGACGATAGGAGACAGGTTGAAATAAACCGAAATTTCACTTTAATCTGCAAATGTAAATTGACACTCCATCTCTGAACATCCAAAGCTGACACAGGAGGATATCTAAAACATCATATTTTGACGTGTAGGTCCACTGACAAAGCGGCGGTAATTGACAAGTTGGGATGAGAATGGGTTGCTTCTAAATATGGTCACATCTGATTCCAGAAAAACAAGATGGCAACAGCCAAGATGCCAAACTAGAGACTTCGAAACGGGAGTCCACAAAGCAGTGGGTAACGTCACGGTGGCTACAACCACTACTGTGTACGGGCTCATTTATGCCCAACGTTAGATATGGAGATGGAGACAGATGCAGCCTTCTGTCTGTACTCTGCATTCATTTAGTCTGTATTTGTGCACGTTTTCTGAAAGCTTACAGATACGGACAAAATGGCACAGTAATACTGGAGATCATGGAGGCAGTGTAGCGTCGTTCAAGGGTGATCCAAATGTAAGAGACAGCAAAGAAATTTAAGTAATGACGGATTGAAACAAATCTGTATCCTAATATATAGTCAAATTACGACCTCCTCCACACTCACCCTGTTTGTTGTTGTCTGAAACTTTTGACTCTGCCCTCTAGTGCCATCTATTGGCTGTATCTGTGCTATCATAAGGGACTCATGGGAATATGAGGGCACTGACATTTGTAACAGACTATTTTTGTACTTAAAGGCAGTATAAATGAGCCTTAAGGCAGCAGGATCACCTGTCACTAAAGAAACTAAACCATTTTCTTGTCATTTTTTGGTTTTTCTTTAGGCAGCCTTCAGGATGTTGTCAGATCGTCTTTTTGGCCCAAAAACTGAGAGTGAGTCCAACCACTGCACCACCCTACATTCACCATGAAGCAGCTCTGAGGGTCAGTGCCTTGCTCAGGAGAATCTTGGCCATTAATATGAGGGTTGGTCATTAATTTTCCAGCCTGTGTGGGATTTTAAAGTGCCTGTCTGATCTTTGGCTCAGAGTCAGCATGAAGTGAAATAAATCAGGGCAGACTTCTTTATTTCTGCCATGGTCTCTCCTTCCACACCTTCTGGAAGGTCTTTAACCTCGTCCAAGAAGCTAATCAGCAGTGTTGTGAGTGATTTAGAACAGGCTCGCTTCACTCTGCCGTCTGGCAGGCGGTGATAGCGCCCGGGAGAGCTGTTAGAGCCGCCGGCGTGGAACCAACCATGTCCAACAGCACCACAGATGACTCACATCCACCTCTGCTGCTGCTGCTGCTGCTGCCTCCACCATGTGAGAGAGAAAAAAGTGCGATGGAGGGACGACAAACCAACAGCAGCTGGATGAAAGGTGGCGTGCCAAATTAGTCCACTAGTCCGTCTTGGTGGAGTGCCAGCGGTGCTCAAAATGGAGCTGTGAGCCAATCTGAGCTGTGTAAATATTAATCCAGTCAACACGGGGAGTTTAATGAGTCGTGTTGGGTCCTGTTTGAACAACCAGCTCAGGAATCACTCCTCATGATGAAATCCTCTGTTTAAATTCCAGGACTGAAACTGAAACAGGATTTCACACATGAGGACTTTAACCTTTCTTTAAACCACAAACCAAACAGAAACGATCCCCTGAAAGCTTCCCTCACTGTGACTTTCTGAAGACATGACAGTCATGTTAACGATCGCACTTGAAACATTCAACCTTTAAACATTCATATAATATTATATAAATGAAGAGCTGCTCTTACAGCCCCCTCGACACAAATATGAACCTTTAGCTCCATCACGCACTTTTAAACTCCATCACACGCCTGATCAGGGGCGCTTATGCTATCACTGGTTATACTTGACTCAAGGGGCATGATATCACCATGGCAACAATAGATGGATGCTACAGGCCAGTGCCTGTAAAGTGACGGTGGGACACGGACAATCTTACGTCTTTACTCCTCGTTTCATCGTTCACTGTGATGGAGAGCAGAGGGTTTGCAGCGGAGGTTCTGTGGTCAGTGGTGGAGGAAGTATTCAGGAGCCAGTTGCTAAAAAACACCACAAGTTTTCCCCTTAAGTATGACACTTTAGACTTGTTTTTTTCTAAGCTGAGGGACTCACTTAGGGGTGTTGCACAGAATCCCTGAGAAGGTTTCCTTATGTTAAGGCATTCATTGCACTAAAGGATTTCACTAAGGTTTCCATGATAACTATTTGTTTTCTCGCACTGAAGCTTGTGATACCTTAAGTCTTTTCTGTAATGGTTCACCTAACTTTAAGGGATTCCTTAAGTATAACACCAAGACAATGAGAAAACCTTAAATACCCAAGTGAACATTTTAGGGAAACCTGAAGGACAAGACATGTTTTTGGCGACTGATTTTATTTTAAGAAAGCCCTAACATGGACTCAAAGGAGAATCATACCTTAAGGTGTTTTGTGCAACCAGCCAGTAAGAGTCCTAATACCACACTGTAAAAATATCTGTTATTGTTAAAAGTCCTGCACTGAAAATACTTAAGGAAAAGTATAATTAGAAAACTATAGTTTAATTAGTCAGTTACTTAACCCCAACGCTTTTTGCTCCCATTTTTCACAGGTTGAAGTTAAAGATCTGAGACTTTTTTATGCACTCAATAGATATATTTCTCTCAAAGTTTGGTCACAAATGAGTTCAAATCTGTGTTAGTGAGCACTTCTCCTTTTCCAAGATAATCCATCCACCTGACAGGTGTGGCTGATTAAACAGCTCCGGACCTGGTGGACCTCAGTGAGCCAGGGGAGAGCAGCGAGGCAGCAGCAGAGGTGGTAACGGTGGAAGCAGTGGCAGCAGCAGTAACAAGGACCAGAGGAGGAGTCCTCTGAGGAAAGAGGGCAGCGCGAGGAGCCCTTGGCGCCGGATGAGACCTGATGACACAGAGCTGATCCAGGTGGAAGTGGAACACCTGCCAGCCAGTCCCAGAGCACCTGGACTCAGGTACTGCAGACTGACGCTGCCTCTGCAGTTTATTCATTTACAACAGAGTGCAGCGGGGATTACTTTTTTGTAGGCCAATGCTGAAGTTAGCGCTGCCATGGCTCCCTCGTCAAAAGGCCGATGGGATTTTTCCATTGGATTTTGGATGATTGCAACGAGATAATCTTCACAAAAGAACACCACTTTTATGATTTTTGAAGCCTAAATGCAATCGCCAGAGATTAAAAGCTAACGTTAGGCTGTAAACAAACACTACGGTCACATGACTTAATGTTGCCGCCACACAGGGCTGTGAGGTCGTGTTCAGCGTGATGACGTTCTGTCTCATTTAACCACTTGTTTTTGTAAGACATAAAAGCTTCTGAATTCACAGCTGGGTATTTGCTGATGCATTTTATGTTGTAGAAGAAAATGCGCTTCAGTGTGCCGATCACACAACACAATGCCACAGATGTCACAAGTTTTGAGGGAGTGTGTCATTGGCGTGCTGACTGCAGGAATGTCCACCAGAGCTGTTGCCCGTGAATTTAATATTCATTTCCCTACCATAAGCTGTCTCCAATGTTGTTTCTGTGAATCTGGCAGTACATCCAACTGGCCCAGTGTAAAAAATGAATATTTGATTTAATAAAAGGCAGCTGACTGACAGAAAAGTCTTCAGTCTTCATTCATCAGAACTGATAGTCAGTTTTCTGGGAGTTTGTTCCAGATATGTGGAGCATAAATACTAAACACTGCTTCTTCATGTTAAACCCTGACTCTGAGGACACAAAGCAGACCTGTCTGGATGGAGGCCTGGATGGTTCATAGTGTGGCAGAGGATCAGATATGTATTTGCGCCCTAGACCATTCAGTGCTTTATAAACCAGCAGTAGTATTTTGAAATCGATTCTCTGACAGACAGGAAGTCAGCACAAAGACCTCTGAACTTTGTGTTAGTGAGGCCTCGAGCAGCAGCGTTCTGAATCAGCTGCAGCTGTCTGATCCACTCTTTAGGGAGACCTGTAAAGACACTGTTACAGTAGTTGAGTTGACTGAAGATAAATGTATGGACAGGTTTATCCAGATCCTGCTGAGACATCACACCTTTATCCTTGATATGTTCTCAACTCATTCAGAACCCAGTTATGTTCCAAACACAAAAGAAATATTGTAGTAGAAGATTTTTACTCTAAATGCACTCATAAATCATTATGCATATATACTTATTTTGATTAAGATACTTTATTATACATCCATCAATTTTCAACTGCTTATCTGAGGCCAGGTCGTGGGGGCAGAAGGCTGAGCAAAGTATTCCAGATGTCCCTCTCGCCAGCAACACTTTCCAGCTCCTCCTGGAGGATCCTGAGGTGTTCCCAGGACAGGCGAGATATATAATCCCTCCAGTGTGTTCTGGGTCTGCCCCGGGGCCTCCTACCAGTGGGACATGCCCAGAACACCTCTAACAGGAGGCGCCCAGGAGGATCCTGATCAGACGCCCGAACCACCTCAACTGACCCCTTTTCACGAGAAGGAGCAGCGGCTCTACTCCGAGCTCCCTCCAGATGTCCGAGCTCCTCCCCCTATCTCCAAGCCTGAGCCCAGACACCCTTTGGAGGAAACTCATTTCGGCCGCTTGTGTCCATGACCTCATTCTTTCGGTCATTACCCAGAGCTCATCATCATAGGTGAGGGTTGGGACGCAGATGGAGCAGTAAATCAAAACCTTCGCCTTCTGGCTCAGCTCCTTTTTCACCACGACAGTCTGGCACAGCGCCCGCATCACTGCGGACGCCGTGCCAAACCGCCGATCCATCTCATGCTCCATTCTACCCTCACTCATGAACAAGACTTCGAGATACTTGAACTCCTGTGCTTGGGGTTGTCACTCACTCCCAACCTAGAGAGGGCAATCCACCATATTCCGACAGAGAACCATGACCTCAGACTTGGAGGTGCTGACTCTCATCCCGACCAATACTTTATTACGTATGTGAGGTTTTTTCTGCCCATTCCAATAGACGAAGAATCTTACTGCAGAAAAACCACCTAATAATGAGCGCTTGTAAAGAGGGAGGTTGGGGTGGTGGAACGGTTGCAAAACTCCCTTGGAGTCGCGTGATTGGATCTGTGTGAACTAATTTTAAGGTGCCAGTGCACTATGTTTCTTTTCCTAAACATAACCTCTGTAACGTTATGTTAATTACCTAACTCTACACTGAGGACATAACATCGTTCGTTGGGGACAAATTTGTTGGATATCATACGAACCATTCTACAAGAATAAGTTGATTAACAGACTAAAACGTACCCTGTGCTTCCTCCTTGCCTCACAGTCGGCCATGCTTGTTAAAAAAGGGGGCGTGGCTCTACTGCAGATCACTGTAGATGATGCGGAACACTGTGATTGGTTTATAGACATCCCCTCAAATAAGTGTGTGCACTTGGGTGGAGTCAGATTACAGTGGGTCCACAC
Organism: Epinephelus lanceolatus; assembly: GCF_041903045.1. Taxonomy (NCBI): domain Eukaryota; kingdom Metazoa; phylum Chordata; class Actinopteri; order Perciformes; family Serranidae; genus Epinephelus; species Epinephelus lanceolatus. The sequence continues at coordinate 42,098,116 of NC_135745.1, read as the reverse complement.
TGTCACCACGCCAGTGTATGCTAGCAGTGCACTGGTGGAGTCTGCACACCATTCGATGGGTATCATAGCTGACAGATGTGCTGGACCCACCGATAAATTTGAGCGGCGAGTGCGGCGTCACCACGACCACATGGCCCATGCAAGACAGAGAACTGATGATGTCATTCAGACCTACATAAAACCAGATTGTGAACATCAGTGTCTCTGTGAGCAATTATTTGTCAACCAAGACAGCTGCTGTGGCTTTTGCCCTGTAGGCCGACATTGTTGTTCGCTTTGTCGGTTGATGGTTACGTGGTTGCTGCTGCTGGCTGACACGTCACACTCCATTGAAACAGCTCTCCATTCCTCGCCGTTACGTGTTAAACGGTGCGCTGGTGCACTGAAATGGAGCAGACCCAGTAATGATAGATGCAGACATCCTTGAAAAGTTATGTCCATTGGAATGGACAGGGGATATTGATGGGTTAAGGCAGGGGTTGGCAACTTGTGGCTCTGGAGCTCCTCTTCAGTGGCTTCCTGTGGCTTTGACAAAAAAAAAAAATATATGGAAATGAATAATGGCATTTTAATTTGTGTTTATCAACGTTGTCGGACGGAAGAAATGATGCACCTGTGCACCAAATAGAAAAAACATTTCATCATCTAAAATGTGCTTCAAACGTCTATGGCCTGACGCCTTTTTCCCCAAATTTTGCCAAGCCTCAGACACAGTGGCACCCTATGCAGGCTATCCATGGATTCCAAATCCAAAAATGTAAAGTTTCGAAGGAGAACAGAGAATCTAATAGTGTGTGAGGACAGCTTCATTTGCTTTTACCGCCAGCTCTGCAGGGTTAAAGTTCCAAATTATCACAAATTGCCCACTGCAGAACAGCAACCTTGTGATAAAACATATTAATGAATGCTCATTTAGACCTACTAGTAATGTTGATCAGATAATTCTTACTTAATAGTCTGTGTTACCTTCATTATAAGGCTAAAATATGTTTAGTAGCTCCAGGCAGATTTTGCTTTTATTATTTTGGGTCAAAAATGGCTCTTTTGATGGTTTAGTTAAGTTTAGTTGGTGTATAAGAGGACAGTGTGCAGTGACATTAAAGGATAACTTCGGTATTTTTCAACCTGGGCCCTATCTCCCCATGTGTGTGTGCGTATGATTCATGGGTACAACTCGTTTTAAAATTGGTTCAGTATTGAGGGAGGCGGATGCAGCCGGCAGCCGCGAAACGAGCTAAAACGGTAACGGGGGCAAATGCGTCCCGTATAAGTTTGTGCATTAAAAGTGCTTTTTTTCGCCACTGACCGGTTCAGATCGCCAGTGCTATCTCTGTAAATAGCATACTAAGCGTTTCCCTTACCTCTGGGCTGTGTGACGTCATCTCGCGAGAGCTTTGCTTGTTGCCGGAAGAAAACAGAGGAGCCATGCTGAGCGCCGCTCAGAGTGGCGCTGGTTGTCCCGGAGTACAGCTGAGAGTTTTACTGCATCGATTGAAAACAATGGTTCGTGTTTGTGCTTATCCGAATTGCAAGAACAGGATGTTGCGCAACACCCTGTACAGCTTTCACAGGCTGCCTTTGTCGGACGGCGAGATGCTGACATTGTGGCTAGTTGTGCTACAAATGGATGCTAACACTCCTGTCCAGACACTGCGCCTTGCAGACCATCAGGTCTGCAGTACTCACTTCTCCCAAGATGACTACTGCCAGCCGAAGAAGAGAAGACATCCAATCCCGAAACACCTCTTCCTCAAGAAAACGGCTGTCCCACGAGTAGAGAGAGCTACAGACACAGTGGAGCAAAGCTCTCGTGAGATGACGTCACACAGCCCAGAGGTAAGGGAAACGCTTAGTATTCTATTTACAGAGATAGCACTGGCGATCTGAACCGGTCAGTGGTGAAAAAAAGCACTTTTAATGCACAAACTTATACAGGACGCATTTGCCCCTGTTACCGTTTTAGCTTGTTTCGCGGCTGCCGGCTGCATCCGCCTCCCTCGATACTGAACCAATTTTAGAACGAGTTGTACCTATGAATCATATGCACATATACACATGGGGAAATAGGGCCCAGGTTGAAAAATACCGAAGTTATCCTCTAAACACTTAGAAGAAATGAAACATGGTTGCACCAGATTTAGTGAAAAGCTAATTTCCATCTGTGGTCCTACACATAACGAGTAGATGCAATAAAATTCTAGGAGCAATGCGGACTACAGTCAGTCCATGTCTCTAACATAACAGGAGCAGTATGTACACACTGCATAGTACAAAATACAATATAAAAACCAGTAGCTACCTTGACCATGCTTTAGTGCAGGTGCCTTACATAGTAAAAACAGTAAGCACACACTGCATGGTCAAAATACAACATGAAGTACAATTACTTTACTTTTCAGTGACAAAGTTAACAGTCACACAATAACCATGGCAGGCACAGGCTGCACAAGACAATTTACAGTAAGAAATATGCAATAAACACATTACACGTGACAAAGTTAGCAGCACATGTGCCCGCTAAGGTAACCTCTAACATCTATCTGAGATCAGTGCTGGCAAGATAGTAAAGGTCGCTGACCCCTGAGGTGAGGTGACAGTAAGCTGAGCCTGTGATTGTCTTTATGTGACATTGAGATTTTAGGTTGAGGTCGAGTCGTGATTGTGCAACTTCAGATGTGGAGAGTCGGTGCAGTTGGGAGAAATTGTCCTTGAGGGTTTTCAGCCAGGAGGGGATCTCTTGGTAAGGTTTGGGTTAAGAAGAATAGACTTCTGTCCACAAGGAGTGAGTCAGCTGGCAGCGCTGTACCCATCATGCAATGCACGGCCAGATCTCATAGAAAATGAATAGGATCCGTCAACTTCACATGCATCATAGATCCTGTGTGTCTCCACCAGTCAGTTCACTGGGAGAGTAGCACAAAGCAGAATCAGTGTTGTCACACACATTTCACCTGAGGTGCTGATGACACACTTCAGGATGTGGACGAGTTTAATTTGTAACTGTAAATTTAATCTAATATGTGGTGTTTTAAAAACATTTAATGAGATGAAGTCCACTGTGATGATGAAGATGATGATGATGAAGATGAAGACAGATGTTCAGATGTGCAGAAAATGTGATCTGTGAATGATCCTGCTGACACAACGTCACTGCAGTGATTCTTCTCTTCGCATTTATGAACATCTTTATTTGTGGCTTCTCTGCATTCTATGGTTTATGTCGAAGGTGTGCGCGCGTGCGTGCGCGCGTGAGTTAGGGGCGTGGAGGTGGAGGGGAGTGTTGCATCCTCTCACGTGACCAGCCTGTCTGTCCTCTCCTCAGTCCGGATCTCTTTGTTGTGGTTGCAGCTGCTGCTCTCTTTACGCACCGCGTCTCCGCTCCGCCGGATCCCCGAGCCGCTTCATTACCGCGCGGACAAACGCAGCCGGAGCGCCGCGATAATCACTGTGAGCGTGGAGGATCGCTCCGTGTGCGACACCCGACAGATACAAGCGGTGTGAGAGAAATCCAGCTACAAACACGCGGAGCTTCGGTGCGGAGGAAGGACGGATGGCGGGGATGCTGCCGCTGCCTCCTCTGCTTCCTCCCTGGACAAACCGGACCGCCTCCGAGGCTTCCTGAACGCGGAATCAAGCGAGGAGCTCTCTGCACATTCCTCCATCTTCAGCACAGACTTGTCTGCTCTGTTCTCTCCCGCCCTCTGGTGCTCTCCTTTCAGCGGGACACAGCGTGAGGCAGCCGGGGTGTTTTCTCTCGAGTCTCCGCCTGCTCCATCAGGGATTACGCCAAATTGTTTGCACGCCTCTCCACCTGAATCAAGAACCGAGTGAATTGTGTGCCGGTGTCTGGAGGTTGGATCATCATCAACATCATCATCATGGTGTCAGGCCCTGGGAGGTGTCCCGGGCGTCCCGGCGGGGTTGTCCGGTACCTGGTATCCGCCTGCCTGCTGTCTCTGCTGCTCTACCTGCCGGAGGCTCGGGCGTCTTATTACCCACAGAGTGGAGAGTGCAAAGGCAAAGGGAAAGACTGCACAGGTAAGAAAACTGCTGCTGCTGCGGGGCTGTGCGTGCTCTGCTGTGCTGCTGCGTCTGCTGTGGGTGTGCGCACCATGCACCCTTTCAGATAATCACTATGATAGTGGAGAGAAATCATCATAATGTTGACACATCAGCACGCAGGCTCCGCACTGCTGCATGACAAGTCGGTGTTGTGGCTGTTGTGTTCCTGCACGCACTGTCAGGTATTCTCTTTATCTCCTGGATGACATGTTGTAATGTTCCTGAGGTGGCTCTCAGTGGCTGTGCGCTGCTCAGAGTTTATGGTGACCTTTGCATCTCATGAGGAGTCTAATTATAGTGGCTTAATATGCTATCAAATGTCTCGTGTCCTTATTGGACAGTTTGTGCTCCATCATTAGTTTCCAGCCGACTGAGATATGTCAAGACTCACATCAATATCCCTGCATGATGGTGAGAAATCAATTTTCTGGCTAAACCGAAGGAGGCATTTCAGTCTCCTGTAGTATTATTACATTTCACTTATTATAGGGATTATTAGTATTGTGACACTGCAGCTTTGCATATCACTGTGTCCATGCTGTGTTCATGAAGAGGCTTCTAAGGACCGGATGTTCTTCTGAAGTGACTTTGTGTGGATTGAACTGAATTTGTAGTAACACCTGAATCATTTTTAAGTTGTTGGTCTTGTAAAAACACCAAACTGTGTTTTGGTTCCAGCTTCTGATCGTGAGAAAATTTGGTTAACTTTTGTATTTTTGCATTTGCGATATTTGAAATTAAGAATGTTTTGTGGCTGCTGGTCAAGAAAGACTTTAAACCACACAACACATTACAACTGGAGGACTGAGGACCCACCATACGATATTATCGCAGGTTTAAATATCCTGTGGTATGCTGAGTATAGCGATAAGATATATTGTGATATATTAGCTTTTTTCAACTGTAAATCATGTCCCCAAAGGAAAACGTTGTCAACTTTGTTTTATCCAGTAAAATAAAGTTTTCAGTCTTTGCATCTGAGTTCAGACATTTGTAGTGAAATCTATGTAGAGGACTAAAAAAGCAATTGATTGTTTTATTCTAATAGGCTACCTAAAGTTTAATTTGTATTTGTAATATTAGTTTATGTCATAGAAAAACTACTTGGCACTGTGTGACAATATGCTGTATTGATTTTATTCGCCCACACCTATGTAGCATAGTACTGCAATAGTTTTGTGTAGAAATGTAATCTGGTAACACAGATGCAAAGTATTTATTTTTGGTCATATTATTATTAACATTACAAATACAAATTACTCTCCTACTAGAACAATATAATTAATTGAGCCAACAGATACATTTTGCTGCAATAAAAGTGATTAAAGTGAGAACAGACTGAAAACTTTGTCTCATTAGATGAAACAGATGTTGACACACTTTTCTTTTGGGGACGTTTGCAGTTTAAAAAAAAGGCAAGAAATTGGAATATATGTTTCATCGCAGCTTTGAAATCACAATCATATTATCCCCATACTTTATTCACAATACAATATTATTCCACCCTTAATTACAACCAGACCTAACATGCTGCACATTAAGGATCCAGATACAAGTTCACAGCACAGTGAAAATCCACATGAGCACTGTGCAACATGAACAAAGAAAAGACCTCTAGGAAGATTTGATTTACACCAGTTTTGACATTTCAAAGACAAAACTGGAAATTGGTTTTAGCCTCAAAAGAAAGGATGTGTTGTACAGTCATCTGTTGCACTGTCATTTCCAGTCATTTCCCCTCAAGGACAATATCATTTCATGTTGTGATTAAAACAAACCATCAACAGACCTCAACAAGAAAAATGTTCAGGCAGTGTTCAGGTACCGGCCTCTGATCGTTGGACTGCAGAGGAAATACAAAAGTAAATGTAATAGTAATAAGAACAATAAGTGTCAAAAATATTTTAATTTCCTTTAAAACAACAACAACAGCTGAGTATCTTTTGAACCATTCAAACTCTGAAATACACATACATACAAATGTAATGTATTCGTGCTTTGCAGAAATGTACAACATTTTCTTGTGGCGACTGGTCTGGTCCACAGTCACTCAGTATACTGTGAGCTTTTATAGATGTATCACGTTAATATTCTGACAGAGATTATGGTGGATGCTATTTGCATCCTTCTGCATTAATATCTAATATTCATAAATTCATTATAGTGTTATGCTGTTCGTCCTCTTTAGCTTTTATTAAATATTTAAAAGGAAAAAACAGCAGTCATGTAAATGAGTGTTAGCTGTCACTCTGAGTGTCTGGAGTAACCCGCCTCACTCATGTTTTATTAATGAACCTCTGAATTGCCTTTTCTTGTGCCACTCACATTGTTTGCATTAAGAAACGGAGCATTTTCCTCACAGATGAGCGCGCTGTGATCCTGATCTCTGCTCTCCTGCAGACGCCTGACACACCGGAGCATAATGCAAATGTTCTGCAGAGGCAAATGAAAATGTTCCAAGTCACTAAACAAACCAAATACCTTGATTTATTTCAGCACAGAAAAGTCTAATTCACACACTTGCCGCTCCGTGCATGGCAATAACCCTGTTGCACTGTACTGAGTCCTGATACCACGTAATTGACTGCGCTGCTTTCAAAACGGTTGTTGCTCAGAAAACAGAAGAAAGGAAGGCTTTTACAGTCGCAACAAGATGGCTTGTGGCGCTTTGTTGGAAGCTGCTGTGTTCAGGGTCTGAAGGGAAAATACACCCCCGGAGAAGCATCCAGCATTTATAGCACACCATTATTCACTGTTAATATGACTACTGTAAACATTGTGAACAGAGAGGATGGTTACAGCATTTCTAGTCTGACTCACTGGATGTAGACTGGGGCTATAAACCTGCCATTAGCTGGCTATTATGGCCGGCATTCTCCTCCTCCTGCTGCTATCTGCATGTTCAACAGATTCTCACTGTGACCTCGTCACATATCAACATTTGGTCATGGACTTTCCATGTTGAGATATAACGTCCAAGGTACGCTGGGTGCATTTGTTGTTGATGTCCTGGGACGCTGTGTCAACCTCAGCCTGTTACATACATTGTCTGCTTTCAAAATACACTTCAGTTTTTACAAGAAATGTAATGTTTGCATACAGTCTCTTTCAAAATAAAAGCACTACATTGGTACAACACCACAAATTGACGTTTATTTTCCTTCAACAACAAACGCACATGGTTGGGTTTAGAAAAAAAGAACAGGGTTTGGCGTAAGCGCCAGTATTCGCCGACTTGCAGTAATGACTGATGATGTTTTTGATGACACGGGGAGAACATGCAAACTCTGCACAGAAGGGCTCCCCCACCCTGGGTTTAGAACCCTCTTGCTGTGAGGCCACAATGCTAACCACTGCATCACCGTACCGCCAGCAACCGAACAACCCAGTCTCACTCCGAAGTTATCGAATACAAGCACTTGGGTAGTGACTTCTGGACTCGTGCAACAACCGCCGATTGTGTCCCATATTTTTGTTATAGATAAAAGATTTCATATTTAGACTCTCTGTCTCTCAGTACTTTCTGACCTCCACTCTTTGGCTCTCAGCTCCAAGCCCATCTGTTCCTACTGAAGATTCAAATCGTTTAAAACAAATATAGTTTTATCAGCAGTTTCCTCAAACAGGTGCTCACTGTAGTTTTTATCAAACCAACAGGAGGAAACAGTGACTTTGTTGAGGACTATTTTCAGTGGTGGATTAATTCACATTTGGTGCTCTAGTGAGTATTTGACTGTATAGACTGGACGTGTTGAATACCGCTGCATCATGTGCGCTGCCTGGTGTACCAACACAGACATCACGGCATTATGTAGGCTACGCTGACAACACTGATATGAGTGTGATGAGAGCTCTCGCAATAGCCGAGAAGTTCCCAAGGAATCTCTCCATCTTGTCGTGGTCATGGATGTACCGGACATGAGACGCTCTCAATGACGTCATCTCACAGCGCCCTCTTCTTCTACGGGTGTTCTTTTGCATTTTTATTTTTCTTTTTCACGAGAAGCGCCACCTACTGCTCGACCTGTTGACTCCCAATACTCGCAAAACAATAATGAATGGAAACATGCATAAATTCGCATTGTCTTTTGTGCATTTTCACAAAATTCGCTTAAAATTTGCGACACATTTGGATGGAAACCCAGTTAGTGTGACTCACTGATGTGTTTTTATTGGTTCAGTGGCCATTTAAAGAACTGCAGCTTTAAGACTCAGCCGGATTGATTTTATTTAAGAGGCAAAGTAAATCTCTTCTAAGTGGCTTTCCAGAGTTATTTGCTTTGTCTCAATAGAGGAAGAGAGGAGGTGTTTTTGTCGCTCTCGATGTTACATAACGGTACGCATTAGTTGTCAGAGGAGTCTAAAATAGAATAAAGCGGACCCTGACACCCTGAGTCAGATATCAGCAAGGTGTCCTCTGAGCAGGTCTCACTGTCAGAGTTTAAAACATTAACATGTTGACAGCTGCTTCACGGACGCAGAGACAGCACAAATTGGACAAACAATCGTCGGTGAACTGTCTCACTGTGGAGACAGAAATCATCTTTAGTCAGATATTGATGTTCTGTCCGGCTCTCATGTCGATTGTCAGCGAAACGCTGTGAGAACAAATGAGATCAATGAGTCTGAATCTCTAATGTTGGTTTTCCTCACATGTGGATGTGCCGGTCGGTTCAGATCTGTCCTCCACATGTTCCTGATGTGCAATTTTGTGGCGAACAGAGCTTTTGATTTGGGAAGTCACATGAGAATAATTTTCTGGAGGCACATGTGTTCAGCTGACCTCCTCTCTTCTCTCTGTGGTTTGGAGATGTTGGTTGGCTCATTAGTTTTAAGCTCACACAAACCTTCCTGTACTGAAACGTCTCCGTCCAGCTCCTCCTCTGTCTCCTGTCAGCTGGTCAGTTACGTCCAGCACTGTGTTCCGGCTGTGAGTTAGTCACTGATATAATGGATGAAGCAGCAGAGCTCTGCACCCTGAGCTCCAGGATGATTCGCTCAAAATGTGTCGTTTTTCTTAGTTGAGTGGTTCAGTTTGTGTGAAATCGCTCAGAAACATCATGCAAGAACTTTGGTCATGCCTGTGAACTTCTTGATTTCTGTAGAGCCACGCTGACATGGTGGGTTGGGTGTGTTGGAGGGATGTTAATTAAAGGGAATTGTTTTATAAATGAAATAAAAAAATGCTGCTGCTCGTGCAGTAACCCAAAAATGTTAACTGCTCCCAGCTTCTGTCCCCTGAGAATGATGTTGATGGGATGGATACTTTAGTCACTCACTGCTGACTAGTTAGGACAAAACAAAATATCCTAAAATCAATCAGCTTCATAATAAAAATAGTGATCAAAGAGAAGACCGTGCTTCAGATAAGTGGATGCAGCCGGTTCTCACTCCATATTCAACGAATATGGCAGTTTTGTCAGTGGACCTCAGCATCAGATACCGATGTACAGAGGCTTCCTTCACAGCAGTTTCTGACCCAGCAGGCAACAACCCAACTCGTCAAAAACTGCTGCAATGCCAGTGCCAATGTTTATTCTGGTGATTGGGTTGGAATTTGGGGCCCTGGGTTTGTGAAGTCCTGGGATAGTTTCCATTTAATTAATACAGCTTTCCAATCAAAACCATAGACTGTATATGAAGATGGACATCATGACTGCTCCCTGAAAGTGAAGCCAGAATATCACGATTGCCCCCTGGTGGCTGGCTGCAGTACAGGTCATGAATTCTGCCCTCTCCATGTTAGTGGATGGGACATGGGCCGAACTAAAAACTCAAAGTACACGTCAAATACATATTTCCCAAAGATGGTTTCTGTCGTTTAAGGTAGTTTTTTATCACTATAAAACCAGGAATTGTCAACTGTGTGAGCCAATCAATGGGCTCTCATTCAGTGGCTTTGCTTGCGATTGGCCGGACAGGCGTATGAGGGGGTACTTGATACCACGAAGATCGCTACTGCGCAGACTCTGGCTCTGATTGTTGTCACCAGAGTGAGATGGCAGTAGTCGTATCTGTGATATTAGCTTCACCTCTGTACAGGGAGGGGTAAGTGCAGACTCATCGTCCATCTTCAGAAACAGAACTCACAGATGTCACATGACCTACATGGAGATTGTTTACTGGACAGAAGAGCAACACTTCAAACAACGACAGCCTCCACTCACATTGATGTTTCCCTTCAGCTCCACTCCTCAGTTACACGGCTTCACTTTGAGTAATGAATCTCATAGAGAAGCTGGCAGAGAGCCCGGACGAACCCCGACAGGTGCAGTGTGTCGATATGAAGTGAAAGAAGTCACAAACAGAACTCTTCATCAGTGATATTCCTGCCGTAACGTCACCTGACAACAACATGTGAGCCGCTCCTGTGCCACAGAGAAGGAAATGACAGCGGAGATGGTTTCTAATTACAGTCAGCTGTTTCCTCGACAGGACGGGAAGCAGGTTTGATTTTCTCCAGACTGAGGTGATTTCAAACAGTCGAGCAGTTTCACTCTGACTTCATCTGAGTTGGATTATATTCAAGGACACCAGTTTGCAGTAAGAGTACTTATACTTAGAGGTGGGTTGTAGTCAAGTAAAAGTCCTGCAAGAGTTTATTCAGCTTAAGAAGGAGGAGAATTTTCTCAACACATAAAGAAACACATCCTTCAGTTTATCACATCTGGATTTAACACATCTGGAGATACATGGTTTTCACTGGACAGGAAGGAGAGGAAAAGTAACTAAGGCTGTTGGACAAATGTAGTGGAGTAAAAAGTACAATATTAATCTCTGAGATGTAGGGTTGTCATGAGAACCGATACTTCAGTACCAAGTCGATGCCAACACGCCAAAAATACGTCGGTGCCTGTTTTTTTTTGTTTTTTTTTTTGGTACCGTAAGTACCGGATACAACTTTGCCCTCCGCTGGCCGTGTCAATTCCTGACGGCACTGACGGGGGCAGTATACGCGCGTCAGTCTGTGCCGAGGACGAGCGCCAAAGAAGAACGCTTGTTCTCCATTGTCTTTGCTCGAAACAATGGCTTCTACAAGTGCTAGAGCCTAGATCGAGCCAAAAAATCCAGCCCGACACCACCTGAGCCCGTGCATGTTCTGTCCGAGCCCGTCCCGGCGCTTTAGCTGTAATCATGAGCCTGAGCCTGGTTTAAACCCGACTTTTTTTTAAAGATACAAATGTGGACATTGAAGGCTGACTCTCGTCTTTCTTTCAGTGGCAAGCCTTCGTCATGTGTCGAGTGTCCAAGTGTCCAGGTCCCCGTCTTCTTGCTGTCATACACTGCGTATTGAATGAGTATCGAGAATTGTGGAATTTAACTGGTATTGGTATCGAACACTGAAATTCTGGTATCGTGACAAGCCTAGTGGAGGAGAAGGTTAAAGTTACGTAAAATGGAAATACTCAGGTAAAGTACACCTGAGTAAATGAAGTCGGGTCGATCAAACTGAAGACTAGTCTACATCATCAACCTGTGCTGACGGTGTCACGGTGCTAAATCCAGCTCATACTGCATAAGTAGTGAGCATTATGACAACATGATTAACACATGATTATGTTCATAATGGACTGATGGAGCCACTAGTGTCTGACAGGCTGTTTTCAATTTACTGGCGAGCATCTGCAACATGAAGGAGATCAAATTAGGAGTTAGAGTTAGAGGTAGGCCCTCTCAAGAAACTGCACCAGTATGACAACATTTTGGATTTTAAACTGATGAGAGAGGTGTGGCCGTGTGGCTGCAGGCAGGTGTGAGACGCCGTGTTCTATTTATTCCCGTCATGTGCTTTGAACGTGCCACAACGCATGATGAACAGCTGATTCATGAAGTTGAAGAAATTATTTCACTACAAAAACATAAATGAGGTGGCAGCTGGCTGCAGGGAGCTCACCAGGGAGTTTCTGCCAAATGACCATCCCTAATAACAAGCTAGGCTACTTGCTGTTGGTTATATTGCATCTCATTTACAGTAAATACCACAATATTAAATGGGTGTTTTCTGTTTTAACAAGTAATGTTACAAATATACGAAGACAACAAGTAGTCTGCTTACCCATCTTTTAAGTGGTTACGTCTCCAGTCTGATCTCGAGCGCACAGCTTCGTCAAGTCACCTAGTGGTAAAGTTCTGCTTTGCTGTTTGGCTTAATATCGAACTGGTTTGAAAATGTTCACACAGGCCAACCCTAGTATCTACCTCTGAGATGTAGTCGAGGGCAAGTGTAATCCGTGCTCAAATAAAGTACAAGTAGCTTGAATTTGTAGTGTAGTACCTGCGTAAATGTACTCAGTTACTTTTACCCACAGCAGGACAGTCAGGATAAAAGTACTGAAATTGTATAATACAGTTCTTTATTGAGGCTTTTAAAGACTCGCCTCCTGGGAGATCCTCTCAAATCTTTGTGCCAGATGGAGCTCAGCGGCTCATTCATGTTCACCGTGACGTCTAGCAGAAGGAAACTGACGACAAACAACCGCAACGCGCCTGATTAAGATTTCAGCAGAGGTCGTGACATTAACAGAGCTGCAGGTGAATATTGATGATCTGTCGCCTCTGTTTACAGTTTACACTCTCGTCATTTAGCTGAAGCTGTGATCCAGAGCAGCTGATGATGATGATGAGGAGGAGGAAGACACCCGCTGGTGAGTCTTCCTCCTGTCAGGCTGGAAACATGGCAGAGAACAGTGATGAGCAGGTGGGAAGCTTTTCCACCACATTTTGAGTTTTGTGTCGTGATTCAGGCGTCGCCGCAGGATGTAGCGTTCTTTGTTGGTCGGCCTGTCTGGGATTCACAGATATAACTGCTCCGCTCACAAATAATGAGTTGTCATTCAGCGGTGGGCTCGGGAGAACGGCCCTCGGGCTGCTGGGAAATCAGCAGTTAAATGAATGAAGGGAGTTTTTTTCTGTTTCTGGGCCCTTTGGGCAAACGTATAACCAACAGCAGCTGCAGAGTCATTGTGGGACAACCTTAACAAAGGTTGAGGCAATCAGAATGGTCTGTAGTGGGCTTCTGTGATTTTGGATTTATACATGTATTTATTTTCTGTCTTTTCTCTCGTCTTGTGGTGTCTCCCCTGATAGTTTGGGTTTTCTTTGTTCTAGTCCGGAGATGTTTTGCTCTGAGATGAACTTCTGACAGCACTGAAAGATCATCTTTAATGTATAAAATCACCATAATTCCAATAAAAGTAGAATAAAAGTTTGAAGACCCAGTTAATATTAATATTCCGGGGAAGTTGTTTTAAGTGTTCTCTATAATTCAACGTTAGATGTCTCCATGTGTAAGATACAGATATAAACTACATATTCCTTCCTATCAACTACATTAAATACTTTAACAGAGTATACATTTAAAAAAATTGTTCCACTTAAGCTTAAGGAAAAAGCCATTAAAGGGAACTTAAGGTACAAAGTTCTGATCGATTGGCTGGTGACCAGAACTGGCCAATTTTCAGCTTGATCAACACATTGTCACTCCCACCTTGTTTTGGTCGTATATGACGTGCAAGGTACCCTGAGTGTGTTGGTTGTTGATGTTCTGGGACACCGTGCCAAGTTCTTTAAAGATCACTTCTGTTTTCACAGGAAATTTAACGTTTGCATACAGTTTCAAAATAAACTCACTACGTCGGCACAACACCGCAAATTAGTGTTTTTATTTTTCCTTCAACAACAAGCACACGTGGTTAGGTTTAAGTTGGTTGGGTGAAAGTCGGGGTTTGTTGGACCCATCCACCACCGCTCCGGCCCGACCCACTTAGACGCTGCCTCAATTTTCATCCTTGTCCAGCCATGTTTCCCACTGATGCTCCCTTACATTTTAAGACAGGTGTACAGGAAATCTAAAATAACCACTTGTCAACCAGACCCGCTGTCGACACTAACCTCGCGACAACTGTCACCCAGGCTACTGCAGGTGACAGTTGTCGCGAGGCTAGTGACAGAGTTCAGTTTGGAGAGGCAGAGCAATGTTTGTTTGTTTTTTAATTATATTATAATACGGGAGATTTACAGGAAAATACTAATACGGAAGGACGGCGGGAAAGAGGGGTAAAATATGGTAGTTTCCCGGCCAAAACAGGAGACTTAACAACTATGTATCATACTGATGTTAAAGGACGCCTTTTTTTGCACACATCTCGGCCCAAGCGCCGAGTTTTGACGACTTCGGGGTGAGACCGTGCTTGCTTGATCAGCCATGACCTGTGACCAGCCAGTCAGTCACAGATATAGTCAATCCTGCGCTGATATGTTTGAATAAGGGAGAGCTCATCATCGTCTTGTTTTCGTCGTGGAAAAAAGGTCATTGACAAAAAATTTCCATCGTAGTTTTCTTCAACGAAAGTAACACTGTTGTTCTGCACGTAGCAATGGTAGTTTTATGCACACATCATGGAAAAGTTTTCAGATTTTTGTCCATGAAAATGTGTGAAAACCCTGAAATATGTTTGTGTATGCTGACAGTTATTGTTCTGAGAAAGAAAGAAAATCAGAATTGGCAGGTCTGGTTTAAAAAAAATTGGAAATCGGAATTGGACGAGAAAATTGCAGTTGGTGCATGTCTACTGTTCATGTCCAGCGCTGTCGCTCATGGTGACCGATATCTAAACTCTGTCATTAACCTGTGGAAAGTTTTAAATGCTTTGTTAAATTTTAAAGCAAAAACTAAAACTTTATTTTTATGTTGTTTCTCATCCCTAAAAATTCAACTAACACACTGCACCAGGCTGTTGGAGTTTGTATGGAGCTGTGTGTGTGTGTGTGTTGATGCTGTTTAATAGGCATTTCATTCATCGTAATGGAGCAGAAACAAACAGATGATAAACGACAAGATGTTCTTTCTGCTCTCTGAAAAAAAAAAAAAAAAAAATCAACCAGAATATAATTTTATTGGACACACAGCAGAAACAACATTAATCATATTTTTGGCACAGAAACGATTCCACCCCCGCGTTTTTACATATCAGGCAGATTGAAGTGTTTCCATGCAGATGCTGAGGATTGATGACACTTCTGTTCTTTTTAATAAACACCAAGGCGTGTGGCTGTAGCGGCGGCGGCGGCGGGTGTTTCTGACTTTATTACACTCAGGATCCGTTTTTTGATGCTTTTACACCTCATGAAAACAGCTCTCTGCGACAAGTCGTCTCTTGTTTCTCTGACTGACTCATTCGAGTGTCTCTGCTTCCTTTTTGAAAATAAGACTTTAATGGCTTGGTTTCAGAAATAAAAATGATGACGATAACAGCGGCATAATTTTTAATATAATGTGAAAAATTCATATCCTGACACTCGCGATATTTCGACTTGTTGACATATTGACGTCACACTGTTGCCCACTGCGACAAAAAGCATGGCTGAAAGCAAAATGATGACAGACCCTGTGGTGGTTTCAAAAAGAGGAGCAGCTTCAGTAGTGTGGAATAAACTGAATGTTTTACTTGTCTTAGCGCTCAGAGGGAACTCATTCAGCAGCTCCTCTGGCAGCAGCACAGCGTCTCTCCCTCTCCTCTCTGATTCTGTCACAAACCTCGTAGACTTGCACCGATTTATCAGCAGTGCTTAGGGTTGGGTACCGTTCATAATTGAACCGATACGGTACTGGTACCTGTATCTGGAATTCGGTACCGGTACCAAACGGTACCTTATTTCGGTACTCTTTAAAGTCTAAACTTCTCAGTTTCAACATTTTATTGAGAACATTTAGGAACAGTGCTGCACGTTAACTTTTGTCTGCACATTTTTTTTTGTCGCCATTGTTGCTGAGTCTGAGGTGCGAGTCATGCGCTCTCGCTCCGCCTCCACCTCAGGTACCGAAATTTGGCACCGATTCATTTTAAGTGAATCGGTACTTGGTAGTACCGACGTGAATCGGTACCAAGTACAAAAAGTACCGAGTTTCGGTACCCAACCCTAGCAGTGCTCGGAACCGGGCTGGTTTTCACATGATCTGCCGTGACCTGCGACCGGCTTGTCAGTCTAAAATATGCTGATTTAAAACACCGGTCAAATTTCCGCCACGCCACATGATTGACATCGTGTAACATCAGCAGCGCACACACACGCACATGTGCAACTCATGGCTTGGGCGATGTGAGGAAGTGAAACATGGGCGGCTTCTCACCTTAATCATTCACGCGCACTCATCAAAAGAGAGAAGGACAAAGTTGTTAATTGTCCGTGTTAAACTGAACTGCGGAGCTCTCACTGCTGCACTGTGCCGCTTGAAACTGACGAAGCGCGTGTCCGCGTGCCGAAGACGCCCATGTCTGCATGCTGAAGATGGCGTGTCCAGTCCACGAGCTTACTGGCGGGCGCGCCCCTAAAGGTTCATTCTCACTGCCGCAATGTGGAAATGCAGGATGGATTTGTGGAATATACGCGCAGCTCTTTTCCGCGTTCAAACCATACACACAGGCGTGGTACGGACGCGGTGCAGAATTTCGCGTTGTTGTGTTCCAGTTCCGCACAGTGTGATCGGGTGTAAGTGAACATGGATGCAAGTAGCAGCAGCAGCAAGCTAGCAAGCTAACGTTTAACAAGCATCAACATCAACTTTCTTTAGCACTTATCACTCACCGCAGCCACCAAGCTGGACAGTGGACCGCCAGACGTTGTCCTTTAATTCATTGTTCATAAAATCACCCTGTCTTTTATCAAAAAGGACGGAGTGCTGTGAAACGAGGTTCATCAACCTTTCTCCCATACTGTCCTGCCTGACTGGATTTCGGACTCTCCTGGCTCTACGCGACTATAGACAAACAATTTCATTGGCCCAGCTGTGTAGTTCCACCGGCGAATTCCGCGGGGGGTCAAAGTCTGGGCGGAAAATTATTATTTTATATTATATTATTTTTTTACTTATTTATTTTAATACTGTACCTGAAGTTATATTTGGGCAAAAAGGAAAATGATTCTTAACCTGTGTCACTGTTTTTGTTTGTTTGTTTGAGATGATGATTGAAAAGCTGGTTGTATCTTGGTTAAAACATTTGAAAAAAATGAAATCAAAATCAGCCATCCAAACACTCTGCAAATCGGAAATCTGTATCAGCCAAAAAAATTGTAATCAGTGCAAGTCTAATGTAAACCTACGTGAAAAAACTCCATATAAGTGAATGTATCATAACAGCCTGTCACAGGTTACAGATGATTAGAGGAGAAATGGCAGAGCATAAAGGTCCAGGTGGAAAAAAAATAATCATTTAGGATTTTAGTAAGAGAAGGAAATCAGCTGTTGATTTATATATATATTTTTAGATCCCAGGGGACATTTGTTGTATTTGGGAGCTGTTTAAATGTGTAATTAGTGGTAGATTTGATTTAGTTGTACTATTAATATTGTAACAGAATCTGAATCTGAGTTACTGTTGTTGTCCACAAACTAAAGAAATGAGAGGTCATTTTAGTTTTTACTGAATATTTGAAGAAAACTAAAACTACATCACTGATTTTGTTGCAATTCTACGTTCTTTAATTAATAATAAAATATCCTTATTGCAAAAATACCCTGAAATATCATCATCATATCAAGACCCATACTTGATCAGAACATTTTTTGCAGTGTATCATGACAGGAGTTTTTTCAGCCTTTTTTGCTCCACAGTTTATTTTTAGGATCAGTAATTCTCATGACAGCAACAGTTGGAGAGCTGACAAGATGTCATGTGAGTCTGAGAACAGCTTGTTTCTCAGGGCTGATTGTTAAATCATTATACTCTTTCAGTTATGACATTATTCTTCTCTTCCTTTCCCGAGGGCTCTCTTTCTGGAAAGTTTATGTTTGTGTTGTATTAAACATTTATATCATTATTTGGTTTTCTTCCTCGTATCAATTCTTTCCTGCTCAAACAAAAGAGAAGCTTATTTTCCACCATGAAATGAGTAAAATCACTCCTGTACAGAATTTAGGAGGCAAACAGCTTCTGGGAGGAATGATTTAAAAAAGAGTAAAGTGAAAGGATGGTTAACTGGGAGAAAAGAGAACCTTTAATGTAACCTGGTGGTGTAAATCTTATTGTTTTAGTTTGTCTCAGTGGTTTCTGTCTTAAGCTCAGGTGCCGCTCTCCCACTGTGATGATGGTGGACGTATTTGCACCTTTCCTTTAGGGACAAAACTTTTTCAGCTGCCTTAAGAAGAAAAGCCAGTTTGTCATTGTTCTTTACAGTTGTATTTTCTTAAATAAAAATCTATCATAAACTGAGATTATTTCACCTGGTTGTTTCCCAAACTTAAAACTTGTTTTAGGACTCTATGATCAATAAGACTTCTGGGTGAGGTAGAGATGTCTGTCCTCATATCATTCTCCAGGTTGCATGTTACCTGGATTTTATGGTCTGTGGTTTTATAAAGTGTCTGTGTCCTGAAGCTAAAGTGTGTTTGCAGAGGAATTTGTTTTGCACGTAGTCGGAGGAACTAAAAGAAGGTAAACTCCCCCAGTGGCGACTGCTGACCCCTGCGTCTCAGTCAAGGACGTTGCCTCTCCTTTGTCTTCATCACTGAAGGCTCTGAAGTGTCAGACCACAGCTCTCTATTTGCAATGATCACCTGACACTGCTGACATGACTGACAGGAAACCACAACAAAATGCAGGTTTGAAGTCCTGCGAGACCGCCCGCCGTCGATCTGGAAAACGGAGAGAGGTGAGGGCAGCGCCAGGTGAGGTGATTGGCACAGCTGGTGCTGGCTGGATAATCATACTGTCCCTTTAAATGCAGCAGTGTGCTGGACCTCAGATGATATCGTGTATCGTTTGCTAAACAGCTGGAAATGTTTGCTGAACTGTGTCCGAGACTTTTGAGCAACTGGACCACGTGCAAAGCTGGGCGAGCACAGACGCATGGTGACAGAGTTGTATGTTAATGTTAAAAGTGTGTGTGAGCAGTCGATGTTATAAAAGGACATTGTCTGTGAGCGGACTGTCGTGTCTGTGTTTGTGCTGGGTGAACTCACGACGGCAGCGAGACCAGCTACACAGGTACATTTCAGAAAGACTGGACAGTAGCCCTGTTTAAATAGGAATTGTGCAAATTTGCAGGAAAGTCCATCAGTCTTCATTCAGCATTGGCAAAATTGGGGGGTGCAGCAAAATGCTGTCTACCTACTTTAATGGCCTCTTCGTTTGCGAGGACAAGGAGGGCGCGCAATTCCTTGTCTGCCCAGTTGCTCATCTTTACAGTGTCTGTCAGGTTTGTGTTTCCCTCTTGCTACTAGCTGCTCGCTAATTCCTGCTATCAGCTGTTTCCTGTTTATCCACCGCCAGTGGCTCGCACGTGCGGCGTCATCAACAGCTCCTCCCACAAGTCTTCAACAGCCCCTCCCGTGGTGGAAGGGCACCTCGTTCTTTTTAGACCAAAAAGGTTCCACCAATATGTCTACCCTACGAGGCGGAAAATTGTGCACCTTGGATCAACTCGCCAATCCGGCTCTGTGCGTCTAAACACTCGCAGCTTGCCGGCAAAACGTCCCAACATTCGCAGAAAGTCTTGCAGTGTAAAAGGGGCTAATGTCTCCAGCTCTAGAAAGAAATGGTTTTCCCAGTTTAGTACGTGAGAACTTGACCTCAAACCTATTGAGCACCTTTGGGATGAACTGGAACACCGACTGAGAGCCAGACCTGATCACCAACATCAGTGTCGGACCTCACTGATGCTCTGCTGTCTGAATGTAGCCAGTTCAATGCCTGGAGGAAAGACAAACCTGAAGAGTGGAGGCTTGTCTTAAGTCAGAATGGCATTGTGTTTTTCTGCAATTTAAAGGGTGAATTATTCAGACAGTAAGATTGTAGCGCCTACAGAGGCGGGTACACAACGCACGAACACTCTGCTTGTAACACACGCAGGGATTTGCGAATGGGTTGGGAGTAGGTGAAATAATACATCATAAATGAGGAGAATATTCTTGACAATCTGTAAAATGTGAACGAATCAGATTTGGCCGTTTAACTCAAATATTCGACAGTTCTTTTTTTTCTTTCCTATATTGAGTTTTAAAGATTGAACGGGGCTCTGCGGGATGTGGACGTGGGCACACACCTGGCATTTAAAGGGAATGGGAGATGACACTCTGATTGGTTGAATTCATGTTACACAGGACACATCTAATAAACTAAGGGATTAAATATAACCTGTTTGCCACTTGCACTTTACTTTGCACTAGGGGTGTAACGATACATCGATCCACATCAATACATCGATTCATTGATTAACGATCCGATTATATCGATGCAAAATGAAAACATCGATCCATAACGTCATCTTAAAGATACACATTTATTTTGAAATTCACATAGCACGTCTGCGTCACCATTTCTGGGCAAGCGCGCCTCCGCTCAAACAACAAACAGAGCTCAGAAATAAAATGGTCAAATCATATTCTAGTTGTTTTTGTGAGTTGATGTAAATGATTGTGTTAGATGGGCATATGATATCGCGTCATATCGATCGCAGGCTCCTGAATCGAATCAAAATCGTATCGTGACAGACTTTGTGATATCGGCAAACATCGTATCGTCATCCAAACATCGATATAATATCGTATCGTGATGAAGCTGGTGATTTACACCCCTACTTTGCACCCAAATTATGCCCCATTTAGCTGGCAATAGTGTAGTCAGACATGCCGTAAATGCACTTTAAACCATTAGCTATAGATGGTTTTAAGCGGGCCTGTGGTCTTGATTGAAGTTGTTTAACACAACTCTCGTCCTTTTCCCGAGTTTTGAAGCATCTTTTCTTTAATGTCCTCAGCTCCAGCACAGAACCAGCTCTGATAGTGTTCATTCCAACATCAAGACACCGTCCATAAAAAAACGCGGAAATCACTAAAAGACATCAGTTGTCTCAGATAAAGGATTTTCAGGAAACATGTATCAAGATGTCATGGTTACTAATGAATTTTGGAATGATTTCCTCCCTCGGTTCCTGGAGTTTAATTGAGCCTTGAGGATTAAACACACCGTGGAGTCAAGGTGCTCTTTAAGTTTATGAAACTGACCACCTGCTCACTCATTTTGAGTCAATGCATCCAAAAACGAAATGCCAGGACAGAGTGAGGATGACAGATTAGATTAGAGAGCTTCCCACTGATGTCAGTTCACTTTCTCTCCAACTGAGAAGGGATTATCCTCCCATCAGTTTTGCAGACTGAGTTTAGGGCAAACCAATTATATGCAGCGCTACAGGGTGACAGGCGCTTTTAATTGTCTTTCACGAGGCCATAAAAGGTGTTTGTCAACTGGCTGGATGTGGACTTTGTAAATCTGCTGTGGTTCTTGGAGTTTAATTAAGCCTGGAGGATAAAAGGCGGCGCAGAGTCAAGGTGCTCTTTGGGTGAAGCCACGGCTGTTCGTCAGCAGAGAGGCTGCAGGTGTCAAACTGAAGTTTTACAGTGATCAGATTCACCTGAGTCAATATTTACATCTGAATACTAGAGAATGTGTCGTCAACTGAACAAACAGTACTTCCAAAAGTTAAACCACATTCAAGTTTTATTTGATATTTTTCAGTCTCAATCATTAAATTCTCAAACAAAGATCTGATGAAGATCACGTGATCTGGTTGAAAGCCCCTAAACAGAAACTAAAGGGACACTGAGATGAGATTTTTTTTTTTACGTTTCCATGCGGAAGACTATTTTACATTCTCGCAAAATGTTGAACATCAATTTAACATCACGTGAGAAACATTTCACTTAATAAGTGATAAATTCTAATATTCATTATAATGAGTTCTCATACAGCATTGGATATTTCCCATGTTTTAAGTGTACTTTTTTTGGGACTGTCTCCTAATACTCGACCAAACGTTAGTCTACTAGAAAGGTCATTAGTCTGCAAGATTTCATTGGTGGCTTGGCTGCAGAAAAAAAGCAAACAAACAAACAAACAAACAAACGTGAAACTCTATTGGTAGCTGCATCTTGTCAAAATAAATCCAAACCTGTATGACTGGACCATGTGGGACTTTACTTTAAAAGGACAGACACAGGAAGTGTCCACGCTCAGCAGTCAGACAGGAGTCAGGTTAATCTCCAGAGCTGGTACCTGCGGTTATTCCACAGGCTAGTTAATAACATGTCGGGCAGGAAATCTAAAGTGTGGGATCATTTTGAGAAGGTGAAGGACGAACCCAAGGTGATATGTAAACTCATCTTCATTGGTCGACTACAAACATGACGTATCATGTGAAACATGGAAGTAGCTACATGCCCATTAGCCCACAGCGTCATTAACAGGCGGCTCGCTCAGTGTGTGACGTGCACTTGGAGATAAAATATAGGCCTATATTAATGAAGGTTCATTAGTACGGTTTGTATTTCTCTGTAATGTAGCACAGTGTTAACAATGTTACTGACACTATTCTTTCTCACACCTTCAACTCAAACCACCAAAATATATCATTTCATCATTACATTCACATCAGAAACATGCAGGAGACTAGTCCACTGATGGACCCTGATGACAGTAATTGGTCGACTCCCTTTTGTCACTGCCAACGTAACACAATTTAACGTTACACAGGGTGAGTAATCAATATACAAATGGTCATTTTGTTGCTGAAGTATTTCTTTAAAAAGATTTCCAAGCAGTTGTTACTGATTGTGTTTTTATATTGTCTGTGTTGTTGGCTGATGGTCGGGCTGTAATTTAGATTAATAAATTGAAAATTGAACCCTAAAGTTGTAGAAAAGAAGTGAGCGTGGTTTTACAGTTACATTATTTTATTCCTGTCTTGTGTTGTGGGAAAAGAAGAATCTCTCTTGGATAGTTGTTACCTGCAGACAGGAGAAATATGTTTTAGAATCCATCACTTTGGCAGCTTGTGTAGGAGTTGAGGAAGCTCTTGTTTCTCCGTGCGGCCGCTGTGGTGAGCAGAAAAAACATCCTCGGAACAGTCGTGTCATATAGAAAATAAAAAGGTGACATGATCTGGATGAGAAACCCACAGAACTGCTTCTCATGGACATCTGAAGGCAGCAGTGTTCATGCACACGGCCTGTGTGTGTGTCAGATGAGCAGCGAGCGGACGCTGCAGTGACTCACAGTAAGGTGATCCTGCAGCTCTACAGGTGTGTTGGAGCCTGCAGGCCCTCAGGTGCACACGCTGCTCTAGAGCTCCCCTCCTCCGCCCTGCAGCGCCGCCATGAAACACTGATGTGTGCACTTCAAACGGAGCTAATCTCGCTCGGCCGGAGCCTCAGATCAAGTTCGCTCCTGAAATGTAAATCTTAACAGCGTCCGACCGCAGGTGTGAACCTTTGACTGATCCACCTCTTTGATCTCACTTTCATTACTTCAGATTATTTTCAGGGTGCTGCAGCAACGTGACACCTCACTTCCCTTTTCTGCCCACCAGCACCTCCTTTGCTGTGAGCTCAGAGGTCAAAGGTCAGGTGTCAAAGGTCAGGGTCAGATGCAGAATAGCATCACTTGCATTTTCTTGCTCGAAGACACTTCAGAAGGCAAATGCTTCGACTGTGATCATTTCAACTTTCCTGTAAGTATAGACTTTAATCATTTCTTTTGAGTATTGACAAAGAAATCTCATTTCAGTGAAAAATAAATCTGTATATACGATACACAACCTCATCAACAAGTAGTGTGTGTGTGTTTGTGTGTTTATGGCAGCTGAGGAACTCCAGCTGTTTTTAGTATGCCTCCATGCTGATGCTCTTTCAAATTTGGCACAAACGTCTACTGGGACTCAAACATGAACTGATTAGATTTTGGTGGTCAAAGGTTAAAGGTCACTGTGACCATTTATCCAAATAATTCTCACAAACACAATATCACAGAAAAATACTTGAGGGGGTTTCCTCTAATTTGGCACAAACGTCCACTTGGACTCAAAAATGAACTGAGTAGAATTTGGTGGTCAAAGATCAAGGTCACTGCGACCTCACAAAACATGTTTTTGTCCATAACTCAAGCATTCGTACGCTGATTATGACATCATTTGTGACTAATTTCTAATAAGATAAAATGATGAAGGGATGACATTTTATATCCAAAAGGTCAAAGGTTAACTTCACTGTGACATCATCATGTTCTGTAAAAACATGTTTCTGTCCATTATTCAACTTCATATCAGGAACAGAAGGAGAGACATTTGGTCAGATACTGAATTAGTGACTCTAATCTTGGACGTCCACCTTGAAAGTGTGCTGTCGGGGGGAAGACGTGTGAGAAGCATCCATGTTTTCACAGACATAGATATAAACTCTAAATGCAGTTTGACTGGTTTGCGGAGGCATGCAGCTGGGAGGCGGTGATTCTAGTTTCTGCTTGTTTATACTCCTGTCTCTGTGCATGGTGATGTCAGATCTGATCAAAGTTTAAACGTTTCCAACTCCAGCAGATGTATCTTTGCCTCGTTCAGCCGTCTCTCCACTGACTCTGTGAGCGTTTACACCGTCTTTAACTTCACTTTGTGCTGTAAAAAATAATTGAAGGTCAGCTGCGTCTCATTTGTAATGACGAGGGAGCAGCAAATGTAAAAAGCCTGTAGCGTCGGAGTGATTACAGAAAGTTCTGAGCTGGGAGCAGAGAGGCTGCAGCTCTGCTGATGTGACGGTGATGACAGTGTTAACTTCCACATTAAGCGAGGCAGCGTCAGAGTCACAGAGGTGGAGGCCTCCAACGTGGCTCATCATCTGAAGGCCACTGCAGACATCAGATTAAACACTATGTGTTAAGGCAGGTTGGCACAGTGAGGCAGCAGCCCACGTACATACGCGGTGGAACACAGCCACACAGATAGTACAAACATGGCTCTGTCACATCGGTCCGGTCACACGTCTTAATCTCCCTGGACGTTTGGTCGTCAAACCAAAGAACAATTAAGATTTGGTGACAGCCTCCACCCCCTCGCTGAGGAAATGAAAATGATTTCTGTGACACCGGTTTAATGTGTGGGCCGAGGTAATACTGCACGCGTCGATGGCTCTGTAGATTATGCGTGAATGGCAGGTTTATGAAGGCAGGGAAGTTGCGGAGGCCTCATTTGTCACATTTAGAGCGGCTCAGCCTCCACACTGATGCTGCCGCTGCTCTCTGTTTCTCAGGCCTGATCAAAGAAATAGGGCTCATCAGAATGCTAAATACAAGGGTGGTGATTTGGCATCGGTTTGCACGTCAGGACGGATTGAACAGCGGGGTGTGTTTCCAGGCTGTGAGGAGGCAGAATCACTCTATATCTGGAGGGCAGCGACGGCACACTCATTTGTCTTGGTGACACAACAGTCAGAGTGTAGTGACACACACAGTCAACACAGGAAGAACTGCACGACTACGTCAACACAGTTGGAACTGGAATCGAGAACTGGTTCCAAATTAGAATCGTATCCCTCGGAGCTTATCGATTCCTTTTGTTGATGTTGTTTCTCTGACAGTTGCAGATCCGGGTCGGTTCAATCAACTCTGAGTATGTGAATGAATATGTGAATGAAAAATGCCATCATCAATGAAACTCTGGTACTACGGTTCACCATGGCAACATGTAAATAAAAGGCAGAAACTGTGCGGCCAGCACACCTAGACCCTGGGTGTGTTCAGACAGTCCTCTTAAATGTGGGCGGGGTTGTTGTCACTCACTGCTCCGTCCAGCACTCGCTGTATTTCCTCATCAGCGGTGACACAGATGGAAGTCTGCACCTGGTTTATCGTCCACAGAACGAGGCTGCACGCCCACATTTTCACAACAAAATAGAACAGGCTGCAGTGAGAGTCTCTCTCCATGGGATATTTAAAAATAGCAGCTTTGTGCATTTAGTCCTTCTCAGGCAAGCTCAGGGGTTTAGTGTTGCTGTAGCCCACAGGAAGTGAGGATTAGAATATATGACCTTCACATAATCCGCTCCAAAGTAATCTATATTTTTAAAGTCATTACTAAAAGTGTGTGTCATATAAAAACTAAAGTGATGGTCAAAGTTGTCACAGTGAAATTTAAGGTGTGCTGATGGATTCATGTCATCAACTCATGCATTGAGTAACATTACAAGTTAACGTTCCACCTTAAAAGTTGCCGGCAGTCGGCCCAGTGAATGAAGTTATTTTTTTCTCTTTCATTTTATAGTTGTAGTTTACTGATGTATGAACAGAGGTTACATGAGGCCAGAGTGACCGTCCTCTACTGACCAATCAGACTGCAGTGTTCACAGCTCCACCTTTTAGTACCAGATCTGTGTGCTAGGTACCCCAACAGAGGGGGGACCAAATATGGGGACGCTAAGGAACGCTTCTGTTGGGACCATCCACAACTTTCACTGTGGGAACAGAAAAAAAAGAGCGTGCTAAACTGAAGTGGGCTCAAATGATTAATTTGATATCATAATCTCAAACACTGTGGTGTTTATCGAGAAGATTGTTAGATGTATTTAAAAGCTCTGGAAAAAATTGTGGACCTGGAGGTCAGATTTTTCAAGGCCAAGATCGAACTTTAACTCTCAGATGATCGCATGTTTCTGTTCTACACATAGATTTCCTTCCAACATTATATACATCTATGTTTTGTTTTAGTTGCCGGACTACAACCATTTGTAACTTTCCTTGAAACATCAGAGTTCATTTCACACTGACTAATGAAGAGCATTGTGCTGATGAAGTACACATTCACAGTATGTCGTAGTCCAGAACAACCTTTTCTGCCTCTTCTTTCTGACTTCATCTCCTGGAGCTTTTGAAGCATCAGCTGCTGTGATGTTTGTGATTCTTCTTCTCCTCCTGCTGAGCTCATCGTGCGTCTCAGAGGGAATGTAAATAAACTGTATGTCCTGCTGTTGTTTACATGGTGTCAGTGAAAAAAGCCTCGCAGAGGTTTGTGGTGCCGGAACAGCTGCAGGAAGCGGTGGTGATAAACTCATCTGGGATGTGAGATGGAGACGACACATGTTCATGTTTCTCTTTTATACTGTATGACTCATCATCTTCTTTGGTACGGGATGGAAAAATCGTAACAGAGCAAGACGAGGATCATTTTGTGCCATGAAGCTTTGACAGTGTGCTGATGGTCTGCTGGTTTGGTGTGAAAGGGCTCTTAGTGTCACTTCAGTCAGGATGTTGGAGAAAGTTAGAGATGCTCAACATTTAAACAGACACTGTAAATATCTGAGCTGAGATTCAGTGTTTGCCTTATTCTCTGCACTGACACCTCTCACAGATCAAACTTAAAAGCGACAAAAGAAAAACCTCAGTTCATTCAGAGGTTTTGCTGCGACATTCTCGGACTTCGTACATTAAGCTGTCTAAATTGTTGGTGTGAAGACTTTGCATTCCCAGGTTGTTTTGGCAGAAACATCTGTCTGCAGTGAAACACCAGAACAACATGTAAACTGCTAACTCTCTTCCTCCTGTCAGTTGTCAAACAAGAAAACTGCATCACAGCAAACATCTGGCGAGGAGCGAGACGGACAGCTGACCAAATAAGTATCTTCTAATTGTGTCATCCTCCAAAACATAAATACGCATTAATGACAGTGATCAGCTGTTGTCATGACACTGGAATTTCTAACTTCGATACCACACCTTGAAAAAATTGATATTTAAAACCATTTTTGATATCACAAGGAAAGACTGAAATTGAGAGAGCAGAATTTAAACTTAGGGTGTAAAGATAAATATAACATGACAAGGACTTTTCTTTTATTAGTTAGTAGCAGAAAACAGCAGAATGACTGTACTCAACATTAACAACAAGAGAGAGTGACAGAACACAGATGGTACCGGTGTTAAAAGTGTTTCAAATATTTGAGGGCGCCTGCTGTCTTACCTGGTAGAGCAGGTGCCCCGTGCACAAAGGCAGTAGCCACAGTTTTGCTTCCAACCCACAGCCCTTTGCTCTGTGTCATTCTGTCTCTCTCTCTGCGTTCACTCTCACTCTGTCCTGTCCAATTAAAGGCAAAATGCAAATAGTATAATCTAAAAGAGAAAAAAGAAATTGATTCAAATATTCAGAATCGATATGTATTGATACCAGCGGTCGCGTTAACCAGATATTCTCAGTCATTGACCGGTTTTTTACAACAATGACCAGAAAATCTGAAGGCCGTCGGTCATTTTGACCGGTTGCAATTACCACCCCTGCCCACTTGGCGGCAGAGTGCACAGTCAGTGCCTGCCGTTTTCACACTGCAGAGAAAAAGTCATTCATCTGCTTCATGTTGCGTTGTTAACATAACGCCATGGAAACACCGGACGCGGAACCGAAGCGCAGCGCCCAGCAGCGGAGGCAGTTTTTCAGTCGGCGCCCATGTTAACCTATCTGACTGTCCACACAGGCCGCTGAGCAGAGCGGAGCGCCCGTGGAGGCAGCGCTTCAGTTTGGTGTCTGGTCTATTTTTCATGCGAGCCGCGAGCGCTTCTGTCAAGCTGGATCCAGTGGATCGTATCAAACAGGAAGTCGGACGCAGAAAAGACGAGAGAATCCGGCCAATTTTCAAAATAAAATAACAACAACGCGAACTGAGGAACGTGAGGAGAAAATACCGTGTTTGTAATTTAAAATAACACAACAGTGCGTAACCGAACACATTTTTCAATACCATAATTATAATTACAATTTTAATTTAGTGTCACCGAGCCTACAGACATAACTACATAACGCCCTGGACACACCGGACGTGTTAGTGACGTCCAGTGTGTCCAGGGCGAAGCCTAATGGCACGGGTGTGTGGATGTCTGTTCATCTTTTCGTTCATGTCCTTATTAATGCACACTTTATAACTTGCTTGTTGGATTTATTAAAAACGAACGAATGAAAACTAAATGTCTTTGAATATCTTTATTATAATTTAAAAACAAAAATTAAAATGACCGGTAAAAATAGATTATGACTGGATTTTTATGACCCTGTTGGTCAAAATGACCGGCGACGAAAAACTCTAGCGCAACGTCTGATTGATACATATAAAAATTCAGATATCAGTATTGGTTATATTGACATTTAAAATGCATGATTACAGAAAAGTTGTTTGAACTCTCTTGACTTGGCTACAGTTGGTTATTATAGCTTACTGTAGTCTAGAGGTGGACAACATGGCCCCAAGAAAACCACGGCATTTCAGGATATATTTGCAGTAATGATATTCTTGAGAATATGACAGATTCATAAAAAAAAGTTTTATTATTAATTCAAGAAAATAGAATTTTAGAATTTTTTTCATGACAACCTAAAAGTTTGTCTTCAAATATTCAGTAAAACCTAAATAAAAATGATCTCTCATTTCTTTAGTTTCAGATTCTGTTACAATATTAATAGTTCAACTAAATAAAATCTACCACTAATTACACATTTAAACAGCTCCCAAATACAAAAACTGTCCCCTGGGATCTATATATATAAATCAACGGCTGATTTCCTTCTCTTTTTTATGCTCTGCCATTTCTCCTCTAATCATCACACTGTAACCTGTGACAGGCTGTTATGATACCACAGCTATCACACACTCACATATATGGAGTTTATCCACGTAGGTTTACATTACCAAAGGTTTATGACAAAATGACATGACGACACCGACTCCTGTGTGCGCACGGCGAGAGAGGAGAGGGAGAGACGCTGTGCTGCTGCCAGAGGAGACACTGAATGAGTTCCCTCTGAGCGGTAAGTCACTAAAAGAGTCTGAGAAGTAAAACATTCAGGACGCCACAGTTTATTCCACACGACTGAAGCTGCTCCTCTTTCTGGAACCTCTGTGGAGTCAGAAATAATTTCGCTCTCAGCCATGATTGTTGTTGCCATGGGTAACAGTATGATGTCAATATGTGCACAAGTCGAGTATCACAATATGAATTTATTGTGAACGGGTTGATATGGCAACAGCCCTGCTATAGTCTAGAGCAAATATAATATAACTAAGGCACACTCAATGTTTAGCATTAAGTGTTTAACAGATCTTCCTCTCTCCTCACAAAGTATTATCCATTTGTGTGACTTAATTTAAATGTGTTAACTGACTCACAAATGTTCATCCAAAGTCCTAAATTTGACAAATACAATTAGATTTAGTCTTAAACTTTTCTAAGTTTGGGTGTCTTGGCAGCATGTCGTCCCAGGGTTTCCCACACATTCATTTCTTTCAATATCAACACGTCGCACCACATATTGACAACTGATATCTATTTTTGGAGCTGGACTGTTCATTAGGTGTGCTGTTGGAATATACATGCCATTCTGTTATTCACTGCACCACATCCTTGGAGCACAGAGTGTACTCTGGGCACAGACAGCAGCAGAACTAAGAGTTTGCTGTCACGCGCCTCTGCAGCAGCTGCTCCTCTCGTCCATCGATCTGATCTGATCAGCTCCAAATGAAAGATACAGACGGATAGACAGGGACACAAACACGCACACATGAAAAGGAAAGTTTGCTGACTGGAGGTGTAGGACGGAGGTGAGACCTCTGCACAGGGACGTGCTGGGGTTGAAATTCAGCCCGGGAGTTTGATTTGGAGGGGCCTTTTTTCCGATCGCACGACGGACACAAGTGGAACTGTAATTTTAACACGAATACTTTATTTGCAGTATAAAAACAATCTAATGATATTAAACACAACACACACAGATTAGTCAGTCAGTAGAGTGTACTGAATATAATATAATTCTATGCAAAGACCTATTGCCAACCCAGTCCTGCACACTGCACCTGTACCTTTATTTGGTGGTTCCTGCTCCACTTTCCTCCTCCTTCTCCTCCACCTCCTCTTCCATCTCCTCCTCCTCCTTCTCCTGTCCCTCCTCATCTGTCTCTTCCTCCTCCTCACTATGACTGGCATTATCCTGTCCCTCTGCATCAACTCCACGACTGACACTGGCCTTGTCAGCTAATAATAACAATGATAAACTTTATAGCAAAGAATTCACAGTGTTAAAACACAAATACAATATAAAAATCAACATAACAAAAACGCCACACACACACACACACACACACACACACACACACAGTAAATTAATTACTCACTTTAATGTATTTCTCTTGAGCTGGTAAAAATGGCTATAGACCGTTTCAAACCGGACAACATAAACATTCAAATTGGTCCCTTTGTATTTCCTGTTTGAATGTATGTTAATGCAGAAGCTGACAGGAAGTAAACAGGGACCAAAGTTGTTGCCCTAGCAACAGAATAGCAATGAAACGGTCCATATATTAATGTAGAAACAGAACAGGAAAACAGCTGTGTAGCCTATATATTCAAATATTATCTTTTTAACTTTGAACACAGACTCTCTCCTGAAATAGGCCATGTTTTCTTTTGCAATAAAGAAATTTGTGCGTTTTTCTGGTCGGCCAGTATGGATTTTATTTTTAACTGATAAAGCAGATTAATGATTTATGCATGTATGGTGTAACATTGCTGATAGGCTACCTTTAATGTTCTGTGTGCCCTGAACACATCCAAAAACACAAACAAGAGTTGTCAATGGGCCTGAAAATTACAACCCGACCCGACCCGGCCTGCGGGTTCTTAAGCCCAGACCCGACGCAGCCGACACACCAGGATTAGCCTAATTGTCTGCCCGAAAAAAAAAGGAAGCCCGAGGCCTGACCCGGCCCGAGTCATTTGGTCGGGTTTGTTGGGCCGGCCCGACCCGTCTGGGATGATAGGGCCATATAGGCAGTGCTTGATAACAACTCGTATCCCCCCTCAGTATGCAAAATATTAGATGATCTGACGTTCCACTCTGTGCCACTGCCACCTGTGGCTGCGAGGGCAGGCTGCTGCGGTCAACTGCGGCTGCGTTTTATGGGGTAAAAAAACGCTCCGACCACCAGCCGGTTCGGCCTGGAACAGACCAGCTGTTCGGGAATACTCCTGAACCTCCGTATGGCCAGCCCGCCCCTGCCTCTGCAATTCCCTCTGCAGCAGGTCAGAAGCTCCAGGCTACATTAGCTGCTACTAGCACATCACACCTGAATCTCCCACTTCACTGTCTGTGGTCAGGTTGCATTGTGGGTAATGTAGGCACCAGGTTTTGACAAGAAAGAAGAATTTATAAATAATAAGTGATAATGTCTTTTGTTCTGCTGCATCGATGGTAATCTTTGTGTGAGTCTGACAGTGCCGAGTGATAAATCAGTTCAGTACTCCTTTACTCCTGTCATAATGAATGGAGGTCAAAGGTCACAACACAGTGGTAGATAGAATAGAAAGTGTTTGGTTTTCGATGGGAGCGTGAGGAAGACAAGATGATGTGTTCACTCCCCGCAGGACCTTTTTAGCTCTGCCTGTGTTTACAGCAGAAAGCAGCTGCGTCACTTCACATTAGGTGGTCCTCATACGAGAGAATTCTCTCTGTTTGCCTTTTGCCGGCAGATATTTATTCTGAGAGCTGCTTCTCCGACCTTAGACTTTTTGAAGAAAAGACCACCAGTGTGTTCTGTTTTATTTGACCTTCCAAATGAACCGTGTTGAATCAGCTTGTGCAGTATTTATCGGCCCAGTTAGTTCAGCTGGTGTCAGGAGAGATGATCGACCTCGCTGCGGAGGATCAGGAGAGAAGCATCGTACTGTTTTTAAATATTAAAGGGATAGTTCAGACTTGTGAAGCGGGATTTTAAGGGGTATAAATAGAACATGTATGACATACAATAGATGTCAGTCGGCACGCCCCCAGTTTGGAGAAGCCGGCTGGAGTCCGACATGGAAGCAAAGCAACGTACAGCGGTGGACAGGTCAGCAACAAAATATACGTTAGCCACCTAAAAACTCAACATCAGTTCAAGTGTACGCTATATTTATAATATTTTTTACGGCTTTACCTTTCTGTCAGTGAAATGATGCAACTTTCAGAGCAGTCCATTATCTCAGAAGGGGTGTTTTCATTAAAAGTAACAGGGTTGACGACTACCTGGCGACCTGACTAAATTGATGATTTTTACAACATTTTACATATATTAAGAATAAAACCCATTCATGAATAATGGAAGGACACTTGAGGCTTTATATTTAAGTTTATGTTTTTATGATAGTTTGACTTTTTTGGGCCTTAATAGCTAGTAAAAGTAGAACAATCATATTGAGTGACAGGCCATTTTTACAGCTTTTGAATGATGCTTCATACAAAAAGGTGTTTAAAACTCTTTGAAAACAAAATAAATAAAATTTTTCATTGTTTTAATGTTACAAGAGATATCATGGGAAATAAATTCTAAAATGATTATAGTGTATTTATTGTTTATTGACATTTATAGCGCAGTTCTGTTCGAGGGACACAAAATGGCACGTTTTCATAGAATGACTCACAGTCAATAACAGTCGCCACTAAAAAAGTGATAATTTAATTTTATATAATCACTGTCAATATAAACTTGTCGATGTGCATTTCTCAGTAGCGGAGCATCAGTGGGTTGCAAAAGCTGTTTATGACCACCTGATGAATCTAAGTTCAATACTCTCTCTCTTTTGGCTCTGTTTTTGGTCTCCACCAACTCCAGAGGGAAATGTCTGTCTCTTTAGCTGCTAACTGCTCCACTATGTTCACCAGCCAGTTTCTGTCTGCGTCTGTCTGCTGTTTGCTGCAGAGCAGGTAGAGTACAGTGGCTTTATTTGAGGTTTTATTCTGAAAACAACAGAGACTGAACCAGACAGGAAATGTGCCGTAAAAACAAAACTCGGAGCTGAAAGAGTTTAAAGCTTTGTAGAGCTGCAGAGTTTAAAATGCTGCAGTCTCTGGGGATTGATGTATTCAGACGCTCACCACGTCCCTTACACACAAACACAGCATTGTGGGAAACACCAGCTCCATGTGATGTGAGCATTAGAGGAACTCATCCTCTTTGTTTTCCAGCCTTCCAGCCACACAGAGCCATGACCACACATTCAGATAGCCACATTCGCTACACCGTCTTCACCGCAGCTGAACACATTTCCTTTTTTTGTAAAGTCTCTCCTCCCAAATCAGGCTGTGAAAAGAGCTTTCTGTTTCCTAGAGACAATGTCTCCAGGCTTCAAACTGTGTCAGACGAGCAGAGAGTGAACCAGTGTTTCTTATTAGACTTCCAGTCCGTGTCAGCTGACTCTGAATATCAGAAAACTGAGACATAAATCATATGAGGGAATCTTATCTTGACAAATAAATGATAACACAAAATGAAAAACCAGTTATCTCTCCAGAGAGAGAAGACATCTTTAGTGTCCATTATATCTGTGTAGACCACTATTCTACTGCTGAGGAATTTTTCAGAAAAGAAAACCATATAAAAATGTCACAACTAACATTAAAGCCAGCTCTTAATTAGTTTGAAAATGCTTCAGTGTTTTAGTTAAGGTTCAAATTGAGGTGTGGCTTTAATTGTTTTTTTCTTTTCTGAGAATTTTTTTTTTTTTTTAAAAATCCTTAAAAAATATTTAATTTTATTAAAATATGGTTTGACTGTTCAAGAACTTAATTTTTAAACTCAAGATTCAAAATTTTCACAAGCTTTTGTTCTCAAAAACCTCCTCAACCTCATGGAAAGCCAATTAAAGATATCTTATGATATTAAAGTCCATGAATTAATCCATTCATTTCCCCATAAAACCACATGAACAGAACATGAACCCTCAAGGAGCCTCACTTTTTAATTAAGGCTCAACCCTTAAACCCCTTAAACATGGAAAACCCCAACTGAATTTTCTTATAATACTTTAATTAATCTATTCAAATGATTCATTTTCTTCTTAAAGACCCATAGATAAACATTTGTACACTGAAAGAGCCTTATTGGCTTTATTTGGTCAACTTTAATGAGTTTTAAACTGCATTAAACCTGTTTCTTCGTTATAATCCATAATTTAATCCATTAATATCTCCTCTAAAAAACACAATCAACATCTGTTCATTTAAAACAAAATTCAGCAAGATTTCATTGGTCGCTTAGTCGCATAAACAAACGTGAAACTCTCTGAGGAGCTGCACCTTGTCAAAATAAATCCAAACCTATATGACTGGACCATGTGGGACTTTAATTTGAAAGGACAGACACAGGAAGTGTCCATGCTCAGCAGTCAGACAGGAGTCAGGTTCATTTCCAGGGCTGGTACCTGCAGTTATTCCACAGGCTAGTTAATAACATGTAATCCAAAGTGTGGGATCATTTTGAGAAGGTGAAGGACTTCTTTCTCACACCTTCAACTCAAACCGCCAAAATATATCGTTCAATAATTAAACTAATATCATAAACATGCAGGAGACTAGTCAACTAATGACGACTGTTGGTCGACTGGGCAGCCCTAGTAATTACACTGCTTGGCCACTATGAAAATTGGCTTAAAATCCTGGCAGACTTCCTTGGGGCCTGATGAACACTCCCTACTCAGAATATTGGATGTTGTTCCTGCTCTTCATTTTCTGCTGACGTTTCAGAAATGCAGCAAAACACAGCCGAGTAAAGAAAAGATCAGATTGTGATCTGCTTTATTTTAGTCATT
The DNA here is from genome assembly GCF_041903045.1 of Epinephelus lanceolatus. Lineage (NCBI taxonomy): Eukaryota > Metazoa > Chordata > Actinopteri > Perciformes > Serranidae > Epinephelus > Epinephelus lanceolatus. Next base: position 42,062,639 of record NC_135745.1, on the reverse strand, counting down.
AAAATATGTCTGGACCGCCCCCTGTACGATAACACATCTCTATCAAACCATAAACTTTTCTTTTTCTAAATTAATATATACTGTAAGTGTAAATAAGCGTGTGCAGTGTGTCCTGGAGAGTGAGCGCTGTCTTTATGTCCTGTCACTCTTCTTATTAGCCTCAGGATAAAGAGCTGCTTCTCGCTGATGGTGATGAATTCTTCATGACAAAATAACCCGCAGAGGCCGAGTCATACATTTATTTATTCTGCAGGAATTGATTGAACCAATATTTTCATGCCATGAGATGATTCATAATTCACTGCTGCTGCGTTTTAATTCTGCGGCCGCCATGCATCATCCTTACTGCGGTCTGTTGGTATGCATGTCTGCAGCGTCTTTTCTTCTCCTCAGCCTTTGTCACCAGGAGCCTCAGGAGCTCATATTCTCTGCAGGGTTTGTTGTGAAGCCATTAGCCGCCGCAGCGCTCAGGGTTAGCTTCTCCTCACATTGATCGTGGATGGACAAAGAGCCTCGAGCCTGCGGGGTCGGCTTCTGTGCATCTGTAAACCCACAGCAGCATCTGAAGGCTCCTGTTACCTCGCGGCCTCAGGAGTTGCAGACACGCAGCTCTGCATCTCTTTGTGCTCCAATTAAAATGCATCAAGTGCAAATCACCTGCTGGGGGGTGGGGGTGGGGGGGGGGGGTCTGGTGTCGTCTGCTGTGCCCAGAATTGGAATGGGACCTGATTAGTCTCGCATCACAGACTCTTTGGACGAATCCATTCAATGCAGCAACAAGGGAGGAGGAGGGAGGAGGAGGGAGGAGCTGCTGTGAGGCTGAAAAAGTTCCTCACGTATAAATCTGTCACTGTTTTGGCTCAGAGTTTGGGATCCTGATGATGAAGATGATCAGGTTTGAAGAGGGTTGAATAAATGACAAGTTTAAAACATGTTAATGACGCTGGGAGTGTTTGTACATGTTTCCCAGACACACCACACAGAGTTAACTGTAGGACTGTATCCACCTCAGAATTATGTCAGTCGAATCAAATTTGGCTGTTTAATATGAATATTCGACTATTTGTTTCTTTCTTTCGTGGCGATAGCTGTGGCCGGAGGCATTGTGTTTCAGAGTTGTCCATATGTCCGTTCCATTCTTGTGAACACGATATCTCAAGAACACCTCGAGGGAATTTCATCAAACTTGGCACAAACATCCAGTCAAGGTCAAGGTCTCTGTGACCTCGTCTGTCTCATTCTCGTGAACGTGATATCTCAATAAAACCTTGAGGGATTTTCTTTCAATTTTGGCACAAACATCCACTTGGCTTTAACAATGCACAGATTAAAATTTGGTTGTCAAAGGTCACTGTAACCTTGTGTTTGTCTTGTTCTTGTAAACACAATATCTCAAGAACGCATTTAGTGTGTTTTTTCAAATTTGGCACAAACTTCCATTTGGACTGATTGATTATAATTTGATGGTCAAAGGCCAAAGCTCAAGGTCACTGTGACCTCACAAAACATGTTTTTGGCCATAACTGAAGAATTCAGACATTAATTATGACAAAATTTCACACAAATGTTTAATAGGATAGAATTATTAGATGATGATATTTTATATCCAAAAGGTCAAAGGTCAGCTTCACTGTGACATCATTAGCCCTAGTCCACCAAACCCTTTCAGTCCAGCACCTTTGGAACCAGCAGTAAGCCTTCAGACATGGTACCTAGACCCTCGGTCTGTTCAGACAGTCCTCTTAAATGTGGGCGGGGTTGTTGTCACTCACTGCTGCGTCCAGCATTCGCTGTATTTCCTCATCAGCGTATGTTTTTTACAATTTTTCCATTTTCATGACCAAGACGTTTTAAAATTTTCCATTCACTGCTCCAAACTGTTTATCTGTAGATCACACTGAGCTGGTTCCTGTTAAATGAAAAGCTTTTCCTGTCTGATTGATGTAAATGTTGGTCGTGCTTTTGACTCTTGTCTCCTCACAAACACTCTGCGGTCTCTGCTCTCTTCGCTGGATTTCCGTCTGTTTGTGGTTTGCGTCTCGCTGTTTGTTTATCACTGTAATTCAGCTTCTTCACTGAGGTTTTATTCCTCCAGCAGCAGGCCGACCGCAGCGGGAGAGTTTCAGTCTCGAGCATCTGAGAGCTAAATCTCTCTTTTGTCTTCCAGAGGAGACGGCAGTGTCTCCCGTCAGAAACCAAAGCTGTAAAAGCTAAATGAACAGCGCTCGCATCGGGTCGTGTGACGCCACTTCAGAATCAATACCAGGGTGAGAAATTTTCCATCTCTGCAGCACCGTTAACAACAGAGGTGATGAGATTTATGTGTTTGCTCAGGTTGGGAGAGGACGAGGGTAAAGACTGAGGCAGAAGGGAACAAACATCCTGACAGACATTTAAACAACCTGAGACCTAGAAATTGAAAATGCAGACGCATGAAGATTCACAAAACCCAAATGATCCTCTATTTGGCTGTCAAGTCTCCATTAAACAAAACTTGTCCGTTTTATAATTAAAGTTTCTAAATGTATTGTTCCTGCCGTGAAGCTGAATGACTCTTTGTATTTTGGGCACCTCGGGAACAGTGGGAGGTTGTGACAGAGTTCGGGATTGTTGCATGCTCGTGGCATCCAGACAGCAGCATCCACGAGGCTCATAAACAGTCCCAACATGCAGAGAGGCCGTAAACAGTCTGTGAGAAACGCCTGGAGGAGGACAAAAGCCCCTCTCAGTCTCTGTTTGGCTCTGTGTGCAGACTCTCTGAAGAGCTTTCCACAGTAAAAAGCAGCACTTCACCACAAAAACAACACAGATTTATTGCAGGCAAATCACACTGACAGACCAGATCAGCACACAGCCTACAGACGGGGAACTCAAACCCTTTAGTGAAGTCAAAGTAATAATTAACAAGGGAAACATACAAGTTATAATCCTGAAGATTTGTTTTCTATCAGACCCCCTTTTTATACCATGTATAGCCGCACTTTTAACAGCAATAGCCATTACATGAATTTACATACAGTTTCCTCTCACTGTAGTCATTTGCATTGTTCCTGGTGGAGTCTGCGTATAAACATGCGCTAAAGATACACAATGCATGCATTTATGAACATGTGGAAGAAAACAGCTGAGCATGTGAGTTTAGCATCACTGTGTCATACAACCCTCAGTCTTTCTTACTAAACAAGGATTGTACTAGACTGAAGTGGGTCTTACGATGTGTTGTGGGACCACGGCAGAAAACAAAAGTGTTCATACTCAAAGGAGGAATTAAAATAAATAAGGTGAAATATCTTAAATAAAATAATTTGACCACAAAAAATCACCACAACTTTTGGATAAATTATGTCGGTTTAACTTAATTAAGGTTTTTGAGGTCAAGCAAAGCATGTTGGTTGTACTAAATAATTGGGTTTGTCAGATTATAAAATAAAATAAGGCCACAGTTGGAACTACTTAAAAAGATTCATGCAGATTATTACCTTTTTTTTTTAAACTAGTGGAATCTTTTTTTAGTGTACTGAACTCTGTACTTTTTAGGGTACCAACCCAGTTAAGTTGGTAATACAAATTACTGATTCAAGCTAAATCAGTGTGTCAAATTTCATTATCTGAAAGCACATCTGGTAACCCTTTTCTGACATGGAACAAGTTCTGTTCCAGTTTTTGCACCTAATTTTGGACCATTCAGAGCAATTTGACAAAAAATAAATAGGTTTGGAACCAGAAAAGTTGTCTCCCAGCTGGAACCAACGAATATCAGGTTTTTCTTAACCTGAAGTTTGAACCGTGACAACACCAGTGAGCATATCATATTCTATAGATTAGAGATAGAGGATGGTGAAGACAGCAATGGAGAAGTCAAGTTAGAAAATGTCTGAAAACATCTGCTGTGGCTCATTAGTAGTTGGTCCATGATTGTATTTTGGATAAAAACCGACATCTGTAATAACAGAACAAAAGCTTGCAGGTAGTCACTGCCAACCACCTTTTTGCTACCACTGTTTAATTTTGTCGTGCATTGTGCATCGCTCTTCACTGCTGACGCAAACTTGATTACCATGGCTCTGCACAAAACTGGTGGTTTGCTAGATAGCACCAAGGTTCCAGGAATCAAGAACAGAACCAGTACAAGAGCTCGTACTAATTTGGTGGAAAAGGGGTATAGATGAGAGACTACACCATGTTCCAGCAGCAACGTGGCCAGTGGAGCTGATCACGACCACTCCAGACAACAGAGGACTGAACAAAGCCAGGTTGCAGTTGGTACATGGCACATTGCAACCAGGTGGAAACCTTCCCCCTGTTAGGGATGCAAGCATATGAGACAAGTTTTTCACTTGCACTTTAAAAATACGCTTTTTTCTTAATCTGTGCAGCTGTCTGCACCAGCTTCGTGCCTCATGGGGGTAACCATGGCTTCACGTTTTTTTTATATACAATACAAGTGTAAATGCAAGATTGATGCCCAATGAACTGGCACTGGATACTTATATTTATCTCTGCTCCGGTTTGTAATTCCACAAACTCTCCCTTCACTTTTGCCTGACAGCTGGAAGATTGGACTTATTTCTCACAACTGAAAATACATTCTTATTAGAACAGAGAGAAAGTACCAAAAAAGGTATCATTGGGTATTCGGTATATAGGTTCAAATGTGAATGATACCCAACCCTAAAGGGGGGAGACAGACCTTTATCCTGACTGCCAGTTGCCGTGGTAGCGATTTTTCAATCACAAAGTAGCCACACCCTGCTTTATGGTCTATTTTACTCCAAATGGGACCGTAATTTACAAAATGGACATCATGCTGTATTGAAGAAGACTTGAAACCATAAACTCATTAGTTAAGTAATTACCGAGGTAATAAATCAAGTGAGAAGTTGGGCCATTTTCTCACAGACTTCTGTACAATCGGTGGTGAATTTCACAAAAGGATTGCTCTGCCTTTGCGGCTGCTAATCCGACACAAATAAGACAAATACCATGCAATGAATGAAATGCACCACTAACTGCACCGCCAAGCAAATAGTGTTTCGACGCTCTTGGCCTATTTGCAAATGAGCCTAAAAAACAGTCCAGTTCACAAAGACCAATGCTAAAAGCCACACACAGTTACAGTGAAATGAGCTTCTCATGCTGAGACTTTCCAGACTGCCTTGAGTTTTGAGGAATGTCTCTGCACCTCGTCAGTCAGCACCTGTGGCTCATGGTCAGAAAATTTCAGTTTTCTTTTCCTCTCTGCATTGTCCTGCCAACTGTGCTCTTAGTGCATGGGAATATTTATACTTTGCCACATGGATAATTGCAATCAGATGTATAAAAAGAGCAAATTGCACCCAGCTGCAAGACTCTATGGGCGTCTTTGATTGCACTGTGGCATCATTGGCGCAATTGGAGATGAGACGGATAGCGGTTGCATGTGACATCAATTCATGGTGTTATCAGTGGCCGCAATCCATTCTTTGGAAATCCGCCCGTGTAGTTTCTTTTTGCAACCAGTGGAGTCACCTCCTGCCGGCCGTTAGAGAGAATGCAGGTTGAAGGCACTTTACGTTGGCTTCGTTCTTCAGATCTGGAGGCTACATCTCGGTTGTACTCGGTTATTTGCATAAAAAACGACAGAGATGTGAGAGGTATGAAAAAAGGGAACAGAGACATTTAAGTTCAAACTCTCCTCTTTCTCTCCTCAAATGTTGGATTGTTGGTTTCAGGAATCCAACATTGGAGAGGTGTCAGCAGAGAGGGTTTCTGAAGTTATTTGACCATCCAACAAGTAAACTGGCCCCTTAAAGCAGCTGGTATGCTTCATCAGCCCCAGAAGCCCCTCCCCCACTCTTTCCCTAGTATACAGTACCTGTGCACTGTACAACAAAAGGACTCCTCCCTGCCAGAAAAAGCCACAATACAACTAAAAAAATAACCCACTAACAGACTGTAAGCTGCACTCACTGCTGTGTTAATTCACCGCCCGTCACTGAATTGAGACAAATTATACCGTATGAAGTTGTGGGGATGTAATTATGTAAATCACACGGTGGTCTGCGGGGGTGGATGGAGCTGAAGAGGCTGACACACGAGCTGATTCACAGCCAGCAGCGAGGTGAGGAAGACGATGATGATGAAAGAGGTTGCTGGTTTTAAAGCCACAGAGTGCTGGATGCAGCTGCACCTTCAGGCTGGAAACATCTGGAGGTGAAGAGACAAATCACCTGCTGTTTTCTCACTTGAATTATTCAGGACTTAAAGTGTCTTCCGCTGCTAAAAAATAGTCCTCAAAAAAAATGCACCATTTCCTCCTATTTGTAGAGGGAAAAATGAGAAGAAACTATATATTTGTGTTTTTAAAGATTTGTGTCTTTGGGAACCAATGGGCTTGGCGCTCAGAGCCACAGACAGGAAGTCCGAGAGTATTGAGAGACAGACAAACACACTGGTGTCACCCAGAACCACTCTCAACTCTTGTCTTTAACTACAGCAGCTAGCTGTTAGTCATTTGGAGTCCTGTTGTTTTCTAAGCATCTGTAAGATGGTGAGAGTAGTTGTTGGATTTCTGGCCTGCAGAGACACTTTAACTTCCTGTCCTCAGCAAGACTTTAACCTTTAACTTTGACAACGGAGAACAAAATGGACAGAAGGCTAAAAGCTGCCTCCAAACGCAGAGCACAGAAAATGAAAATGCCTGCGGTTCTTCCTCTCTGCCTTAGCCTCTTTTTTTTTTTCATGTTTTGTTTTGGGTCTGAGTGCCTCGGTGTCCTGTGGTGGTCTGAGAGTGGAGGGGGGGGGGGGGGGGGGGGTGGAGCTGCAGGGGAAAATTTGGAAACTCTCTCTGCAGCTCGGTCGCATAAAGTCAGCAGCTGGAACAGTACAGAGTACAGAGAGCAGGAGGGAGAAGTAAAAGTACAGCTAGTGATGGTTGGATAGGAAAAAGACTTGTCATGGTCGCAGTGAAAGCTGACCTGAAGGATGCCAGTTCTGCCTGTTGGTCACTTTAGGCAGAAACAAAGTCCCTTCTTTACACCGCCGTTGCATTTTTATTCAGAACCAAACAGTGACTGCATCATTCTGTTCCAGTGTGTGGTTTTAGACAGCATGCAGGCATCTTGGACTCAAAAGAGACTTGATGGGTGTGACATGTAAAACAACAGCGTCTGCCTCCAGTGTGACATATAACACATGCGTCACCAGTGCTTTAGAAGTATGAACAATGACATTAACATGTCAATAACAGTCATTAGGCGTCCATATGGCGGCTGATCTTGTCCTCTGTTTGGAGGGTAAGGACCTCCTGGACCTCATCACTGGTAACAATTCCTTTTACACTGCCTGTTCAAAGTGGGAATTTTGCACCGTTATTGCACCTCGCCATTTTATAAAAGGTACAATCGTGGAATGGGGGGACAGAGTAGTCTTGTCTTTAAGCCAACGATATCTTTGTAATAGGGACAGCCGGCTGGATGGGACTATGGATGGGACAGATGTGATGTTTTCATAGCGTGTTCACCGGAAGATTTAAAAAGCAGCTGATAGCAGTTAGCAGCTAACTCAAAGAAGAACACCAGGCAAAAATGTCCACAAATTGGAAAAACAAGGAGGTCCAGGAGCTTCTTAACCTCCAAGCAGAGGACGAGATCAGCCACCATATAACAGTGATGGTAACTTATTATTATCGCCATGTTATGTGATTGTTATTGTCACGCCTTTTTTGCTTCCGTGATGCCAGCTGTCCATAATCACACAAAGAAGGGACTTTGTAGCCGCCCTGTGTGCGAGCTCTGTGTTTAAACGGGCTATTGAATGGTTTGTAGATGGACTCTCCCATCCTCTAGTGTCTTCTCTCTCATCCTTTTGGAAAATTATTTTAGATTTCTCCAAAGAAATATTTATGAAGTCCGCAGACCAAATGCCAGTTATAATTTGGTCTCCGCCTCTACCCACAGCTAATTTGATTGACAACATTTTATGACAACAGCCTTCTAGGACTTTCTGTAATTGGTCAAAAGTCCGAACCAAAATTGATGTTTTCACACCTTATCTGAACCATGATTCAGTTTCATCTGGACTGACGCCACCTCTGTTTGTCATAATAAGGTTCACCAGGTTGCATACACGTGTCTCTCTCACCTCACACTCTGTGTTTGCATTGGGACAGCGCTCTGTGACATATTATGGTGTTTTCATACATAGTCTGTCTGAGGTGCACATGTGACTCCGTCTGTTGTTAACTGGTGTTTTCTTGCAGCATCTGTCTGCTGCTTCTCTGTTTAGCTTGTTTGTACAGATGACACTTTGTGTGTGAACACTCATGCAAACACACACACACACACACACACACACACATCCTGTCTCTCTCTTTAATGAGTCTTAAGTGGCGGCCTGCTTGAAAGCCATTTCATGGAGGCCTCTGCTTACAGTTTAGATAATAGATGTCAAAAGTCAAGTCATGATTCTCCCTTTCAATCTGCCTGTACGCACACACACACACACACACACACACACACACACACACACACACATACACATACAAACACATAGATTGAACGTATCTTCCAGACTGAAAGAACTGAGGTCACTCAGCCTCTGAACTCCCTCAGCACTTAAAATCTTTTATAACATCAGTCCTCTCCTCCTCGCCTGAAGCCATCCTGACTTCTGTGAAGATTTAGAAGCTGTCATTACCTCCAGCTTCTCTTTTCTTCCTCCCCACTGCTTCTCTAAAAGCTTCTCTTACCTTCATTATTCAAATGACACTTCTGCTGTACATCGAAGCAGCTGTAACAAGTTAACCCCGTCACCACTTATGCTTCAACGTGACGTCATCTGGCCAAGGTACAGAGAAAGCGCAATCCTGCTGGATCACCATAAAAGTAAACACCGTAATTTTACTGTTTACTTTGAAATTGTCGTGCACTGTGCCCTGTCTGTGAGTATTAACATCCTATGTCTGTCTGTATTTTGGCATTGGCTATTGGCATTGGTATTCACCCTCATCACACAGACCCCTACGCTGTTTGAACATAGCTGGCACCGGATGTCAAAATAACAACAGGAAGATGTTGGACTCTTAATTTGGACAGATGTCCCATTCTTGTGAATGGAATATCTGAAGAACACCTTGGGGTCATTTCTTCAGATTTGGCACAAAGGTCTACTTGGACTTAATAGTGAACTGATTAGAATTTGATGTCAAAGGTCAAGGTCACTGTGACCTTGTTTGTCTCATTCTTGTGAATGGATATCTCAAGAATGCCTAGAGGGAGTTTCTTCAAATTTGGCACAAATATTCTCTTGGTATTATCTCAACAACACCCTCAGGGAATTGCTTTAAATTTGGCAGAAACATCCCATTACTCTCAGCATTAAAATGAATAGAATTTGGTGGTCAAAGATCAATGTCACTGTGACCCTGCGTCTTGTTCTCGTGAACACAATAACTCAAAGAGGCCTCCAGAGAATTTCTTCAAATTTGGCACAAACTGATTAGAATTTGGTAGTTGAAGGTCAAAGGTCAAGGTCACTGTGACCTCACAAAGTATGTTTTTGGCCGTAACTCAATGATTTATACACTAATAACGACACAAATGTCTAATAGGATAAAATGATGAAGTGATGACATTTATATCCAAAAGGTCAAAGGTCAGCTTCACTGTGACATCATATTGTTCTGCAAAATACTATTCTAGCCATCATTCAAAGTTTTAATTAGGAACAGAGGGGGAGACGTTTGGTCAGGTACTGAATTGGTGACACTAATCTTGGGTGTCCACCTTGAAAGGTTTGGGTGAGATGTGTGCGAAGCATCAATCAGACTAGGTTTGGAGTTGTTTGACAGTGGAATTTTTTCCCCCATGCTTCCAGTTTTTGTGCTAAGATAGGCTAAACATGTCCTGGACCTGTCCGACAGAGTAATAAAACAAGACCAAGGAAGCTTGTTTTGATCAAAAGCCAGGTTAGCTTTGTATAATTGATTATGCTAATGTAGCAACACACAAATGCAGAAAATCTTCTTAATCCTACTTTTGTGCATCTTCTGTTTTTGTTCCTGAAAGATTTTCACCTTTGCGCCATCATTGCTGTGGTCAATGTGTTAAAGGCTGCCACCTTTAACACACAGTATACTCAGAGGGTTCATACAGCGCCAGAAAAAGAGCTTGAAAATCCTCGTCTTTAAGCCAAATCTGAACCTGATCCCCGTCCGCTTCCTGCCTGCAGGTCCTGCTGTTCAGCACTCTGTGGGGTGAAATCAAATTGGCTGAAAAATACTCCCCGTCCTGCTGCTTTTACTGCACATAATGTGAGCCTGTATAATGGCAGCACGTGGCAGGAGAAATAGAACACTGCCTGCAAATAAAATGGACCCAGATTTATAGTTTGAAGTGCTTTACATCTGCAAATAGCTTTTCCATTAACAGTAACAACCAAAATATTGAGAGCAGTGAATCAGCGAAGAACATCAACAGCATTTTGTTGCTTTAAGGACATCTCTCTTTATTTCCCTGCACTTTTTATAAGTGCACCATTTTGAACTAAAGCTCTAAAGTATTAAATGGCTCTTTGAAAAACGACGTAAATAAAACTAGAGTGAATAGAAGAGCTGTTTGATTAATCCTTTCTGTGCCCTTTTATAAATTAAATATCTGCAGACATTTTGACTCTATAATTAAATCCACTGAGACAGGAGCAATATTGTCATTTCTGTGATTAAGGAAACATTATTTAGTGTCTCTATTAATAATTATCTTGACTATGGTCATTAGGCTGATGAATAAACCAGTGTCGGTGACAAGCCCAGCAAATGGAAAAGCTTTCGTAAAGAAAGATGATTTTAGTGCAAGCACAATTAAAGCATCATCAGACGGAGGTGACAGGAAGCGGCAGAGCTGTAGGTGGATATGTGGGCTGTAAAATAAATAAAGTACATTTCACTGAGTTTTATTTCATGAACGCACTCAGCTGCATAATGAGTTGGTCCGGCGGGCTCACTTAACGCCTCAGTCTGACGTCTGTCACACCTCAGTGGCTGTTTCACACCGCTGCAGATACAGAGGAGAGATCAGAGGCCACATTCAAGAGATGAGACAAAGGAAGATTTAGAGTATGTCCACGTTAAAGTTTTGAGAGAGACTAAAACGGCTGTTTTCTCCTCCCAGAATGCAGCTTTTCTGGACTGATGACATAAACCAGCTCAGTTGGTGTCTGGGGCTTTGCAACAGTAAAGTAAAGAGTACAACATCCAGTCACCTCTAACTTCCTCTGTGATCGTTCACTTTAAATGCCAATACAGCCATCGTGATAAGATCTGAAGCTTGAGAATAACTGTTGGTTAACACGTTGAGTTTATGAGCTGCGGTCAAATAACAACTATACACCCATCAGCCAAAACGTTCAAACTGCTAGTGGGTGAAGTGAATGTCGTAACAATACTGTGTTCTGCTGGCAAACTTTGGGTCCTATCATTTATGTGGATGTCGCTTGACACACCCCACCCACCCAAATACTGCTGCAGGCCAGGTACACCCCCTCATGGAAACAGCACTCCCTGATGGCAGTATCCCCCCAACAGGACAGTGCGCCAAGCCACACTGCAAAAACTGTTTTGGAATGGCCCGAGGAATGTGATAAAGATCTCAAAGTGCGACCTGGTCTCCAATTTCCCCAGATTCTGATCTGACTGAACATCCGTGGGACATGACGGTACTCCAGAGGTCCTGTGTCCATGCCTCGACCGGTCAGAGGCTCCACCGTTGACCGAATTTGAGTGTGACACATCAAGGAATGGACACTGGACTTCTTGGGCTGTCCCCACATCGTAATAGATCAGGCATCCATGAGATGTTTCCACAACTTTTCGCAAATACACATTATAATTGAACTTTTGGTGCTAGAATTATGAAAAAAGTTGCTTTTTCACTAGATGGTGATGATTTTTTTCCTGGTGAGGTCAGCACAGGTCTCAATCAGTGACATTTGGCAGGAAGTCCATCAAAACAAAGATGGAGGCACCGGAGAAAAAAGTCACAAATGCACTGTGGGTGTTTAGATTAAATGTCTCAGACTTATTTTGGATTTTTTAAAACAGAAGGAAAGGAGGACTTGGATATGACACATGAGAATAAAATACACTGGGAATACTAAGAACATGAGGGCTCACCTCACACTCCAGCCACTGATGGCCAAGCTAACGCTAAACCCGCTCAGCCGAAAAATCAACCAACACTTGACACACATAGCTCGACAAAACTACCATCCAACTTTGATAGAGCTAATAAAATAACACAGTCCAGAGAAGTGAAGCATAAAGCTGAGGAATCTTTGAGTACAGCAGGAAGGGTGGCGTTAACTTGTGACGCCTGGACTTCAAGGTCAGTGGATTCATATGTGACTATAACAGCACATTATCTGACAGAGGGCAGGAGACTGCTGTCTCATGTCCTCCAAACTAGAGCAGGACACCAACGTCACACCGGAGCAAACACTGGACTTCCTGCAGAATGCAGCACAAGAATGGAACAGACAACACTTTTAACATGGGTGTTGCGAGTTAGTAGGATACGTGCATGTGAAGTGTTTAATCTGTCCTCTCAGAAGATGTTAAATCTGCCCACAGTTCAGTCTGTAAGGTGTATGCAGCATTTCTGACAGGGTTTGTGACATCGTTGGTCAGTCTGTCTGCTCGGTGTCACGTGTTGCTGCAATAAAAATGATTAAAGTGAATGAACTGACTGAAAACTTTATCTTAGGAGGTAAAACTGATGTTGACAAAATTTTCCTTTGGAGAAATAATTTACAGTTGGAAAAAAGGTAACAAGTGGCAATATATCACAATATATTTTACCGCAATACTCAGTGTATCGCAATAATATCGTATTGTGACCTAAGTATCTTGATAATATCTTACCGTGGCTCCTCTGGTGATTCCCACCCCTAGTGCCCACAGGACCCACAGGACCCAAAGGACCCACAGGCAGAGTCCTGCACGGGTCCAATTTTCAAGATCCGCCCCGACCCGACCCGGCGACGTACAAAACCGCACCCGAACCGCAAACCCGCGCATCAGGCCAATTAGTACCACAACCCGGTCCGACCCGTTGAAACACGACCCGCAGCCCGACCCGTAACCCGGATTTAAAGTAATCATGTTGGGTCATATTGGCTGAATATTGAACAGCATATCGCCACAGTTAAGGTGCCAGTGAGTAAACAATGACCTGAATGAAGCAGCTCTCACAATAAAAACCTGACTTCAGCTCCATCATCAACCCTCTGTGTTCTTCTCCCATACGAATGTAAAAGCACTCGTTTGTTACGTTTAATGCTTTTAAACTTTTAATCTATGTAAAGGAACTTTACATGCGTAATAATAGACTTACTTTCTGTCCAGAGCGACGTTCAGCAGTTACGAGCCGCCACGTGTTTTTAGAATCCATCGAGGAGAGAAGTAATCCATCAGGGAAACACTTCAGAAACATTATAAAGTGATAGCTGTTATTTACTGTTTTGGAAGTGGCGCTTGTTAGACGGTGGCAGCCATGTTGATTCTGTCGTCCAATCACAAGTTGTGTTATTAGATGGTGAAACACGTGTAAACAGCTGAACCAATGACCGTTGCGAAATAGCGGAAGCGATCCTCAGAGAGTAAATAATGACCAAGATAGTTATCTGTAGTTTACCGAACTAACTTATGTTTTTATTTTATTTTATTTATTATTATTTTATATTAATTTTGATGTGTTTATCTAAAACCTGCGATCCGACACGCATCTTATTTTTTCCACCCAGATCCGAACCCGGGAAATTTTTTTTTTAAAAACCACCCGCAAATCAGCTGTTTCTGCGGGTACCCGTTGGTACCAGTGCAGGACTCTGCCCACAGGACCCACAGGACTACGTGCCAGATACTACAGGACACCCTGAGAGGGGCAAGATGTGACGCTCGGTCTGTTCAGTCTGCGCTGACTCCGGCTGGACAAACAGTCTGGACCAAAAATGGTTTTCATGTTGGCTCAGCAGAAAGAAATTGGCTTTGTTATTGATTTATCAGTTTTACTGACTCTGACAGTGAACCCAGAAAGCTCAGTGACACTTGGCGCCTTGGTCAGTCATTACAGATATCATTAGTTCATGTAAACAGCAGGAAATTCAACTGATTAAAGATAATAGACAGGAAGTGTAAAAAAATGTGGAGCGTACCCAGATCATTTACTATGTTTATGGGGGCATTAGTTATCTCTGACAACTTGTCAAAGGTAATATGCTGAACATCTTTTACAGGATGATCTATGCGTGAGTTAATAATTAAAAAGAAAAATTAATGAATAAATACAATTTTCATACATTATAAATTCTGATGGACTTTTTTGTAGCATTTTCCAGGACTTCTCCACAACCAGAAAGCTATATTTTTATGAAGTCAAGGTTTTCCAGGAAGCGTGAGAACCCTGTGACAACACGAACACCACATTTTTAAGCTCTGTTGCAGCAGATATGAGGCTTAATTGTCTTGTTAGTAACAAACCAAAGTGCCAGCAGGCCCGCGTGACCCGACTCGTCTTTCGAGAGACTTCCCTGGAGGTCAATTACTTCCTGCTCTGCCTCTGCGTCAGACTGCAGAATGAACCTGGAAGGAGTCTTTCTGTCCCTCTGATCTGCTCAACATGAATAAAACATCAAAGCTGTTATCTTCACGCTGCACTCTCTGCTTCCCAGGTGAAGATTAGTCTGCTGCAACAGCTGATGAAGCCAAACGAGCCGAGTGTCTGCCGAGTGTCTGCCGGGGCCTCCGGGCGGTTCGCAGTCAGACACTCGCTCTGCCATCGAAGAAAAACATACACAAAACTGGACAAATTAGTGCCAGTTATGGAGGAGGAGGAGGAGGAGGAGGAGGAGGAGGAGGAAGGCAGGGCAGTAATTAGACAGCAGGTCCTTGTGCAGCAGCTGCTCAGAGTCACTGTGACGGTTGAAGGTTATTCTTACTGCTGCTGTTTGTCTGTTTTTATACATTAAATGATTCTTGAACAGCACTAAAGATCGTGACAGGAAAAAACACTGATTCAGTTAAAAAGGCTCGTCGCATGAGGCTCGTTTGTGACTTAATCAGAATCCTATAAGGGAGGAAAGTAAGGGCAGAATTAACTCTCAATAATGATCAAAGCCAGATTTCTTCAATAAAATGAAAAAAATATAATTTTTCAGTTTTTAACTGATGAAAATCAAACAGACTGAAACATGATGAATAATAAAAATACCAGCTTTCCTCCGATGCACCTGTCACGCACTCAGGTGTGCTGAGATTTGCACCGTAAACATTATATTTTTGGGTTGTCCCATTCTTGTGAACACAATATCTCAAGAAGGCCTTGAGGATTTATTTATTTATTTATTCAAATCTGGCACAAACTCATTGATGAACTGATTAGATTTTGGTGGTCAAATGTCACTGTGACCGTGCCTCCATCTCATTCTTGTGAATACGATATCTCGAGGGCCTTGACTGAATTTCCTTAGATTTGGTGCAAATGTCCGCTTGGACTCGAGAATGAACTGATTAGATTGTGGTGGTAAAAGGTCAAGGTCACTGTGATCTTGTCTGCCATTCTTGTGAAAGTGATATGTCAAAAACACCTTGTGGGGATTTCTTCAAATTTGGCACAAACATTCACTTGGACTCAAAGATCAACTGATTAGGTTTTGGTGGTCAAAATCACTGTGACCTTGCTTTCATATCATTCTGTGCAGCCATCATAGTTTGGACAGCCGCTAATGTTCACCACCCAACAATTAACGTACGAACGCCCTGTGGGGTTGCTCTTTTTCAGAGTGGGCAGATTTGTTTTCACTGAACTGTAGTTTCCTCTCCATCAAAGGTCTTTGTCGAGTGCCCTTACTAAAGGTGATGGATAAAAAACTGAAACCTTAATTGAATACGTAAAACACAAAATATAACTAAAGGATGTCAGCGTTCCAACATTGCCTGTAGCAAAGAGGTTAAGGAGAAGGAAGAAGAAGAGGAGGAAGAGGCAGTCAGGGTTTCATGTTTTATTCAAACAGCAGATGAGAACAGAGAAAAGCTCTTCACACAGGGAGTCATCCAGCTGCTGCGGTCAGGAGGTTTAAAATAGATCCAGGAACAAACGGACAATAGGAGCTGAGCAGCTCACAGCGTTTAGTCTTTATTAGTGTGAACAGACCTCGCAGACATCATCACGTTTCCGCACACGTCTGACATCTCTCTGTTTTTATCCATGATGCACACTGGAATTATTTCATATCCTTAGACCAACGCTGATAACTGACAGTGACGCAGCTTATGTTACTTTTGCTACAAAGAGTTCTTTTATACAAAAGTCTGCTTTTCATAAAGAAAAAAAATTACATCTGCAGTACAGTGGGGTCCAGTATGATTTTCTGCAATTTTTTCCAAGATGAGGTGAACACTGTCACCTCTTACAAAAAAACACTTTACAAAAATGATTTCTTCAGAGACTGAGTGAGTTTTCCTTCTGCAGTTAGAAAATATGAAGAGATTATTTTACATATTTTTAACATCTTGATGTCCAAATGTATTGGAAGAGATAGAATATAATATAACTAGTCCATAGCCATTGGTGGCTTTGTCACCTCCCACCTATGCCAGTCCTCAATGCCTATGTGCAGTTTCACATAGATTGACCACGTCAGTGAGTAGAAAAACGTGGGACAGACAGAATGACTGACTGACAGAATGACACACTGACAGTTTCCGTGATTATGTACAGCATACCATACCATGACTTAGTCATACCAAACATTAGAAAACACCAACATTGGTCCACAGGGGGAGCCACAGCGATCGGTCGCATTTTAGCCATTTTGAAGCATTTTCTGTTGTTATAGCGCCACCCAGTTGCCAATTAGAGTTAAATTTCTCCAGTCACCTTGAGGCGTCCTGTTCTACATATCTACCAAGTTTAGTAAAAATCCATATGGCGGTTAGGCCTAGATAAGAAATGAGCTCTCTAGCGCCCCCATTTTGTTTGATGGGGTCAATAATGGAGGGGTCCCCTCAGATTATGTGTGGTCATATGCCTACAAAGTTGCGTGGTGATGGGTGAAACCCTTGAGATGTTATACACCTTTATGTGATGAGCCACGCCCTCCGCAATATTCATTGCCTTATAGAAGCTCAGTTTTAGTAAGTTTTCCAACTTTTGCCAAGAGGGAACTTTAGATATTGGTCCCTAGATTATGTTCACCCAGTTTCATGCAGATCGCTCAAACTTCCTAGGAAGAGATCCATTTGAAGTGTTTTTCAAAAAATTCAAAATGGCGGAAAATCTATATAAGCGGAAGTTATGGGTTCTTGAGGCAAATGTGTTCCTCATGAGGAGAGGCATCTCTGTGCAAAGTTTCATGTCTCTACGACATACGGGGCATGAGATATGCCCATTCAAAGTTTGACATTTCAGTCGGTTGCTATAGCGCCCCCCTTTGGCCAATTGATGTAATATTGCTTCATTGGCATCCTCCCATGACCCTCTACCACTGTGCCAAATTTCACATGGATTGACTAAGTCAGTGAGGAGAAAAACGTGGAACACACACACACAGAGTTTTCGTCATTATATAGTAAGATAGTATGTTTTCTTTAGTGTATAATGGCCTGCAAATAAAAACCTCTGTGGATAATTCAGCTTCTGGTAAAAACCTATGAACACTGGAGGAATTCCAACTGGGAAAAGTTCCAGCTGGTTGCACTCTGCAATCCTCACCGCTGGATGCCACTACACCTCCCTAAATCTAACACACTTGACACTAGAAGAAATTAGGGATGCACGATGATAGTGGCACATCATTGGCATCGACAGATAAAGTCTTCATAATAAATTTAGGCATCGGCCTATGAATATTTCTGCTGACAGGCCGATACAATGACGCGTCAGTGTTGCAACTCTAATCAGTAAAATAAATCGTATTTGCCCTGGTTGTGTCACAGCAGGTGATGTTTTTAGAGTTTTGTTTGAAAGTGGTACATAAACATAAATATGGCATGTTTTACATGTAGCCTAAGTTGAAGTAGTTTTCTTATTTTGTCCAGCGAGTGCCTGCATTTGAAATGCATAGTTTTATGTTGGCATCTACGAAGCCAGGAGGATCATAAAAAGAGTACGCATGATAATATTTTATTTCCACTACAGGAGGGACTTGATGTTCTTGGCAATTTGGTGGGAAAAAACTGTGCAAATATTGGTAATGGCATTCAGCAAAAGTGGGTTGGAAATATCTGCATATCGAATAACAGGAAAAGTCCAAACTTGGTGCATCTCTATAAGAAATGCTAATATAGTTACTCAGATGTTTACAAGCACCATGATGTGTTTCCCGCTGTTTATGGGCACCTTTAGGTAAAAGTTAATAACTGCGCTATAAGGATAAATCTCCTTAAAGAACACAGGGATTCATCTTTATCACTGTTCACTGAAAAACCTGATGCTGCACTTTGTTGTGTCAGTTTTGTCTCATTGAAATGAATGAAAGGACTGAAGG
Organism: Epinephelus lanceolatus; assembly: GCF_041903045.1. Taxonomy (NCBI): domain Eukaryota; kingdom Metazoa; phylum Chordata; class Actinopteri; order Perciformes; family Serranidae; genus Epinephelus; species Epinephelus lanceolatus. Next base: position 42,044,120 of record NC_135745.1, on the reverse strand, counting down.
ACGCCATCTGAGCCGCAAACACAGTGATGGAATGCTGCTTTCTGTGTGGCAGTGCTGTTTGTGTGTGTGTGTGTGTGTGTGTGTTTCATTTCTTCGCCTGCAGTCTGAGAGTGTTCAGCAGGTGTGAACAGTCCTGTCTGCTGGCAGGTGGAGTCAGACTCAGATGAAGTAATTAGGCAGCGCAGCAGGAAACAAAGAAACAGCCGTTACACTGAGACAAAAGGAAAATGTTCTCATTGAGGATTTTATTAGGTTAAAGAGCAGCTGTGACGAGCTTCTGTTTCCCTCCAAACCCTAGTTTAAAGGGACAGTTCACCTCAAAGTCAAAGACACATATTCCTTCTCTTACCTGTGGTGCTGTTTATCAATCAAGATAGTTCTGGTGTGAGTTGCAGAGTGTTGGAGATATCAGGCTGTCTGCCTTCTCTCCAGTATAATGGAACTAGATGTCACTCAGCATGTGGTGCTTATAGCACCAAAAATATGTGTTTAAAAAACTCAGCAGCAATGTCACTTTACAGAAATCATGACCCGGTTACTCAAGATCATCCACAGACCTTGTTGTCAGCAGTTTGATGTAGGAACTGTTTTCCTTCTACCGAACTATGTCCTCCAACCTTATCACTACACAGAAGGGAGCGAGCATCTACTGCTAGCTCATCCAATACCACTGAGCTAGCTTACATTTTTTATGTCGCGCTGTATGAAATAATTGATGTAGCTACCACGTACCTATTGTGGATTCCCATTTTGAAACCCTAGTTGGCATTTTGGCAGTTGCCATCTTGGATTTGGAGCCAGAAGTGACCATATTTGAGCAGGAGTGTGGAAATAACCTCAATGCTACCTTGGATAGGACAGTTCATTTACAGCTGTGGTTATCTGTGATAATGCTAATGTTAATTTTTGCTGGTGAAAAACGACCGACTCATTAGAGGGTCATTTATTGCATCCGAATACTTCTTTTGATGACCAAACTGTTACAATTAACTTTCATGAACTGAAATAGCAACAGCTCCAGCTGCACCTATACTCTGTGAATCTGTGGTTATGCCATGGTTATGATACCTGAACAACGTTGTCGCTGTAGGAGCAACTTGTCAGCAGATCACTACACCCTCAACTATACATAACTTTAAAGGTATAGTGCTCCCAAAAATGAAAATTCAGCCATTATCTACTCACCCATATGCTGAGGGAGGCTCAGGTGAAGTTTTAGGGCTCTAGTTTCCCGGCGCAGCGCAGGTGGCGCAGGGTGGCGAACCCCGCGCAGAACTAGTTTGGAGCAGCGCAACCCGAGTTGCTGGTAGTTTGGCAGACCGAGGTGCGCTGAGATGGGTGTGGCGGTGCAGCAGGGGGAGGTGTCGACAGATCCAGCTTGGCACAGTGACAGTTTCGTGCCAAAAGGCTTCGCCGAAGGTGCGCTAAAAGCTCACCGTCTGAAACCAGGTCTACTGTCAGCGCAGGGGGAGCACAGCCGGTGTAAGCTGAAGTTTGGCTGACCGGCGGACAGTGCGCACACGTCACCAAAACCTCACAGGCAGGTTTCCAGAATGTCAGGCACATTAACGATGCAATAAATACCCACAAAACCACTATTCAATGCAACTATCTGCAATCAGCACATAAATGTATCTCTATATCAACTGTCCCGTCACATCTGATGTCAGATCAAAGGGGATTGGCACCGTTTGGCACGTTTGGCACGTTTGGCACGCGTAATGGAAACCCAACCTGATTTGATTAACACAGCTGCAAACTAATGAGTTCACATCCCTCTCAGCCAACCACAAACAGCCACAGCATCAGATAGGGAGTATATATTCAGCATCTGTCATCTTAGAAAAGTCAAAAGAAAAGAAACAGAGTGAGACTGCGAGAGAGAAAGAGAGAGCGCGCGCGCGAGAGAAACGCAGCATTGATTTACAATTGTGGTGACCTCCTCTCAGGCTACCTTTGCATCATCAGCCCGCATTTAAGGGCGAGGAGAGGGGCTCATTTGATTGGTGTGATGTGTGTAAAACCCAAACGTCCAAAAACACATAATTGAAACCACAAAATATCTCCATACTGCTCGTCCGTAGTGATCCAAGTGTCCTGAAGCCTGAGGCTACAATGAGGCTATAAACAGAGTTAAAATGACGTTTTTCCTTTTTATGTCGGGGCTTCAGGACACTTGGATCACTACGGACGAGCAGTATGGAGATATTTTGTGGTTTCAGTTATGTGTTTTTGGACGTTTGAATCTGGGGCGCCGTCAGCCTCCATTAGGTGGAGTTGTGTTGCTACCTCCTCTCCCCTTGGATCTCCGCAAGTGATGTGAGGACTCTAAAACTTCACCTGAGCCTCCCTCGGCATATGGGTGAGTAGATAATGGCTGAATTTTCTTTTTTGGATGCACTATCCCTTAAAGCCTTTACAACATTTAAACAGGTGAGTTCAATAAAATTCAGCCCCCTCACAGATATCATAAACAGCAAACAGCTACAGAGACCAAAACTATTTCTTACACTGTAAACATGTTTATTTCTGCTGTAAAGCTCTGAAGGTTTGTGCTTGGCTGTCACGAGCACAAGTCTCTCATCCACGAGGAGATGCACACTTCCTTCTGCGCAGTGATACGGTTGACGGGTGTGGTTCGGTAAAGAGAAAATAGTTACCACATGAAACTGCTCACAACAAGGTCTGTGGATTATCTTGAGAAACCAGGTCATGATTTCTGGAAGGCGACATTAGTGTTCAGTTTATCAAATGTATTTTTTTTGGCACTTTGAGCACCACAAGCTGAGTGACATCTAGTTCCATTATACTGGAGAGAAGGCAGACATCTGTACACCTGATATCTCCAACACTCAGCAACTCACACCAAAACTATCTAGAGTGATCAGTAACACAACAGGTAGGAGGAGAAAGACGTAGTTTTGATTTTGGGGTGGACTGTCCCTTTAAGTCCAACTTGGTGTCTTTGATTGGAAGATGGTACTTCAGCTGAAACATGGAGATACTGATGTGCAGCTTTGAAGCTCAAGTGAACATAAGAAATCATGAAACCACAAAGAATCACACACTCGTATTGGTGTTATTCATTCACTTCAGTCGGCCTCCACAGAGAAGTGGAACATTTGTATCTGTGAGCTTGATGGGGGATTTGAAGTCCCATCATGCATCACTGATGGCGGTATTTTACATGAATGTCACGCCTCCCTCCCTCTCCTGTTTCACGTCTCTGCAGAGGATAAATTCTCCGCTTTTAGAAAACCAAATCAATACGCCACAGCAGTCCTTGAGAAGGTTTCACTTCTCTATGAAATGAAAACCTCACTCTGGAGATCAGTGTGTGTGTGTGTGTGTGTGTGTGTGTGTGTGTGTGTGTGTGTGTGCGTGTGTGTGTGTGTGTGTAAAACATTAAAGCTGTTGTCTCTTTTTGAAGCAGAAACAACAAAGCTCAAGGTTTTCTTTTAAATGATCTGTTGTGAGGAGCAGAGAATAAGGTGAATGAATGACGCCACTAAGACGAGTTGTCAAGTTTTCTGTTTGTTAAGATCCAGTAGTCTGTTGCCCTTTAAACATGGAATACATACAAGCTGTTGACCATTTTATATTTGTGCCACATCTCGTTAACTGTCAACACTCCTGGCGGTGTGCAGGTTTGGTTTTTGCACCTTAACTTTGCACTTTTTTTAACCCCTTTTTTCCACTTTGCATTGCAACAGCTGCACAACAGTTTCCCTTCGAAAAAATAAAGTTTTCTTTTCTCCACGTCTTTGGAATATACCCTCACAACAAATTCTGGAGACTCTGTTGTGATTTAAGGCTTTAACCCATATTTGTTCTCTGGTCCTTCCTACAGTTGTTTGCCCGGCAGATTCAACATGCAACAGATTTCTATTTTGATCATTCTAACATTGATCATTCTGTATGTATGGAATTATCTTTGTGTGTATTTGTACATGGGAAGTGTCATAGAGAATTTTGCAATTTACCTTTGCCAGATACTCTTCTTTTCCTGCATATAGCATGGACGCATCATAATGCCACCTCCGTCAGCAGCTAGTTTCGGCCACTGGCTGCCAACAGCTAACGTTAGGATTTGTTGTTCACAATGTGGCATTCTCGAGGAAACATAAATGTGTGTCCTCTGATGTGTCCATTGGGAGTTTACTGCATCCGTTTGTCCCGATGGTGTAGGACAAAAATGGAAAGATCTTGTTCATAGGGAAAAAGTTCTCTGTTGTCCCCCCCTGCTGGTGCCGGACATGAAAATGATGTCAGAAAGATGTTGGACTCCCACACTGGACAGAAATTTTGGTAGGAATAAACACAGGGGTTTACGATATCTTAAATGTCTAACGAAGTCAGAATTTCACCTTGTGTGGACTGTAACATTATGATGTTTTGCAGATGATTGATTTTGTTCTTTAGGACTGAATGTCGTTATTCTACGTCAAGATGATGTTGGCATGAGATGTTTGGAAGGCGCTGGATTTAAGTTGCTTAAAAACACTTTAAATCAAGAAAATATCAACATCATTCGTTGTCAGTATTCTACATCGATTGCCTTTGACATTGAATGGGTGAATGTTGGTCACCAGACATCACAACCTAAATTCAATCAAATATCAATGTCAAAAGAAGCCATTAGTCTGGAGCTCTGCTTTTTCGCCTGTGTAAAATTGATGTGACACAACAGAAAAACATCAGCCACTGGCATCAGTGATTGTCATCTTATGTTCTGATTGGCCGATGGCAGTCAACAAGGCCGATACTGATGTGCGGCCGATAAATTGGTGCGTCCCTAAGTGGTTGTTGTATTTTAACATGTAAAGTGTGCAGAGACTCTTTGGGTGTTGTTCTCTCTAAATAAAGTGAAGTTGAATCCTCACAGTCACCAGCGTTTGAAGCTCCAACACATGCTGTATGTTTGGTGGTATTAAAACTGGAGTGTTGACGGCTGTCTTTGAACTACAACAGATATTGTCTTGTTATTGTTAATCTGTCTCTGTGAGCTTGTCTCCTCACTGACACTAATTCCGATTATTAATTGATGTCTTGTAACGCTGCTGATTTGTGCGCCGCCCTGAATAAAAGCAGCAGATAAACATCTTGTGAAGCAGAAGCTCTGCGCAGCGGTGAAGGGGTTAAAGGATGTGGGGAGTCGAAGGGCTCAGAGCAGCAGACAGAAGATGAGGTATTGACGTCCGTCTCCTGGAGTCAGGGCTGCAGTGGAGCGGGGGGGGTGGGGGGGGTTAGATAACTAGCTAGGGGCGGTGGCGGCGGTGGCTGGGTGGCCATGACGACCGGGTCGGGCTCAGAGGATTTGGGAGGTGGATGTGCCTGCAAGCGGCGGCTGCTGCCACGCTCCGTCAGCTTCTTTAGTTCTGCTCTGATCCATAGAAGGAATTATGTGCATTTCAAATCCCTGTGTCTGTTGTAAAATGTATGAGGGTGAGGAACCTGAACACAACATGGCCGGGGTCGACTACAAACACACACACAGAAATATATCAACAGAGCCAGATAACACAGCGTGGACACACACACACACACACACACACACTTGAGACTGAAAATGTTTCGTCTGGCCCGAACACTGCAGAAATGCTTTAATTTGCATTTGTGTTTGTTGCCAGGCGGAGGTTTTAAGACTTCTGGTTGTCGTTCAGCGTAATCCCAAATTGTCTGGGTATTAAATATTGGGGCTTTCTGAAACCTGCAAACAGGAAGCAGAACACACACTCAGAGTTGATCAGCAGCATTTGTGGGCCTGCAGGCTCCGAGCTGCTGATGGATGTGGCTGCTGGTTGGACTTAATTAGCCATGAACATCCTGCAGCCTGCCGCAGCGGGTTGCTCAGTCTGTACACCCTCACAGGGCCGAGCAGGTTTCTTTAACATGTTTGGATCACGTCTGGTGGATTTAAAAATTGTGCTGAATCAGTTTGAAAAGTCAGTTTTTTAGACATCTACATTACTCAGCTGTTGTGTGAATACTTGGCTATTTGTTGGTGGTTTCTCGCCCTTTATGTGCAGATGTTTACTGCACCTGGACTGTGTCTTAGCTGGGTGATGGCTATTATTGTCTGGTGACAATTGTAGAGGCATTATGTTCTCAGGTTTTCTGTCCCATTCTTGTGATTGCTGCATCTCAAGAACACCTTAAGATAAATCTTCAACTTTGGCACAAACATCCACTTGTACTCAACGATGAACTGATTCGAATTTGGTGGTCAAAGGTCAGTGTGACCTCAAAAACTTGTTCTTGGCCATATCTGAAAAACATCTTGAGGGAAGCTCTTCAAATTTGGCACAAACGTGCACTTTGAGTCAAGGATGAACTGATTAGAATTTAGTGGTCAAAGCTGAAAGAAAAGTCACTGTGACTTCATCTGTTGCGTTGTCATGAATGCAATGTATCAAAAAGACATTCAGGGAATTTCCTCAAATGAATGACCTGATTAGAATTTGGTGTTTGAAGGTCAAAGGTCAAGGTCACTGTGACCTCACAAAAATGGTTTTGGCCGTAACTCACGAATTTATACACAAATTATGACACAAGTTCACACAAATGTCTAACGGGATAAAATAAAGTGATGACATCCAAAAGGTCAAAGGTCAACTTCACTGTGACATCATAATGTTCTGCATAAAACACTTTTCTTTCCATTACTCAGTGTCATATCTCAGGAACAGAAGGAGAGACATTTAGTCAGATACTGAATTAGTGACTCTGTTTGAAACTTTAACGTTTTAAAATTAGTAGTGGTGTACCAGCATATCAGTTTATGTTTTATTGAAACCAGCTGAACCAGCATTTCTCATCATGACATGTTCTGGCAAACAAAAAAGTAGCCTATATCAGCAATCTGTACCCACGGCGTCACAGCGCTAAATCCAACTCGTATTGCATTAGAAATAAGCAATATGCCAATGTGATTAAATTAATATTAGGTTTCTAAACAAACTGACTGCAAGCAATGCGGTGCACTGCTCTGAGCTGATTTGTTGTTGGATATCTTGCTTGTATTTATTCCTCTCGCTTTGAAAGTGCTGCAATAGATGACGCACGGCTGATTCATCAAGTTGAAATAAGGAATTATCTTCACCAACAAAAACCTAAATAAGGTGGCAGCTGGATGGAGCGACATCTTCAGGGAGCTGAAAACTTTTAGTATATGACCATCGCTAATAAGTGGCTGTTGGCTAAATATCACAATTTAAAATATGTGTTTTCTGTTTAAAAGTACAAACATAAAAAGATAGTAAGTGCTCACCCATCTTTTAAGTGGTCACGTCTCCAGTCTGATCTCGAGTGAACGGCTGCTAGCTACGTGGTTTGTTCACATGACGTAACAGAAGTGCATATTTAATGGATTCAGTGTGGAGGAAAGCTCTGAGGTCATGGGATGTGATAGTCAGAGGTTTGTTTGCTGTTGGGACATGATGTCATTACATCACATTGCGGAGCAGCTGCTGTGTCATGTGCGATGTATTGTGGTAAAATTCTGTACATCAGTCCGGTCCAGTGTTTGGCTTTATATCAAACCGGTTAGAAAATGGTTACACCGGCCCAACCCTGCGCACAGGTTCAATATATATTCAATTCAGATTCATACAAATGCTTTTAAACCCCAACAGTGGTGAAAACAAGACAAAAATAACAAAGACTTTAAAGGGCTGAAACACTTTCTAAGAATAAAATCCACATTTTGAACAGAACAAAGAGGGAAAATCAGCCTTGAGTAAAAAAAACAGCTTTGTTTTCCCTCTCAAATTTGAATAACCTCATTCCAAACACTTTAATGCATCAATAATTTAAAACTCTGAAAGGAAAGTGACTTGGAATGTTTTCCATTGTGGTGTTTCTCCTCTTACTTCCGATGTCTTCCAGCCCTGAGAATTGTTATTTTATTTTATTCTTCCTTGAGTGTCTGAAGGTTAGTCTTCCTTCTGTCCTGGTTTCACTGAGTCTGAGCTGGACGTTCTCATCTCTCCATCTCTCCGTCAGCAACCGAGCTTCAGGGGGTTTTGTGGCTGGTTGTTACTGCGGCCAGCAGCGGCCATTTTTAGGAGTAGGGGAGGTCTGCAAACAGTAATTACAGGCCATTACACTGCTCTTCAAAGCCCACTCAGCTGTGTGTGTGACACTTCAACCAGCACACACACACACACACACACAGAGGAATCTGTGGCTTTTATCTCAAAGAAAATGTGGATAATTTAAGTCGGCTGCACATTTCTGAGCTGTGGAGGCCTGTTATTATCAGACAGGACATGACTCCTTTCACAAGCTGCTAGAGCTGTGTGTGTGTGTGTGTGTGTGTGTGTCAATGTCGTTCAGGTTTCAGGATTTTGCCCTCAGATGTGTTTCCAGATAAGAAAATGCTCCTACAGCCGCGATCCATAACCGCAAAAATAAGAGTCAACTTGTTGTAAACTGGACTCATCCTGTCACAGTGATCAGAGTCTGGCAGGTACGACACTGAAAAACAAAAGCTGACTTGTACCTTGCTCATTAACGATGTCTCCAACCCAGCGATCCTCCCTTTGAGGATTGTCACATCCCAGATTTGTGTTCAGTGAGCCGGCCTGTTATTTCCCCGGTGTAAACTCACCTGTAGTTCAGGTGTCTGCTGCTGTGACATGAAGCCTTATTGCTCCGTCTGATAAACAGTCATCTCCTCCGCTGTGCTTTGCTGTGAAATGTGTCCGTATATTCTCCCTGCAGCTCTGCTCTCTGTCTGCCTTTATTGTTCATAAACTCATAAACCTGTCCGTGTTTTATTCCGAGTGAATGCGTGATCAGAGCCAGGATGTCAGAATTTTACTGGTGATACTTGTGGAGGTGTTTCAGGTCTGATATTGATCTACCAGCTCACCGTCTGCCTTTCATTTAACTCTGTATTTAACCCTGTGCGTCTCTCTCTCTGTTGCAGATCTGTCAGAGAAGAAGAGCGACCTGAGGGTTTGTGATGACTCCACCTGCCGATTTGGAGGCGTCTGCAGAGACGACGGCGCTCAGCTCAAATGTGTCTGCCAGTTCCAGGTAGGAAACGATGATATGAATCTTTTCTTTCCCCTTAAATCTGGTGCTTCTCTGTATTTTCTTATTGTCCACAAATCTGTGGCTGCTAGCTCCAAGCCCATTGGCTCCTACTGAAGATGGAGATCTTTTAAAGATTGTCCTGAAACTGGTTAGTGTAGTTTTTATCAAACTAACAGGAGGAAAGAGTGCGTTTGTTGGGGACTAATTTCAGCGACAGATTAATCCACATTTGGTGCTGGAGTCTTTGGGGATTTGTTCAAGTGATGTATTGCCCATATTATACAGGATCATCTGATAACAGATGTGTGTTGTGATGCACACACACACACAGACACGTGCGTGCACACACACAGATGAGCACACTCCCACCAGCGGACAGAGAGCGCGTTGGAAAATATGTCGCGTCAACCACCTGAAAAGCAGAAATAAATATCTGCATTTTTTTAAACGATGGTGAAGAAGAAAATGTTCTGATGTTTAGTTCAATGTAGAGTTCAAATAATTGTTCAGTTGTTATATTGACTGCTGTCATTAAGAGAAACACATGAACACCATGATTCCTTTAAGTGTTTGTGTCGTTTGGTGCCAACCACGACGGCAAACACAACAAACCTTTTCCATCACCTGAAAAGGTGGCGTCCCAGCGACTACACCGAGAGCATTGAAATCCGCCCAAACTGCAGTAAGTCCACCAACAAGTGTTCAACGGCTGAGCACTTCTGCTGCTGTGGGGCGGCACCAAAACACCAATCAGTAGTGTCCTCTTTTGTCGGTGTAACCCCATTTGAGAAGCGATGGAAAAGGAGCAGAGACATAACAGACGCAGTGTCGTACTTTCTAGCCAAAGACATGATGCCCATGAGCACCGTGGAGAAAGACGGGTTCAAGAAATTAATTAAAGTGCGAGACTGCAGATACGAGCTCCCAGGCAGGAAATACTTTTCTTAGACTGCTCCACCCCAGCTTTACGGCAAGCGCCGCGGGAAGCTGGAAAATCAGTTGGTGTCTTCAGGTATCAGACGTGATCAGGATACTTTTCAAACTCGCAGCATTAGCAAATTATATATTGTGATAAATATCAAAAGCGATTGAAATTGTTGTGATGATATTTTTTGCCATATCGCCCAGCCCTACATGGACGTGAACTGTAAGAGAAACTTGACCTGTGCACGTAGGCATCTGACCAGGGGCCGGTATTTCTAGTTTGTAAAAAACAAAACAAAAAACAAAACGGACATCCGGAGGGAGCTCGGAGTAGAGCCGCTGCTCCTTCGCGTCGAAAGGGGTCAGTTGAAGTGGTTCAGGCATCTGATCAGGATCCTCCTGGGCGCCTCCCACTGGAGGTGTTCCAGGCATGTCCCACTGGTAGGAGGCCCCGGGGCAGACCCAGAACACACTGGAGGGATTATATACCTCATCAGGCCTGGGAACACCTCGGGGTCCTCCAGGAGGAGCTGGAAAGTGTTGCTGGGGAGAGTGACGTCTGGGGTGCTTTGCTTGGCCTGCTGCCCCCGCCACCCAGCCCCGGATAAGCGGATGAAAATGGATGGATGGACAAACAGAAAAAACAGACCAGAACTAAAAGGCACCTATGGATCATTGTCTTGCTTCTGATCCACATGAACCAACCTGCAGGTATGAGACAGCCCTTAATAAGCTTTTATGGGCTCAAGACAAAAAAACAGATTAAGTTCCTTCATCAGGAAACACGCCCGTGCTGCTGTGTGTTCCTCTGATATTAAAACTAAGTGTAATTGCTCTCCAGGCAGCATGTTGTATTTGTTGCCTATTTGTTTGAACAACACGACAGCGTGAAGGGCAGCGTCAGGAGGAGCGATTCACCACAGAACTGCTGCTTTTCTGCAATAACAAGACTCACAGATACAGTTTGAAACCAACCGTCACGCTCTGTGATCTCAAAGCAAAACCTGCATTTGTTACTCGTGTCCACACAAACAGGACGGAGCTGTTGAACATGATCAGAGGAGCCAGACGGCAGCTGAATACAGAAACAACAACCAGCAGAGTATCTCAGATCATCACAGGAAGGACAAGATGAGGGGCCGAGCAGAGGACAGGCAGCACTGTCACAGCTTCAATAAAATACTCCGACTGTCCAGCTGCTTAGAATCCAGATGAAAGAAGCTCCGAGTCGATCAAAATGTTGATTCACTCACCTTCATCACCTTTTAATTATCACTGTGAGCTCACAGCAGCTTCAGGAGGAACAGCGAGTCCTTTGTGGACCCTGTGGGCTTCGGCTGACCTTTTCCCTCATTGGTGGAGATTACATGGTTAATGACTTTCTGTTTGGACGCTGCCACAGATGGATTCTTAGGAGCACACTTTGACATAAAGGAGAGGTGTCACACCTCCACAGAGCTGGTGGACTAAAAAACAATGGTCACAATCAAAGCAGCAGGAAATATACTGTATGGCGCATTAGCCTCTAGTTTCAGTAAAAACACTGGATCCTAGATTTCCCTGGTAACATCATCAGGGTTATTTCCTCCTCCAGACATTATATTTACCAGCCCAGTCGCCAGAAGAAAGTTTTGCAAACCATGAGAACATTTACACATATCATACGTATCATATCGAAGTTTCTGAAGTGACGTAGTACCTGACCTGACTTTGTCACCGGCCCTAGTTGTTCCAAACATTTATTCTGGATAAGAATGATCCAGATTTGGAAATCACATCATGAATATGTAACCCTTTAAGATATCGGTTTCAATCGTCCCCACTACAGAGATAAGTCCTGGGTGTGTTTAGCTTAGCTTAGCACAAAGACTGCAAGCGGCGGGAAAATGCTAACATCATTAAATATAAAGAATACACCATCAATCAACTCACAGTCTGTCTGAGACACTGAATGATCTGTGACCATCTTATTTTCTTATTTTAGTTCATCTGTTCCCAGCAGACTCACTGCTGAAACATATTCTGTTTGAATGCATTTTTATTAAGAAGCTCAAAGTAACTCAACACAGACACACTGGGGTCTACTGTAGAGTTTAATGACATTATACTGCTGTGCCATGGGAATATGTGTTTTAGCTCGGAGCCTCAAAAATCATTTTGGTTGTAAAACACTGCTGCTGAAGAGTTTCATGAGATGAGATGGGATGAGATGAGATGAGATGAGATGGGATGGGATAGGATGAGATGGGATGAGATGAGATGGGATGAGATGGGATAGGGTGAGATGGGATGAGATGGGATAGGATGGGATAGGATGAGATGGGATAGGATGAGATAGGATGAGATGGGTTGAGATGAGATAGGATGAGATGAGATAGGATGAGATGGGATAGGATGAGATGGGATAGGATGAGATGGGATGGGATGGGATAGGATGAGATGGGATAGGATGAGATAGGATGAGATGGGATGAGATGAAATGGGATGAAATGGGATGAGATGGGATAGGATGAGATGAGATGGGAGGGGATAGGATGAGATGGGATAGGATGAGATGAGATGGGTTGAGATGAGATAGGATGAGATGGGATGAAATGGGATGAGATGGGATAGGATGAGATGAGATGGGAGGGGATAGGATGAGATGGGATAGGATGAGATGAGATGGGTTGAGATGAGATAGGATGAGATGGGATGAGATAGGATGAGATGAGATGAGACAGGATGAGATAGGATGAGATGGGATGGGATAGGGTGAGATGGGATAGGATGAGATGGGATGAGATGAGATGAGACAGGATGAGATAGGATGAGAGGGATGAGATGGGATGGGATAGGATGAGATAGGATGAGATGGGATGAGATGAGATAGGATGGGATGGGATAGGATGAGATGAGATAGGATGAGATAGGATGAGATGGGATGAGATAGGATGAGATGGGATGAGATGAGATGAGACAGGATGAGATAGGATGAGATGGGATGAGATGGGATGGGATAGGATGAGATGGGATGAGATGAGACAGGATGAGATAGGATGAGATAGGATGAGATGGGATGAGATGAGATGAGACAGGATGAGATAGGATGAGATGGGCTGAGATGGGATAGGATGAGATGAGATGAACCTTTATAGATCCCAGAGGAGAAAATCAGAACAAAGGCAGAAATGAGTACAGATACATAGAGAGAGGTAAATGATAATAATGATTAAGTAGAGAGCTGCTGCAACAGGCTGCATACCACTCAGTAACTGATTAATATTAATAGTGTTTAAATGCACCTGATGAGAAGACATGATCACTGCAGGAAGCACAAACATGTTGCTACCATGTTGTGAGAGGACAGTTTGTGCTTCAGCGTCTCTGTTAGATCTATTTTTCTGCAAAATGCTGATGAAGCAGACTAAGTAGCAGTCTGACAGGACGAAGCCTCACTTCGTCAAATCTAAACAAAAACTTCTCACAGCTGGAGTCTGGGATGTGAAGGAGACAAACTGCCAAAGCCGAGCATGAGCAGCTTTGAAGATAACAAGCAAAAGGACGTCCCGCTGCTCAAATCCAAACTCTCTCTGAGCTCATGAGTCTGTCCTCTCGACTGATCGCTGCTCAGTAGTTTAGTCATTAATGTATTTCTATGAAGAAGCATCAGCAGACAGGAGTTGTTTCTGCCACATGTGAACCTGAACTGAGTGTCTGTGCAGTGCGTGCTGGCTGTGCAGAGGTCACAGAGGTCGGCTCTGCAGGGGATTCCTGCTAGATGATTGATGGCTGTGAGTTAATAGAATATGGATTGTGAACACTGATATGTGTCCTTGGCAGCTGCAGTTTGTATCTGACAGCAGAGTCAAGTTATTTTGTGCTAACCTTCATGAAGAGTGAATGACATCCTGATCCTCCTCTAACTGCTCAGCTACTCGTCTTTTACCCTCAATAGCTTGTTTTCAGTTTTAATTCTGAAGCAGGCTTTTCAGCGGACAACTAGACTGTAATGACCTGATCTTCCTCCTGTCTCACCTTTAAACTTCCTCACTGGCTTCAGTCTGACATCATCTGTAGGCTTACTCTTCATACCTTTCATCATCTCAGTGTTTTCTGAGTGCACTTACAGTTATTTTGTTGGTGCTGTTCTGACTGCCTGAAGTGTCGTGCTGCAGAGAGAAACTAATTAGGGTTGGGGGGAAAAAATGGTCCCTACATGCATCGCGATGCAAACCTGGAAAATTCGGCATCAATTCACAAATCTCAGTAATTGATTATCTAAACGTTTATTAGTAATGTGATGTTGATAGAATGAAATAACTTGTGATTCATCTTCACAAAAGGCAGCATTTGTAAACTTGTTTTAATTTAATGTCCAAATGATTACGTTTAGAAGACAAATGTGAAATATATTGTGAATACTTACTTGGGCATCACTCAGAGATGTCTCGTCTCCCCCTCATTTTGTTAAAGGGACCTGGACAAGAGCCACACTGTCTGCAAGTTAACTCATCTGGTTATTTGATAATGGATCATTAGCCATTTGTCACACAGTGAGAAAAATAAAAAAATATAGAAATCAAATTTTTGATGCATTGATATAATTATCATTGAATAGTTGCCCACTGAATCATTATTGAATCTGGCCATGTGTTGCCTGGAGATTCCCACCACTAAATCTAAATATTTGTTGGTGTTGTTTTGTTTGTCAGTGACTTCCAGCGTCAAACAGACAAAGTAAGAAGATATGCAGCCAGGCGCCATTATTGTTTAATGGCGCTCAGGCGGAAATGTGACAGGAAAAAAACTAAAGTTAATGTGGCGTAAGTCTGAGTAGGGCAGGCGGGAGCAGTGGTGGATGGGTCCAACAACCACCTACATTCTTCCGGGGGGCTGGTGTTCGCTTCCCGTAACACTGTAAAGCCAAACTCTGTTTGTTTTTTTCCTAAACCCAACCACATGCATTTGTTATTGAAGGAATAAGACGTCAATTTGCAGTGTTGTACCAGCGTAGTGTGTTTATTTTGAAAGAGACTGTATGCCAGCTGTACATTTCCTGAAAAAAGAACTGAAGAACACACAATGCATGTAACAGGCTGAAGTTGACACAGCGTCCCAGAACATCAACAACCAACACACCCAGGGTACCTTGGACGTCTTATCTCGACATGGAAAGTCCATGACCAAATGTCAATATGTGACGAGGTCGCAGTGAGAATGTGTTGATATAATCCATCACCAGTTTGATTGGTATTCCCTGGATTGCACACAAAAGATGGAAAATAAACAAAATCAGAGACATCTGTTTTTGGAACAGAACACCTCATGTCATAAGTACTATTCGGACGGGATTAGTTTTACATAGGGATGTGGACTAATGTCAGTTTACCACAGGATGTCTGTAATATAAATGTCCGATTCGCACGGACATTTTCCGAAATCCGAAATTTTACCACAGATGGGAGTGGTAACTCGGTTTGTGCCCTTGCGTCACCTCCCTGTCGGCATGTGCATGCTACGTTGCTTCCTGTAAGCATCAGCTGAAGGATAATAATAATTAATGATTAGCCCAATGTGGATTTATATTAGGCCTACCTAATGTAGTGTAATGTACTGATTTACTGAAGAGTTATACTGTACCTTTAAGTTGACTTTTAAAAGATACGTGTTGAAGCAATGTACTCTGTGCAACTGACAAATCACACACTGGGTTATTATTTCATGTATTCTTATGACACACACACACTCATTGAGCACTTAAGCATTGTGGTGGAGAAATACCTAGGATTCACTGTGTATCATTTCTAAATGAGGATGGGTTCAGAAACCACTGGTGGAAAGTTAGGGAAATTCCAGCTTGTCCTGATATGACCCTAGAGGAGGCGGGTCTTAGACTGCCCAGAAAAACATTACACGGTGGAATTGGCTCCAAGGGAGAAAAGGAGAGAGGGGAATACTATTATGTACGAGTGCGAGTAAAGAGGCGGCCATCAGGGGGAGACAAGAGAAATGTGACACCGTTATGTTTCAGCTCCAAGGGGGAAGGACTAAAGAAAAAGTGGAAACTCAGCAGAAATGTGACACCGTTACGATCAGAGCCAAGTGGGAAGGATTAAGAAAAAGACGACTCAGCAGAAATCTTCACAATAAAAGCGAGTGCGCAAACAAAGATATTCCAGTCTTGCTCTGGAGTTTGACTCATTGAGTTGTGTTGTGCTGATGCCTGCGTGCACAATTAAACTCAGTTGCATCTGATTCTACGTGTCTCCAGTGATTTTTGACTTCTGAGCATTTGAGTTTTTGATATTTAATAGAAACAAAGAAAGTTTGTTCGAGAAGAAGGGAACGAGGTCGCGAGCTTTCTGGCCCAGCTCCAGACCTTCAAATTTATGTTTCTACACTAACACAACCAGAAGTCTTGTGGCTCTGAAAAGTGCTTTCTTCTTGACCTTTTTGATTGGTCTCCCACGTAGGGCTACGCCATCATTACAAGAATGTCCACATCTTTTCAGAAAAGGCCCTGGTGCGTTCCGGAACTAATTTGCATGGGTCTAGAATTTTTCACATCTAAAAACTACATACAGTATTGGCTGATGTCACTGGTGTTGCAGGGTGGAGTACCGTAGTACTACAGTGCCTCACGTACCACTACTGTGGGATAAGTTCAAAGTCCAATCGCAAGAGGGTGAGTGTCCATGCGCTGTCCAATAACGGCGCAGGCTGGCCACCTGGCACTCAATATGCTGCTGTAGTGGTTTGTTTTCCAGACATGTGAGTATCTTTGAGCAGTGAAAGTTATTATTTATTTCTTTTTACTTGTCGGCAGTGATTTATTTTCCACAGAGCTCTACGTGAGAGCATTTTACTCGCGTTTGTGACTAAAAATAGTTTTGTGCCAGCAAAATAAATCATTCAGCACGCAGTGCGAGTCCAGATTTCAACCAGCAGCAGAAACAAAAGGCGAATCCTGCCAGTTGTGGGTTGAACGGGGGTCACAGACAGGAATACGGCGGTCAAATAGCCTACGTCCGACTCCAGGTCCAGTAGCCTAATTTCCTCTTTCGTTGGCGTCATGACTGCCCAGTAGTACCTGGACAACCGAGCCGTGGCGGCACACAGGTATGTGACGTGTCAGAGGAGAAACGAGCCGTTCACATTTCTCTTTGTGGCAGGTAACGGTCCACAAACCTCACCGCACTTTAGGGACTGTTCTTTACTTATGAAGGGACTGTTCTTTACTTATGAAGGGACTGTTCTTTACTTGTCAGGGGAGGAGGGTGGCTGGTTGATTTTTATTTTATTTATTTATTTTATTTTGATCCCCCCTATGTTAATCACTTATTGATGCTGTTTTTGAAGTATGAATAAGTCAATAAGTAATTTATTCCATTGAAATATCATTGATGTATTATAGAAAAGTGATTTATCTTTTTATAAATGACAAAAGGCACATCTGCCTCATTTTTGCTGTGGTATCATGATACTACTCAGAACCGTGATACTTTCACTGGTATCATACCGTGGGTCCCAATTTTGGTACCGTGACAACACTAGATGTCACAACCATTCCATTCGGAGTTGCGCAGTGAGGCGGCTCGGGTGCCACTTTAAAAAGTGTTCCCCCACTTTTGGGAGTGGAGGAACACTGCTCTCTCAGAGGCCCAAATTTTTTACAAATTAAACACTGTCATTACCCCACGTCTCCACGTTAAACCAATCCCGTCCAAACAGGGCTTTATATGTGGAACAACATTTTTTAAAGCATGAGGGATTGTCTGATTTTTGCATTGTCATGGTTTGGTATTTTGAGAGGTCTCAGAGTCCGCCACACGCAGCAGTCAGCACGCTTTATGTGAGAAGGCTCGAGGTGTCTGGAGGTTAAGATAAGAGGAGGATCTTGGTGATGTTCCAGAGCCCAGTGGTAAACAGTCTGGACCCAGAGTTACGTTTTGTTTTGCACCCTGGTGGCGTGGTTTTATGTGATTCTATGAGACGTGAGAAAGACTGTATAAAGCTGAGTAATGTGAGGTACTTAAAGGTCCAGTGTGTAGGATAGAGGGGGATATATTGCCAGAAGTTTTTCTTTAGTGTATGATCACCTGAAAATAAGAATCATCGTGTTTTTGTTACCTTAGAATGAGCCGTTTATGTCTACAGAGGGTGCAGGTCCTCATTTACAGTGATCCCCGTGTTGCACTGACATGTCTCTACAGTAGCCCAGATTGTAGGAAACATATATAATTGAAAATCATCAAAGTGACCTTAAGTTTTCTACATCAACATGCTGTATGGAGTCTATTCTGACTTTAACCTGAGAACTCTAAACTTTTCTTGATTAAACAACAGAAACAGCTTCTCTGTGCTCACCGCCGCGCTCAGCTGGTTTGGAGTGTGTCCAGTGTCACATGTCCAGCGGTCACATTGAGATTTAATTAACATTTGATTGTGTTTGATTTCCAGTGTCACAAAAACTACATCCCCGTGTGCGGCTCCAATGGAGACACCTACCAGAACGAGTGCTACAGGCGACAGGCGTCCTGCAAACAGCAGAGACTGATCTCCCGGGTGTCAGATGGGCCCTGCTCCGCCGGTGAGTCTGCCAGGAAACACACAGGGTCAGCGCAATGGAAACCTGATTGAGTGAGGGCACGGGGAGTTCACCAAAAAGTGAATTACAACTCCTCATTTATTGATATCGACCAGTGGGAGAGTATGTGAGGACATCAGTCAGTGTCTGTAAAGGACTCAGTCATTTAAAATGTTCTTAAAGTGTCGTCTGAGGAAATAATTCAGCTGCTGCCTCGTAAAGACGGACACATCTCGTCTTTATTTGGTCCGAGCAGTCATGTTGGAATGACAGCTTGCTCTCCCACCAAATGATGGAGGGCTAATTATGAAGTGAAACTGTTGAGATAATGTTTTTGATCAGGCACCAGTTAGATGGCTTGCATGCTGTTACTAAAGGGTCAGTTCATCCAAATGACTAAAAAGGAAAAAAGGGTAATTTAAATTTTCTTGGAATTGGACTCAGAATCAGCTTTATTGGCTAAGTATGTGAACACATGCAAGGAATTTGACTCATTGCTCTCATTCGCCAATACCTTCCTTAGATTTTTCTTAAATGTGTTCTTAAAAAAAGTCTCAGTCAGATTCACAATATGTTCATAAACAGCAAAATTGTTTGCTCCATGTTTTATGAATGACTAGTCCATACCCATTGAGTACAGCATACCATACCATGACTTAGTCATACCAAACATTAGAAAACACCAACATTGGTCCACAGGGGGAGCCACAGCGATCGGCCGCATTTTAGCCATTTTGAAGCATTTTTCTGTTGTTATAGCGCCACCCAGTTGCCAATTAGAGTTAAATTTCTCCAGTCACCTTGAGGCGTCCTGTTCTACATATCTACCAAGTTTAGTAAAAATCCATATGGCGGTTAGGCCTAGATAAGAAATGAGCTCTCTAGCGCCCCCATTTTGTTTGATGGGGTCAATAATGGAGGGGTCCCCTCAGATTATGTGTGGTCATATGCCTACAAAGTTGCGTGGTGATGGGTGAAACCCTTGAGATGTTATACACCTTTATGTGATGAGCCACGCCCTCCGCAATATTCATTGCCTTATAGAAGCTCAGTTTTAGTAAGTTTTCCAACTTTTGCCAAGAGGGAACTTTAGATATTGGTCCCTAGATTATGTTCACCCAGTTTCATGCAGATCGCTCAAACTTCCTAGGAAGAGATCCATTTGAAGTGTTTTTCAAAAAATTCAAAATGGCGGAAAATCTGTATAAGCGGAAGTTATGGGTTCTTGAGGCAAATGTGTTCCTCATGAGGAGAGGCATCTCTGTGCAAAGTTTCATGTCTCTACGACATACGGGGCATGAGATATGCCCATTCAAAGTTTGACATTTCAATGGGTTGCTATAGCGCCCCCCTTTGGCCAATTGATGTAATATTGCTTCATTGGCATCCTCCCATGACCCTCTACCACTGTGCCAAATTTCACATGGATTGACCAAGTCAGTGAGGAGAAAAACGTGGAACAGACACACACACAGAGTTTTCATCATTATATAGTAAGATGGATCCCATTGTCCTCGTAAGTCGACAGTCGTGTCACTTGAGCCAAATTAGCAAGTTCCCATGAAAAAAGTGTGAGAGTGCAGGACCATGGGCACACACAGGGATTGATGAAGAAGAAAAGTTAAGAGAATTAATTCAAGAATGCCCAACCAAAAGGATTACAAACATAACAAAACACTTCTGTTCTGAAGTGGAGGTGCTTCTGCAGAGAGTTAACACCAAACGTTATATTTAAAATAACAAAAACAAATGCATGGGATGCAAAAAATAAGTGTTAATCAACCACCCGACCAGCAAACCACAGATTTAATGTATTATAGTAGCTCAACTGTAAGTACTGAGCCTGCAAAAAAAAAAACAAAAAAAAAAAAACATGCACTGGAATTATAAAATGTTATAATATGAATCCTGTGGATGCACGATAATATTGGCTTTCAGAATCAGCCAACATGCTTTTTCTTATGTTGCACAATGAATGAATATTATTTTGTATTTCGTGTCTCCATCTGCTGGTTGGCCATCATGATAAGAGTATACATGTATAATATGATTATAATTCCACTACAGGAGAGACTTGATGATCACTGAAATTAGCTGGTGAAATGAGTGGATATATCAGTATCAGAATCGGTTATCGGCCAAATAAGTTGTTATATATCGGCATCTCTGATATCTGCAAAAATCCAATATCATGCATCCCTAATGAATCCTGTAATGTACAACTGTAGAACTGAAATTCTATTAATTATTATTTAATTAATTATTAAATAAGGTTATAAGAAGACATTTCTTCTTAAGAACAGTTGGTGAGTGAGGCCCATTGTACGGCTAAAAACAAAGACAACAAAGCTGAACAAAGATAGCTAAAGAAAAACATTTAACTCTGACCGTACATACAAGTAGGTGGGAAAAATGTGTATATGAATACATGTTAAAAGTGACAATAACATACACTGCTTTTATACGAGTCAAACTGTTTCTGTAGATTGTAAATAAGAACAGAAGTACAGATGCCTATGTGGACTATGATCGGATGTGTTGGTACTTCATATAGCCAAATTCAACTAGTGCATGCAGACACAACCTTTGCTTCCAGCCAAAAACTGTAGAGGTGAAATTAATTTGCAAGATATTTAGAAAGTAATACTTGAAAACATCTCTTTCTGAAGCAATCGGATTATGTACAATTACCACAACACAAGACACACTGCGTATCTGAAGGTGTCATTTTTAATGCTGGGGTCCTCAGCAACTTCATTTAGTTCTCTGCAGAAATCTGAGAGATCTGTAAACTTCTGCAGACTGAATCACGTGGCGTTGCGTCAACAACAACGACTGGTAGACAACTGGCAATTGATTTTAATTGCAGACGTTTATAAATTCAGCACACTTGTCTATTTCTGCTGTCATTTTCAGCCCTGAGCATAATATTTAAAGTTATGTAATTAAACACTGTGGTCGGACCTATCTGAGGTTTCTGCTGTGCTAATCTGTGTTTAAATTTGTGGACATGCAGGTACTGTATGAAACTTGAAAATAATTCAAATGTGTTCAACTTTTTTTTCCTGAGCTAGAACATAAGAGATGATTTAATTTTTAAGTGGCGTGCAGTGATTGTGCTGAAGGCGTGTAAATTATGAGAGGGAAAACCGTTTATCATTTTTTAGAAAATAAGCTGCATCATTTAAAGTATTTTCAGATGCACTGAGCAGACAGACTGATGGTTGAAGTAATAATTTAAACTGTGCAGCTTCATTGCAGCTCACTCAGGATAAGACCAGCTGATTGGTCTATAATGTGACTGTAAGTGTCTCACTAATATTTTTAATTACACCCTCAGAGTCCGCCATGCTGCAGCATTAAGTTCACTGTCATTATATTTTTTAATTGACTGAACATCAAACGCTGAGCGCTCGTCCTCGATTTTTCCTCTGAACTCTGAAGAACGTCATCAGTCACATTGATTTCACAGAACGAGCCGGTTAATCAACCGCAGATCAATTTTAATTAGGAGCCATGGATGAGAGCCGTTAAAATCCTCCCAAAGCTGAGTGGTTCCCAAACGGGAGTCCAGGGACCTGCTGGAGGTCCTTCAGAGGTGTCAGGAGGGACTGAAATGAGGATTAGTTTAATTTCACTTAGTGAACCTTTTAGTCCAGGAGAAAGTCTGTCCAATAAATCCTTCATCAACAGGTAGTCCGAGGCCTCAGCTTCATCTGTCTGCATTTAAAGATCACTGAGACAGTTTTCATCATCGCCTCTCTGTACTCACAGCTGGAGACAGAAAACAGCTTCAGCTGTGCACAGTGAAGACACAAACACAAACTGTTGACATGAAGTTGGAAGAGCTCTGATCAGTTTCACCAGGACTGTGAGCTCACAGCAGCTTTTCTAAAAAAAAATGTAGTGCATGTCGTGATGTTTCCAGGCGTTTCTCTGCAAAAGTGAAATTGTGAAAATACTTGTGATGCTGTCTCAGATTTGGAGCACATTATTATGAGTATTCAGGGTTTCCCACAGAATTAGAATCTATCTGTGAGTGTCGGGGGAGGCGGCAACAACTGATGGTTGCTGACGTTAGAAGCAGTGCTGAAGGACCATCTCCTCCTTGTGTTCTCTCCGCCCAGTGAGCTCAACCTAACACAGCACAACGTGATCTCGTCACTACTTGTCATATTTTGGAGCTTGGGCAGAAGCCTTGCAGCAGCGGTTAACATCCGACACCGAGCCGTTAATCTCACATAGACACAGACACGGCTTGACTTGTTAAACCTATTAATAACTAACAGTTAGCCCTGTCACTGTGTGTGTGACTCTGGTCCTGCAGCAGTAGTCTCATGATAAACAGAGAGCAGAAGGGGCTGAGAGAATCAATTCTTACTTGCTGTGATCGCAACAACAATCACAACGGAGACTGTCGTCTACCCCAAATATCATGCTGGAACATTAAAGGCAGAATGAGTAGGATTTGTCTGTTGAGGTTAGCTACCTCAGGTTCACTGTCATTGCAGAACAAGCTTTGACCAGTTGCTGTTTAGCCTCACTGTATTTACATTTTTGGTTCCTGACATTTTAGCTTTCTCTTGGATGCGTGTGTTTTTACAGAGTCTAGGCTTCACATTCTGCACTCTGTAGCTGGGGGCTCCACACTCAGTGTCCACACGCTAACGTCCAGAAACATCCCGAACAAAACAAAATAAAAGAGGAAACAGGCAGAGGGCATGGTCTCCGCAAATTTACACACCACCACGAGGGCTGGGTATCGTTTAAAGAATTATGGTGCCAGTTCCAGTACCCTTAAAGTGATAAAGATGAGAACAGAGTTCTTCATTCAATACCCATAATGTGAATGGAGTGGCGTGCAGTGTAGCCATACTTTACAGGGTGTGGGTGGCATCTCGGCACGCTGAATTGCCAACTCTGTTAGACACACAGGTGATGTCGACACACCACAGACTGTGTGGGTTGTCGCTGCTGCTGCAGGAGTGTGAGTCCAGCGCTGGGAACAGTTGTGAGAGTTTGCCCGGCTGCACACACATAGTGACAGGGCTAACTGTTAGCTTCACATGGCTAACATTAACTAATGATTATTAATGGGTATAACGTCAGAGTGGAGCCATTTTGGTGTCCGTGTGAGGTTTTTGGAACCGTTGGATGTTAGCTGCTGCTACTGTGTTAGCTTGTGCTAATCAGGCAGATGTTGAACTGACCGTTTGCCAAAAGGGGAGTGGCCCTGGAGACAGCAGCTACAGAAAGTTTGCTGATCTGGCGGGGACTCAGGTCGGCCCATGATCAGTATCATTTGACTGGAGACGTGTCAATACTAGTTGGTACTGTGTTTTTTTTCACAACTTCAGTCAACATCTTAAGGGTTTTGAGCACAGATACCCAGCCCTAACCACCACACATTTCTTTTTGTAGGAGATGATTAAGAGGGATTCTTTTTGTGAGGCAATACATTATTGTTAAGGAAAACCATACTCATTCTGTCTTTAGGATTTACTTCAGTGGAAAAATGTACACAAACAAAAGTACTCAAAAATATGTGGACGGAGGTGTCTACACACTTTTGGCCGTATAGTGAACGGCTAAAAACACCCAGACATACAGTGTGAGAGGGATATTGTCATGAGGCAGAGTTTATTTCCTAAAACCTACAGATTCAATGTTCCACAGCTGGATGACTAGCAGCCATATATCAGAGCCATGCTGACGCAGAAACAAAGCGCTAACGGGTTAGCATATTTCTCATCAAACAACCAGCAGACTCTCTGGGTTCAAACATCCCTGCAGGCCAGTCAGGGTCTATGTTCTCATCCCACTCTTGAGAAATGTGTTGGGGAAACTTACAGTAACACCACAGCAGCAGCGGTGGTGGTGGCGGTCAACTCCATCTGCAGGGGCAGTGGCCTGATTTCCCAGGAGGCACTGCCCAGCGCTCTGCTCTTATTACCCGTTACACCGGGGAGCCGGCACTGCGATATGCTCTCCACTTCCCTCTCCTCCCTCCTGTCCTTCTGCAATTTCCTCTCCCTGAGATTTATGCTTCCTGTAATTGGAGCGTTCAGCGGCTGTGAGCCGAGGCAATGGCGCAAATACTCAGCTGAGTTTATTTCCCCGAGCAGGAGAGGAGGCAGCGATTTGGCTGCTTTCAGAGAGCAAGCTGGGAGGTTACGGGAGGTAGGAAGGCTGAGATCTCCTCACTGGGATCTGATCTCAGGTCAGCGGCTCCAGAGCTGAAGGTCTGAACCTCCACACCAGCCTCAGGCCGCAGTTGTTACTCTTTAAAACTTGTGTTGTTGGCTTTTTGAATTTAGTGGCCTGTTGAAGGAGGAGAAAGACAGAGAGGATGAGAGAGACACCTGCAGCAGAGAGCTGATTTCACACAGGTGGATTAAAAGAAAAGGATGTGACACTAAAAGTATTCTTTTCCTTGGACTTTCTATAACCTGAACTGTGAATAACTTTTTGTAGACTTTGGCACAAGATTCTTCGTCACATTTCTACTGTCAACAAACTGCAAAGTTTCCAATGGACATCATTAAAAGGACAGTATGTGCAGATTGGCATGTGTAGGCAAGTGAAGTTAGCAGTTGTGGAACAGACGTTAAAGTCAGAAACGGTTCTGTTATTGATTTTCATTAAAGTTCATGTGAACATGTAATACAATATTAAATACTAACTGAGAATGGAGGGCACTGCTGGAGCCCTAAAAGGTATCCACAGCGTCTGGCTTATTATCTCCCAGGAGTCTTGTCCATATTTGACAATTCTGCATCTCACCATTTCCAAGTGATGCCAATGTTCAGTGCTGATCAGTTATGTGCATTCTCACTCTGACCTCGTCACAAATCGACGTTTGGTCATGGACTTTCCACTTGGAGATACAACGCACCAAGGTACCCTGGGTGTGTTGGTTGTTGACGTTCTGGGACGCCTTCTCTCAGCTGCTTGCCATCTACCTGCTATTTGACTTGAGACAGAATTTCAAAATAAAGGCATAGCCTCTGATGATGTGAATTGCTGTTCTCACTTTGTAACGGTGATATTGGATCATTGATCATTGAATTGATATATCAATCTAGATAGAGGGATCGCTGCACCTCCAGTGGATATCTTTGCTCAACAAACATTCTTCATGGTTCTTGTATCGCAACACCAGCAGCTCGGCTCTGAAATATCTCAACAACCATCAGATGTATTGATAAGAAATTTGGTTTAGACATTCATGACCCCCAGAGGATGAATCCTACCAACTTGCTCCCCTGACTTTATCTCTAGTGCCAACATTTGAGTGATTCTGAAACTTCAGACAACTATTGGATGGATTGAAATAAATGAGGTTCATCATTGGTGTTCCCCTCAGCATGAGTTGTAATAACTTTGGTGATCCCCTGACTTTTCATCTAATTCTATCGTCACATCAGCATTTTAATGTGTCCAGTACTTTAAGCTTCATAGATTGAGTGCTCCATAAAAACCTAATAAGTGGACCTTAGGTTGGGACTGTGTTGTTAATTTGTTCCCTTATTTCTCCTCTAATCGTATTCAGCCTTGTGGACATTTTGATGTTGGCGTTTCAATTTATCTTAAAGTTCAAGAGTGAACTTCCTGAAGTGGAACAGTGTTTTCTTTATGGAATTTGTGTGAAATGACCCTTTCAGTGAACGGAGCAGGGTCCTTAAAGCTGGACTGAAGCTGCAGCCAAACAAAATTACATCTTTTCATTGTGAGCAGTTGACAACCCAGTGACTTTTGTGTCCTTGGTTGTCTCTTTTTATTTTTCTTTCTGTTTCCAACCGTGAACTGAACATGGAATTGAGTTACAAGTGACCTTTGTGTTTGCTTTTGGGAAAAAATCTTCTGGATCTTTTTTTTTTTTTGTAATAAATTAAATTGTCACACCTGCCTCAATTCATCTCTGTCAAGATCAACAAGGTTCAAAAGAGCCATAAAGAGCTGGACAAGAAATAGATCAATAAAGGTCGTTTCACTCTTCGTTATCTGAAAACTTTAGAGTTGAGAAATAGCAGAGTGATTCACACATGTGGACTGCAGCAATAAAAGCTTTGCTGTGCTTCATTAAACACAGGGTCAGCCTTGTTTAATTTCCTCAGCAGGTTTTATTGACTCTCTGCTGCTGCAGCGTCTGATTCTTCAGCTGCTGCAAAGAGTTTTTATCCAGCGGAGGATCGGCTGATTTGTTGAGCTGCAGCAGAGGGAACAGTTTATTACAAAGACTTTATGCATTTTTGTGCTCAGATATTCTCTCAGGGATATCTGGAATAATGTTTTCATCTGGTTTGAATGATATTAAAGAAAATACAGGAGAAATAAAACAACAGTTCTGGAGCTGTTTTAAAAAATAGCTTCTATTTGGGATTCAGAGAGATTTCGGTTTCAGTGTTTGGGTTGTTTTTTAATTCATAAACGCTTTGAAAATTATTGATCACAGCTCGTCTCTTCAGACCTGCAGCTCAGCTCAGCTACAGCTTGTTTTATCAGCTGGATGAAATGTGTAGATTCAATTTAAAGCAACTGAAATCTTCAGTATATTCTACCTGTATCTTCTCCTAAACCACCCTCCCTTCTTCCCTACCTTCCTTACCTTACTACTTTCCTTCTTTCTTTCCCACCTTTCCATCTCCCTGTAGCCCTACTTTACAATCTTCCTTATCTTCCCTCCTTATTTTCTGCTTAACCTAACCTACTTAACCCCCTTCCTCCTTACCTACCTCTCCACCTTCTTAACTATCCATCCTCATTCATTTATTTCTCCCGTTCTCTTTCCTACTCTCTTACCTTTCCTCTTTCCTAAATCTCCCTTACTGTATTTATACTGTTCCCTCCTAGCAACACCCACATTCATGTGTCAATACCTACCGACCTTCCCACCTTTTTACCTTCCTATCGACCCAGGTACCTTTCCTCCTTTGTTTCTTCTTTCCTACCTTCCTCTCTACCTACCTACTTTCCTACTTCCCTTCTTTCTTTCCCACCTTCCTGTCTCCCTGCGGTCCTACCTTCCCCTCTTCCTTCCTTCCACCATGCTACATAGCTACCTTTCTACCTCTTCCTTTATTTCCTATCCCTCTACCTTCCTACCTGCGTCTTCCGTACTTCATTTATACCCTCCCATTTCCTTCTTTCCTTCCCTCCTAGATACTGCCACGCTTCTTCTTGATGCCTACCTAGCTTCCTACCTTTTTACTTTCCTTTCAGCCCAGATACGTTCATCCTTTTCCTTTGTTTCTTCTTCTCCCTACCTACCTACCTTTCTTCTTTCTCTCTTTCATTCCTACCTATCTGCCTGCCTTTCTTTTTATCCCTCTACCCTCCTAACTTACTACCTCCTTCCTACCATCCAACACTACCTTACTACCTATCTTCTTTCCTTCTTTCTTTCCTCCCTCCCTGTCTCCCTATGGTCCTGCTTCCCCTTCTTCCATCATAGCTATGTAACTGTTTACCTACCACCTTTTCTTGTTTCCTACCTTTCTACCTTCGTAACTATTCACCCTACTTCCTTCATTTATTCATTCCTACCTCCTTCCCACTCTCCAGCCTTTCTACCTTCCTGTATCTCCCTTACTTTATTTATACCCTCCAGTGTCCTCTATCCCTTGCCTCCTAGCTACACCTATACTCCTTTCTGACTACCTCCCAACCGTCCTACCTTCTTCTTTTCCTATCAACTCTCCTTCTTTCTTTCCCATCTTCCCATCTCCCTGTGGTGCTACCTTCTCTTCTTCATCACCCTTCTTCCTTCTTATCACCTAGATACATAGCTACCTACCTTCCTCCTTCCCTTATTTCCTACCTCTCCATCTTTCTAACTACCAATCCTCCTTTATTTATTCACCTTTCTACCTTTCTACCTTTACCTTCCTTACTTCATTTATACCATCCCATATCCTTCCATCCTTCCCTCCTAGCTACACCCACACTCCTTTCTTAATACCTTCCTACCTTCTTACATTCCTATCCTACCTTCCTACCTTTGGTTCTTCAGTCCTACCAACCTTCCTCTCTTACACCTGTCCTGTGCATTTCTACCATCATTTCTTCTTACCAACCTATCTACCTACCCTCCTTCCATGTGTCTTTCCTCTCTTTCCTGTCTCTTTCCTTCCTCCCTTTTTACAATCCTACATACAACAGTACTTAGTCCCTACCTTCTTTGCCACAGCTACCTTTCCCCCTTCCTTGCTACCTTTATATCTGCCTACTTTTCTTCCTCTCTATCTTCCTACCTTTTCTTCCATGTGTCCTACCTATGTTTACTGTCCTTTTTCACAAACCTCCTATCTACCTTAAATCCTTCCTACTTTCATGCCTTTATCTTCCTTGATTCCCTTCTACTTACCCACTATACCCCGTTTCCTTTCTTCTTTCTACCTTTCCACCTGTACTTAGAGTCTTAACATACACCTATCTTCCAACCAATATATCTACTATCCTCCTTTTTCCCTTCCTTTCTCCTCTCTTTCCTAGCTACACCCACACTCCTGCCTTGATACCTACCTTTTTACCTTGTGACTTACCTTAACATCTGCCTTCCACATTTCTTGATACCTTCCTACCTTCATTTCTTCTTAACAACATATCAACTTACCGCCCTTCCTTGTCTCTTTCCTTCTTCCCTTCCTTCCGTCTTGCCATTCTATATATAACAGTCCTTAGTCCCTCCAAAAACCTCCTATCTCCCTACCCTCCTTCCTACCTTCCAACCTCACTACTGCCACATACCTTTTTTTCTGTTTATACCTGCCTACTCACTTCATTCCTTCCTTCCTCCTTACCTTCCCTAGCTACACCTACACTTATTTCTTGATACCTACCTTTCTACCTCGTGTCTACTTGTCTACTTTCCTTCCTTTCTACCTTCTACTTTCCAACTTCTCTACCTACCATTCTTCTATTGACATACATGGATCTTCCAGCCTACATATCTATTACCTTCCTCTTTTCCATCCTTCCTTCCTTCCTTCCTTCCTTCCTTCCCAGCTACACACCTTCTTTCCTGCATACACCATTCTTCCTTCTTCCCTACTTTCCTTCATTTTCAACTGCTGGTATTTATTTTATAGGTTCCTTCTCTCACACTTTTATACACACTTGTCCTAACATTGATTTATTTATTTACATATTTCTTCTACATGTTTGTATCCTGTCTGTGACCTCTCAGGTCTGTTTCTGTGCTGTTGTGTGGATCAGTATGACTTTATAATGTCACATTTTCGTCACACAACGACAGTCATTAGATTTTAATGTTATTAAATTCTGATTAGTTGGTGAAAATATGTGTCAACAAATCACAGACAAAAAACAAATCCAGACGTCCGCCATGTTAAATAATTAGTATGCTTCATGTAGCGCCTCATCACTTAGAGTAACAAACTGTTCATTTCCCTCGTCAGCGTGTCCCACCTGCTCGTTTCAGAGGTGTTTAAGGATAAAGATGAAGAGTTTCAATCTTTTCACTTAAACATTAAACTCAAACGATTTTCTCATTAGTAAATGAACATTATCCACACCCAGGAAGAGGTTTCTCTCTTTTTAAGAGGTAAAAGCAGAGTTCCACCTGCAGTTTGAAACCAAACTCTTAACGTTTAGTCGATAACACGCTGACAGAATCATTAATATCTCCGCTCGCTCTCCGACCATTTCTGCCTCCTTTTCCATGAAAAACAATCTCATCATGACTTTGTAAAGAAGTGCAGCAGCTAAAGGTGAAATTTAATTGAAAAAAGCAGCCGGTGTCCATTTCTTAATGCAGCAGCGGCGTGCCAGAAACTCCAAACACGACGTCCATTTCTTAATTCAAGGTTGCTGCGCCAAGATTTATACTGTCAGAGTCCATTTCCTGATGGAGCTGCAGAGCTGCAGGACGTTTATTTAGACCTGCTGCAATACATGACTGGGTTTTATTCACGTCTATAGTTACATTATTATACATGTATCACTTATCTATTTAACAGAATGGATCTAATCGGTTTAATTCTTTATTTTTTATTTACGATAGACTGATAGTATCTGCACTGTTTAGAGGATGTTAACTTTAGAGGAGCTGTTAAAGATTTTCTTTCTTTCTCTCAGTGGGTGAGATTAGAAGATGGATATCAGACAGTTTTAGAGTGAGTTGCATGCTGGAACCAGTGCAGCTTCCTTGTGTCTCGTTGTCACAGTGAGGTTGTCAGGTTCAGTACCACCGTGCCTGCAAAGAAAACAAAACCAAAAACCTGAGCTCACTGAAAGAATCTGGCAACCTGTCCTGAAGGGACTGGGTGGATAAATACCCTGCTGTTCAGCTAAACTCCCCCTAAAACCGCAAACCTTCTGCTCTGTAAGATTCAACAAAAAGAAAAAACTCTGGGCTTATAGGAAAAGCCACCAGACAAAGTAAAAACCAGAGTAAATTCTGTAGAAATAAACGGCAGCCTTACTCTCACTAATGGACATTTCCCTCTTTCCCATGGAGCTTATTTTTTATTTGGTTGTGGAGCAGTTAAGGGAAGACACCCCAGGTTAAGGTTTTAACTGACAGATATCACCATGAAACTTCTTCAGTTGATAACTTGCAGTAATCAACTTTTTATTTTAAAACAATACTTTTCAAATAAAAAGATTTCAGAATTATTATTTTTTGTTTAAATGTGCAAATAAAGCATTATTTGATTAAATATGTGCTAATTTGCTCATTTCCAGAACAGAAATCTGAACATTGGATAAAGCTTAGTTCAAAATATTTGCTTCATTTTGTTGTCATATTAGAGTCAAAAGGTTTTTACAGAGAGGATTTTGGATGTCTCTTTTATCACCCTGATGATTTTATCACCCAACAGCCATAAAAAGATAAATTTTTGCCATGTTTTTAGGAACAAAATGTTTTATAAATCAGGCTAAGAATAATATATAAACAAGCCTCTCTGTAATAACTTTCAGAATATAGACAGGAATCTGGAAAGTTTCATGCTTGTCAGTGCTACTAAAATTGGGATTTTTGGCTCACAATGTGAGAAAAAATCATTTTGAGATCACTTTTAATGATAGGACTCGTAAAATTCCGTTCATTTTAGACCAAAAATAAGACGCAAGGGTAAAAAAACAGATATCACCCTTACGCTTCCTAAGTTGATTACTTACCCTAAAGGCAATTATTTTCTAAAATAAATTGTCTTGAATTTTTCAAAAATTCCATGTTTAAATACAAATGAGGCATTATCTGATTAAATCTGCACTTTTTTGCATACATCTCCAGATCAGAAATTTAAACATAAATAATCTTAAATTTGCATTGTGGCCATTTTATGTTATTGAAGCAAAGTAGCACAAAATCTCAAAACTGACCCATGCGTTAAAAAAACAGCAACTGTGTTTTCACCTGGGGTGTTTCGCCATAAAGTAAAGAAATTACTGCTTTATTATATTTTCTGCACTATTTATTTGCTATGGCCAGTTAGGATTAGCAGCACATCTAAACCTGAGGTGAAGACACGCAGTCATGTCAGGATACTGAGGTGAAATCTGCCTTTCTTTTATACTTAAGTGCAACACAATGATTCAACCACAAGCACTTAAACAGAAACTGTTTAAGTTATTTAGTAAAGGTTATTTAAAAAGGTTTCTTCACTGTTTCCAGTCTTTATGCTAAGCTATGCTAACTGCATTCCTGACTCCAGCTCC
Source organism: Epinephelus lanceolatus (assembly GCF_041903045.1). Taxonomy (NCBI): domain Eukaryota; kingdom Metazoa; phylum Chordata; class Actinopteri; order Perciformes; family Serranidae; genus Epinephelus; species Epinephelus lanceolatus. Next base: position 42,011,899 of record NC_135745.1, on the reverse strand, counting down.
GTGCTCAACACACAGTTCAGATGAAAAGTGAAACAAAAGTGTGAAAACAAATCTAAAGACGCTGCAGACGACATCAACAGTCCACCTGCAGAACTACATATCAGCCAACTTTACATACATGACAAATAAGTGCTCCTGTATTTTTTATATATACTTTATTTATTTTTTTATAAGCTCAAAGTCACCACATACAGTTGAGTGTTGTCAGCATGAAAAAACAATCAAACATTATATTTATCTCATGTTTTCCACAAGGACACGCATGTAAACTAAAAACAACAGATGATCTAAAATTGCACCCTGTGGCACACCACAAGTGAGCTGTGCAGTAGAAACGTACTTGGACAATGAGTCCAGGATCTTACAAATAGATACTACAACTGAAGATTGTTTCAGATGTGATGAAGTCAGGTAACTGCTGAATAGTATTTCCTGTCTCTGGGGCAGCTGTGGCTCGAGAGGTAGAGCTGGTCGTCCACTAATCAGAAGATCAGCAGTTATATCACCTGCTCCTCCAGGTCACATGACAAAGTATCCTTGGGTAAGATACTGAAGCCTAAATTGTGAATGTCTAAAACTGAGTAGCAGGTGGCACCTTGTCTGGTAGCCTCAGCCACCAGTGGGTAAGTTGTAGTGCAAAAGTGCTATGAGAGGTCGGAAGACTAGAAAGGCACTAGACAAGTGCAAGTCCATTTACCAAGTCTATTCTCTTGACATGAGGGTCTGAACGCCAGGAATCAATTTTGGGAAACTGTATGTTCTATATCATACAGAGAAAACTGACAGTTGTGTCTCTTGTATCTTTACAGATCCTGGTTCTGGTTCTGGAGACGGAGACGGTGAGTTTTTTTCTTTCTCTCTTTGGGCTATTTAAAGATTTATTTAAAGATTTCAATTACAGCTGACTCTTTATCTGCCGTCCACACGCACTAACTGCTTGTATTGTGAGGAAACTAATCACTGCTGCAGTCTGAATGTAGCGTTTGAGGATCTTTTATTCTTCCTCTGTGTGTCTCTTTGTATCTCTACCCCCTCCCTCGTTGAATATTAACTCCTCTAATAAAGATTGTGTGGAGGTTTTCAGTCTCTGCATTAACTCCTCCCTGATGAATGGATTGATATTTTCCATCTCACAGTAGTGGAGCTGAAAGCATTGCCGCTGCCAAATCTGGCAACAGAGATATTTTGTGACCATCTGTGAGCGCCGACCACAGTGTTTGTTGTTCGGTATGGCTGCTGGGGGGTTTTAATTGGAGGGGCCCTCCAGAGAGACGGTGTCTTCACCATCTGCACGTGCAGGGGGCTTCAGCTGAGTCGGCGAGCTGGTGATTCCCCTGCAGGCGATGTGCTGGTCGAGCCACAGAGATAAATTATTGAACCTGACTGAAGCTCACCACTCTATTTGTCTTTTACTCTCATAACATGAACACACCTGTCAGCTAAATGAAATCACCTGTAAACTGTTTCCTCTGAGAGAAAGAAAAACTTTAACAGGTTTGAAGCTCTGTGCGTCTCTCATCTGATACTACAATATAGATATTTTGTGATTTTTATTTCCTTAAAAATCTGCTGTTTGCAACCGGCAAATTTGTTACAACGTTTTTGATATTTATTTTTTTCACCATCATATATTTCATTCATTTGTATCATATCATACGAAAAACTGTGAAAAACTGTGCATACTGCACATCTTACTAATGTTATTTATATCCAGCAAGGATGTTTTAAAGGTCCAGTGTGCAGGATTTAGGGGGATATATTGGCAGAAATGTAATAATATATAATAATTATGTTTTCTTTAGTGTATAATGAACTGAAAATGTAAATCATTCTCTATTTGTTACCTTAGAAAGAGTCGCATATATATCTACATAGGAAGCAGGTCCTCGTCTACGGAGATCATCATGTTGCACCGCCATGTTTCTATAGTAACCCAGAATGGACAAACCAAACACTGGAAACATTACTGTTTTCACATTAGCCATCGTAGTTAGCAGCCCCTCCACAACGAGACGATCATGAAAACACAGAATTTTTGCTTTATCAAGTGTTTTTACTGTTTTAGATATCCCGGTCCATGAGTTTTGGAGAGGAAGAGATGTTTGTGGATAATTCAGCTCACAGTAAAAACCTCCTGAACAATGAAACCTGAAGGAATTCTAACCAGGAGAAGTTTCAGCTAGTTGCAATCTGCAATCCTCACCACTAGATGCCACTAAATCCCCTTAAATCTGACACAGCCCTTAATACTTTTTTAGTCTTCTACCGTCCACACCCAAATCTACACCTCTGGTACATCTTTTTAATACAGCAACAGTAAGTTTTAGGGAAATGTGATACAGCCAGAAGCCGATATACATAAAATTACTGTAACGGTATGTATCACAATAAACTAATTGTTATGAAAATTTCATTTGGTAATGGTTTAACCATAACATATTTATAATAAATTATTATTGAATAACTATACTGTATTTTATCACATTTGATGATTTTTTTTCAGGGTTTTATGTGTGTGAATTTCATTCTGTTGACTGTTCAGGGCATGTGGATGAAAGACATTTCAGAGAGAATGGACAATAAAGTCTCATCTTAGCTTAGCTTAGCTTAGCTTAGCTTAGCTTAGCTTAGCTTAGCTTGTCCTCCATACAAACAAAAAAACAGCTCACATGAGACAACAGGAGTTCAAAAAAGACTCAGAACATTAAAACTAAGATTCTTTCAAAATGGGGACTTTAAGTTTCCTGAGAACAATCATTTTAAGTATTACAGGTTTCTATATTTACAACTTCAATCTCATCCTCCATGTTGGCCCAAATGACGGTGGCTTTAGAGGCAGCTGGATTCGCAGGATCCCGGGAAAATCTAGCCCTGATTTGCTACCATAGATGTGTAATAATACCTGGATACTGGACTCCAGGATGGCTTCTGTTCATTCTAAAGAGTTGCTTTATAGCTTCCAGGTTTACTAATGCCGTATGAGGCCCACTGAATATGCGCAGTAGTGTTCCTCCTGCTGACTCCGCCTGCGAGTTCCTGCTCAGATCATAGACGTCACAGACTTTCAATCGCTTTTCTTGGTTTAAGGAAAGTGTCATAAATATAAAACCTAAACACATTCTCACATATCGACATTTGGTCATGGACTTGGGTGGACCCTGGGTGCGTTGCTTGTTGACGTTCTGGGACGCTGTGTCAACAGTCTGTTACATGCATCGTCTGATTTCAAAATACGCTTCAGTTTTCACATGAAATGTACAGTTTGCATACAGTCGTTTTCAAAATAAAAGCACTAAGTAGGTACAACACTGTGAACTGACACAGGCCAACACAGGCATGTGGTTGGGTTTAGGAAAAGAGAGCAGGGTTAGACTTTACAATCTTATAGGAACTGAACATCGGCCTCCTGGGTGAAAGTCAGTGGTTGTTGGATCCATCCACCAACACTCCCACCTACCCTACTCGGACTACCACCATCATAACTTTTGTTGTTTTCCTGTCGCGTTTCTCCCTGACGCCGCTGGACACCAATGAACAGTACCAGTGACTGGCCGCATATCATGCAGACGTAAAAGAACAGCTTTTTTGTCGCTGTCTGATGCCAGAAGTCTGATCAAACACATGTTTTCGACGACTTCAGAGTGAGAGACGGGGTTGAAAACTTCCATCGATAAAAAATTCACAATAGAAAGAGTCCTAATTGACCTTGTTTGCAGTTCAGCTGGTATGTTTTTTGCTGCAGTATTGTGAGTGGCCACTGGGACAAAATGGGAGCAAGGCTGAGCAGCATTCCTGGCAGTCTGTTTGCTACGTAGCCTGTGCGGAATAGCTCCCCAGGAGAAACAGTAGTGCCAGATCTCAACTAATGGATACGTTTCTAGCATCACCTGGTATACACCATCATGTGGACCAAGTTTTATTATCCATTTTTAATTTTAAGGATTCCATCATAGCAAACTGTAGCAAACAGATATTGTTAAACCCACAGAACTTTATTTTAAATCAAAGAGAGTTCCTGAGGTTTCCAAAATCTGTCTGGCTTCATTTTCAGACGTGTTAAATGTTTTTTAGTTTGACTGAGTTGAGCAGACATTTAAAACGTGGAGTCTTTACTTACAGAGAAACGTTTGGGTGATGCTGGGGTGTAGCTGTGCTCGGCTTCTGTTCTGATCCTTTAACCTTTTCAGTTGACATCTCATTAACCTTCTCCTGCCTCCATAATGTGAGCTGTGTTGAGTCGTCTCCATGTTGAGCCGCGGTGCCTCACAGTAACTGATGACATCTCACAGCAGAATAAAAACCTGCTTCTGGTTGATTTGTTTTCTGAAGCTGATCTGTCTAAAGAATGTTCTTCTTTTAGTCTGAGCTTTGAACACTCATCATCACCATCATCATCATCATCGACATGGCCGTGTGCTGCTGGTTTGTAGCTTTGGATTAAAGCAAACAGCTTTTTCCCAGCAGAGGGTGAAGTCATGAAGAAGTCATACAGTGATGATGTCAGAGGGAGACAGGATTCACAGTGTGAGAGTTTAAATGGAAAATGATCAGTGGTGGAAGGTTTTCTGCTGCACTTAAAGTTATTTTTATTCAGGATAAGAGCGCAGAGATGCTGCCACAAAGATTCAAACATTAACTGTTTGACATTCGACTTTATGCAAGAAAATTATCATCCTGAACTGTGCTTAGGTTCAGTCTCACAAAGCATTATAGACTCTCACGCCTTCTTCAGATTGCAATCCCAGCCCACCCCCAGATCTGTTTCTTGGCATGTCTAGATTGTATCCAGATTGACTTTAGAAATTGTGGACAGCAAAAAAAACCACATGAAATTAGATTTTTGCAGATTGGATCCAAACTACATTCAACAGACGTGTGTCAGTCTGGACGTTTGGCCCCTCAGATCGGATATTTCAGTGTCTTTGCGTCACTCGCAGCGTGACACACAATGACGATGTCAAATCCAGTCTGACAGAAGTGCTGAACAGAATTCATGCTGTTACTTGCAGAGCACTACGGAGGACAAGATGGAGAGCAACAGTTCATGGACAGATGCCGGAATAAATAAAAATAACCAACCCCGACATGACTGCTCGATTGTTTGGAGGGCGAAATGATGGATCTCCATTTCTCAAGCTTCTGCACTGGGAAGTTGCATCATTAGCAATTTATTTCAAGAAAACTTCAGAGGACACTTTTAAATGCACCAACTACTGTAGGGCTGCACCTCAGTCAGAATCATCCAATTATCTGACTTTTCATGGCGGTTTAGGAGACAGCCCCAGCACAGTTTTGTGTAAAATGTCTTGTTCCATGAGATTTCTGTCAGGGATGCACCGATTTATCAGCAGTACATTGATATCGGCGTATGTTCTCCTCGCCGCCAATGCCTATCGTCAAATAGGATGGCATTCACTGGTGGCGTTGGCCAATGTTTGTCTGTTGTGTCACAACACTTTTGCACAGACTAAAGATCAGAACTCCAGATTAGCAGCTGAAATTAACCACTGATGGAAGTTGTGTCAAGTTACATTTTGAGGCATTAAAGCTCTATTCACTAAAAAGTAATATTTGGCAAAGGTAAATTATAATCTTGTAAGATGTAGTTTTTGGCAAGAAATGTGTCAACCTTTTTAGAGCAATATATTATTAGAGATATTAGAGAGAATTACAACCAGGGCTCCCTCGAATACCAGCGCTCGGTCAGTGACTGCCGGCGTCAGACACAAATAAATCCATCATTTCACTTTGGCATGATATGCGGCTGGTCGCTCTTATTGTTTAATGGCACCTGGCAACGTCAGGGGGAAACGTGGCGGGACAATAACGTGAGTCTGAGTAGGACGGGCAGGAGGGGTGGTGGATGGGTCCAACAACCACCGACCTTCACCCAGGAGGCTGTTATTCGCTTTCCGTATGATTATAAAGCCAAACCCTGTTCTTTTCTCCCAAACCCAAACACGTGCGTGTGTTGGCAAAAGAAAAAAAAATTTTTAATTTGCGGTGCACCAACGTAGTTCTTACATCATATGTGGACGTGGAAAGTCCATGACCAAACGTTAATATGTGACGAGGTCGGAGTGAGAATGTGTTGCGAATCATGACATATTATTTATAGCAAAAAAAAAGTTTCGAAGCAGTTTATTTTTTATGATTTTCACATTAAAGATGTTTGTTTTAAACATTGATTAATGTGTCTAATTGAATTTGTGCTCATTCAAAGGCAGTGTAATAAAGGACTGAGTTTGGCCACATTGTTATTTTAAATATCGGAATCAGCTCAGAATTTCACAAATGGTCCATCCCTTATTTCAGCATTATTGTTGCTAAAAGGTTCCTCAAGACCAGCAGTGGGTTCCCAAATTATTAAAGACTGTAGTATTGATAAGTTCTGACGTGACGGTCCTGCTGCCAGTATTGGAGAAATTCAGATGATTTATTTCTTGTTCTTTTAGGTTACATAAACATTATTTTGTAGTTTTATCTCACCATCTCAGTTTCTGATTTGCAATAAGAATCAGACATTCGTCACTGATACACTTTTGCAATTCAATCCAGAGGAGAGCTCTCTGTGTCGGAGCCTCACAGCCTGCCGCATGCGTTAGAGGCGGGGCCAGCTCTGCCACTCTGTGTCACACACACACACACACACACAGGCCTTGCTCTCAGTGACAATAGCGGAGAGAGCAAAACGCCCCTAAATTTGGTCGTACTTCACAAGAGGCCGACACTGTTGTTCAAAAACTCCTGTGCATGTGAGGGCAGAAACACGAGCAATCTTTTGAAACATCTAGTGAAAGTGATTCACACACAGACGGAGGAACGTTCTGTTTTCGACCGCCTAGCTCGTGGTTCATCTCCTTGTACCCCATCCACCTCGAGTGTGTTATAGGCTATAACTGTAATTCATTCAGGTTTCTTAGGTTGAGGGGGCGTCCTTATCCGCTGTGATGGTCCAAGGACAGAGGGATGTCATATGCTGTAAAGCCTCTGAGGCAAGTTGTGACTGAAATTAAAAATCCAAACAACACTTTAGCCGAACGTTAATTCTGTTCCTATTTTGTTTAATTTTTTTCTCTTAAAAAACCCCAAAAGAACCAATGAGAGTACTTAAAGTACCGGATTGATAAGCAGTTTCGGTAAGAGAAGTAGTGTCATTAAAATCTTAGCAATACCCGTCCCTACTCAAGACTTTAAAGATGAATTTCACACCACTGATGGAAGGCAGCAAATGAAAACAAAGTCGTATTAGAGGACCTGGCCAATCATAAAATCTGAATAAACTGCCAGTGATGTGTCATCAAAGCAGAGCTGTACTGTGATAGATGAAGAAGGACCAGACTGACGGGACGTTTTGTGGTAAAACTGTCAAAGCAAAGCATCCTCATTACATACCGCTTAATGCTGGTGTCATTCTATAGTGGTTATTTTACTTTTTCCACCTTAAATCAGTCATTTTGTCCACTGTGAAAAATCTGCGTTCTTCCCTCCGACACCTTCAACCTACCATCAGCACGGCCTCTTGCTCCTGACTAACGAGGCCATGTTTGTTTTCCAAAACTGAGCCTGATGACGAGGTTTACATGTTGTAGATGGAGACCATGACAGGGTGATGTTGTCTAGTGTGTGTGTGTGTGTGTGTGCAGCAGCAGCAGCAGCATCCTGCTGTCAGCAGAGTTGAACAGAAACAAAGAGCCTCTCTGCTGCAGATCCTCGTCAATCGATCGGCAGCCTCAGAGCCCCGACTGAGCTCTCCATGTTCAATACATCCACACACAGCAGGCCAATCTGTCAGCCAGCAGGCTCACACACACACACACACACACACACACACACACACACACACACACTCTTCTGCATCCACCCTCTCAAGTCATTTTAATCATGCTGTCACTCTTAGAGTCACATCTTTCTTAAAATGTGAGGGAGTCTGCACCAGAGTGAAACCCCTCTGTTCATTTTTCTCATGCAGCTCTGTGTGTTTAAAGGAGGTGGACACAATAATACGAACACTCATACATGACAGCCTCTCTTTTTAAGAAACGTGTTGTGGTATTTAAGCTGTTATTTGAATTAATTATCTGCTCTTTTTCCTTTGATAATTTGGAAAAATGAAAAACATTGTGTGCATGAAAAGTGTGGTATAAATTAGGTTTATCATAATGAAACATCAGCGGGGGCAGCTGTAGCTCAGCAGGTAGAGTGGACTGCAAGACACTGAACCCCAAACAGCTCCTTGTTGTGTCTTGTGTGTGTATGTGTATGTGTATGTGTATGTGTGTGAGAATTCGCTGCCCCCTAGAGGCCTGGAGAACTTCTGTTGTGTCGACTGGATATGAAGTGTTTTTATGCCTCTACACCAGCAATAGCCGTAGCTGGAGACGTTATGTTTTTAGGTTGTCTGTCTGTCTGTCTGTCCCATCCTTGTGAAAATGATATCTCAAGAATACTCGTACTTGTACTTGTCGTCCTCCGCTTATCGGGTCCGGGTCGTGGGGGCAGCATCCTCAGCAAAGAAGCCCAGACAGTCCTCTCCCCAGCCACTTCCGTCAGCTCTTCCGAGGGAACCCCGAGGCGTTCTCAGGCCATCCGGGCGATGTAATCCCTCCAGCGTGTCCTGGGGCGGCCCCAAGGTCTCCTCCCGGTTGGACATGCCCGAAACACCTCCCAAGGGAGGCGTCCGGAAGGCATCCTTACCAGATGCCCGAACCACCTCAACTGGCTCCTCTCGATGTGGAGGAGCAGCAGCTCTACTCCCGAGTCCCTCTGCAGAGGAAAGTCATTTCGGCCGCTTGTACTCACGATCTCATTCTTTCGGACACTACCCAGGGCTTGCGCCCATATGTGAGGGTTGGAATGTAGATCGACCGGTAAATCAAGAGCTTCGCTTTCTTCACCACAACGGACCGGTTAAGCGCCTGCATCACTGCAGACGCCGCCCCAGTCCGCCTGTCAATCTCCCGCTCCATCCTAATCTCACTTGTGAACAACATCCTGAGGTACTTAAACTCCTCCACCTGAGGCAGGACCTCCCCCCCGACCTGGAGTGGGCAGTCCACCCTTTTCCGGCTGAGGACCATGGCCTCAGACTTGGAGGTGCTGATTCTCATCCCAGCCGTCCAGGGACGAGATCCTCCCGTCACCCTCCGCCACTCGGCTGCGCCTAGAAATTCTCTCCATGAAAGTTATGACCAGAACCGGTGACAAAGGGCAGCCCTGGCGGAGTCCAACCCTCACCAGGAACAGGTCCGACTGCCGGCCACGCGAACCAGACTCACGCTCCTTCGGTACAGGGACTGGATGGCCCTTAGCAGAGGGCCACCAACCCCATATCCCGGAGCACCTCCACAGGATCTTTGAGGGTGAAGTGATTAGATTTTGGCAGTCAAAGGTCAAGGTCGCTGTGACCTTGCCTCCACCTCATTTTTGTGAACAGGGGAATTTCTTTAAATTTGGCACAAACACCCACTTGGACTCAGCACTTAACTGATTATATTATGGTGGTCAAAGATCAAGGTCGCTGTGGCCTTGTGTCTGTCTTGATTCTGTGAATGTGATATCTAAAGAATGCCTTGAGGGAATTTAGTCCAATTTGGCACAAACACCCACTTTGACTCAATGATGAAGTGTTTAGAATTTGGTGGTGGAAGGTTAAAGGTCACTGTGACCTCAGAAAGCATGATTTTGGTCATGATTCAGGAATTCATATTCTAATTATGACAAAATTTCACGTAAGTGTCTAACAGGATTAAATGATGAAATGATGACATTTTATATCCAAAAGGCCAAAGGTCAACCTCACTGCGACATCATAATGTTCTATACAAACACTTTTTCGGCCATTACTCATCATCATATCTGTGACAGTTGGTCCGATACTGAGTTAGCGACACCCATGCTGATCGTTTAGATCTTCTGTGCTGCTGAGTTAAAGGTGTGTGTGAAGCATCCGTGTCTTGTGTAGCCTTTTCACAGCAACATCCACATTTGAAGCATTATTGACTGTGATTGCTACATTGCTTATGTTTTACTGACTTACTGTAAGTGAAAATGTGTCTGGATGGATTATGTATGTTTTATTATATTTACCTTTTAAAAAGATATCATAACTTTTATTATTGGACTTGAGTGATGTCACCCAGCTACCCTTTTCATGTCGACTTAGAGTCTGCACACAGGGTTTTAATGACTTCAGGTAAAAGTTTTGCAGCTTGCAGGATGGTGGTTACATTTCCTGTCATTTGCTGTGGATTAATTTCATTCCTCTTGATAGTGCTGAGCTTTTTCCTCTATTACATGACAAAATTACACTTGATGAATCATGAAAATGGCTCCCCTGATGAAAGGCAGCCATGAATAATCCCTGCGGCTCTTTGATATTTGATGTTCCGGCTGTTACTGTCTCGTCCGCTCCAAACTCGCTCTCCGCTGCAGAATGAACGCTGTCATGCGAGATGGCATTAAACGCATCCCCTGTAATGATGATAATAATAATAATAATATCCTAAGATGATAATGTGTGGCTGTGTTTCCATTTGGCCGATAAGCTCCAGGAGTCTCTTCACACACTCAGCTGTGTCTGATAGGAAAGTGTGTGAGCCGTGACGTGTGTTGATGGTAGAAACGGTGTCATCAGAGTTAACGGCTCGCCGGCGCTCGCCGGAACAGAAGCTGATGTGAGCCGGAGGTTGTTTTGGAAATGAAATCAAGTCGCTGTTCTGGAAAGAAGAGTGAAAATAATAATAATGAAAGCTGATTATGTTCTTCAAGGATGAAAAATATGAATATACAAAGTTCCACAGTTGGTAAAGCAGAAACAGCGTGGCCAAGACACACAGGTTAAATTAAAAAGAGCTCTTTTAAATGTTAGAGGAGGAGAGAGTCGTTATAGATGAGCCAGGTGCAAAGTGTCACAGCTGAATAATGATACCATTTATTTCAAGTTTGTTTCAGTTACAGTGTATTGTGAATGTCACTGGGTTATAATTATTTATACATTTTCCCCAATTAAATATAATAGTTTCACTTTTTGTTTTGTGTATTTGTGAAAGGAAGTGAAGCATTGTCAGGAACAACAGAACAAAGTCACAGCCTGGATTCATTTTCTTGATGTTTAATTAGTGAATGAAGATTTATCCACCCATCCATATTTATCCACTTATCAAGGGCCGGGTCGCGGGGGCAGCACGCTTAACAAAGCTCCCCAGACGTCCCTCTCCTCAGCAACGCTTTCCAGCTCCTCCTGGAGGACCCCGAGGCGTTCCCAGACCAGATGAGATACATAAACTCTCCAGCGTGTTGTGGGTTTGCCCCGGGGCCTCCTACCTGTTGGACGTATCCGGAGCACCTCTAATTGGACACGCCCTGGAGGCATCTTAATCAGATGCCCGAACCACCTCAACTGACCCCTCTCGACACGAAGGAGCAGCGGCTCTACTCCGAGCTCCCTCTGGATATCTAAGCTCCTCCTATCTCTAAGGCTGAGCCCAGACACCCCACGGAGGAAACTCACTTTGGCCGCTTGTTTCCGCAGTCTCATTCTTTCGGTCACTACCCAGAGCTCATGAACAAAGGTGAAGGATCGGATGTGGATGGACCAGTGAATCAAGAGCTTTGCCTTCCGGCTCAGCTCCACCTTTACAACGACAGCCCCATGCAGTGCCCGCATCACTGCAGACGCTGTGCCAAACCACCTGTCCAACTCATGCTCCGTTTTACCCTCACTCGAGAACAAGACCCCGAGATATTTGACTCCTTCGCTGGGGGCAGTCCACTGTTTTCCAACTGAGAATAAACCCCTGAAGTAGTAAATAAGGGTATTAGAGTTAATGGTTCTGCATCATTGAGGTTTAAGAAGCACATTAAATGTATTTCTTTCATCACAAAACGACTGACGATGCTATAATTACAAATAGTGTTTCTTATTCTTTGTTGATGTGATTTGTTACAGATGATGAGGGTTCAGGCTCTGACATCGGGAAGAAGTTCACCAAGTGCAGCACATGTAAATATGGCGCAGAATGTGATGAAGACTCAGAGGATGTCTGGTGAGTGTTGGACTTTGAGGGCAGGATACTGTCTGTGTGTGAAGGTCTGTTTCAGAGATCAACTAAAACTTTCTTGTATGAACAAAAATATAAAATGTTTGATTTATTTGCACAAGTGAATGTCAGACTCATGACACACAGATACAGTGGGAAGTGATGTGCAGGTGAGGAAATAACGTTTAAAGTGTTATTTTAACATGTTATGAAGGACTTTAGGGAAGTTGTCATTTTCTTCCAGATGAAAACTGCACTTCCAGAAGTTGTGATCACTCTTTGTTGTTGAAAATAGACTCTGATGATGAGATGTTTGGGAAGATGAAGATTATTTCACTGTCTGTGAGTGACTGTGTGAATTAATTTGAAAATATGAATCCTACGCCTCCGAAAAAGGACTTCAAAATTATGAGCTTGATCTCTCTACGCAGTCTGTGGTAAATTAATGAGCTGTGTCTTCATTTAGAAGTCTCTAAAATGTGCTTCAGCTAATGATTTAGTGCTGATGAGAGCTGCTGTGGCAGAAACATGCTCAGGCTCCAGACTGCAGACAGAAACATTCATTTTCCTGAGAGAAACACTCCTGACACACGTCTCCTTCTTCTCCAGGTGCATATGTAACATCGACTGCAGCGGACACAATGAAAACCCAGTGTGTGCCACTGACGGGAACTCCTACAACAACCCCTGTCTGGTCCGAGAGGCGTCATGTATGAAGCAGGAGCAGATCGATGTCAAACACCTGGGCAGGTGCCCCGGTGAGTGTGAGCCTTGTGCAGTATGGGATAGAAAGCTTCTCTACACTCATCATGACTGTGATGACGTGTGTGTGCAGGTTAAAGCTGTTTGGGGTGACATTTTGTGTTAAAGCTTCTCTTATCTCCCTAAGTCACAGAATAAGGCTATGATATATAGAAAACTGACACCTCTTTGCTAGCTGACCCCACAGCAGGCCTGATAAGCTTCAGATTTCTGCACATGTTGAAATGAGTGAACGCAGGTTGTCTGTGAATGAATATGTTCAGATACTGTGCAGTACATTCAATATGAGCAGTATGAGCATAGTAGGCAATGCAGGTAAGTACAAGATATATAGTGCAGCTGTATTTATAAGTAATGCTTCTAGTAAGATATACTTAAATGATGTATGACCCATGTGGAGAATTTTTTATTTAGAACTGCATCATTCCTGTACTGCAGTGTACAGTGAGTTATTCTGGAGGGATGTCTGTTATTTTGTTCACTTCAGCTGCTTAGCCTACACACTGGAGCCACACAAGCAAGACACAGATAACATACTGGTCTCCAAACTAGAGGTGGAGGGGATGGTAGATGGTGTGACACCTCACCAAGATACCTGCCAAGCCGCACACCACTGTTTCAGACAACAAACAACAAAGATGGTTGTTTTTTCTATGAGTCATCGCTGTGTTTCCAGCCCAGATAGTGCAACAAAAAAATGATTATTTTTGCCTCGACATCGCTGCATTTTTAGCAAAGATAATGCCGGAAAAGTGATTGTTTTTACCAAGACATCACTGCGTGTCCAGCAGCAATGATGTCATAAAAAGTGGTTGTTTTTTACCGAGACATCACTGCATTTCTAGCTGAGATAGTGCCACAAACAGAAATTGTCTTTTATCAAGACAAAACTGTGTTTCCAGCTGAGATATTACTATGAAAAGAGGTCGTTTTTTACTGACATCGTTGCATTTCCAGCAGCGATGATGTCATAAAAAGTGGTTGTTTTTTTATCAAGACAGTGCTGTGTTTTTAGCAAAGATAATGCAATGAAAAGTTGTGTTTTTTACTGGAACATCACTGCGGTTCTTGCTGAGAAAAAAGCAGTTGTTTTTTACTGAGACATTGCTGCCTTTCCTGCCAGTATTGTGCTGCATGAACAGGGTATTTTAAGCCAAACATGAGCGTTTCCTAACCATAACCAAATAGTTTTTGTGACTAAACCTAATCTCAACCCCACAGTGCCAACATTTATTCTGGTGATTGGGCTGAACAAATAGGAGGAAATAGTGCATTTGTTGGGGACTATTTTCAGCAGTGGATTAATCCACATTTGGTGCTCTAGTGAGTGTTTGTGTCAGCAGGACAGTGTGTGTGGGATTGAGTCAAAATAAACCACAGTGTGTGTGTTCATGGTGATGAAGGAACATGTCACCCAGTGACACAGTGTGAATCACTGATGTGTTTTTAACAGTAATGGAGCTGTGTGGCACAGAGGAAGAAGATACACCAGGCTGCAGATACTTGATACTAGATTCATTGTTAGTTTGGATTTGCATGTGGGATTTGTTGACGTCACAGAAATATAAAATATCACCAGACCTTAAATTGTTGGTGTCTGATCTCCAACATGGCGGTGCGTCTCTACACTCAGTGATCACGCTGTTTACTGACGTGCATGAGCGATTGGGTGGAGGCAGAGGATTTATTGCGCCACGTGAGGCTTCGTGGCGGCCGGCAGGAAGCGCCATGTGAAGCTCTGATGCCAACAATACTGTTCAGCCTGTGAGGAGAGTTGAATTTAAGAATATTCATGAAGAAAATCAGGTGTTGTGTGAGCAAGGAGGCTTTCTGCAGCAGGTCATGTGATGATGGGAACTTGTGTGTTCGGTGCTGAACAGGCTGCAAAATGAGGCATTCAGTGTCACATAAAAACTTGATTTGAGTTATTTTTCTACCTTTCTTCTCACTTTACCATCTTTACTTCGAGCAGTATTTTCCCACATAAACTTAAGCCGCAGTAAACTTGACATGTTCGCAGCTAAATGAAGCTGTTACTGACAGTAAACACATTCTCTGGCACTTTCGTGTTATTCTGTGAACAGTTTGATTCCTGTGGATTTAGCCTGCAGCTCTAATGCACTCACAGAGTCGACCTTCGACCCCGGCTGGAGTGTGTCTGAGAGCCTCCTCAGTTTGCGTTCAGACAGATAAATCTGCCCGCTGATGCCTCCGTCACTGTTTTATTGAATCCAAATTGGAAAATCCCATCATCCAGGCTTGTTGAGCTTCAGAAAATGGCCGCCATAACCTCGGTGCATTATGAAAGAGGCCCATTCCGCACCAATAAACCGCCCCGTAAATGAAAAGCATTTTATGGACCCTGAGAGACTCTGAGAGGTTCACTGTCTCGCTGATCCGCAGATGAAAGACGAGACTTTCTCTGATTCTTTTTCAGTAAAAATGAAACCAGTTTGCAGGTTTGAGTCTTTTATTTACAGATTTACAGACTTTGTACTTCCTTCACTACGTTTCAGAGAGAAATATAAAACTTTCACTGCTCAACATTTATCTGACACTCAGTTTTTACCTTCTGTCATTCTTTGTTCACATCACACCATCCCTATTTTTCTATCATTCCTTTAGGCTGTTTGTTTTTCTTTCCTTCACTCTTCCACTTCACTGTCACGCGTTCTTCCTCCTTTCTTTTCTTCCTTTTTTATTTCTTCTGTTTCTTCCTTTTGATTTTAATATGTACCTTCTTCGTTTTCTCCTCTCTTCTTTCCTTCCTTATGTTGTTTCTTCTTTCCTTCTTTTTCCCCTTAATTCTTTCCTTATTTCTTTCTTTTCTACTTTTCTTTAGTCATTCCCTCTCTCTTTCAGTCCTTTTTAATAATTGTCTCTCTTTCCTCATTTATGTCCTTTCTTTTATTTTATTTTTAATTTTCTCTACTTTTTTCTTCTGTCCTTTTCCCCAATTTCTTTTCTTCTGATTCTTCTTTTTTCTAATTTAATCTTTTCCATCCTCCTGTTTTTCCTTTCCTCTTTGTTTCCTTCCATTCTTTCTCTCTGTAACTATTTCCTAATTCCCTTTCTTCATTTTTCTCTTCTTTCTTTTCTCTTTGCTCATTTCTTTTCTTTCTTTTTTCTTGTTTCTTACTTTAAATTTTAATGTCTACCTTCTTCTTTTTCCTTTCTTCTTTCCTTTGTTTCTTCTTTCCTTCTTTCCTTCTTTTTCCTTTATAACTCTTTTGTTATTTCCTTTCTTCATTTTTCTCCCCTTTGCTAATTTCTTTTCTTCTTTTTTTAACTTATTTTTATTCTCTCTATTCTTTTTGTCCTTTTCCCCATTGGCCTTTCTTATGTTTTTTGTTTTCAATGTTTTTCTCTTTTCCTTCCGTGTTTCCTTCCTCCTTTTTTCACCCTTTCCTTATGTTAGCCCCTTTTACACTGCCTCTTCAAAGCAGGAACATTGCAACGTTATGTTGCTGTATAAAAGGAACAATCGCAGAGTGGACAGACAGAGTTGTCTCAAAGTTAAGCCGGCAGCGGAGGTAGGGACAGTGCAGAAGTGATGTCTGTATGAAAGGGTTAGCCGGCAGGGCGGGACCATGGGACGTGTTATGTGTGCGACCCACCGCGGGAGATTAAAAAGCAGCTGTTAGCAGTTAGCAGCTAACTCAAAGAAGAGCAGCAGTCCAAAATGTCCACAAACAGTGAAAGCAGTGCGGTCCAGGAGCTCCTTATCCTCCAAGGGGAGGACGAGATCAGCCGCCATATAACAGGGACAGTAAATGATTGTTAGTGACATGTTGTTACCGACACACTGTCTTAAATCACACACTGGAGCAACACGATGCCGCCATTGTTTGATTCTGTGTAAAAATGCAGAGGCGGCGTAAAGAAGGGACTTTGTTGCAGCTCTATAGCGCCACCTTTGTGTTGTTTCTTCTGCTCTTTCTCTCCTTATGTCTTTAGTGTTATTTTCTTCCTTCTTTCCTTTAGTCTGTCCTTCTCTCCTCCCTCTTACTAATTCTTGTCCTTCAGTTTATACTTCTCTCTTTCTTTTCTTCTCCCCATGTTCTTTCCTCTTCTTCCCTTTCTGTCTTTTTATGTAAATGTCTCTTTCTTCTGTCCTTTTTATCTATTTATTGCCTTCCTTTTTAATTTTCCTCTTTTCACTCTGCTTGTCTTTCTTTGTCTTTCTTTCTTCTTACCTCTTTTTAGCTTGTCCTCTTTCCTTCGTCTTCTTCTTTTGCATTTCTTGTATTGCCTTCCTTCTTTTCTCTTTCCTTGTGTCCTTTGTTCCGACCTATTTTTCTCTTTCTCTGTCACCTTCTGTCCTTCAATCCTTTTATCTTAGAATTCTTTCTTTCTTTCTTTCTTTCTTTATTTCGTTCTTCCAACTTTCCTCCCAGGTCTTCCTTTTTCATGCTTTCAATATTTTTTCCTACTGTCTTCCATTTTTTGTCTTTCCCATTCTTTCCTGCTTTCTTTTATCCCTATACTTTCTTACATCTGTCATTCATCTTTTCCTGATTTCTCTCTCTTTATATCTGCCTGTCTCTCTCGTTCTTCTTTTTCATTTATTTCCTAGTGTTCTTTTTTCTTTCGCTGATCTTAAATCACGAAGTTTCCCCAAAACTAGAAGATTTTCACCCAACAGCAAAAAAAACCTCAACTTCTCTCTGAGAAATGACATTTTTAATATTTAAAGACTCGCTACACCTCAGTCACATGTACAGAAAGTCTCTTTCTCATATGCATATATTATTGAGTTTAAATCTTAGCAGATAATTGTCTCTGAATCACATATTTTCTCCTCACTGCTGCTGTTTAATTCCTCCACCTCCAACATTATTTAAGTGCTGCAGACGGAGATCATTATTCCACATTAAGTTGCTGATGTAGTAAAATGCAGGATTGATGTTGTTTCACTCTCGCTGAACACTGCTGACTGCACAACTGTGACCGTTTCATCTCTGCCATAAATCAGCCTCATTATTGAAACCGTGTCAGACAAATTAATGTGTCTAATCACCAATGTTTCAATTAACCCACAAACCAAGCATGCAGTTTGTTTCCGTGTGAGCTGAGCTGTGATTCCACAAGGCATTAATCCACACCTTGTTACACGTCCTGATTTAATCCAGCGTGGTCAGCACTGACTGCTGCTTCTTATATTTGTAGTTCTATAGTTACGCAACAAATCTTTTTTTTTTTTTTTTTTTTTGTTAAAGATATTTTTATGGGCATTTTTTGCCTTTAATTGATAGGATAGTGAAGTGTGAAAGGGGGAGAGAGAGGGAGAGACATGCAGCAAAGGGCCACAGGCTAGAGTCGAACCCAGGCCGCTGCGGCAACAGCCTTGTACATGGGGCGCCTGCTCTACCACTAAGCCACCGACGCCCCATGACGCCACAAATCTTTCAGACCGGAAAGAAAAACCTACAACTTTGAGAGAAACCTCAGCAGTGGTGGTGGAAGTACTCAGATCTTTGACTTCAGTAAAAGTAGCAGTGCCACTGTTTAGAAATACATTTCAACAAGTAAAAGTCCTGTTTTTAAAAACAAGTCAAGTAGAAGTATTACAGCAGCATTCACTGATGCAATGTTTCAGTCGTTTTGACATCCTTACCACGACACGTCTATTAAGAAACCGTTAAGAGTGATTATCAAACTAATGTTATTACAAAACGTTCTCATTCATATGGCCTCCACTGTAGCACTCACAGGGTGTCTACAGGCCTTAAAGGATAACGTCGGTATTTTTCAACCTGGGCCCTATTTCCCCATGTGTATGTGTGCGTATGATTCATAGGTACAACTCGTTTTAAAATTGGTTCAGTATTGAGGGAGGCGGATGCAGCCGGCAGCCGCAAAACGAGCTAAAATGGTAATGGGGGCAAATGCGTCCCGTATAAGTTTGTGCATTAAAAGTGCTTTTTTTCGCCACTGACCGGTTCAGATCACCAGTGCTATCTCTGTAAATAGCATACTAAGCGTTTCCCTTACCTCTGGGCTGTGTGACGTCATCTCGCGAGAGCTTTGCTTGTTGCCAGAGTACAGCTGAGAGTTTTACTGCATCGATTGAAAACAATGGTTCGTGTTTGTGCTTATCCGAATTGCAAGAACAGGATGTCGCGCAACACCCCGTACAGCTTTCATAGGCTGCCTTTGTCGGACGGCGAGATGCTGAAGTTGTGGCTAGTTGTGCTACAAATGGATGCTAACACTCCTGTCCAGACACTGCGCCTTGCAGACCATCGGGTCTGCAGTGCTCACTTCTCCCAAGATGACTACTGCCAGCCGAAGAAGAGAAGACATCCAATCCCAAAACACCTCTTCCTCAAGAAAACGGCTGTCCCACGAGTAGAGAGAGCTACAGACACAGTGGAGCAAAGCTCTCGCGAGATGACGTCACAGCCCAAAGGTAAGGGAAACGCTTAGTATGCTATTTACAGAGATAGCACTGGTGATCTGAACCAGTCAGTGGCGAAAAACTGCACAAACTTATACGGGACGCATTTGCCCCCGTTACCGTTTTAGCTCGTTTTGCGGCTGCCGGCTGCATCCGCCTCCCTCAATACTGAACCAATTTTAAAACGAGTTGTAACTATGAATCATACGCACACACACACATGGGGAAATAGGGCCCAGGTTGAAAAATACCAAAGTTATCCTTTAAGGCCCAAATACACCAAACCAACTTCAGAGAACTAGCAGCCACACAGGCCCCCTGTTGCACCGCCTTAAGTCATCATGTCTTGGCCAAAATGTCGCATATGAGCACACAGTGTTAATCTGATTTGGCATTAAAAGAGAAAAAAACAAAAGACTGTCTTGACGCTAGTTATTCAGTTAGCACATTAACAACACAATCCATTGTTGAAAGAACAGAGCATATTTACTGTGTGCTGGTGAACAGTAACACAAACCATCAGAAAACGTTTCTGCTGAAAAGCTCAGTGGCTAAAGAAAAAATAATGTAACCTTATATAATAGGTCTGTTTTGGTCTCACTCCCTCTTGCCTTAATTCTTTGATTACTTTCCTCACTTTCGTTTCTCTTCATGTTCGCTGAGCTGAACTGACAGAGTGATTTTTTTTTTCACAAACAGGCTCCACAACGCCCATTTAACAAGTTGAGCTGGCCGATAAAAAGCCAACTGGGGCCGACGAGGGCAACAGGGCGGGACACACCGCACGAACTGGGGCAACAGGTGCTCACTGACAGCCTGAAACTGACGGCTGACTGTCCACTTGGTGCATGAAAGCCTTTAAAAGTCATTAAAGAGTGTTAAATCAGAATTTGTTAGGTCGTAATTGCCACTAACATTTTATCTAATTTCATTCATCAACTTTTAGTATGTTTTTGTCAAAATGAGTCAGGCTCCTCTGTGTCAGTTTTCACATTTTTGATGTTACAATTCTTTAACCTACCACTGATCCTTTTGTCCACAAATCAGTCTTAAATTTGGTTAAAACTGATCTTGAAACGTCTTAAAAATACTTAAATTTAATTGTCTGATACATTCACTGATTCTCTTGTTAGACAGAGGATGTTCACTCAATGGACAAATCACTTTGCCTGCATTGAGAGCATAGAATGTATAAATATAATGAATGTAGCCATCATGATGTCACGACTCCTGAGTTGAAGCCTCGAGTTTGGCATTTTGGGTACATTTTGGAGCCAGAGGTGAATATATTTAAAAGAGAGGCTGGCGCTGTGGAGCGAGAGGTGGATCTGACTCACAGACTGTGTTAACACTTGGCAGTAAGCCTGTCACTCAAAGTGTCCCTGCCCTTAGATAAGCATAATTTAAAGTCTTAGTACATTTAAATGGGTGAGTTACGGTGCATATTCATTCCAAAGAAGCTGCTCACTTGGCACATGCAGTTTACTCTGTGGTGTGGGGCCTACACTAATGTTTCTCCTGTTGAATCTGCCAGGGGTTCCTGCTCATTTCACAGACTTTATATTGTGATGACGAGGAAAGACTCAGGGTTGACCTTGTTCGCAGTCTGAGATGTTCTGTCAACAGTTTTACAGACATTTCTTTTGTAATAGTGGCATATGGGGGAATTTTTTAGCTGCAATACCGCACGTGGCCACCAGGACAAATTGACTGCATGGGTGAGCAACATTCCAGGGGCCCTGATTTTAACATGGGGGTCTATGAGAATTGAATAGCTTCTGGAGTCAGCTCCAAGAGGCCATTAGAGGAACTGCAGTTTTTGGAAAGTCGGCGTTGGCCTCATTTTTCAGCTGCAGAGGTTGCTGTTTGGTCAAGTGCGCACTCATACATGGAACGGACAGCAATGTCTTTATTAGACACAAATTATCACACATTAACTAGTGCCTAAGGAGCCTAAACATACAGAAAAATACCAAAAATGAGAATATTTTAGAGTTTCCTGTGATTTTCCGTCTCATGTCTCCTGTGTTTACAGCCCTGCCAAAAATTACTGTGAAGTCTTGAAAATGAGCGCAAAGTTTGTCCACTCTGCAAACCTCTACAAGTTCAACATTTCGGGACATGGCCAACAAAAACCACAGGTTAATAGTTTGCAGTTTGTTGCAGATCTGTTTTGCGTTAAAACCAAGCGGTCTGAAACTGAAGCTAATAAAGAAGTACCCAAAATTGCTGTTCCTCTAATGGCCACTTGATGCAGGCTCCAGAAGCCGATTAATCCCCACTGACCCCTATGTTAAAACACCTAACTTTACAGCAGAAATAAACATGTTTACAGCCTGATACAAAAATGTTTTTATCCTCTGTAGCTAATTTACCCCATCATGACAGCTGCACAGGGGATGAATTTTTATATACTATGTCGCCCGTTTACATACAGTCACTTCTGCCACCAAAAAACAAGCCGGTGACTCAAGTTGTCATAATGGGTGACACCACCATAGCTTAAAACACTGATGATCTTCCTCTTGGTATTCAGTGATGCAGACACTCTTACCTATTCAATTCCACATTTTATTCTTGGTATCAACAGCAGCTTTTCACGAGAAAGTTAAAAACACAGACTTGAGATACGTCACGTTTTTTTCTTCTGATCTATCACTGAATAATTTTTGGTCTCTCAGGGGAGCGGGGTGTGAGATACAAACCTCATTTGCAGTCACAGTTTGCTGTCTGATGTTTTTCAGAGTCTGTGCCAACACCCTGAGCTCTCCCAGTCTCAGTACATTCTCCGAGTATCTTCTAAGATCTGATTTATGTTGATAGACTCACCTTGAATCACAATGTGTCGTCTTAGTGGAGACACACTCTCAGCTCTGTCTCTGCGGGTGTTGGCAGGAGATGGTAACCCGGCAGGATTTATGGATTTCTTGTCAGTGGTTATTGCTTGAAGGTGGCCGGTGACCAAGCGTCTGATTGGCTCAGGGATGTGATGGGTGGGTGGGTTGGGTATGTGGGTGCACCCTGAAGTGAAGAGCACCTGCCCTCTCCTCTGATCTGCTGTCTCCTCGGGGCGCCGGGCCAACATTTACCAAACACCACAAGCCAAAATCAAAGGATTTGATCTGAACTGTTTTGCAGAAAACACATCAAGCTGTTTTTATTGTTTATGGTAGATAAAACTGTGAAGTTCCAAGCTTTTTCTTCTACACTTTCTTTCTTTCATGGCAGTTTTAAGTTTTGCCAGTTTTATAATCCATTACCCACACATTCTTTATAAGCCGATGGGTTGTTAGCACGATCTGTATGGTTTAGCCATGCTAGCAGCACCACTGTGCTTAATGCAGGCTTCAGACTTCACAATATTTTTCTCTGTTAAGGTGGCCACTGTGTCAGGTTATAGAGTCCTACGTTCTTCTCATCACTCAATCTGGAGACATGAAAGACTACACATTGGTCCCTGACCAGTCACAGCTTTCTGTCTTTCATGGGGAAGGAGATGCTAGGGATCGACTTCAGGGAGCAAGAATGTACACCAGGGGTGTCAGACTCATTTGAATTCATTGGCCACATACAGTGTGCTGGACCAGTAAAACCATCGCATAGTACATTCTGAAAACATTCAGTGCAGATGATAAACAGCCTTGTGCCTTCAGAAAAATAAGTACAATTTCTACTTGTCTTGGCTTCTCAGCGTGCACGTCTTTACAAACTCAGCCTTGGACTTTGGCCAGTGGTGTAGTGGTGGTTGGTTAGGTTGGTGTCCTACTCCGTAGATAGGTGGGTTAGCGGGAGGGAAGTTTGTATAGTCTCCAATATATTGCAATGGCCTCTTGGCTGATAGGTGGGTATACTATAAACGACCAGAAAAAGAGGTGGGTATACCTCATATACCTGCATATACCCTCCATTGCACCACTGAGTATGGCTTTGATGCTTTGATGCTCATTCCTATTTGTTAGCAGATAGCTTGCACAGCCGTGTCACTGATCGCTCAGCTATGACTAAAAACAGACTGCAGTTTCCTAAAACCTACCAGCAATTCATCCTTTGTGTTCTCTGCTGTCTTTGCAAGTTCTTGTGTCTTATGGCATAACAGGTCTGAGGCCTCATTTACCCCGCAAGCAATGCGTTCGCAAGCACTACGCAAACGCATTGCTTGCAGTGTAAATGAGGCCTAATAGTGGTGCTGAATTTTATATTCATTGAGCACTGAAGGGGCTGTGATTACCTGTGTGAAGAGAAAAATGGGAGCCGAGACGTTGCAGGCAGGTGCACAGCTTTCTCACTCTCCAATGAAGCCTTTAAGTTTATGTCCTACATAGGAGATAACATCCCGTACGTAGGGGATAATATTTTGTATGTAGGAGCTAATATCTCTTATGAGATGACGTCCTGTACATAGGAGATAATTTCTCGTATGCAGGACATAACATATCCTAATAATATATCTAGTAATATCTTCTATAAGGGAAATATAATCCTGCACGTAGGAGGTAATATCTTGTATGTCAGAGATAGTATCTCCTACAAGGTGACATCCCATATAGGAGACAATATTTTGCATGTAGGAGATAACATATCTTGTATAACATCCTGTATGTAGGAGATAACATATAGCTTGTATATTATATGGTATGCAGGAGATAACATCTCATACAGGGTAATATCCTGTTTGTCTGAGATAATATCTCAGACGAGACAACATTCCATACATAGGGGTTAATTTCTTGTATGTAGGAGATAACATATATCTTGTATAATATCTTTTGTGTAGTATATAACATCCTGTATATAGGAGATAATAGTATCTCTTATGTAGTGGATAACACCCTGAATGTAGGAGATAACATGTATCTTGTATGATATCTTTTGTGTAGTAGATAACATCCTGTACATAGGAGATAATAGTATCTCTTATGTAGAAGATAACATCCTGTGTGTAGGAGATAACATCCTGTGTGTAGGAGATAACATATATCTTGTATAATATCTTTTTGTGTAGTAGATAACATCCTGTACATAGGAGATAATAGTATCTCTTATGTAGAAGATAACATCCTGTATGTAGGAGATAACATATATCTTGTATAATATCTTTTGTGTAGTAGATAACATCCTGTATATAGGAGATAATAGTATCTCTTATGTAGTGGATAACACCCTGAATGTAGGAGATAACATGTATCTTGTATAATATCTTTTGTGTAGTAGATAACATCCTGTATATAGGAGATAATAGTATCTCTTATGTAGTGGATAACACCCTGTATGTAGGAGATAACATCATTTATGTTGGAGATAACATATATTCTGTATAATATCTTTTGTATAGGAGATAACATCCCATACGTAGGGGACAATATCTTGTTTATCTGAGATACTTTCTCCCACGACATAAAATCCTGTACATAGGAGATAGTATCCTGTATGTAGGAGGTAACTTCTTGTGCAATAACTTGACTCCATGCTCAGTAACTTTACACTGATTATTTTAACTCTAAAAGCCTGACCAAGGAGAGGGGCTGCAAATTAGCCATGGCTAGAGACCTGTATGCATTGCATCTACTTTGTATTTTACATATGAAGCAATGTCTTATGCATTTGTCTTTGTCAGATAAACAAGTAAATAAAATAAATAAACAGAAGGTTAAAAACATTCTGACACAGCAGTCTTTTTGTCAGTATGTCTTGAGGTGTCCCAGATGCAGCGGTGGTTGTTGTCCACTATGACACACTAATAAAACGATCAAGTGTTGCACTTGACGCCAATTTCGTTCCCACTGTCCTACATCTGCCGCATCTGTCTGTTATTAGGCTGATGTTGTGTCAGTCTCAGTCCGGCTGATTGGTCCACATCAGAGTTTGATTGACAGCTCTCACACTGGACCAAACAAACTGGATTTAATGAGGCAAATGAACCAAATAGCACCCAAAATATCATTATTTGTTGAAGCATTTAAGATTTCGCCTCATAAGACCAGGGAAATAGACCCAGACCAAGGCACGGAGGTGTGTGTATATCTTTGTGGTTATAGTTTTAGATTGATTTTTTTTTTCCTAACATCTGCAGGTTGTTATATAATCAGGAATTTCTTTCTTTTTCAAGCAGCATTTTCCTTCTGTGTGTTCTTTGGCAACACAAAGAGAGAAGGAGGGAGGGGAGGTATGAAGGGGAGAGAGTGATGATGATGATGAGAGGAATGAGATGGGAGAGGGACAAACAAGAGGAGGGATGGAGGGGGGAGGAAGAGAGGAGGGGGGGGCACAAAGACAGATGGAGAGAGGGAGAGTTTTGTCAATATTTCCTCAGGATTGATGGAGCATTAAAAATGGATGAGTGTGTGTTTGTCTCTTTGTGCATTTCGGTTATACCTCTGAGTGTGTGTGTGTGTGTGAGTGTGTGTGTGTGCATGCACTGTTTAACATTCTCAGCAGCTCCTCCTCCTGCAGACAGCATGAAGACATGAAGCCCGTCAACAGAAAAATAACCACCACAACAACACCACAAGGAACCTGCTGCTTCTTTGTTTGTTTTGTTTGTCATCACCCACACACACACACACTCACCCACACACACTCACACTCTCACACACACACAGACAGTCTGGCTCAGATTGACCCTTCACCACCTCGACTGACAAACGGAGCGAGACTCAGACGTCGAGTAAACATCCGCCGACATCCTCCACTTCCTTTAGTCTGTCCTGAAGAGTAAATAACACACACACACACACACACACACACACACACACACCGCCAAAAAACAGATTCAAAAAGACACTACCAGACAGCAGGTAGAAAGTCAAACAATCAGGTGACAATTCAGACTGAGCAAAAATAAAACTCTCATAGCGACGCCTGAATGTAAAGACGAAAAAGTGTTAATGCTTATTTAAAGCAACGGTAGCTGTTTTTATGTCTGTCTGTCTGTCTGTCTGTAATTGACTCTGTCTCTCTGTTTTCTCCACAGCTGATAAGGAGAAACTGGGGAAGAAAGACGACAGCAGCCCTTTCAAAGTTAACGTCTTAGGTAAGATATCTTACACCTTGGGTCTGATACTCACGTCTGCATATTACGTGCAAGGCATCCTCCTGCATTTGTTGTTGACGTTCCGGGATGGCTCATCAGTTTAGGTCGTGTAACACAAGCACATGGTTAAGTTTACGCAACAAAAACATATGGTTAGATTTAGGAGAACACATCATGGTTTGGTCCGACATTCATACGGGAAGCGAACAGCGGGCTCTCAGGTGGAAGTCCAGGGTTTGTTGGATCCATCCACGACTCCCCCATCCGCCCTATGGGGACTTTCCTGCTGCTTATATTACGCCTATTCCAGCAGCATTTCAAACTGACGCTGTCCAGTGACATATCATGCCGCCATGAATCATACTGCTGCGACAGGGGCTGTTTGGCCAACCAACAGCCTATTATAACACTTATAACACTGCAAAGGTGGCATTTAGAGTCTGACACCAAAATCACTGACAAAGTATTTGACAACTTCGCAATAAGAACAGGCCGCATGATAACATCACTGAGAGAAGGCGAGAGATACGAGCAGTACTGGGAGACAAGTATGATGACTATAAGCATGATAGCTCAATTTGCTCATAAGGAGGAGCAGTGGTTGATTGACATTAACAGACAGAACCCCATTGGGTCGGGTCAACCTCATGAGAAAAGTTGTAATCATAAAATGTCTATCCACTTCCCAAACCTGCAATACTTTCTGCACCAGCATCAATGGTACATCACAGAGTAATATTCACATACTTCTATTTCATACTCTTATTCTTACTTCTGATAATTCTCTGTTCTTTACATCGGAGCGACTGTAACAAATCACAGTTTCCTTTCAGGGATCAACGAAAGTATTTCTGATTTTGATTCTGATTAGCATTGATAGCACATTATGCATTGCAGAAAAATACATAATGAATGCAGTTCTTAGTGATACTGACCTGTTAGGCTTAAACACATTTTAAGGCACGATGCGTCATTAAAACAAGAATCCACAGCCATACTAGCAGTGTTCATTTCACTGACGAAACATTTTTGTCAACAACTTTTTTTTCCATGATGAAAACGACACGATTACAAGCTAAAAATAGATCTTGATAATAAAAACTGAGACAAAATACATGTTTCATTTTCAGTGACGATGACAATGTTAGTAGTGGACTATCAGACGTTGAAAGCCAAGAACGGCCGTGCTTGTAATTATCTTCAAATGCTGCATGAGCATCAGGCGGGTAAACTCCAGTAAATAGTCTGCGCCAGGATGTTTCAGTAGCCAGCAAAAACACTCACAGCTGAGCAGCGTCAGCCGTTGGTGTGAGTTGTGAGCTGTAATTCAGCAGTAAATAATCAGCCGTGTGTGTCTGACTGTGGATGGTGGAGCTGCTGAATGGATTTGTGGAGTTTGTTAGTTGCAGCAGTGGCTGTTAGCAGCTAGCTCCGCTCGCAGCCTTCACAGCTTCACCCCGCAGGACTCCACTCAGTCCGGACTGGAGAAGGTTTGTGGGTTGATGGTGTTTGACAGGCAGGTAGGAGGCTCAGTTATCTGTGAGTGTAGCTGTGCTGTAAGTAAACAGGCTGAACTCAGATCAGTTTTCTCTGACAGAGATGAAAGTTTAGTTTGAATCACCAACTCTGTGAGAGGACACCAGTTTAAACCTCCAGACTAACATGTTGCACATGAAGAAACAAGTTATGTTTCTGCTTCTTAACAGTCACATGGATGGTTTCATACCAAAGTTTCAGACATACTAAAAAACTCACACACTGTTTAAGCATATTAAATAGCATGTTAGTATGGAATTTCGGGTGCAGCCATTAAGCTCCTCTGGGTTCTGTTCATACTGCAACTTAGGAGTCACGGTCACTGGCAACTTTGCTTCACTATATTCATTATAAAACCTTTCAAACACAGCTGCGTGTATCAGTCAGTGACGCCTGTAGAGGTTCGGCACAAATACACAAGCCATTACAGCAGCTACGCTGGCAGCTCGGCTGACAAAAATCAGTCAGTACATTAATGACCGCAGAGCCTATGTGTTAATTTTCTGTCAGATTATATAACCACATTGTAAATCCACTTTCCTGCCTTTAATGCAGCTGATGGAAAGACTTGCTGTGGCCTTTCAGCAGCCTGTTAACCTGCGTCTGAACCAGCTGAGGAGCAGTAACCACAGAATGAAACTTAATGAAAATCTCCTTAATACACAATAATGTCCTCACAGAGGGGGAACAGAGCAGGAAAATCAAAATCCTCACAGCTCTGAATCTCTGCTGATACTAAACATAATGTGAGTACACTGTTCTTTAAGCCGCGTGACGCTGTAATTTCTCATAAGTAAACACACAGATTAGTGGAGCAGAACGAGCGTTACCCAGCGAGCTGCACGATGCAAATGTTGAGTTTGGAGATCAAAGAGAAGATGAAACAGAATCCAGAGGGTTTTATTATCTGCAGCTCGCTCTGTGCATTGATTTCACCGACTAAAACGTCTCAGGAGGAATGATTCCTCCACAGCTCTGTCAGTTCCTTCACTTTGTGTTTTAACTTGCACTCAGAGACGGACAATAGAAGGATCGGATTAAACCGCTGCATTGTTGTCATCATCACAAACAGTGAAGGACACAGCAGTGCATTTCCCACTCTGATAATGTGAGACACAAGAACTGAGACAGGCTGCGTTCACAGCCGCAGTGATCACATTTGTTTTTCTGAACTCTGAGGCATTTCCTCCTATGGTTCATTCAGGTGACCACAATGACCTTCATCCAATAAAACGCTGTCTGAGGACGTGTCCTCCCGGTGAATTAATCACTCGAAATCAATAATAAATCAATAAAACTGCATTCTCTCCATTTCTTAATCTTGACTACATTAACCACTCAAGGTTCATGTTAAGTAAAGCGCTGGTCACAGTTACGTTATGTTCACGACATTTCCGCTGTGAGGGTCATAAGGACAGAGGGATGTTGTATGCTGTACAGCCCTGTGAGGCAAATTGTGATTTGTGATATTGGGCTTTACAGTATAAATAAAATTGATTGATTTATTGATAACAGTTTGTGATTCGAATTATCACATTGCGTTACTTGCGAGTTTGGACACGAGAATATTTTGTGTAGACTAGATTTATATGCACAAATAGTTTGTGTCATATGTGCATGAAATCGCATGTACATAAGTGCCCAAAAGACACAAAATATTGTGAGAGAGGATATAGCCAGTTATGCTATGCTGTAAAATAGTAACAGACATATGTTTTTGCAATTTACCAAATAATCCCACCTCACTCACTCACCTTCCTCCAAATGAGCTACTTTTTATTTCTGTTTGTATAGAAGTAGGACATGATGTCATACAGCTCAGGGTAGCCACAGACAGACATGATGAGCTTCTCCTCCATTTTTCCGATGAATGAACTTCGGCCGGTACGTCCTCTGCGTCATGCATTCCCAGAGCATCTCAATGCTGATCAGCTGTCACAGCGCAAATCAGTCACTTAAGTTCAGATTTTTTTTAACTCTCACGAATGAGTGTGCGACGCAAAATCATGCTACTTGCTTGATTCATGCGGCTTAGTTCGTGGCATTTGCTTCGCGTTTTTTTTTTTTTTTTACAACTAAAATTAATTCCTACACAATTACAAACCTGCATTTCTCCAGCAGAGGTTTTTTCTTTTCTTTTTTTCTTTTTCTTTTTTTACAATTTTAAAGGATGACTTCCAAGCATGCACTCACTGTTCATCATTTGAAAAGCTCAAAATCCACACCATAAATAACTAACGTGAGCCAACTAGGATTTGTCCCCAGGTTCATTGTAAACTCTGACTTATCCATGTGACTGTTGAGAAGCAGAAACATAACTTGTTTCTTCATGTGCAACATGTTAGTCTGGAGGTTTAAACTGGTGTCCTCTCACAGAGTTGGTGATTCAAACTAAACTTTCATCTCTGTCAGAGAAAACTGATCTGAGTTCAGACTGTTTACTTACAGCACAGCTACACTCACAGATAACTGAGCCTCCTACCTGCCTGTCAAACACCATCAACCCACAAACCTTCTCCAGTCCGGACTGAGTGGAGTCCTGCGGGGTGAAGCTGTGAAGGCTGCGAGTGGAGCTAACTGCTAACAGCCACCGCTGCAACTAACAAACTCCACAGATCCATTCAGCAGCTCCACCATCCACAGTCAGACACACACGGCTGATTATTTACTGCTGAATTACAGCTCACAACTCGCACCAACCCAAACATCCTGGTGCAGACTATTTACTGGAGTTTACCAGCCTGTTTCATACAGCTCATATGGCATTAGAAAATAATTGCAAGCGCAACCACTCTCAGCTTCTCAGTTAAAAACTTTTTTCTGATAAGTTTCATAAAATAATTTTTCATTGTGCTCTCACTGCGAATGCAAAACCTAAATTAGCATTTTCTTCATATATCACCATTCTAAAAGAGACGTCTGTAAAACTAACAGGACGACTCAAAGTGCAGACAGTTATTACTTTTGCATTATGAATTTTGAATCCACAAAGGTTTTATATCTGCTGAACTTTACCAGAGCTGAGAAAAAACCTGGAATCTGGAGTTTGGCATCCAGTTCTTACAGAAGGCTGCATTCACAGAAACAACCCTTAAAGAAAAGGAACTGAGGGTAGAAAGAGACAGGTGCAGTGAGGACAGAGTAAAATCTGATTAGATGCTGATATTCTGCTCATTAACCATAACACAAACTCCAGTAAATAAAAATAATGAACTGCCAAAATCTCTCCACAGTTTGGCTGGAGGACAGCTTACAAAAAGCCCCAACAAGCTCGCTGCTTGTGAATCATTAAAATGTTGTTTGAAAACCCTGATTGGCCTTTAATTTGTCTTTTTGAGCCCAAAAACAAGAACAAAAATACCAAACAAACCATGCGGAGGAGATGCTGCTGGATTTTCACTCATCATTCGCTGCTCAGTGATCATTTCTGTGTCACATTATAATCATCGAAAAAGGAAAAAAAAAACCAGCTAAATATGGGCTCTCAAGCAAATTATGGTCATTAATGTTTTCTCCTCTGTGAGCTGCTCTCAGGGAGGTTTGTAGGAAAGTGCTGGAAAGATTCCCAGGATGTTGAAATGACACATTTGTTGAGTCTGTAATTACAGCATCACTAATGCAGCCGTAAAGGTATCATGTTAGTGATTATCCTCTTTGTGCTGTAAGTAATAGACGATAAGTTAATGCTGTGCTTCCCATAACAGCAGCTGGAATAATCCTCAGTGAACACATGAAAACCTCACGACTACAGTTTGATGATTTGCTCCTCGTTACTGGAATTAAAAGATCCTGCAGGTTGGAAAAAGAGTGCAAATCCTGAGTTTATGAAACCCATGAAACCGGGCTTCGTAATCTCTAGTATTTCTGACAATTTGACAATTTAAAAGGTTTGATTAAACAGCACTTCTTGGATTTTTTTTAAGGCTTGTAAATCTCCCAAATGTCCTGTTAGTTCTGTAGTCGTAAAGTGCCAAGCAGTGAACTTTAAACTCCCACACACGCAGTTTGTTATCAAAGGCTTTCTTCGCGTTGATATGAATTTGGTACATTGCATATCAGTCATTTTAATGAGCAGTGCAGATTGCTTTGTAGGCTGTTTCTTTATTACTGCACTGAATTACAGGGAAGAGACAGCTGTGTATGATTGAAGAATCCCTTAATGAGCAAAGCGTTTGTGTTTTATGATTTATCCGCTCAACACAGCAGAGCGGCCGACAGAAGGACTGAGTTCATCTCTGTTTTTGTTTTTTGTTTGTTTCTTTTTAACAGAATCACTTGATTATTCGTGCAAATTTCTTATCATAATGATGACATCACATACCTGCTATTTAATGATTTAGAGCAATATTCTTATTAAGATTAAGAATTCAGATAATCCCAGTTTACTCTCTTGCTCTCGCTCATAGACAACACCTAAAGACTAGGAATGAACAGGTCCACCATTATCTGTGTCTGTATCTGTTCAACCAAGTAGATTATCTGTATCCCAGAGTGGGCGGGGTTTGAACCACGAGTGGGTGAAACAGGACATGAAATGAGGATACGGATACTGACACATTTACTCGGATGCTACCCGTACACATAGGTACATTGTCTGTATCTGTACCGGATACTTGTTTCATCCGAGTACTTGGCTCAGCCCGACAAGACCATCCTGATTCTGGCCTACCTGTGCACATTAAAATGCTAAAATGCTGGTATTGTACATTTCTGCAAACCACATTACATTTGTGTTATTATTTCAGTCAGGAGAGACTGGTTCTGAGAGAAAAGAATTTATTACTATTTATTCACAAGTGCACACAAGTATGAGAAATGTGAAAAGACCCCATTGTGATGTCATATATTCCAGGAGGGCGGTAGAGATGTGGTAGATTAGAGTTTAGATGCTGGTGGTGGTTAAGGGTGGTGATGACATGAGATGAAGAGGGAGCTGAGGATCTGGATGTGAGGAGGAGTGGGCTTTGATGAGCTCGTCACTGGAGGGGAACGGTGTCTGTGTGTGTGTGTTCCATGTTTTTCTCCTCACTGACTTGGTCAATCCATGTGAAATTTGGCACAGTGGTAGAGGGTCATGGGAGGATGCCAATGAAGCAATATTACATCAATTGGCCAAAGGGGGGCGCTATAGCAACCCATTGAAATGTCAAACTTTGAATGGGCATATCTCATGCCCCGTATGTCATAGAGACATGAAACTTTGCACAGAGATGCCTCTCCTCATGAGGAACACATTTGCCTCAAGAACCCATAACTTCCGCTTATATAGATTTTCCGCCATTTTGAATTTTTTGAAAAACACTTCAAATGGATCTCTTCCTAGGAAGTTTGAGCGATCTGCATGAAACTGGGTGAACATAATCTAGGGACCAATATCTAAAGTTCCCTCTTGGCAAAAGTTGGAAAACTTACTAAAACTGAGCTTCTATAAGGCAATGAATATTGCGGAGGGCGTGGCTCATCACATAAAGGTGTATAACATCTCAAGGGTTTCACCCATCACCACGCAACTTTGTAGGCATATGACCACACATAATCTGAGGGGACCCCTCCATTATTGACCCCATCAAACAAAATGGGGGCGCTAGAGAGCTCATTTCTTATCTAGGCCTAACCGCCATATGGATTTTTACTAAACTTGGTAGATATGTAGAACAGGACGCCTCAAGGTGACTGGAGAAATTTAACTCTAATTGGCAACTGGGTGGCGCTATAACAACAGAAAAATGCTTCAAAATGGCTAAAATCCGACCGATCGCTGTGGCTCCCCCTGTGGACCAATGTTGGTGTTGTTTTCTAATGTTTGGTATGACTAAGTCATGGTATGGTATGCTGTACATAATCACGGAAACTGTCAGTGAGTCATTCTGTCTGTCCCACGTTTTTCTACTCACTGACGTGGTCAATCTATGTGAAACTGCACATAGGCATTGAGGATTGGCATAGGTAGAAGGTGACAAAGCTACCAATGGTTATGGACTAGTTATATTATAATTACTTACACCTATGTACAGTACATTTTGGGTACCTGTTTTTCAGTTAGTACCTCCATCATTGCTGCACATATATATATATTTGCATAATTTATTGATATAGTTTGTATTTAATGTTTTCTAATGTATTAAAAGTGTGTTTTAAAGTGTATTTATGTCACTTAAACAGTTCCTTTTCTGTTCTCTTGTGCTGCTGCTGTAATCTGTGATCTTTTTTATCTCTTCTTTTTTGTGGACGTATTTAGCTGTTTTATTGGACTATTTCAGTGACTACAAATGGAGGCTGTTAAATTTAGATAAGACCAGCTGAAACCGCCATCCAACACTCACCTGTACAGCAGCTGATCCTCCAGTATCTGCAGTGGGTTCATCAGCTGATCGTCCTCTCATGTTGTGTTTTTGTTGTTCAGAAACCACCGGTCTGGACCACGGTGACGGTTTCTACGCAGGGATGCCGATCCCCTGTGCTGACAGCTACGCCGGCTTCTGTGTTCACGGGAAATGTGAGATCAAATACAACATGGCAACCTGCAGGTCTGTGACTGCCCGAACTATAACTGCTCATAATAACAGAGCTACTACACTTGTGTGTTTTGTGCTGGAATCATTCTGTATTACCATCAGAGTACTCCCCCATCATCTACCAGTACCTATAGACCCTTTTAGGCCTAACATCACAATGATGTCGGTGAATTATCTGGAGGCAAAACCTGCCTCTCCCCCACAGGGCTGTAGGCTCCATAGGAGTGTTAAAATGTGTTTGTCTTGTTGTGTTATTGGGAGCCAGAATAGAAGGAGTCATGGCTCAAAACCAGCCGCCACTGCCCGTCAACAAAAACAAAGACAACTATGGTTAAATGTGATAAGACCAAAGGACTGGACGGAGGCCATCATCAAAAATGCTCACATGTGCAGCGCACACTTCATATCAGGTTAGGGAAAAAGTATTTCCTGTTGTAGGGATGAATAAGGTTATGTGTATTAAGGGTTATCATGTCCACCTCATCAGAAACTGGGGAGGGATTAAGAGGAAGATTGGATTTCTCTGCAACGCTAACTTTTTAGCACATTAGCTAACGTTAGCTTCCATAGCAAAACAAACAAGTGTGGTCCTCCTTTGTAAGATTGGCTTCCTGTGACATCATCCATCCACTGAGTGAGAGCATACGGGTCGGCCAGTCTGGTCCCGTTGGTCAGTGTTTACTTATTCCAGTAACACTGGCGGTCCCGGAGAGTGAGTGACCTGACATGGTGCGTTGGTAAATTCAGTCTGACGCTCTACACTAAAATGAGAGCCCTGTTGGTGGAAGAAACGGAGCTCTGGATAACCCAACGCTACATTCAGACAGCGCTCCCAATTTATCAACGCTCCAGTTTGCGCTCCCACACTCACAGTGAGTGTTTCTGAACGCACCACTCACATCATCTTCCTCCATCGTCTAAAACAAGACAACACAACTTGTTAGCTAGCGCTAGCTAATGTCTGTGGAGAACTGTTTTGCCTCCAGCTAAGCCCCGCCCACCAAAAAACGTCATGTTCACTAACAGTAAAAGGGTCTATACTCCTGCTGCTATTACTGGTCCGACAGTTACACTCACCTGTAGATTTGAAATTAAAAAATGTCATCACTGATATGAAGATGTTGTTTTTGTCAGTTGTTTTGTACCAGTATAAATCCTACTGGTACAACAAGTTGTATGAGGTTAATTTTTCTGTCACTCAGTCTGAATGAACATAAAAAAACTTGCACAGAATGAATCAGACCAGGTAAATAACTCTTCTCAGTAATTTGTCCATGACACATATTCAAAGTGTTCACATACTGAGTATCAACCTGTTCCACTGCTCTGCAAATTCTGTCACCCTTTCTGGGTCTGTGGAAAAAAGATCCTTGTCATTGACAGTGACCTGTAGTTTCGCAGGGTTTGCATACCAAACCTCACTCCGGTTTATCCTTCAGCAGCTCTCTTGCTCTTTTAAACATGGCACAGCTTTTCACAACTGCTGGGGGGTCATTCAGGAATATCAGCATCCTCTGTCCGTTAAAAGTTACCTGCTGGATCATGGGCACTTTCTGTCGTATTACTTCCAGCTGGTGAGTGTACAGCATTTTGAGAATGAAAGGGTGAGGAGGTTTCGGAGCGCTCTGTGACATCTGTTCCTCCAGAGACAGCGCATCTTTTAGACGTTAAGCAACAAAGTCTTTGGGTTTTTTAACCATTTCATCCCCCACCGTGACATACAGAATTTGCAGGCTTTGCTCCCTGATGTGTCCCCTCGAGATCGAAGAGCTGCTCTGCCACTGTTTTTACGCTCCGCTTGTTGATTGTATCAGCAGTAGAAGACCCACTGTGCTCCAAGTCTACTAGCTTGTTAGCATGCTCCTTCACGGTAGTTTTTACAGCAGAGATGGCGGTGTCAGTTTCGCATTTGAGAGCTGACAGTTTATCCCCTGACTGTGGTTGAAAGTTGGTCAATTTTTGAGTCAATTTTGGCTCCAATCTCAGTCTGAAGTGAGCGTATTTCAGTCTGGAGCGAAGCAGCAGCCTTTAGCACCGTGTTGTTTCCCAGGTCTTTGAATCTCCAGCTGGATCTGCACCCTCAGGACAGGCCAGGCGGCCAGGCGGTGTGACATGGTCTTAAATCACCGTGTTATTAGATGGTGGAGTAACATTAACATTAATGTTGGCCAGAGTATTTTGTTTCAGATAAGTTTTATAAGATTTGACTGAGAGCAATGTGACTCGTGTCTTACTCAGACATGGATCAACCAGAAGTCCAAATCCTGTTGATTTTCAACATCAAATTGACAAATTTATGGTTATGTTTCAGTGATATGTGCTGTTATTACATCATGTCTGCTTGGCAGGTGTTCTAGCCTTGTTTTTCAGTCCATGTCATGTCAGTGACAGAAAGTCCTCAGTTTTAATCAGTAGA
Source organism: Epinephelus lanceolatus (assembly GCF_041903045.1). Taxonomy (NCBI): domain Eukaryota; kingdom Metazoa; phylum Chordata; class Actinopteri; order Perciformes; family Serranidae; genus Epinephelus; species Epinephelus lanceolatus. The sequence goes on along the minus strand of NC_135745.1, from coordinate 41,975,199 downwards.
GCTGTCTACACCACAGACATGTTGTCAACTGGTGCTTCACACATGTAACTGTGACCTGAAGCGTCTTTTTCAACTCAGTTTTCTTCAGTTTTGCAGAAATAATTGCCAAAACTCAGATGACCTACACTCAGTACCGTCCCTGAACACATCCTTTGTGGACCAATGCTGACATGCTGCTATGTGTGTGTGTGTGTGTGTGTGTGTGTGTGTGTGTGTGTGTCAGGTGTGACACAGGCTACAAAGGTCCTCAGTGTGACGAGCCTCAGGACTTCAACATCCTCTACGTCGTCCCCAGTGGACAGAAGCTCCACTACGTCCTCATCGCCGCCATCATCGGCGCCGTGCAGATCGCCATCATCGTCGCCGTGGTGATGTGCATCACAAGGTGAGGCGGCATCCACTTAACTCCAGAGCCCCTAAAAGAACTTAATTCCAGTTAGCACATGAGAGCAAGGGAATTTGCCCTTAATTTCTAAATTAATTTAAAATGTCAGCGAGGTCTATTAAGGATAAGTTTAATGGCTTTTGTTTTTCATTAGGTGCAACTTGATCATTTAAGGGATTTTTATTCAGTATACAGATATTTCATATATTTTACCCAAAAGTGAGATAAATGAATGGGTTGTAATATATTTAAAGGACTTTAAATAATGGGTTTTTGCATGGTAATGTACAATTAACCCTCAACGTGTACCTCAAAATACCTTAAGGGGTTAATGCCCCTTGATTAGAAGGGGTTTGACATTAAAAAGAAAAGGCCCTTTTAAGGAATTATGGGATGGTTTTCTTGTTTTTTTGATCAATTTTAGTTTTTACCCTTAAAAAAGCACTTAAGTGGTGCTGAAAACCCATTAAAATATATAACTTTTCATTAATGTATCCATCTTTTTAAATCCTATCAGAATACTTTAATTGCATTTTTATAAATAGTTGATGAATGTTTTTTATTTAATATTGCCGAAGTGCACACACTGCATCATGTTCACATTCCCACTGTATTTATGTGGAATTTTGCTTTAAAATAAAAGAACAAAATTAAACCATATACAATAAAATATATATACTTTTATATATTACAAAAGAAATTTATGAAAATCTCAGGTTCACAGTACAGAAACAGGAGAGTCAGAAGAATTTTAATCCCTTTGAGTTGACAGGGGCACATGAGGAAGATGGTGATGAAGTAGTTTTAATCCGCAGTGTTAGAGTACTCTAAATACATAATAAGACCGTATAAGGCTCAGTGATAATCCCCTACTGCATAATGTGCACAGAAAGGTGTGAACTAAAACACATGTACAACAGAATCTAAAAATAATCTGTGTGTACCTGATGGATTAAGAGATTATAGAAGAGATTATTATTCAGTTTGTATTTCTGGGTTGTAGAGACACATCTCCAGGTGTCTTGTTACCTGCTGAATGTTGTTTGTCTCACCTGGACAAACTAAAGACACACACAGCTCAGACAAACAGCTGTGAACCTGTTGGCAGTGAACGCAGCCTCGTTGTTCCTCCATCACACGTGAAGCGGAGGTGTGATGTCTGTCAGGTTTCTGCAGAGGAAGGACGACGGCAGCGGTGGAGGTTTAAAGCTGAGGAGAATTAAACAGGATTTGACTTGGCCTCGTTTCTCCAAGGCAGCAGACTGACTTTCCTGCTTCACTCTGAGGAGAAAATCAAATCTAAGTCTTTCTTTGTATTGCGGAGGATTTTTTAGGCAGCAGTTTGATAGTAAAACAAGCTTCTCGTTTCATTAACATGTTCAAAATAAATCTCTTGGTAAATGTGGACGCTCTAACTCCAGTTACATGTGACAACCAGGCCGTACTGGGGGAAGTACTCAGATCCATTACTTCAGTTAAATAAGGGCTGCCTCCTAATCGTCCACCAAATGGAAAGATCATTATTTGGCAAGATTTCATTGGTCGCCTAGTCGCAGAAAAAAAGACAAGCAAACATGAAGTTCTCTTGGGAGCTGCGCCTTGTCAGAATAAATCCAAACCTATATGACTGGACCATGTGGGACTTTACTTTGAAAGGACAGACACAGGAAGTGTCCACGCTCAGCAGTCAGACAGGAGTCAGGTTAATCTCCAGGGCTGGTACCTGCGGTTATTCCACAGGCTAGTTAATAACATGTCGGGCAGGAAATCCAAAGTGTGGGATCATTTTGAGAAGGTGAAGGACGAACCCAAGGTGATATGTAAACTCATCTTCATTGGTCGACTACAAACATGACGTATCATGTGAAACATGGAAGTAGCTACATGCCCATTAGCCCACAGCGTCATTAACAGGCGGCTCGCTCAGTGTGTGACGTGCACTGCACCGGTGACAGTCGAGCCACAGGCATTACGTTTTAAGTTTGTTCGTCCGTCTGTCCTACCATCCTACTGTCCTACCGCACATCCCATTCCTGAAACGTCCACTTTGACTCAACAATGAACTGATTTGGTTTCGGTGGTCAAAGGTCAAGGTCACAATGACCTTGCATCTGTCATATTTTTGTGAACACGATATCTCAAGAACATCTCCAGGGAATTTCTTTAAAACCTCTTGCACTCCACCCCATTTTGTAGCAAAAACACCTAAAATGACATACCCAAATCAAAATGACTATAGCTTCTGAACCGCTCTGACTACATGCATGCATGAGGTCTTGCCAGAAAGAAAACTCTCTGAAGTTTCTTGTGAAAGTGTCAGAAACACTCTAGGTGATACAGAGACAGAGTAATGAGCCTCTTAAGTCAGTAGAAAAATGAAGATTTTGCTAAAATAAAATAAAAAATGTTTTTCAGGATGAATAACTGTCTGTGGCTTCATCTGAGCAGGTAAATGACACTGTGGGGCTGTAGGCACACTATCAATGAACACTTGTTTCAAATTTGAAGAAGACTGCTCAAAGTATGACCATTCTACAGTGTTTTTACCATGAAAAGATCCAGGCGAAGCTCCAAATGACAAGTCGGTCACTCTGCTTCAAAACAGTACTGTCAGTGATCAAACAACACTCAGCCAGCTTCAAACATTGTACCTTATTGAAATCAGGTGTGATTATGATAGCTGATGTTGTTTATGACACAGAAACACCATAAAATATCACCAAATAAAGCCATATGAAACATGAAAGTTATGATCCCACTTTCTAGATGGTATATCTCAGCCAAAAATAGTGGTAGGAGTGAGACTCTTACCTTTTATAAACCAGCTAAGTCCCCACTAACAGCTCCACATAAGATCACGAGTAAGCCTTTAACTTTTCCTGCCAAAAAACAGCATGACATGACTTGTCACCACTCATGACAATTTTGGACTTTGTGTGTTTAGGCTGCTCTGGTGCGAAATACATAATAAATAAAAGAAATACAATGTTATTTTTGAAAAGTCGAGAGCTTCCTGAATCTGTCAATACCAAACATCACATGGTTTGATGAGGTAGTGCACCTGGGAGATACCATTTAACAGAGGAGGGGGGAGCGAGGACGTCAGCGTCCTGGTGGAGTTAGAGAGGTTAAATTTGGCACCAATGTCCACTTGGACTCAACAATAAACTGACTGGATTTCGGTGGGGGGTGCGTTTGAGGCATCCTTGTTTTCAGAGACATGGATGTAAACTGTAACTGCGGCTTGACCCATGGGTTCGCAGGGGCATACAACTGCAATGCAGTTATTCCAGTTTGTAAAGGTAAACAGACCAAATAGACACCACGGAAACACTTTTAGGACTTTGAGATTTTGAGAAAGCACTGACAGTTAACTGTTGCCAGTAAAACCTCTTGAAATGTCAAAACGTCTGTCTTTAGTCTCACTGTCACATGAATACATTTCTCTCTCTCTCTCTCTGTCTCTTTTTAGGAAATGTCCGAAAAACAACAGGGGTCGCCGGCAAAAACAAAACCTCGGACACTTTTCCTCGGACACTAACTCCAGGATGGTATAGCCGTGTTTGTCTGGGTTCTTTTTGATAAGTTTTTTCTTACAGTGTGGGGAAAACCATTTTTTAACGGTTGATGTGAGGTATCCATTTTTTTTCTCCTGGGAAACCATTTAAAAAAGAAGAATATTTATTTAAGGGGCCTTATTTCCCTCCTTTTTTTTCTTTTCTTTTTTTTTTTTTTTGCTTTTGGATGGAAAGTCTTTCTTTGCCGCAAGACCAAGTACAAGGAGCCGAATCGTCAAAACCCGCTGTCACTTTACATCGTTAACATGTCCGCTGTCTTAATTACTTTAAATGTTAAAGGTTTTGTTGAATACTTTATGAATACTGTACCTTTGGTAAACTGGCTAACAGAGTGATGTCTGCCCCTCTGGAATGTGCTATTTATTGAAAAAGATGATTTCTACGCCCCTCTCTGTTTTACGTCTTACGACTAATGTGCAGCTGATCACCAAATGCAGTTTGTTTTTGTGTTTTGTAGGAGGTGAGCGGGGGCCAGCCAGTGATATAGATATGTTTACACTTATTCTTTGGTATGTAAAGACTTCACTGTGGTCAAACAAGCTAATAATTTATTATTATCATTATAATTATTATTATTATTTTCTTCAAAGTAGTTTTTACTCAAGGTTTTTATGTTAACTTTTATTTCAAACGTTGGTTTCTAAATTCTAGTTCCTGTATATTCGCATGACTTGTGAAAACTGTGTACTGTGGTGTAGTTTTAACTTTTTAAAAGAAAAGCCGACGGCCCCGACGCCTCCTCCATCTCAGAGCCGCAGAGATCCGATGGAGATTGGAATCCAAAAAGTCGGACTGATGAACGGAGGACACTGAGGGGGGAAGGTATAAGTCGCTGTTGAAGAAAGGAATGTGTAATGTTTTGGGAAACCGCACCAGAAAATAACATAAAAGAACTCTTGTGTCGACGGCTGGAAACTTCGGAGTACATTCTTCTAATTACCACTTTTGCTTTGTTGAGGAACAGATTCATGTTGATTTTCACCCTCAGAGGAATGTTTTTGCGTCTTCGTCCGAAAAGCTGAGGATTGTAAAAGGAAGTGCGTCGGCTGTTTTGGGGTTTGAAGGACCGACTGCAACTCTAAATGATATTTTTTATGTAACTGGAGAAAGTCTCGGTTGCTGAGTGGGCTGTAATCGAGGCTTTTCTTTGAATGTGAGAGAATATTTGTGTCCTTTTTTTGTCTGTTTTAGTTTTGCATTTGCTCCTCAGCGAGACATTCCAAGCACAGAGGATCCCGTACAGAAAAAAACGCTATAATAATCCTGCAGGAAACACTTTACAGTAAAATTGTATCTCTTAAAGACAACGTTTCCCTCCGCTGTGAACATGTGATCAGATGCAGGTCCTACAGATGTCAGTGGTGTGCAGCTAACTCACCATCATTAAAGTCTCCTAGGGTATTATTGTTAAGTGAAAACCGTGCAGACAGAAAATACAGTCAACAACGATCCTGACAGTATGCCGACAGGAACTTTATATCCAGTGAATGACGATGCCTTTTCTGTGTTGTTCCCTTGTGTCCATGAGTTCTTTGTAACACAACCTGTTGTTATATTATTTATGTCATTTTTGTGTGTTTTTTATCAAAGTCCCGACATTTCTTTACAAACCAACTTGTCTTGTTCTTGAGCTGTAAACTCCACCTCCGTCCCACCTCTGAACTCTCAAAAGTGAAACCTTTCTTTGCTTCAGATCGGCTCTGTCACTCCTTTTAATGGTGAATTTAAATTAAAATACAATCGTAATATCAATCAATCACAAACTAAACCTTCTCCTCATGGCGTCCAGTGATAGCAGCTGGTTTTATCTGAACTAGTCTTTTGAGTTTCTAAAACAGCAATGTATGTTTTGATGCTCAGTATTCAGGAGGTTGGAGAAATCAACAGTCAACAGTGTTTAGTGTCTGGATGCAAAAGCTGACTTGTATTTTTTAGTATTCAAACCTCAGTCACTTGTTCACGTCATATTGGATATTCTCTGAATACAAGCTTCTGATAATCCGTTTGTGTCAAGGCATTCACAGAAATCTTTTTCAGGCTTTAAAATCGATGGTTATCATTGTCGTAAGGAAACTAAATTGACTTGTGAAAAGTGACAAATATCTGCTGTCATCTGTTTAAAGCTGACTTGTTCCAACAGTGTGAGCACGCCAAGATTTTACTTAAAAAAAATGTTGTGTCTCCTGATGCGATGAAAGGCGATTAACTATGCATTGACTCTACTGCCATTTACTCCGCTTTGCAACTTTATAGTTATAGAATGATTACAACTGAAACTGAAACTGCGAGAAGAGACTAAGGGCCCTTTCACACCTTCCTCTTTTGGTCTGGACGTTCAGACTTTTCTGTTTCGTCCGAACCAAAATTACAGGTGTGAAACCTCCCCAGATCAAACAGCTAAACTGTAGTCAGATGAAGTAGTCAGTCTGAATCTGGATCAAGCTGAAACTTTGTTCAGTTCTGGTGTGAAAACATTTTGTGGATGGTTGGGACATTCGGACCAATTACAGGAAGTACTTGCAGGCTGTCGTCAGAACCGCAGTGGATCATAGATGAAAACCAAATGTTTAACAGACATTTGGTCTCTTTTACAAAAAAAAAAATCATAAAAATTCCAACCTTTTCTTATTATTTTCCAATCAGATGAGAGAGAGAGGATACGAGAGGATAGATGAGCCCATCTGCAGAGCAGTCAGTCAAGTATTGGGAGAACCATCTCACATAAGGGCATGACGATAGAAAGTAGGCGGCAGGCGATGACAACAGGACACAGGTATGCCTTACAAAGTTCTTTAGAGCGCTCGCATCATTACAATGAGAAACCAAAATTAACCAGATCAAATGTTTACAATGCAAATGCAAGAACCTTGGCTCGGACTTAAAGGTGTGAAAATGCCTTGAGAAGAAGAGACTTTAAGCTACAGTTGGTTACTAAATTAATTTGGGGATAATGAATCAGAAAAGCTGCCCAGTCAAGTATAAAGGCCAGTTCACACCAGCATTATTAAAGTTAAAGTCTGGACCAAAATCAGTTACCTTGATGGCGTTGTCAGGATAATTAGGAAGTGGCTGCAGTTACGCCAAAGTCACACTGTTGATCAATCGCAAACAATATTAGCAGTATGGACCTTTATGGTAACAGAGACCTGACGCGTCCAAATGGAGGACGCTGTTATATTAGCTGTGAAGCACGTCCTCGCATCAGCTGACAACTGTTGCTGTTGTTTAAACCCGGGCTGAGGGACCGTCTCTGTGAGCCTCTGTCCTGCTCTCTCTGCCCAGTTAGCATGAGCTAACACAGCAGCAACACCGAGCCGTTAAACCGTCCCAACAATCTCGCCCTGACACTGAAACAGCTCAACTGTGTCATTTAAGCTGTATTAACAGGTTCAATGACAGTTGCTAACAGTTAGCCCTGTCACTGTGTGTGTGACGCTGTCCCAAGCGCAGAGCTCCGGTCCCGTAGCAGTAGTTCCATGTTAAACCAAGAGGATGAGAGAGCAGGGCAACAAGGGGCTGAGCAGATCAATACGCTGCACACAGCTCTACAATGACATGAGATTTTATCTGCTTTAAATACTCAGTGATTGGACAAAATTGCAAGGTCACACAGAATTCATGGGAATTTCCGTTACGTGTTGTGATCACAGCCTGGAGGGGCTGCTTATTGTTCACTGGTGCCAGGTTTTGATCTGATCAGGAACTAGAAATCTAGTTTACCTGGTTGCCAGACTCATGAATAATACCCCTTGAATTGGCCCAAGCATACTTGTCCACACATGCAACCACTGGACAAAAATGATCTGCTACGTGGAGCTAATTCTCAGCCAGAGTCTGCAGTAACAAAAAGTGGCACATCTTGCAGTGATATATGGGCCTGCCTGCTCACATCAGGTCCTCTGGGTCCAAAAGTGCTCCAACACTAAGCCTTGATTGGTCGACTCAGCTGGCTACCTGAATGTTACGCATGAGCTGCGATATATTTGGGGAATATCAAAATAAGGTTGGCTAGCATGCTAACTAACTTCAAACTCACATGTGCAAACTATATTCTAGGATTCAAAGCATTAAGCTAACATTATCTAACATCAGTTAGGTTGCAAAAAAATCAATAAGAAAGATAAGTTAAAGTTTAATCTCCAGAGAACAATTAGCATTCACAGTGAATCAGTGTTAATAATTCGATAATCATTTATATTTTCTTATGCATGGTCAGTGTGTCCTTTACCTCATCCGATTCAGTAGGGAGGGATGGCCCAGTCGTGATTACAGATTTCGGCGTGGAAGTGAAACTCCGAGGTCCAAAATGTCAGTTGACGGCAGGTTTTTCTTCCCTGTGTGTTTACCATTTTTATTTTCTGTCACAGGATTTTTCTTTTCTGTAACGTCTACAGGTCGTAGGTCAGCCCCCCACCCCCCCAGCCCCCCACCCTCCACCCCCTCCGCCGAGCAACGTGTTTCTACTTGTTGTCGACCATTGCAGCCGTGACTTCTCTAAATGTGACTAGAATGTGTTTGACATGTTAATATTCTGCATGTAGACTTTGAGAGGCTATTTTTGGTCTCTGCCAAAATAAAAAAGGAAATGTTTTTTTTAATGTACACCGGGGTGCCGATGTGTCATTTGAGTGAAATGTTCCCTTTTTTATCTCCTTAAACTGTGAGGTTTGTGTTTGTCTGTTTCTTCTCCTGACACTGCTCTCATCTTACGGCCTACTCCACTTCCTGTGAAGGGTTACTGATGATTTGTTCACTGTGTGTGTGTGTGTGTGTGTGTGTGTGTGTGTGTGTGTGTGTGTGTACACAAACATATATTACTTATGTTGTGGGGACATGAATCCCACAGTTACATTGTGGGGACTCACCATCCTGCACTTATAGAGACACAAAGTCATGTCCATAGCCTTTGTTTAGCCACCTTATGTAGCTAAGTGCTATCTTTAATGTAGCATTCTTTTATTTTGCCTTTCTAATAAAGACCTTTTTACTGTTAGTAAACAATATGACCTTTTTGGTGGGCGGGGCTTAGCTGGAGGCAAAACAATTCCCCAAAGTCAGTAACAGAAGATGATGTCAGTGGTGCATTTTGAAATACTCATTCTGAGTGCCAGAGCCTCTGCACATGCGGCGTCCACTCCAGCCTCCAAGCCACATGAGCTTAAACATGGCGGCTGGTTTTTGAGCCATGACTCCTTCTGTTCTGGCTCCCAATAACACACCAAGACGACATTTTAAGACTGCGATGTAGCCTACAGCCCTGTGGGGGAGAGTCGTGTTTTGCCTCCAGTTAATAATGATATCGTGACATCGCCCTAAATAGGTCTATAACATGTTCCCCAGGTTTACTGTCCACATGTTCTTAGTATCCACAATGGACTTTTTGAGCCCTCAAAATATATATCCAAGATCCTTGTGATGGTGCATCAACTCACAATAGGTTGGATGACACCTCCGTCATTGCTTGAGAGCGTCTGTTTCACTTGCACTGGCACTATGCAGTTTCAGGGTTCGGGTAGGAACCCAGACACAATAAAGACTACAAACTTTGGCTGCTTTACGGCACACGTCATATCCCCCTCCTGTTTTTAGAGTAGTGTAGCCGAACTGAGGTGAACGAAGTTAGACGTGGTTGTCCTGGCTGAAGCGACAAAGAAAAGGAAGAAGGTGAAGGTGTTGTCCGAGGAGACAAAGAAAACGGGAGAGCGATAAAACAAGAGCTTGAACAAGGATTAATATTGGCCCGGCTTTCACACGCTGGCGAGAGCTGAAAGAGGAGGAGTGACGCCCGACTGATGGTGACCTGGCGCTGCTACTGCTGTTACCCTCTACTGAGGAGCCTCAGTGTCTGCAGGTCGGCTGCCTCAGGTACATGTTCACATAAAGTGTTAAGGCTCATTTATGCTCCCTTTACGTACAAAAATGTATACGTCCGTTCCAAACGATGTTACCGTCACTGCCCACATACTTCCATGCGTCCTTTACGTTGGCATGGATGTTAACCAATATATCCACCAGGAGGCAGCCCAGCGTCAAAAGTTTATGACAACAACAAACTCAAAAACAAACATGGCGACTGTGGAGTAGATATTGATAATGTACCTCTTGCATAAAAGACAAAAACAGAGGCAGCGTTGTGGAGGTGGTGGTTGGTGAGGCCGTTAAAGACATCGCGACTGGAGGACGGAGAATTCTTTTCTCTAGTACTGCCGATGAGAGAAATTGAATTGTTATTTCTTCTTCGTGTCTCACTAGAGCTACGTATCGGGTAGTGACAGCAACACTGCCCCCACAGTTCCTGGTGGTACTGCTCCGTTTGGCCCGTATCCTTAAGCTTTATGGAAACGTGCAGAAATACGGACGAAATGAACGCAGAGCACGGACAGAAGGCTCCGTCCGTATCCGGATCCGTATTTAATGTTGAGCATAAATGAGCCCTTAGCCTACATACAGACAGCTTTCATTTAGTTTGTCTTTAACACTTTGCTGTTATCCTCGCAAGCGTGATGTGCTTGTGTTGACCGCGATCGTAAATCATAATAGCAGAGAATGAGAGACAGTGGACAGAGCAGATTGAAATATTCCACATGCTGATCACATGTATTGATAAAGTATTGGCTTGGCTGGCAGAGGTTTTATCGCTCTTACTCACAGTAACAAGCGTAGTTGTCGTCAACTAGAGTGATCTTGAAGTTATATTCCCTTCGTCTGCACCGCGGCCTCTCTGCTGTTGTCTGACTTCACTCTGTTGTTTGTGTGTGTGTGTGTGTGTGTGTGGGCGCGCTGTGAGGAGGAGGAGGTCAGCCCTGACATGCAGAGAGCAACTCATCTCTGAGTTTCAGCCTCATCATGTATGTACAGAATGCTATAAGGCTACTTTACCTGTTCTGAAGACACGATGATGATCGCGTATTACACAGCCAGCTTCAGGAAGTTCACCGGTATCGTTGGCTTGTCAACAAATGCACGCAGAGAAAGATTTTTGCGACAGTTGTGATAGACAATACCGTTTGTGTCTGTAGGGGGACCCCGTGAGGTAAAACGCACAATCCTACATTGTGTTGCTTTAACGCGTGCACCCTGCAGAATTTAAGACAGAGAAATTTTGCTGCAAAATCAATTCATTGCAATGGAGTCAGCTTTACCAAGTAGAAACTGTTCACTGCCTCTAGCTTCTCAGATTTGAAGCTTTGGATCACTGTCAACTCGATATCTTTAGGTTTCACTAATATCTACCCCGACTTATAAAAGCTTTGGGACTGTGTGGTTTGAAAATGAGGACAGATGAGGTTGACTACGGCCTCCAGCCACGTCTTTTTTACCAGTCTCCAGATGGGTGGGGCTTTATCATTAATTGATGTTCCTATCTAATTAAAACCTGAAGCCAGAACCGGAGCAGAGGTCACCACCTCACCAAATGAAAATAAACCAACGTGTGTGTGTGTGTGTGTGTGTGTGGTACATTTCTACGAGGGGCAGGGACTCAAGCACGCCACCCCAGAGTAAATATAGAGTTATAGACTTGAGGTGGTGGGGTGGAGGGAGGACTGGGTGGGTGGGTATTCAGGGACAGGAGCAGCTGCTGGCTTCAGTCGAACACATTCAGCATTCAGTCATCTCCAAAGCCCCACACTGTACAAAACATCCATCATGATCCAACATTCATTCATTAAAAAGTCCCTGATCATGAAGTAGTGCCTCACTTACAGACAGGAAATATCAGGGGGGAGTTTTTAGTACTGAATGTTGTTGAATTCTGAATGAAATAAAAAGAGAGCGCGAGTGAATCTGCACTGAAAATTAATTCTGTTTGCCAGTTATTTAATTGAATCTGAAAAGAAAAAGACGCAGAAGCACACGAGTAGGCCTTAAGCTTGTTTTGGTTTATGAAAACATGATAGCTGCACAAGTATAAATTACATTGAATTTTAAAAAGTCTTAAATTAGGTTGCTCCGTGTTAAATCATGGTTGAGGAACTTTATTTCCTCAGCAAACCATAGATAAGTTTTCATGGGACGTGATGCTACGACAGCAGGCAGTATCTGCTAAATTCAATCCTACATGCACTAAAAAATCATACTAAACTGTAGAGTAATACAATATCAAAAACAATAGCCGCTAACTGTGGAAAAACTCGGCTATGGTCAAGGCACATTTTGTAAGCAAAATGTAAGCAGCATACCAGCTAGAGTTAGCCACAAGAGGACTAAAGCAAAATGACATGATTTGCCAATATTTGTTGCTGACTTTGGCGAACACAGATCCAGTGAAAAGTATGGCAAATAATGCAAAGAGAAAACTTATTTTGTGTTATTTGCTTATTATCAAAGTGTTGTTTTGCTGCACTTTGTTCACCTTAAAGTCTAGATCAAATGAAAAATGTCTTTTAACCTCTTAAGATCACGCCCCCGGTCATATAGAGTGTTGCAGGGATGACGGTTCTCTGTAGGCCAGCACACAAACTAACATCATCCTGGTTCCCTCGTCAAAAAGCCAGTGGGATTTTAGATTCTTGCAGAAGATAAACTTTGTGGCAAACACAAGTTTATGAGGTTTTGTTCAGCAAGATAATCTACACAATTTTTTTCATTCCACTTAATCCACTCTTTCTGTCCTGATTTCATTCATTTCCTGCTTGACCTCTAACATTACATGATGGACTGATCCACTTGAAGGGGCGGGGGAGGTGACAACAGCCAGTACCACTGCACCTGCCTAACTGTAAAGGTAGGCTATTGAAGCCAACAGCTCTTTCTTCTTTCCCCCTGACTATTTTTTCAAAAATTGCTGGTGGTGGCCATAGACTCTAAGAATAATGGACGTAGCTACTGTGATGTTATCCATTAGTTTGCGGACCCCCATTTTGAAGCCTCAAGATCAGTTTTGGCCTCCATCTTGGTTTTTTGGTGGGAAGCCAAGGACACTATTAGCAGACAGTCTATCATCAAAGCAGCCTGCCCTTAATTATGCATAACTTTGAGCCTGTGTAGAATGTAAACAGGTGAGTAACATAAAAATTCACCGCTGTAAAATTGTCATGAAGTTGGGTATTTTAACATGGGGGCCTGTGCGGATTAACTGCAGGTTTCGGCCCCTCAGTGTTGGCTTCATTTTTCAGCCCCAGAGGTTGCCCCTGGTGGTGGCCTTGTGGCCCAGAAGGTGGACTGGCCCATCTGGCATTTGCTAGAAATGCCCAATGGCCAGTCTGAGCCTGGTTATGGGCCCACTGGCTGGAATTAATTTTACAAGCATTTTACTGGCTGCATCAGCAACTACATGGAACATACGATGGGCTTCGTCTCTCTCTCTCTCTCTCTCCCAGACTGATACTGCTATGCTGTCGGTGTTCACCATCAGGTCCCCTCTGTGTTTGCTACACGCCCACTTTTTGACGATCAAATCGAATTCCTTCCAAGTCATATCCCACTCATGGAATTATATATCCCGCTTACCTATCCTGTTTCACTCAGAAATACGCCACGATACTGAAGCTCTTGAAATGCCATTTCATCTGCACTTTAAGGCTAACATATAGCCTCCTTTAAAACTGAACCATCACTGCATGGGAGGAAGTCACGAAAGCCTATCCTTTCAGAATCTAGGGGGGGGGCCGCTGTGAGTGTAGGCCTGTGTTATTTTTAACACATCCATGTGTGTATTTATGATGAGAAATATCTTTCAACACATTGTTATTAGTTGACAAAGCAAGTTCATGACTTCAGCTAAAGACCAACAATTAATCACTTCACTGAAAACATTAACATGTACTGTACACTGCTCAGAATAATCTGTCTGTGCGGGGGCTGTTCAGAAGAGTGAGTGTTAAACTCGTGCCACTTTGACGCTCCTCGCGTTATGGAATGGTCAGTCGTCTCAATAAAGAGCCTCAGATCTCAGTCACAGTCAATGTTTGGACTCTGCTGCCCAGGGGAAAGTAAAAAGAGCATTGCTGCGATGTTTAATCCCCCAAAACATTCCAGCACTGTGTAAAGAGACCAGACAACTGTGGCTTCTTTGCATTTGTCACTGCAGAGCTGCAGAATGACTCCTAAGCTGCTGTTGATGAACATGTTTCGCAGCTGCTAGCGTGAACATGTGTGCAAATAACGGAAAATTATGAATCAGTCTGCGTGGCTCCAACAAAGCAGAGCAGGACTTGGACGGGGATTTCCATCATCCTCTGCGTCTTCCCAAAATGTCAGAGTGTCGTCTTACGAAGAGTTTTTATTTTTAGGCTGGGGGGTTCGTGTGAGCTTTGCCGCTCCTCTCCTGGCCCATATCCCAACGAGGGCTGATTTCAGGTTCCCTTTGGATCCTGAAGCCTTTTTTAAAAGGGGTAGGTGGAGTTTGTCCTCTCTCCTGTCCCCAGACCTGAGTTTGGGTCACAGCGGTTGGGTGTTGCCACTCTCCGGTCTCCCTGCTGGTAACTCCATCGGTCCTGGTCCCCTTCCCCAAACTAAACCACACATCTGCAACTTTTAAGCAACAAATTCAAAGTGAGAGATCTTCCCTAATCATCAAAACCCTGCAATGGATCAGCACAAGTATCGCACGGCGGGCGTCCAGGAGAAGCTGGAGATCATCGGGGTGGAGGACGAGGCAGGGAATCCCATCAGTGCCCTGACCATCCTGTCTTTGCTGGAGCGTGTGGCCGGCATCATCGATAACGTCCAGTCCTGCCAGCAGCGTATGGAGGAGCGTCAGCTGGACCTGGAGAACAACATCAAGACCATCCAGGGCGACGTCCTCAAACTGGCCAAGGACCACACCGACACCAGTGGCACAGTGGAGAAGCTCCTGCAGAAGACCCGCAAGGTCAGCGCCAACGTCAAGGAGGTCCGGACACGCGTTGAGAAGCAAAACGTCCGCGTCAAGAAGGTTGAATCGACGCAGGATGAGCTGCTCACCCGCAACAAGTTCCGCGTTGTCATCTATCAGGTAAGCCGAGGTTTGATCATCGAGTGTATCGTGTTTAAAATGTCTGGATAATTTGTTTTTCAGGGTTTCAAAAACTTTATACAGTATTTTTCAATGTGAAACACTTACTCAAGTGATGGCAAATCAAAGCAGTTTTGGCTAACAATTAATTGTTTTAATAAAATTTCATGTCTAAAACATGAATGTGAGAATTTGCTTCAACCTTTTTCCACGATGACTGAAGGCATAAAGACGCTCTTAAATTTAGCGTACAGCAAATAAAGTATAGTAAAGAAGAAACAAACAACAATAGACAAATACAGCAGTTATTCAACTGCAGCCGTGTGGTACTTCAAGTATTTTAACAATCTTGAGATTGATAAACTATTTTTTGTTCTTCATAAATTGCTTTTTTTGTTTTACAAAAAAGAAAAAGACTAACAACATTTGATTGATTAATCCAGTAATTTCCAACGTGGGTGCTCCCAGGATAAATCTGAGAGGTTTGTCTGGATGGAGAAGCAGAAACACACATTCTGGATACACAAAATAACACTCAGAAATATTTTTTTGCTTTATGATATAATGGCACATACTCCGGCCCCAAAAATGAGTAAAGTATAGATAAAATAATTAAGTCTTTAACCTGTGACGCAGGTTTCATGTAGACAAAGCTTTGTTTTAAGAGGTCACAGGTTTAAAAGGTTGAGCTCCAAATTTATTGATTAGAAGTGTAATATTCAGGGGGAGAGCCAGTTGGCTTCAAATTTCAATAAAGCTCCTGGAGATTTGGTTTCAAATCTTGCTGTTTGTTGAAAATATTAAATATACATTTTTCAAATAAGGAACAATCAGTGTTGATAGTTTAATAGTCAAAAAGTCATAAAGACTGTGTGGGCGTGGTTTGATCAGTCGCCTGTCAGCATAGCAGACAACCAAACAAACTGGTCACATTTTCATTTAAGTGACGCTGATACACTACATGACATCATCTTTGTCCAACAGAGCCAGAAATCTTTAATATGAAATAACTATCATTGCTGTAACTTTAGCAGAAAGTTGTCACCTGATATGAGAAAGAATTGTCAGCTTGTTACACTCCGTTTCCACCTTCAGTCTGACACTGTGTTCTTATTTCTGTCGAGGAGGGGGATTACATTTTCCCCTGTTACTGCATCACTTATTTCTCGCCTCAAATGTTTTCTGAACCATTTTTTAATGAAATGTTGATGCAGTAAGGCCATTAGAAAGGAGACAGAAAGGTATGCCTAGCTGTCTCATTTAGTGCTGTGTAATATAGGGACAGTTTCAGCAAATACAAAAAGTTATTTAAAAAAAAAAAGTTACCAACTGTAGCTTTAATTATTTGTCTCTCTTTGGTTGTTGTTTTTTTTTTTAAATTCTAACTGAGAAACAGCTGTTTGACATCACGATGCCAGATGAATCAGTCAACGCGAACTCAGTGGCAGGGCCGTGCACAGGCTAATAGAGGGGCAGGGGCTCAAAGGCAGAAAAGGGCACTGGGTAATATATGTAATATAAATTGATAAAGTAGGCTACTAGTCATAAATAGCTAGCTAACACCCTAGCAGCATACCCTAGTATGTGGCTTTTTAAATCTTTGTGCAAAGAAATTATCACCAACAGATTAGTTTAAAGGGCCAGTCAGCAGTTTCTGGCGGCATCTAGTGGTGAAAATAAAATGCTCTTAATATAACGTTAAATATAATGTTTGGGTTTTTTTTGTGGAAACTGAATATAATATTCATAAGTGTAATAAAATAGTGCATAATTCATCAGAAGTGATCATTTCTGCATTCTCCTTTATCTCAGAATGAGTCGTTTTATATACCCAGAAGCGCCGGTCAAATTTCGTGGATGCCACCATGTTGTTCCAGAATCCCTATAGAGTGCCAAAGTCACGCCCCTTCCGGTGAAGCTCATGGGACCTTAGATCGGAAAAAATATGAATGGCAGTGAATGAGGAGAGAAATATTATCTTTTGGTCCCGTTTGAGTTGTGACATAAAATCCAAATATGTCGTTAATGAATTTAAAACATAAATTTTAAGGTCAAGAAAGTCATACTTTGTGGTAAAACTGTTGAGATATAAGCTTTGGAAAAAAACGTAATTAGAAAAACTACACAGGAGGCGGTCGCGTATGTGACGTCATAGCTTTCGCTCACTTCCTGCAGCTTGGAGTGACTGCAACCTGGCACAAAACACACAGACATCTTCAATCATAAATCGATTAATCATAAAACAGTGGAATTTCAGCGGGGAGGCCAAGCTGCAGGAAGCGAGCGAAAGCTATGACATCACATACGCGACCTCCTCCTGTGTACTCTTGAGTCTTTCTAATTAAAAAGCTTATATCTCAACAGTTTTACCACAAAGTATGACTTTCTTGACCTTATGTTTTAAATTCATTAACAACATACTTTGATTTCATGTCGCAACTCAAACGGGAACAAAAGATAATATTGCTCTCCTCATTCACTGCCATTCATATTTTTTCCGATCTAAGGTCCCATGAGCTCTACCGGAAGGGGCGTGACTTCGGCACTCTATTGAAACCCTATGGGAAGAGTTGCAATACACTGGTTGACCAGCAGATGTCGCCAGAAACTGCTCACTGGCCCTTTAATATAATTCTAGTCATATCATAATACCGAGATTTGGAAGACATCTTGGAATTTAGACACAAGAGAAGCAATAAAAAACTTTTTTTATTTTGTTTTTTAAAATTGGTTTAAGATGAAGATTTTAACATTGAACATTCCTTCATTCCTTCCCTCCAAATATATAAAAAATGCTTCAACTTCCTTCACTTCAAGATAAAATAAATAAAAATAATATATATATATATATATATATATATATATATATACATATTTAAAATAAATAGTTTAAGATAAAGATTTTAACATTTAACATTCCTTTATCCCTCCCTCCAAAACTACTGAAAATATTATTGGTGTTAGATTTAAAAAAAAAAAAAAACAACAACAATTAAAGTCACTTTCACGACTCACAAGTCACGACTGGACCAGGCTACTGGTGCTGAATGCGCATCCAGAAATAAATTTCGCTTTACACAGAAATGCTTATAACGTTAGATGCGGTATGGGAGGGGCATCACCCAGGGCTTCCGATCACTGATCTCCCTGTCTGATATTTTGTTTCAATCAACATCTGTTCGGCAGGGCAGGGAGAGCAGGCTGTGCACGACAAGGCAAAAAAAAAAAAAGGACCTACAGAAAAAGTGCACTTTTCTATGCGAGGCAAAAAGGGCATGGGCTCAAGCACCCTTCGAGGTTTATGTGTGCACGTGCTTGCTCAGTTGAGTGGGCGGATTCAAAGGTCAGGACCCAAGCGGAGAAAGTTTTATGAAGAAACTGCCGCTCACACTAAGAAGATGGCTGAGAGAATAGCTTTCTATGGCCTTTAACAGTGAGGACAGTTTTTAAAAATGCCGTCAAAAGTCAAACAAGAATCTAAACTCAGCCAACTAAACTCCACTCTGGATTATCAGACCCAGGGTCCCATCCAGGTTTCCGTTAACGAGGAACTGGAGCATAATTAAGTACTTACAAAAAAATAAAGTAGTTTCATTCCCTCAGGCGGCACAAACTCTGTGTGCCAAGCAGCGAGATCTTAACTGAAATGAAGTCTGACTCAATTCATTAAGCGGTGGACGCAGTGAGAGGGCCGAGCCGGGATGTGAGGAAATGAAGAGTCCTTTAAGTTCAACACTGAAGAGCCCTCCACTCTGAAACACTGGCAATTTATAGAAAAGCATCCTCATTATGTTGAGAGGGCACAAGTGCAAACGACCTTAATCAGGTCAGGTGAGAACGAGATGATTCGCTTGTTAGTGGTAATCTGAAACGCTCCACTGAACACAACCATCTGAGCGTCATAAAAAATCAACATTTGCATGAACAGATATTCCTGTTGCGTCGTCTCGCAAAGTGAAGGGTCGAAAAATAAACCAAACGAGGCGTCTTCTCTTCAAATAGACACACGATACGTCCTTTAAAATTGCACAGAGACTGAGAATACTTTGAGGCGCTTGTGCTGATTGAGGAGGCTGTCGTCGTTACAGAGATGGACAGACTTTATAATAGCACTAAATTGGAGTGCTGTAGGATCTTCTGTGGGAGCAGCTGGTCTGATGGCAGGCAGAGAAAGACGTTTCTCTGAACTCTGAGGATTTTTAACAGTGATCAAAGACACTCTGTACGTTGCTGCAGGCTGTATGAAAGCAGCTTTGGTCAGATAAGAGGAGGATGGTGTCAAAATGTGAGCTGCAGCCTCAATCAGAAACATTCAGTCTGGAGGTTTTGCTAAATTGCATCCATTAAAGCACAATGAAAACTTAACTTGTGCATTTGTACTCAATCTTGAAGTCTTGTCTTGCAGAGAGGCCCTGTGTCAAAGCTATGTTTTAATAGCTTTAAAATTTCAGATAATATTTTGCACACAAGGTTCATATCCCTCAGCAAATGTGGGTGTAATCAAATTACATGACATACACGAACCTGGGAAAGGACAGAACTCCAGCTTACAACAAACTGGTGGTCAATATGTTTGTTCTAGTTTAGTTAGATGTAGTTTTCTTAAGTTAATCATTTATCCTCTGGAGACTTATGTTCTCACATTACTTAATTTACTCTCTTCTTTCTCTCGTGTGAAGGGCAACATTTTCACCATCACGTCATCATGTTTTTCTCTATAATAACAACACATCTCATTCAAACATCAAAAATGAGTCCAAACTCTGACTTATCCATGTGACTGTTAAGAAGCAGAAACATAACTTGTTTCTTCATGTGCAACATGTTAGTCTGGAGGTTTAAACTGGTGTCCTCTCACAGAGTTGGTGATTCAAACTAAACTTTCATCTCTGTCAGAGGAAACTGATCTGAGTTACTATTTACTTACAACACAGCTACACTCACAGATAACTGAGCCTCCTACCTGCCTGTCAAACACCATCAACCCACAAACCTTCTCCAGTCCGGACTGAGTGGAGTCCTGCGGGGTGAAGCTGTGAAGGCTGCGAGCGGAACTAGCTGCTAACAGCCACCGCTGCAACTAACAAACTCCACAAATCCATTCAGCAGCTCCACCATCCACAGTCAGACACACACGGCTGATTATTTACTGCTGAATTACAGCTCACAACTCACACCAACGGCTGACGCTGCTCCGCTCTGGGTGTCTTTGCTGGCTAGTAAAACATCCGGGTGCAGACTATTTACTGGAGTTTACCCGCCTGATGCTCATGCGGCATTTGAAGATAATTACAAGCACGGCCGTTCTTGGCTTTCAACGTCTGATAGTCCACTACTAACATTTTCGTCATGTCTCGTCAACGAAAATGAAACATGGATTTTGTCTCAGTTTTTATTATCAAGATCTATTTTAAGCTTGTAATCGTGTCGTTTTTCATCATGGAAAATTCTATGGCCACGATTCTTGTTTTAATGATGCTTCGTGCCTTGAAATGCGTTTAAGCCGTCACCAGCCTGACGCTCATGCAACATTTGAAGATAATCCCAAGCACGGCCGTTCTTGTCCGATTGTCCACCACAAACACTTTTGTCACGTCTCTTCTTGTCTTGTCGTTTTTGTTTTTTAAGATCTATTTTTAGCTCGTCATTGTCTCATTTTCGTTCATGAAAAAAGGTTGTTGATGGAAAATTTTCATAGATTTTGTCAATGAAATGAACACTGCTGTAAATTACACAAATTAGAAGCATATTTTAAAGGAATTATTTTTGATCATAGGCAACAAATTACTGATTTAAAAAAAAAGATGGAAACTAACCTAGCTCTGCAAAAACTAAATATCTTTATTTAGTTTGCTGGTGACATTATGGATATTGTGCAGCAGTTATACACATAATGGAACATTTAAAAAGAACAGCCCCTTTAAATAACTTCAATTCATTCACAATTCACAAATTAAACATACCAACCATTAATAAGGAATGGATTTAAATAAGCCCCACACACCCCCCCAGTGTGTGCCGTAACAGGAGATCAGGTAAGGTAAGGTGAACTTTAATGTCACCAAGGGGCAATTTGAGATGCAGACAGCAATCATGTGTACAACAAAACAGACAATCAGGGCTTTACTCCACTTTTAGTGTTAAGGGTGTGGGTTTTGTTTCAACAATTGGGGAGAATACAAATCAAACGGGAGGTTTAGTCCTCAACCAGAAAAATGTAAGCATCAGACTCTTAATTTCCTTCCTCTGGTGAATTTTTATGCACCATTTTTTTGCATTTTGTGCATCAATGTGTGATGTTAGTGTCTTTAATTTGGTCAAAATTAAGATGCTCTGCTACTCTTCTATTTTTATTGGGGGGCAGAAATGTACACTCTAAATACTGAGGAGAGTGTGTTCTCTGTTTCCCCCTGAAATCTACACCTATGTATTAATTAATAGCCAAAGTAATTACATATTGAGATATATTAAGGAGTTTTTGCTGGATTATCCTCTGGATTTGAAAGAAAAGGTTTGAGGGATAAAAATCCATTAAAATCGACCAAATATCTTGAAAGTTATCCTGAATTTCCCATTATATGTAATATAATGGGAAATTCAATATAATAAAATATAATAATGTATAGCAGTCTCTCATGTTTACCTTTAATTATCCCCTTAAAATGCAATTGAAATTACATTAAAATTAAGGGGTAGATAAAGAGAATGTTAAAGCTGATAATGAAGGGATTCAGTTTTATAGTGACCAGCAGACCAAGATACTAAAATACGCACTTTAAGTTATAGTTTGTGCCTGTTATCTTTACATTTACACATCTAAGTGACATTCTGGTTCAGTTTTCCCTCAAACTTTTCTTCTTATCTAGCAGGAAAAGCTTCTGAAAAAGCATTCAGACCATTACGGGATAAACAGTCGTCTTTATGGCTCTGCAGAGAGACGTTCAGCAGTCCGTATTTAAGGGAGCCTCTGCCCTCCTTAACGTCCATACTTCAGAATAGTAACCGGGCCGCTATGTGCTGCTAACAGCTGCTGTGGATCTGTGACAGAGAGACCTATTCTGGGACCACATGCAGCATTCAGCTTCACTGCCATCGGGGACACGCTATAAATTGCTGTCAACCAGAATCAGGGTCTGACATGGCAGCTTATCACAAGGGTCAATATAAAGAGAGAGAAGGGGGGGTTCTGCTGCTGCTGCTGCTGCTGCTGCTGCTGCAAGCACTGCCGCTTAAAACACCTTAAACTAAAGATAATGGAAGATAAAACAAAAATATAAAATATAGATAAAACAAGATAATAATGCCAGACAAACTAAGACAAATAACGTAATCTAAGGAAAAGTAAAATTAAAGCTACATTAATTAACTTATTGGACAAAACACTGACAAACTGTATGTCTTATTAAGCTGTAATAGGTAACATATCATCTCACAGTAACATTTATTTGGAGTGAATTTCAGTCCAGTATTCTATCTTTATTAGCTCTGTTTTTGGTCTCCACCAACTCCTGAGCGAAATCTCTATCTCTTTAGCTGCTAAAGGCTCCGCTATGTTCACAGATAGTCACTAACTGTGTTAATAAACATTATGAATATAAAAACTTTTTGATTAGTGCAGCTTTAAAGTTCCAGTAAAGTAAGAAATATCAGTAAGATCCCGTAAAAGCTGTCAGCTTTGATACTGAAGGAAACTTTGTCTTTTTGGATTTATTATTGAAGGGTATCAGAAATACTGATATCCTCTGGAAGTGAAAATCACACTGATTAATTTGTGTTTCATGTCTGTATGTTCACATTTGACTGGGTTAGGAATTTAGGAAGGAGTACGATTTTACTCAAATACATCCTGCAGGATCTTTGCCTCCCCTTCATCTCTCTGGCGCCCACCCTGTGGAGGCTTTTGTCTTTCTCTTTGCACATCAGGACAGAAGGATGTCAGTTCATCAAATAGATGTGGGTTTTATTTTGTTACAGATAACAGCGAGGTTAAGAGTCAGTAAGTGAGTAAGTTGTTTTGCGACTCACAAAGAATGACGGGATATGAACATTTCAAATGCAGTTTAAATGGTAGAAATCTGCTCAGCCACTGTGGAGCTATCAATGTTTAAAGACAACAAAACTGTCTTGTCCCCAAATGTGAGGGCGGGGTCTCAGGGCGTGACACACCAAACCGACAGTCAGTCATCCGTCAGTGTTGGGAGTCTGTTGCCATAGTCTATGTGGTGTGTCCCGCGC
This sequence comes from Epinephelus lanceolatus, assembly GCF_041903045.1. Lineage (NCBI taxonomy): Eukaryota > Metazoa > Chordata > Actinopteri > Perciformes > Serranidae > Epinephelus > Epinephelus lanceolatus. The sequence continues at coordinate 41,952,065 of NC_135745.1, read as the reverse complement.
CATTGACCCTCTTGGCCCTTGTCAACTTTTTTCCGTCCATTTCAGCACGTTGAATCAGCGTCAGAGACTCACACAGAGACGTTAGAGTGCCCTCCGCATCACATAGACTGCTAAAGGGTGCCCTGTGCGTCACATAGAGATGTTACACAGTGCCCTGTGTGTCACATAGAGATGCTAAGGGGTGCCCTGTGCGTCACATAGAGACGTTACACAGTGCCCTGTGTGTCACATAGAGATGCTAAGGGGTGCCCTGTGCGTCACATAGAGACGTTACACAGTGCCCTGTGTGTCACATAGAGATGCTAAGGGGTGCCCTGTGCGTCACATAGAGATGTTACACAGTGCCCTGTGTGTCACATAGAGACGTTACACAGTGCCCTGTGTGTCACATAGAGATGCTAAGGGGTGCCCTGTGTGTCACATAGAGATGTTACACAGTGCCCTGTGTGTCACATAGAGATGCTAAGGGGTGCCCTGTGCGTCACATAGAGATGTTACACAGTGTTCTGTGTGTCACATAGAGATGTTACACAGTGTCCTGTGTGTCACATAGAGATGTTACACAGTGCACTGTGCGTCACATAGAGATGCTAAGGGGTGTCCTGTGTGTCACATAGAGATGTTACACAGTGCCCTGTGTGTCACATAGAGATGCTAAGGGGTGCCCTGTGTGGCACACTGGGACATTATAGAGTGCCCTGTGTGTCACATAGAGATGCTACAGAGTGCCACATGCATCACACAGAGACTCTAAGGGGTGCCCTGTGCATCACATAGAGATGTTACAGAGTGCCACATGCATCACACAGAGACTCTAAAGGGTGCCCTGTGTGTCACATGGAGATGCTAAGGGGTGCCCTGTGTGTCACATAGAGATGTTACAGAGTGCCACATGCATCACACAGAGACTCTAAAGGGTGCCCTGTGTGTCACATAGAGATGCTAAGGGGTGCCCTGTGCGTCACATAGAGATGTTACAGAGTGTCACATGCATCACACAGAGACTCTAAAGGGTGCCCTGTGTGTCACATAGAGATGTTACACAGTGCCCTGTGTGTCACATAGAGATGCTAAGGGGTGCCCTGTTCATCACATAGAGACGTTACACAGTGCCCTGTGTGTCACATAGAGATGTTACAGAGTGCCACATGCATCACACAGAGACTCTAAAGGGTGCCCTGTGTGTCACATAGAGATGCTAAGGGGTGCCCTGTGCGTCACATAGAGATGTTACAGAGTGTCACATGCATCACACAGAGACTCTAAAGGGTGCCCTGTGTGTCACATAGAGATGTTACACAGTGCCCTGTGTGTCACATAGAGATGCTAAGGGGTGCCCTGTTCATCACATAGAGACGTTACACAGTGCCCTGTGTGTCACATAGAGATGTTACAGAGTGCCACATGCATCACACAGAGACTCTAAAGGGTGCCCTGTGTGTCACATACAGATGCTACAGAGTGCCACATGCATCACACAGAGACTCTAAGGGGTGCCCTGTGCATCACATAGAGATGTTACAGAGTGCCACATGCATCACACAGAGACTCTAAAGGGTGCCCTGTGTGTCACATGGAGATGCTAAGGGGTGCCCTGTGCGTCACATAGAGATGTTACAGAGTGCCACATGCATCACACAGAGACTCTAAAGGGTGCCCTGTGTGTCACATAGAGATGCTAAGGGGTGCCCTGTGCATCACATAGAGATGTTACAGAGTGCCACATGCATCACACAGAGACTCTAAAGGGTGCCCTGTGTGTCACATGGAGATGCTAAGGGGTGCCCTGTGTGGCACACTGGGACATTATAGAGTGCCCTGTGCGTCACATAGAGAGGTTACAGAGTGCCATGTGCATCACACAGAGACGCTAAAGGGTGCCCTGTGCGTCACATAGAGAGGTTACACAGCTCCCTGTGTGGCACACTGGGACATTATAGAATGCCCTGTGCATCACATAGAGAAGCTAAAGACTGACCTGTGCATCACATAGAGATGTTACTGTGTGCATCACATAGAGAGTGCTATAGGGTGCCCTGAGCATCACAGAGACACATTACAGAGTGCCCCGTGCATCACAAAATGCACAGGGTTTACTGTGCGTCACATAAAGATGCTGAGGGAGGGGGCAAAGTGTTGGTGAAAGTCTCGATGACCTTGGAAAGAGTACTGTCTGTAAGCTGTAGGCAGGTGATTTCAACTTATTGTGCCACGTAACATTTGACTTAGGGAAAAAGATCATCCCTGAGAACATAAACCCTTTTGAATGGTTTCTTTAATGAGTCATATTAAGAGGATATTAAGCTGTGGGACATAGATACACTTCTGCTGTGGCTATCACACCAGCTAGCTCAAACTTATTATAGTTCTCTTGTCTTGGCCCACAGATAAGCAAACCAGAGTTTAGCTCCTGCAGCCTGGTTTGTGTCCGTAGCTACAACAGACACTTCCTCTGTATGCTCTTTGTATTTCTGTACTCTAAGTCCAGGTTTAGCTCAGTCTGGTCCAGGGCGGCTCAGGCTTTCTCTCCATCCTGCCTGCAGAGGAGACAGTCGCAGTGTTGAGTTTCCTCATGACTGATGTGCTGTTGGTTATTCTGAGGCCTCCGTTCATCTCCTAATATAGAGCTTCAGCTGCGGTCATTTAACCAGGAAGCAACAGGCGGTTTGTTAGAGACGGTTGTCGCCAGCGGCTGAATAATGAAGGCCGGGGCAGTAATAAGAAAAAGATAAATGTCTGCTGGTTTACACCCAGGGCCTCTCTGCCTCGTCTGTTGTTCACAACACCGGACATTAGAGGACAGTGTGTCATTTCAGAGGAGTTAATGAGTTTTAGTTTGTGATATTTCTGCAGTGTGGGAATGAGAGAAGCTGAGCAATGACAAGTTTATGACTTAAACTTCCCACAGGCATAAACACAATTGAAACAAGAGGTCACTCAGAGAACATCTCTATAACATTACACGACACTTGTTCCTCCCTTTCCTGTCCAGTGATAACCATGTATCTCCAGATGTGCTGATGTTGAATATTTGTGACGAACTGATTGATGAAGTGTTCCTGTGTATGTTAAGGACATTCTCCTTCTTCTTAAAAGAACGGTGTATAAGGTTTAGGGAGATTTAGTGGCATCTAGATGTAAGGATTGGTTTTTACTGGGGGGGAAATTATCCTTTATCTTCCACAACAAACCAACCATGTGATTAAAAATGGTAAAAAAGAACTGAATAAAGGAGAAAAAATGGTGTTATTTCGACGCTGCTTGTTGCAGAGGCTTCTAACTGCGGCCGACACGAAAACGCAAATAGCCCTATCTAGAGCCAGTGTTTAGTTTGTCCGTTCTGGGCTGCCTATTCTCACTGCTAACTCGTCAAACGTTGCCACTTTCTCAGTGGATCTCGGCATCAGACAACGACGCAAAGAGGCACCCTTTGTGGTGGTATGATATGCACCAGGCAGCAGCTGTTTCTGATGAGTGGTCAACAACCCAGCTTGTTAATTAGTGGCGCCTCAGCGTCAGACACAGACTCACAGAGGCACTATTTGTGGCAGTATGCTAAGCACTGGGCAGTGGCGATTTGTGACGCCGCCAGCAACTACTGTAGTGCAAAGAACAAGAAATTCCATTTCGGTAGGCTGGGAGAGCAGGTAGACAGGTCCAACAAACTGACTTTCACCTGGGAGCCCACTGTTCATTTCCCGTGTGAAACTGAAAGTTAGTGGAGTTATTTTATGAATGTAGTGTGCTAGTATGTTTAGCAAGCTACGCTAGTGACGTATGTAATGTGATGGGACATTACGATATTAACAACTGTCCTGATTTAAACAGTGATCTTTTTTTCTAAACCTAACCACATGCTTTTGTTGACTAAACTTAAAGAAGTAAACAAAAAGATATGAAACTGTACATTTCCTGTGAAGACGGAAGCGTATTCTGAAAAGACATAATACATGCAGAATGCATGGGTTGGGAGAGAGTTACTGCCCCAAGCAAAGAAGTTCAGGTATCTCAGGGTCTTGTTCACGAGCGAGGGTAGAACGGAGCATAAGACGGATCTGCGGTTTGGCACTTTGCTGCAGTGACGTGGGTACTGTGCCAGACCATCATGGTGAAGAACGAGCTGAGCAGGAAGACAAAGCCTTCAATTTACTGCTCCATCTACCAGAGATGGGGACTCGAGTCATTGTGACTTGGACTTGAGTTGACTTGAGTCGCTGTTTTGATGATTTGTGACTTGATTTGACAAAAAATAAAAGGTGGAACTTGTTTTCTAATTTATTTGCTAACATTAACCCCAGAAAACGTGAGCGAACATTGCGACCGGTTCATCACAAGACCGGCTGGATGTTTTATGAACGAGCAACACAGGGTTAAATGAGCTAAATGGGTGATTTTGGCCGCTGCCTTGGTTAGTGTGTGTGTGTGTGTGTGTGTGTGTGTGTGCAGGCGCGCGCATGGGGGTCGTCCCTGCAAAGTAAACATTGCGGCGATGAAGTCACCTAAAATTTGGTTAAAACTGAGTAACCCAAGTAACTTAGTTTGTAAAGTTAAATGAATACTGTTTGAGATGAACTAAATGAAGTAAAGTTTTTTTTTTATTACATGCTAACACTAGTAAACAAAGTAGATATTGCTTAAAAACAGATCATAAATATGGGTTTAAAACTTAGCAAAGTAAGTAAATATAATTTAAAATGGAATAAATATGTTAAAACAGTACATGAAATAAATAGGATTTTAAAATGAAGTAACTTTTAGTTAAAAACAGCATATGAAGTTGATTTGGGTTAACAGCTGAGTTAATGGGGTGTATATATAGCTAAGATCAGATTCTGCAGGTAAAATTACAATAATAAGGTGACTTGACTTGGACTTGACTTGACTTGACTTGACTTGACTTGCCCAAAAAAAAATGACCTGGGACTTATTTGAGACTTGAAGGTTAAGACTTGAGACTTACTTGAGACTTGCATATGTGTGACTTGGTCCCATCTCTGCCATCTACGTCCCAACCCTCACCTATGGTCATGAGCTCTGGGTAGTGACAGAAAGTATGAGATGAGCAGCTAAATTGAGTTTCCTCTGTAGGGTGTCTGGGCTCAGCATTAGAGATAGGGGGAGGACCTCAGACATCTGGAGGGAGCTCGGAGTAGAGCCGCTGCTCCTTTGTGTTGAAAGGGGTCAGCTGAGATGGTTCGGGTATCTGATCAGGATCCTCCAATTTGAGGTGTTCCAGGCACATCCCACTGGTAGGAGGCCCTGGGGCAGACCCAGAGCACACTTGAGGGATTATATATCTCGTCTGGCCTGGGAACACCTTTGGGTCCCCCAGGAGGAGCTGGAAAGACAGCTGCCACGCAATCCGGCCTCAGATAAGTGCATGTAAATGAATGGAGGGATGATGCATGTAACAAGGGTAAATTGCCACGCCATCCCTAAACGTCCAAAACTAACCTAGCGTGTCATATTTGGATGTGTAGGTCCACTGACAAAGCCGCAGAATTTGATGAGCTGGGATGGGAATGTGTTGGCAGCACACATTGTATATCTTTAACATTTGGTACCTTGGAGAACATTCCTGCAGTTTTAAATATTAGCAAGTAAAACATTGAGTGGTGTGTTCAGGGTTTAAAATATCTTCCTTTGGTTGAAAATGTCTCCAGTGGAGAGTGTGAGTGATACCCTGGTTGGTGTGTGTGTGTTAACATAATTAATGTGTTAGTGTGTGTGAAATCAAACTGTCTTTCTGCTCTCGCTCCATCTCCTCCTCTTCCACCACCTGAGGTTATTAATACGTGTTGACCCACATTCCCTGCCGGTGTAATTATTGTGTCACTCACAGTGTCTGGACACGCTCTGATGACTCCTCCCTGATTAATGAGTGTGATCGTTGCAGGTGGCCGTAGTTTAATTAGGATTAATTGGATTTCACATCCAAAGTCACCTGTAGGGCGCAGCAGGTGGAGCAGGTCTGGGACAAGGACCCCCCAGGAGCTGCTTTGTTTGAGTCGGTCATTGAGAAACATTCACAAACATCAAAGAATACATGACCATCCAATATGTTTTTTTGTATTAGGATTTGGCACGTTCACTCATGTTCATCCAATTGACTCAAATATTTTCAGTCTTTCCTGAGAAAAAAGTCTCGATCTGCTTTTAAATACTTCACAATACTTAAACAATGTAAAACACAACATTTTGCTGTGAGAATTTTAAACTAACCAAATGTTTTTGTTGAAATTGCAGTAAGCAGATGCAGATGTTGCAGTAAGCACTCTGAATGAGATGGTCAACTACATATAAGTCTTACCATTAAAAAGCGGACATTTCTTCCGTGCTTTGGAAGCGTCCTTGAATGCAACTATGAAGACTTTACTGTGTTACCATGAGATAACTTAAAAAGATAATTTAAAGGAATACATCACCCCCCAAAAGGGCATTCATTATTTACTCGACCTGTGCTACGCTGACTTTGTGAAGAGCACTGTTTTTTTCGCATGCCTCCACACTGAGCGAAGAGTCCAAAAACGGCAGAAATTCTTGATGAACTGAGGTCATAGACGATCCCGTTTCCCAACAGCAAAAGATCCCCTTACAAACTCTCACATAACTCAACAGTGTAATCCCAGTCTCATTTATCCAGTCATATGATTGGTGTTTTAAACGGTTACTTCAGATTCACCAAAGTCACACAACAACACAAACTAACCAACTGACTGAGGTGGCACCAGACCAGCAGCTCCTGTGTTCAGTGAGGTAAAATTACTGTTTATGTCAATGGAGTCTGGCTTTGAAGAGAGCGTAGATTGAATTTCACTTTCAGCTCAGCTGCCCGTTGGAAAGGGTTTTCTGTTTGGGAAATACTGATCATACGACTGGATAAATGAGACTGGGATTATACGGCCAAGTTGTTTTAGAGTTTGTAAACAGATGATTTGATGTAGTTTTGCCGCTGTGAAATGTGGACCCCTATGACTTCAATTCATCAAGAATTTTTGCTGCTTTTTGGATTCTTCATTTATTGCAGAGGCATGCAAGAAAAAAATAACATTTTCTCTCTGAATTCAAGGTAACACACGATGAGTAACATATAAAAATGGTAAATTGGGGATTTAAGTATTGCTTTAAGTATAACAAAGTACAGTGTAATGTAAATAGTAGCTGAAGTGATAAATCATAAAAAAGTTGATGTAAGGTTAGTTATTACATTCTTTTAACTTGTGGTAAACGAACATAAATCTCTGAACCACATTTCATCGCAATCCATCCATTTCTTGTTATTATATTTCAGATCAACATCGTCCCACTCCAAAACCAGATGGTGTCATTATTATTAGCAGCCATCTTGAGTTACGGGTGTTGTTCCTGCCAGCAGCTTCCTGTCTGAAGGAGTCTCAGTTACTCCTCATCTGTAAAAATAGAAAAACACGATCTCATGAAGATGCCAGTGTTTTCAGAGGCTGCAGGTCCGACAGAGTCTCTCAGAGGAATATCATGTTTTCTATCTGGACCTGCATCAACGAACAGCATAGTAATTTATCCATAATGAATAGAAGAGACAGACAGTTTCATCTCTGTGTGTCCAGTACAGTGATAGGTCTTTGTGGAAGTGAATGTCGATGTGCGCAGTGTGACATTTCATTAACAAATCAGTGAAGGCATCAAATCTTTAAAGAGCAATGAAGATTCAGAAGAAAACTGTGTTTGGATTTAAAGTCCAGTAGAATTTTAACACTTTCTAAAATCTGTTTGTTGTCCATCATCCCATGTGTCAGTTTAATCTATGTGTGTCTAGTGCTAAGACAGGTCCAGGACTAAATGCCCAGAAAGTATTCCTTTAAAGGGATAGTGCACCCAAAAAAGAAAATTCAGCCATTATCTACTCACCCATATGCCGAGGGAGGCTCAGGTGAAGTTTTAGAGTCCTCACATCACTTGCGGAGATCCAAGGGGAGAGGAGGTAGCAACACAACTCCACCTAATGGAGGCTGACGGCGCCCCAGATTCAAATGTCCAAAAACACATAATTGAAACCACAAAATATCTCCATACTGCTCGTCCGTAGTGATCCAAGTGTCCTGAAGCCCCGACATAAAAAGTTGTTTGGAAAAACGTCATTTGAACTCTGTTTTTGAATCTGGGGCATCGTCAGCCTCCATTAGGTGGAGCTGTGTTGCTACCTCCTCTCCCCTTGGATCTCCGCAAGTGATGTAAGGACTCTAAAACTTCACCTGAGCCTCCATCTGCATATGGGTGAGTAGATAATGGCTGAATTTACATTTTTGGGTGCACTATCCCTTTAAGTGATGCAGTGAAGGGCTCTGCACACCCACACAGGTGTTGTTAGTTAACCTGACTGATTGGACCTCTGCTCTGGTTAAAGTTTGGCAGAGATATGCTTGAAATGATGTGAGCTCACTGACTTCAACACAGTAATAAGAATGAAGAAGGTTTAGGCTGTCCTGCCTTCACAGGTGCAACTAGAGAGGGTGATTTCACTCTGTGCAGGTGGTTGTCATGCACTGTTAGTACGTTTTCCTACGAAAGGTAACACACTTAAATGTGTACATATGTTATCATGAGCCATTCAAACCCATGTATTTGAGGAGGCTGTGATCACATGGCTAGTGTGCTGACGGAGGAAAGGAGGAGGCGGTCCTGTGGGGAGATAAAATAAGGAGACAGGTGTTCAAAACAGTCTCAACTTTGAGTCATTTAAAGGTATGTCATCACCATGTTTCTTCTCCAAAACCTAGCCTACGCAACTTTACATTAAGTACGTAACTGTAACATCATTCATAGGGTGCTAATTTGTAGGATATTATACAAACCGTTGTATGAGTTTACTAAGTATCTGACAGTTGGAGGGAACATGCTTACAAGAAGGGAATACTGATGTGTACAAACCAACAAAAAGCACAGAGCAAAAGACAAAAGCAGCTGCAACGGAACATTTCCTGTGTAGTGAAAGCAACACGTTGATGGCTTCAGTTCTTTGTCAGTGGATAAATGGGACATGTTCAGTGCGGCTTTCAGCTGAGACACATTTTGGCAGCACTCACAGCTCAGTATAAATGAGTGTAGTTATGCACTTAAGATGAAAAAACAGAGACTAAAAGAGGCCTCTAGTTGTGGTTAAGAGCATTAAGTGTTTTTTTTCTGTGAGGAGTGAGAAATACAGATTAAATCTTAAATCTTTGCTCAATATTAATACTAATTTAACAATTCAAATCCTGATAAATACATCTACTCTATCACACTGATGCAAAACTCCATACAACTCCAATATGACCATACAACCGACCATTGATTTGCATCTTAACAGCCAAAATACATATGACACGGAAATGCTACTGAGGTATTTTACTTGTGTATTTCATCCTGTGCTTCTTTCTCTGTCTCCTCCATACCATATCTCAGAGGTAAATATTGTAATTTTTACCACACTTCTTTGTCTGACAGCCTTAGTCACTTCCTGTCCAGTGAACAGCGTGTATCTCCAGATGTGTTGATGCTGGATGTTTCTTTAGGTGTTGCTAAAATAAACTCTTTAAAAATCCTCTCGCATCAGCTGGAAAAGTCACAAAGCTGAAAACTGCTGTTTCTCTCACTTTTTAGAGACACGTGGTTCTCACAGGACAGCCACACTACAGCACAAACATATGATGATCTTATTGAATATGATGCGTTGCTGTAGATTAAATTACCCAACAGTATATATAACCTGTCAAAGAAACAAAGATCACTCTGTGCACAGATTAGAGCAGGCATATTGCCACTTCATATTGAAACCGGGAGGTATGTAGGGTTGGAAGAAGACAGTCGAATCTGCCCAATGTGTGACCTTAAAGAAGCAGAAAATGAGTATCATTTTGTCTTGTACTGTCCTTTTTATTGGAAGATCTGCGAGGAATTGTTCAGTACAAAGATTAAAGTAGATTGGATAAATGCGGATGATTGTCAACGACTGACTTGGCTGTTTGAAAAAGAAATATTTGGACTGGCAAAGTATTTGGAGAAAGCTTGGGACATGAGAAAGGGAGCATTGTATCAGTAGATGCAAGCAAATGCTTGACCACCACAACTGGAAATTTAACTTATGTAATGGAATATGAAATGTATATTGTTATTTTGTTTTGCAAAGGTGTCACATAATCCCATGGGGGATGGGCCACTAGGTGGCATGACACTAAAATAAAATAAAATCATTCATCATAAAGGAGTTAAAATGAGAATAACTGTAAACACCCACAGTAGTAAAATGACACATACACATAAGGATGTTAATCCAAAAACATCAGATAAAATAGTAAAACTCTGATAGAGGCCATTTTGCTGCACACTGTCTACCTCTACATCAACTATAATGCATAATTAGGCCTACTTTGCTTTGGTATAATTTAAGTTTCAGGACTTTTATCTGCAGTGGAGTGCCATTAATAATTATGCCGAGCAGTGCGCTAAATAAAGCAGGCTTAATTGTAGTGATGGTGGACAGTGAGGGACAAATAAAGAACAGCAAAACAATTGTTGACGGTCATGCGTTGCATTCTGCCACAAAGCGTGCAGAGTCAATGCAAAATGAAACGTGGTCAGCATATCTATGTGTTGTAGTTATAGGAGCTTGTAGGCTTAATTCAGCAACCGGGCATCATGTACCTGGTTTACCCAGTTACTGTGTGAATTGTCCTCGTTGACCCCGCTGCTGCTTCCCAGTGCCGCTTGTACAATAAGGTATTCATAGTTATCATTTTTAGACAGACTGTACTCATGTCTTTTCACAGTTGTATGAAGTTTTATGGTGAGTGTAGCAGCTTCAGCTGTTCCTCTCAGGACCCGTTTGGAACATAGACTGTATAAATCTAGCCACCATGACATCACCCACTTATTTTTGGACTCCTATTTTTAAGTCTCAAGATGTGGCCATCACCATCTTGGATTTTTTTGTTCCAGAAATGGACAAGAGGGGGTGGACAACCTCAGCACTAGCTGCTAGCTTGGTTAGCATGGTGCTTTTACAGCTATGGTTATCTGTGATAATGCTAATGATAGTTTTTACAGTGTAACACAGGCTTAAAACCATTAAAACAAAATGTACTTATTGGAAAAACTGAACATTCGACTCCTCAGAGTTTTTTTTTTTTACAACCAAACACTGAACAAAAACTTTTAGACAACCAAAATGTTAAAGTTAACTTACATTAACTGAAAACACAATGAAACAGCGTCAGCTACGACTTAGCCAAGTGGTGTAATAGTAGCAGATGAAGTGGGTGTACTACTGGGTAAATGGGTACGTAGCTGGTATAATCTGGAGGATGGTGGATATACCCCATGTACCTGCGTTGCCTAACAAATGTCACTGTGGTAGCGACTTGTCAACAGAGGGCACCTGCCTGTCACTTATCGCAGTCACACCCTTGATTTTAAGCCTTAATAAAATGTCAATAGGTGAGTGATATAAAAAATCAGCCCCCATACAGTTGTCATGAATGGGTAAATTAGCTTTAGAGACCAAAACTGTTTTTTGTACCAGGCTGTAAACATGTTTATTTCTGCTCTAAATTTGGGCATTTTAACATACGGGGTCTGTGGGGATCGACCCGCTCTTGGAGCCAGCCTTAAGTGGCAATAAGAGGAACTACAGTTTTTGGAACTCACAAGTTGGCCTCATTTTTTAGCCCTGGAGGTTGTCGCCTGGTTTGAAAGCCCTGTTATGCTGACTGTATTCTGTCTTGTCTGTTCTTCTCCACAGGGTGAGACCGAGATCCCGTCAGTGGCCGTCACTAAGTCTCCCAAAGGATCTGGCCTGGATGGGCTGGAGATCGAGCCTGACTCCTACGACATCCCAGTCGACCTCTCCTCTGACGAAGAGTACCTGAGCGTGGAGGAGGCTGACTCCTCGAGAGCGGCCCGCATCAAGAAGTCAATGGCGAAGGGCACAGAGAACCTGAAGGCTGCCTTCTCAAGGGAGAACATGACCAAAACCAAAGACAACCTGGGCACCAAGTTCCACAACCTGGGCGAGAAGGTCATGCCACCCGAGCGGAGGGACAAGATGCACCAAGCTGGCGAGCGGCTGAAGCAGTCCGGCGAGCGGCTGAAGGAGAACATCGCCAAGAAAGCCCCGAATAAAGAGACCTTCCGCATCAAACTGAAGAAGGAGAGAGCCGTTGCCGAGGGCCAGGAGGGCGCAGAGGCTGAGGCCGAGGCAGGGGCCGAGCTCCACATCAAGGCCCCGACCGCAGACAAGCCAGTCGCCTACACTGAGGTCGCCATGGAAACCAAGCGGGAGGGGCCAGTGGAGGAGGTTGGTGCCACCCGGATAGGAGAAGAGGATTACAGGAAGTAGACCAGACATCAGATCATGAAGAGGAGGTGGAACATCGGAGGAAGCTCATAATGCTGCGGATTTAGAGAAGAAGGTCTGTGATTGGTCGACATCGATGATGGACATTTTTCATTGCCGGAACGTATTAAAAAAGAAGAAGTTCTTGAGATGCGTATTGGTACTGACCCCAAAAACTCGTCAGAATACCTACTGGTTATTTATTAAATCTATGTCAGGGTGTTTGATTCAAGTCTGGTCAGTCTGTCATCTGTTGACAGTTTTTAAGAACGATATGATTTAAACAACTTGACGTGAATGTGAGAATCTTTATTTCCAATGCTCTAAAAAGAAAAATCAGGTTTAGAATTTGTTACATTATTTGTGAGTCCAAAATTCAGCGAGATCGCCATGAGGTTGTGCTGTGATTAGTTACCATGGTTACAGGTTTGTTTGCAGGATAACTGGAAGGAAAAGAAACGGTAGATAAAGGATGATGAATGTTGATCTGAAGTTCGTGTATTGCTCTTTTATCTGCATGTACATATGTTGTTGTACATACTGCCAAAACTGGGGAGGTGAAATCTGGTCGGTGCAGGTCTCAGCTGGTCTCTGAGACGCCTGGTGAGGAAATAAAAATTAGATTAATTCAGCGTCAGACTGGTTTCTGTATGCAAAACAGTGGCAAGAAGATGAAGTTAGAGCAAACTTTGAGGTGCTTAAAGGTCCAGTGTGCAGGATTTAGGGGATATACTGCTGGAAATGGAATATAATATAATAAGTATGTTTCCTTTAGTGTGTAATCACCTGAAAATAAGAATCATTATGTTTTTGTTACCTTAGAATGAGCCATTTATATCAACATAGGGAGCAGGTCCTCGTCTACAGAGATCCCCATGTTGCACCACCATGTTTCTACAGTAGCCCTGAACAGACAAAGCAAACACTGGCTCCAGGTAAGGCCTTTTGAGTTTTTGCGATGGCCACCGTAGTAAGGAGCCCCTCCGAGACCAGAGCGCCAGAAAAACACACATTTATTCAATGTTTTTACGAGTTTAAACAACCAAGGTTAATTCAGCTCCCGGTAAAAACCTCCTGAATGTCTGGATCTTAAGTTATCTGAGAAAATAGATGAGCAGAACTTAGCAGGTGCTGTGCTAGCGGGCCGTCTCCAACATGCCAATCAGCATCAGAGAAACACTGAGTTGAAACGTAAAACTGTTTCATTCAGTGTTTAAATCACCTGGTCTGTTAGTTTGGAGAGGAGGAGACCTCTGTGGGTAATTCAGCTCCCTGAAAAAATTCTAAGCAAAAGTTTAAGGTGGTTGCAATCTGCAATCCTCACCACTAGATGCCACTAAATCCCCCTAAACCTCACACACTGGACCTTTAAAAGCGGCATCATTTATGGCTTAGACAGACATTAAAGCTGCACCAGGCAAAGAGATTTAACTCAGCTTTGGGACTTGCTGCTGCTCAGAGGCTGACTTTGTTCAAATGTCACTGACACGACTGCATTTTCTTTAACGCCTTCAATTTCAACTTAAATTCGACAAACTTTTAGTGTCGCATATATATGTGTAGGTTTCTCCTGACGGAAAAATCAAGACTCCATATTCAACATCTGTGCTGCATCACACAAATTTCCCCCAAATTCATCCTGACACATCTGGTATCTTTGTAAAATCTTTGTCCAGTGCAGCTTTAAGTTTGATTGAGCAGCACAAACAGTCGTGATAAAAACTTTGCATGAACTTTACAGCAGCGCAGTCCTTTATAGCTAGCTGTGACACAGACCTTATAATGATTGACGTATTATAGAATGTAATTACTGTTCTGAAAGAGAATGTTGTGGGTTTAAGGCGGTCTGAGTTGATGTGTTTCAAAGCTTCAAAGCTTTGTGAGCACTGCTGAATTTTGGCATATGAACGTTTAAATTTTATTTGTCCAGTTTTGCTGCTTGATATCGATATTTTCTTTTGAGTGCAGTGAGCGCACTGGCTGTCTTCTCCTGGAGTGATTAATGAGGTCACATCTGTCATCAGGATGATTTCAGGATGTTCAGTCACTCCTCGTATTTTCTGTAGAAGCTTAGCTTATATAATGCTGCTATATATTAGTACAGTGTCTTATTCTGAAAAATACACTTCCTGTATAGCTTTAAACTTCTGCTTCATTTCACAACCTGCTGTATTTATGTTCCTGGTGAGTGAAACTGTGTTGATGTGATGTGATTGATTTGGTTTGAACATTTTGAATAAGGTTTCATCTCTTGCATATATTATCCTTTTTTCATTTTTTGATTACAGCTCAGTTTCCATATTGTGTTTTGTTGTCATTTTTACAGTCACCTCAGTCCAGTGTTAATGCTTTCCAATGAAGAACAGCTGATTGAGGACTTGTGTTGTTGTTTTGGCCTGTACTGTATAAGCAGCACCAGACATGAATCATTTTGTTTTTGTATAAATAAAGTTCTCATGAAACCTGTATGCTGGATTAACAAAAAACAGAAACAACATTACTGGAGTTGTTGGCGTCATTATTATGATTATTATATTTATTTTATTAGTCATTAGTATTAGTGTAATATTTAGTGGTGAGCATTACAGGTTTCAACCTGCTGAAACTTTACCAGGAGCCGAATTATCCAATGACATCTCCTCCTCTCCAAAACAAACAGACCAGGTGATTTAAACCGGTAAAAACACTAAATACAGCAGTTCCACGTTACAAATCAGTGTTTTTCCAACACTATCTGGCACGACGCAGACGCACCTTTTTTCTGATCCAGACGGTCAGGAGGTTTTTAGCAGGAGCCAAATTATCAGCAGAGGTCTCTTCCTCTCCAAAACAAAACAAAAACATTGTTGTAAAATGCGTACTTAATGTTTTATGTTCATATGAAATAGAATTAAGTGTTTAATTAGTGTGTTAAATTCCTGTCAGACGAGGGTCATGTGACACATTTATCTTGTGCCTGGTGAACTCAAAAATTTTATGTTACTGTGCGTGCTGTTTCCAAAACAAACATTAAGTTGAGTAAACAAATTGGGGTTTACAGTGTACCTTCCAAGGTCTCTTTTATTCTGTTTGCACTAGCACCCCCCATAGAATTGCACTGTAGCAGCACTTAACCTAATAACAAAGCGTATACCTACGTTTAGGCTGAATCCAAATGTTCAGACTTCACCACACTTGAAGACTCGTAAAACTTTGTGGGCACATACCCGGGAACTCTGGGAGTGCTGAGTGCTGTCCAAATCCACAATTCAACCAGTCCACAAGAGGCCTCAAGCGGACTTTCTGCAGACTTCCAGAGGGTCCACTTGGGTGCAGACTTTATTGATATAATAACCCACAATTCACTGCAATACGGACGTGACGTTGTAGGTTTTTTAACTGCCAAAAAAACCCCAAAAACTTCTGAATGTGTAAAATAGTTATTGATAGTTAAGCCTATTAAAATCCTACTTAAATTGTGAAGGCCAGAAATAATATTCAACCACATCATAATGCAGAGATATGTAGAAGCAGAGGGACTGAAAATGCATTTTATTATTGCAGCCTATCAGGCTGTGCAGTGAAATAGGCTGAAAAATTGGCCGTAAAGCAACAAAAGAAGGTTTCTAACGTCAGTAACACCCAGTTTATTGAGTTATAGTCCTTAGTTACAATTGTTTCTGCTTTTGAACGCGTCTTACATAGAGCTATATTAATACATTTTTGTTGAGTGACAAAAAAAGGCTCTACATGGGATTTATATCTTGATATCCACAGGAACAGATGCGTTCAGCACTGTTCATCAGCTTATATGACATGTATGAATATGACAGCAGTGATAGTTAAACATTTTCATGGCAACAAGCAAAACAGTCTCAAGGGCTGTATATCAGCTGCTTGCAGTCTCTGGCCTCACAGACTTTACGTGATGACAGTAACTAGTTTGAACAAACACCCAAAACTGACCCAACATTTTTGTTACGACTTGTTGTTTGTGTTTTATGTTATTTGTTCTTTACACAGCTAACAGGTCTTTCAAAATGGCGGTTGCCAGTGCTGCATTTGCTTCAACCAGCCAATGTCCACTCAAGACATCTGGACCGATCACTATGCATACGTCACCCATGATTCCTCTTGTGCTGAGAGAGCACCTGCTCTAAAATAAGAGCTTAAAAAGTCCCTCAAATGGCGTTGTTCCTCACTCTTGTAGTAAGGTTGTTGTCAGGTGTTTGCCTTCTCGCTTCCCTCAGGCCCAACACACATTTCTGAGGAACTTTCCACCTGTCGTTCACGACCTGTCCACTAGACGTCCTCTGACTTTCCCTCCAAGCCCAGTCACCTGACTTCTACATCCACCTGCTCACCTGTTCATATTCCCACATCATCCTCACCTGTTGACACACCTGCCTGTCATTCTGTCATCAGCCCCTCAGTGTATATAACCAGCTCACCTGCCCTTTCTTTCCTGTCTGCCTAAAATCTGCCTCACTCCTTTGGATGTGTTTGCTCTGTTGGACTTCCCTCTCGAACCTGACTGTAAGTTCTTTCATTTCTTTCTTTCATTGTCTCATACACACAGCTAACAGACCAAAAAATCACAGCAAAAAATACATGAATAATCAGTTTATAAAAAATCAGAATTGGACAACTAAATAAAATGAAAATTCACACTTAAAGTGAGTGTTGCTGAAAATATTCGTAGTCAGATTCCCACTCATTATGGGTATGAAATCAACAAAAACAGACAATGTATCCTGTTGAAATTGTACTTTATCTTTCTCTATTAGTTGACTATAGGACAATAGGACTCAGCGGGCACCGTCAGACCCTGCAGGAGTCATTTACATAACCGTAATTATAATTATCATTTCCATCCGGTCTGACCCTTTGATCATTGCTTATCTTTCCACAGATGTCTGGTTTTATCACCAACATCTCAAACTGGTGTCTCACAGCCGCGACAGAGGCTCAGATCATCTCTCCCCTCTGTCACTATCTCCCACTGATCTCATTCGTCTGTGGCTCAAATTAAATCACTAACTTGATGTCGGCTCGAGCAAAACACGATCACTCAACTGAGTCAGCAGGGTCCCGCAGATTCACTTCTCCGCCGGCGCCGGCATCTAAATGAAATGCCAATCATTCCGCTTCACTCCCCCTGGAGGGAATTTACAGTTGGAGTTGTCTTGTGTGTGGCCGGAGATCTCAGCAGCAGTTTGTCAAGTGTGAATTTATTGGCCCTAAAACAAACACCGGGGCCCTTATTTCCTCACAGAGTCCAATCAAACCGACCAGCTGCAACACGAACCCTGTAAAGACGATGTGGTCTGACTGGAGACGTACAATAATAATTATCTGTAATCTGAGCATCTGAGAGAGGTGTCGGTTTAACCAGAGCTTGATTCCGAAAGGACGTCTACAAAATTTAATTAATGAAATGAACACAGGAAATACATGGTCTGATTAAATGTGCTAGAACTGTTTATGTGTTTATCTCAAACATATGTCTCACCAACAGACTATGCCACCATGCAATCCTACTGTGAACAGAAAGTAAGAGAAAAATAAGAGAAATATGGACGCTCAGATGGCTGGAAGACGCCGGTCCATTCCCACTTCCAGCTCGTTAAATACCGCTGCTTTGTCAGTGATCTTGGCGTCAGACACTGACACACAGAGGCACCCTTTGCAGTGGTATGATAAATGAATAGCAAAGAGCAACAGAGGCTGTACAGGGACGGTGAGAGAGGAGGTGGACGGGTCAAACAAACTCCGGACTTTCACCCAGGAACCTACTTTTCATTTCTTGTGTGAAACCAAAAGTCAGTAGTTATTTTACAAAAAAACATAGTGTGCTAGGATGTGTAGCATGCTGCACTAGTGACGAATATGATGTGAGTGAGCAAGAATGAGAGCATGAAGTAGAAGTATGTAAATATGAAATAGAAAGGAAAATGTATGTTAAAATAAACATGTAATGGGCATTACGCTACAGTGTTTAACACGACTGCTGATGATATAAAAATATTAAAAACAGAATAAATATTGTCACTGTGCTGAGGCTGTAAGTGGGAAATTTAACTACAATTAGTGTTGCACGGTATACTGGTACTAAAATAGTACCGCGGTACTAGAGTATTCCAAACGGTACTATACTGCATTTGGAAAATACCGGTACTTTGAAATTGATTCAATTCATTAATTTAGTTAATTTATGTTACTCATTTATGCACACAAACGCCTTTCTTGTTCCTATTGGAGCACAGATTGCACAAGTGGTGTGTATGACAACACCTGTATCAACATTCGCAGCTGGCGCACGTGAAAAAAGGCAAGAGAAAGTCTGCCTCGCAAAGGGAGACAACACAAGACAACACCAACTTGGTGAAACATTTGAGCAACCAAACTGTGACGTCCGTACCGAGGTACTGACAGAACCATGATTTTTTTGGTACCGTTACACCCCTACTATTTATTGTTCTAAAGGTTTGAATCCAAAAGGACTTTTCCTTAGGAAAAAGTACCGAAGAGTATCAAAGTATCGAAATTCATATTGGTATTGGTACCGAAACAAAGATTTTGGTATTGTGACAACACTAACTACAATATATACATCAATACAATAAACAAAAATAAAATAAAAGTAAAATATACAGGTATGTGCGTGATAAAGTCGTATACTGAAAAATATTGCACAGCTGAATAATTGCACCCAGTATACACTCATGAATTATAAATTCAGAAGGTGAATAAAGTCCAAACGCCAGTCTACTGACTCAGTATAATAAAAAGTGCACCATGATAGTGTTGGTTATTGGCCGGAAACTAATTAGGCAAAATCAGCTTTATAAATTTTAGTCAAATTAATTTAAAAGTTCAGAAGTTTTTGTGTCAAGTCAATGTAAAGTTTTTATGTCATTTTGACAATCTGGAGCAGTTGCGTGGCTTTTCATTAAAATGTTGTGTCATGGATGGATTGGGGTTTTGATGCATTATTATTTTTTTACTCAGTCTGGTAGTCCCTAGAGGAAATATAAAAAAGGCTGGATCAGTCTGTGTCCCTATTGTTCAAAGTGACAGCTGTGACAGAACGAGTCATGGAAGACGAAAAAAAAATAAAATAAACATAGTCTTTCTGTCGGGACGTTGTGAGGCATCGGTTGTTATCCACTATGACACACTACACAGAATGAAACAATCAATTATCGCTCACAACACTTAGCCGACACCGTAGGACGCACAGGTGGAATCAGTCGGGCTGATGTCGTGTCATCTGAACCCAGCATGAGATAATTAAAACACGACGACTCTTAGCATTGGGTGATTATAAACTAATGAAGTCATAGGTATTTCTGCCGTTAGATGGCCTTAAATCTCTCACACTGGACCTTTAAATCATGCAATATGTGACCAACCTGATCAGTATTAAATCTTCATTATATAACTGGTGCTCTAACTGAATTGAGATTCAATATCTCTCCCTGCTGATCAGTAATAATCTACTGGGGATCCTCTGTTCAGTTTTTGTCATTACTTCTGCTTTCATTTAGTTTCCGTACTCTCTTCGTGCACCTTCTGTGAGACACATTGTGCTGAGCAGGGCTCTGGATTCAGACACATGATTACTGAGTGAACTGAGGCCAGTTTAACACCTAACATGGACTGTGCAGTGTCAGTGTGCACAGAGGGAGCAGCAGGGGTTCCTCACTGTGTTGAATGTGATTATGACTCTGGATGTTTCTGATCGGCCTCTCCACAGGTCGTCAGCTGCTGCGGCTAATTTCAGCGCTGCTGCTTTTTATAATCCTGACAAACTTAGAAAGATGACACCGCCACCGTCTGCACCTCCCGCCATAAATATCGGCCATTGCCCGTGGGCACCTGTGCTTCACTGTTACCGGGTTGTCACGGCAACCGTACCCATCAAAGCCTCAGAGAAGTGGAGCAAAATGACATTAATTAATTTCCCCTCGTTCAGGCAGATCTGTGATTCTGAGCCACACGATAACTGTGAGGCTCTGCAGCGTCTCTCCTCCTGCAGAGCAGCACTGATGGCAGAAACCATCATTTTGATTTACTTCAGAGAGAGAGGGGCAGAGAGAAAGAGATAGAGAGGCCACTCTGGAGTGATTGCATTCAGCTCCATCTGTTTGTTATGCATTAGCTGAGCACAATTGAGCTCTTCAAGCAATCTGTTGAAGAGAAACGGCCTCGGGTGATTCCAGTGCAGAGAAGGGAAAGAGAAGCGCCGTCTGCTGATCCACGGCTCCATTAAGACATTTTCATCCTCTCCCTCAGAGTGTGAACACTTCTTCTTTTTCTTCTGTGCCAGAAACACTTGAATAACCTGCATATGTTTCCCAAGGAGTCTCTGTTTTGCTGAGATTGACTTGTCAAATCTCTTCTTTCAGCGGTGTAACATGCATTAACACTCATAGGTTTACATTTGCATTTTGTTGCGCAGAGTAGGAGTGCGTTTGCTGCACTGGATTCAGAACTCTGGGTTCTTTTGTGTTTTACTTGATCTGTCACCTGCAAAGTCCCAGTTACAATCCAGGATGTGTCTTCTTTGAAATTACCTGTGTTAAGCCAAGACTGTGGCTTGTAGAGGTCTAGTGCTGTTTCTTATTTGTCCACTGTGACAGCTACAAGACCACAGAAGAAGAGTTTGAAAAACAAACTGCATGTCAGCAACATCAACATGGGAAAAATAAAACCTGTTCCATAAATTACATTTACAGTGGGCACCCCTGGTCAAAATTTCTTTTACTGTGAATAGTTGAAGCTAAAGATGAAAGATGCTTTTCAACATTTTTAAGCAAGATAAGTGTATTATTTTTGTTTTGTAAAATTTTAGAGTGAAATTGTTTTTAAGGAGCAATGTGCAAAAGTTTGGACACCCCAAGACATCTGAGCTCTCAGACAACTTTTACCAGGGTCTCAGACCTTAATGAGCTTGTCAGGGCTCTGGCTTGTCACAAAGCTTTATAAATATTCTGACTCCTGATACTTTGTCCCAACAATCAGCAGCCATGGGCTCCTCCAAACAGCTGCCTGGCACTCTGAAAACTACAACTGAACAAAAATATGAACGCAGCACTTTTGTTTTTGCTCCCATTTTTCATGAGCTGAACTCAAAGTTCTAGAACATTTTCTATACACACAAAAGACCATTTCCCTCAAATATCGTTCACAAATCTATCTAAATCTGTGTTAGTGAGCACTTCTCCTTTGCCGAGATAATCCATCCCACCTCACAGGTGTGGTATATCAAGATGCTCATGTTGCAGCATGAGCCAAATGCCAATGTACATTCAATTCACAGGCAACAGCTCTGGTGGACATTCCTGCAGTCAGCATGCCAATTGCACGCTCCCTCAAAACTTGCGACATCTGTGGCATTGTGCTGTGTGATAAAACTGAACATTTCAGAGTGGCCTTTTATTGTGGCCAGCCTAAGGCACACCTGTGCAATAATCATGCTGTCTAATCAGCATCTTGATATGCCACACCTGTGAGGTGGGATGGATTATCTCAGCAAAGGAGAAGTGCTCACTAACACAGATTTAGACAGATTTGTGAACAATATTTGAGAGAAATGGTCTTTTGTGTGTATAGAAAATGTTTTAGATCTTTGAGTTCGGCTCATGAAAAATGGGAGCAAGAACAAAAGTGTTGCGTTTATATTTTTGTTCAGTGTACAATAACTGATGCCCACAAAGCAGGAGAAGACTATTAGAATACAGCAAAGTGTTTTCAGGGAGCTGTTTCCTCAGTTCCTAAGTTATTGAGAAATGGCCGTTAACAGGAACTGTGGCGGTCAAGTTGAAAACTTTCTGAGAGAGATGTTCGGAGGATTGTGAGACAGGCAAATCAAAACCCTGGTTTTAGTGCAAAAGACCTGCAGGAGATGAAAACCTTTCCTGTGTCCTCACCCATCTGACTGTATATAATGAATTATTTTAGCAGAATAACACCACTCACAATGTGTTAAAACTGGATGAACAAGTTCTTTTTAGTCAAACAAACTCACTTGACAATCAACACAGGCAGCTGAAGTGAAGGAACTAGCATGTTAGCTAGTTAGCACACTGTCTTACGGCCTCTCCGAAATCCACCACAGTAATTAAATTTTTTAATGCATTCACGGCAAATTCCAGACTGAGACAGAGGGGAGGAGTTCAAAATTCAGGTACACTCAAGGACCGGGCTCATTTATACAAATAAGTAATAACAGAAATAAAAATAAATAAATGCCTCCATTCCACTCACATTCTACACAATTGTATATACACTTCATACAATGATTCCCGACATATGCAGTGCTCATGCATGTTATTGCACATGAAAACAGTTATTGCATTTAAGAAAAAAGAAGTTGTATGTGTTCTAGTGAGGTTGCTTCAGTTCAGAGCTCAGTACGGTGATGGCTTTGGGGTAGAGACTGTTGACTCTTGACTGAGACTATGAATCGTGTGTGTTTTGATTGACCTGTGGTGTTTTTTGGAGGGCAACAGTTCAAACAGGTGATGGACAGGATGGAATGAGTCATTTAGGGTGTTACATGTTTTCTGCAGGCACCAGGGGGTGAAGATGTCGTCCAGGGCAGGTAGCTGTTGGTGTATGATGTTCTGCAGAGACTTTTTATCTGCTGCAGTACCACACAAGGATGCTGTATGTGAGGACACTCCCAATGGAGCAGCAGCAGAACAACACCAGAAGCTGTTGTGACAGGTTTACCTTCCTGAGCGCCCTCAGGAACTATAGCCACTTTTGTGCCTTCTTGACTAGCGCCGTGGTGTTTGTTGTCCATGAGAGGTCGCCTGAAATGTGTGTGCCGAGGAATTTAAAGTTGGTCACCCTCTCCACCCAGCTTTTCAGGCTCTGAACCAAGTTATTTTTGGTCAAAATGCTCTGAACAGGTAAAAATTAGGTGCAGGAACTGAAACAGCACCCATTCCATGTTGGTGGAAAAGGGGCGGAGTTCAGTGTTGATGCTAACTCATACTGTAGCCAATCACTGGGTGTGCCTGTTTTTGTGTTTTGCTTGAAGCCAAATGTCTCATGCAGACAATAAAGAATCAACTGACCTAAACTCAGATTATCAAATGATGTCAGAATTCTGCTGACGTCACATCTGTCATCCTACATACTGTATCTGTAAATACTGATAAGGCATCACATGTTCAAGTTATTAATCTCTGTAACATACCATGCTCTTTCTGGATTTGTCCCAGCCTGATTGGAGGGCTTTAATGTCTTTGTTTCAGCTTCTCCAACAGGAGGAAGAAATAAATGAACAGATGAACCATTAAAACCACAGAGTGACGATAAACACAGCGTTTACTGCTGTTTGTTCACTGAGGGGTTTTTTTGGCCTCGACACAGAGGCAGCAGGTGGACATGTTTAATTTGTCTGCATCCTCCATATTTGAGAAATTATAAAGCTTTTATCATAGTTAATTTTGTCTTGTTATTGTCACAGTATGATGGCAGAGTGGAAGCTGTTTTTGTCTGTGAGATTTTTTTAGAATAAGGCAACAGTTTATCCAGATGATCTAAACCACTTTATTTTGAGATAAAACTGAAAGTGAACACATCTTAAATGTTGCTGACACTGCACTGACATGCTCCTCGGATGGTGGCATTTCCCGACTTGGGAAGCCGTTCTTTGACTTTGGTTTATTCCTGAACTTATAATGTTTTTTTTATTTTTTATTTAACTTTTAATTAACCAGGGAAGTCATTAAGAACAATTTCGTATTTACAATGGTGGCTTGGCAAAAGGCACAACCTCTTGAGGGAAGGGGGATGAAGGGCTTAAAAGGAATATCAGAAGTTAAGAAAAAAAACAAAAAAAAAAACAGTTAAAACAACAACAACACAAACATTTACAACATACTCACCACTGATATAAAATCACAACATATTAAAGATGGGCAACATATGACAACAAATATTAACAGCTGACAAACAGGGGTGAGGGCATCTAGTGTGTCAGGAAACAGTTCCATGTGTCAGTAAAAATGTCCATAATAGAGTTCTTAAAAGCTGACTTGGGGATAAATTTGTCCATTTTCAGTGTTTTTTGGAGATTGTTCCAGTCTCTGGCTGCGGCAGATTGGAAGGATGACGGACCAAGTCCAGTATTTGTTTTGGGTACTTTCAACAGAACATGGTGAGCAGAACGGGTGTTGTAAACAGCAGTTGTAGTTTGCAGCAACTAACACAGGTAGGGGGGGGGTGACAGACCAAGAAGAGTTTTGTAGATAAACATTAACCAGTGAATAGTATGGCGGGTGTGTAAGGATGGCCAGTTGACAGAGGAATATAGAGTGCAGTGGTGTGTTTTGAAAGGGGCGTTTGTAGCAAAACGGATCACAGAGTGATAGAGAACATCAAGTTTCTGAAGTGTACCCTTGCATGCCGACCGGCAGATAACATCACCGTAGTCGAACATGGGCAGGATTGTCGTTTGTATAAGAGTAAGTCTGGCAGAGAAAGTAAAGGTGGAGCACATTCTGTACAAGAAGCTGATTTTGGATTTAACCTTTGACTGTAGGACAGAGTGCTGTCAAACCAGATACCCAGGTATTTGTATTCAGTGACCTGCTCCAGGATAGCCCCATCGAGGGTTATGATATCTCGGCCTGAGAGGGGCACAGAACCTTTTATACCAAACCACATGACCTTGGTCTTAGTGGTGTTTAGTAGAAGGTTTAGGATGGAGAAAGCTTGTTGGACCCTGAAAAAACTGTCCTGAAGTGAAGTGAGTACTGCATCTGGAGAGGGACCAACAGCATAAAGGACTGTATCATCAGCATAAAGGTGAATAGAAGAGTTCTTAACAGAAAAAGCAATATCATTTATATATATAGAAAATGATGTGGGGGCTAAGATCGAGCCTTGGGGTACACCCTTAGTGACAGGGAGGGGTTGAGAAAGAAACTGTTCTGATTTAACACGTTGCTCCCTGTCAGTGAGGTAGTTTGAAAACCATGCCAGTGAGTGACCAGAGACCCCAATGCTTCCCAGCCTGCCAGCAAGAATAGAATGATCTACAGTGTCAAAAGCTTCAGCAAGATCAATGAATATTGCAACACAATATTGTTTGGAATCTAGGGCAAAATTGATATCATTGAGTACTTTAAGAGTAGTGGTAACACAGCCAAACCCGCATTGGAAACCAGACTGAACACCAGATAAAATATTGTTAGCATCCAAATAATTAGTGAGTTGCTTATTTACAAGTTTTTCCAACACTTTTGATAAGCAAGGCAGTATTGAGATGGGCCTACAGCAGTTGGGATCAGCCTGGTCTCCTCCCTTAAAAAGGGGGCGCACTACAGCTGCTTTCCATGCAAACAGTGTGGCAACAACATAGATGCTACAGAGAAGATGTGTTGCGTTTTGTTGGGAGATTTATATTGCGGGGTGATTTTGTCTCAGACTTGTTGCTGCACCAGTGCATCCTCTAAAACTGCTAAAATATTGGGGGGGGGGGGTTGGTCTCAACCCAATACCATGTTACAAATTACATGTGAACAAAGCACTGACATGAAATATTCAAATTCATTGAAAGTTTATTACCATCAACCGAACATTTACTTTTGTTCGCCGTGTTCCTGTAAATATGACGTAAACTCGGCTACTCGTGCACCAGAATTTTACATTGACTATCTAGGATACTGTTCCAACGTGATATTCCCAGTCAGGAAGTAATATTCTAGATTATTCTGACACCAATATCATCTTGATCAGGAATCTACTACAGAAGGAACAGAGGAACCTAAAGTTGAAACAGGAAGTGAGTCTGTAAACTGTGGTAGATGTTTATAACGCACAGTTTGGCTTGTGATCTCTACATACAAACGTTAGCGTGTTCATTTTGATCTTACAAGGCTGTTTTAAAACATATCAGTGTGGATGTGGCCTCAGATTTTGTACTTGCTTTTTATGCTGTGTTGTCGGCAGAATCAATTAGTGTTTAAAACAACCTTTCGTTAGTTCTCAAGACAGCAAGATATATCTTGCCAAGCTTGGCAGCTCTTGGCTTCCATACGAAGCATCATACTGGGTTGTGTCCTCAAAAGTGTGCAAATGGGGTTGTTGTTGGACCGACACACTGAACTGCTTCCCTGCTCACACACATCAGCTCCAGACCTGTGGAAATGTTGTCAATGCAGATTGTGTGTGAATGGAGCTCTCAGTGTGTGGGATCTAATCGCTTCGCCTGTCAGTCGGTTTTGGGGAACATAATGACTCATCAAGCTGTGAAAAAGAGAGTGTTTTCTTTCCAAAATGACAAATCCAGCATTTGAAAGAACTGACACCTTCTGTTAGGGAAATGAGCGCTGACACGACGGTGGAGGAAGTGGAATACTAATGAAGCTGAGAGCCAATCTCACATCTGTGCTCACACAACAGTAACGGTTAGCAACATCGACGCCTGCTTCTTTAAAGGAGCAGATCCTTGACCTTTACTGACCTCGAGCAGCCCGCAGTCGGAACTGCAAAAACTTTTTTTTTTTTGCTACAAGAGTGCAGAGAAACTTTACAACAAGCTGACAGACACATCAGCTGCGTTTCATTAGTTTCGGGGGCGTCCCTGCGCCATCATAAGCCTCGCTCCATCTGTCTGAAAAAGTGGACTTGGTGAGATCGACCGGAGGGCTGAGGGAGCAAGTGAACAATGATGGTCACTCCAGAGCCGTATATCACCCACAATGCATTGCAGTAATGCATTTGATGCAAGAAAATCAGTGGTCAGGTGGCAGTGATGTATGCAAAACTCAGGTTGCACCAGCGATAGAGAAGATGAAAAAACTGGAAAATAAATTAAATGAATAAAAATATGATGGAATAAATTCACTTTCCAACATGCTTTTTAGTTTCAGTTTTTCTAGGTCTGTATAGATAGCCTTATATGTATAGATTCATTCATCTATTAGTGGATAGTCTCTTAATAGAATCTCATTTATATCTTGATATTCTTATGAAAAATGTCATAGAACTAATTTCAGTTAATATTCACTTTAATAGCTGCTCTGTTCAGCTGGTCTGATGTTTTTATTCCCAACATAACTATCTGTAAACACATGGGAAAATGCTGGCCTGCAAGATACAATAAACCTGCAGCAATAATAATTATGACAATCATCATACAGATCACAAGCAGAAATATCTAAATGAGAAACTGATGCAGCTAATTAACAAGTGCCTGTCGATGTATTGCAGTTGTGTAATGTATATTTACAGAATGGTCTGGGTGAATATTCAATTCTGACTGGCTGTAGGGTGTCTATTAACTGAAACTGTCTGTTCACTGCTCTAAATGAATGTGCCAGCTACATGATAGTTTCAGTATCTGTAATCTGTTTACAATTAATTTACAATACTGAGAGTAACATCAGTCCGTCAGGGCCTCGTCCTCTGAACAACACAGGATGGAGACTGTAACACACTCAGCAGGGACTACACGACTACCAGGGCCGGCTTAGGCGATATAGGCGGTCGCCTAGGGCGCCACATTGTCTGGTGGGTGCTGGGAAAAAAACGAAAAAAATAAATAAAAAAAAATAAAAATTCGCCAGTGGGCACCCATCCTATTTTTTTCCGGAGGTAACAAACGAACAAATACAGAAAAAAAGATAGAAAGAGAGAAAGCAAGCAAGCAAGAAAGAAAGAAATACACTTTGCACCCCTGTTCCTCAAAATTTTTCATTTGCCCTGCCCCTGCACCTGTACTGTGCGCACTGAGAGTGGGGTCTGTGTCAAAATCTGGTCAAGATAGGCAGATATTTACATTTTACCTGCATTTCATAATAATGAAAAGGTCCAAACCTTCAGGTGTGGGAAGAGGAGGAAAAGAAAGTCCGATACAGAGGTATGTCATCTGTCTTATGTTGTCTTTAAAATGCCGCTCTGTGTGTAACGTCGTTAGATGTTTCATTTGTTGCAGCTAACTAGCTAAGTAGCAATAAAGCTAATGCTACATAATAATGCTACGATAGCTGTTGGACTCAGATAACGTTACAGATTGAAGGATATGAGACTGAATGGCAAGCCAATAGCTAGCTATCTGGATAACTGCTCCTTCTTGTGCTGAAATTTAATTTCACTGACAAATATCAGTGATAATGGCTAACACTAACCTATCCACAAAAACAGATTTCTGCACTGGCTTGCACCAGAGATGTTTGTAGTAATTTGTAGTATTGTAGTAAGCTCGATTGATATTGAAATATAAGTAAATTAGGTCTACACTGGATTACTGGGTTGCAAATTGGCTAATAGCCTATTAGCAATTAGACTAAATAAAAAATGCTGTTTTACCTCTATTAGTGAGTTCTGTGACATTTTATGATTTACACGTACCCCAGCAGCACTTTTTGTCTTGAAACCATTGTGGTCTCAATCTCAATCTCGCCTAGGGCACCAAAATGGCTAGGGCCGGCCCTGACGACTACGCCCCCCTGAATTTAGACAGTCATTTCACATCCTGGCGGCTGTGTCAGGCCGACAGTAAAAATACACATGGCATATCATGGTCAGACTTGGTCGGGCTCCACCTCAGTATTTTATGTGATGACCTTCAACTCACGCTCACAGGTCAGTTTGGTTCAGCAGAACACAGCTCATAGGCATATTCAGTTAACATTAATGGCTGTATTGTATGTTATATTTGTCAGATAGACCGCATGAGGTCTGAGTGAAGTGTCAATCATTTGTGTTGCGCTGCATGTGTATTTTATATAGACAGCAGTAGCTTCCATTTGTGGCATATTTGCACGCTGCAATCCTTAGTTATGATCCATTTATTCCTGGGGTGAGGGGGACGACTCCCTGCTAGATTTGGGACCCCTAATGTTGACTCCATGAATATGGCCAGTGTTGGGCTCATTACTCTAAAAATGTAATATATTACTTATATTAGTCTTATCAAAAGTAAATAAATCACTTTACTGATTACTCCCTGCCAACAGTAATTCATTACACTACTCGTTATATTACTTTTCTGTTACACACCATAAAACTGCTAACTGCGTATCCCCCCAAAATTCAGATGTGTGTCTCTGTGTGAATGTCAGGGTCATCACAGTTAAGTGTAGCTAAGGCTGGACAGCTTCTGTTTACCTGGAGGTCTTCTGTTGCCTTTCCCGAAAGATTTGCCCGAAAGCTGGAGAGTCACTGATGGAGCAACATTTCATCCACCACATATCCAACCACAAGCTTCATTACTTCTCTGTGTCTGCAGCTGTCCACGATTTTGGTTGTGTAGCCAGTGCAGCACCACAGCAGACCTCTGCAGCCGAGGAGGGCTCACCTTTGGTGGGGTGTATTTCCTGGAGCTCGACGCTGTTGTGTTGTCGGTCGTAGCAGCCGAGGTGTTTCAGAGCAAAGGTTTGAGGACGTGTTTTTCACAGGGGAAAGATTTTTAGTCCGACTACCTGCAGCAACAGAGTTCTTGTCATCTTTCTTCCAGACAGAATCAAAGTAATGGGAATATTTCCAGCTGCCAAGGTAAGAGTTTCCAACTAGCCTGCTGCTTTATGACGTGCGTGTGAAGCACGACGATTACTAAAATGAGTCAGCTGATGTGACTGTTGTATTTCAAGCCAGTAGTGATGTGATAATAAAAGTGACGTTGTAACGAGTTGTTTGTAATAAAATTATCACTGAAATTTCATTAGTAATTTGTTACACTACCCGTTATTGGAAAAAGTAATATTATTATTGTAACACGTTACTGCCCAACACTGGCCGTGCTTTACACTCTATAGTGCACCTTTTAATTTAGGTAGCTTATAGTGAACACAACATATACCTGAGAAATAAAAGAAATTTTTGTTATTTATTGTCAAACACATGTTGATAGGTTGAAATACCTCACAAGGCCACATACTGTATATCTCCTCATTACCCTGAAAACCATATCAACCCCCACGTGGTCATTTAATGCTGCAGAACAGTAAAAACGTCACCTACCACGTCTTTTAGAAAATATCCAGTGAAATAATGACTCTCAGATAGCAGTTATTTTTGAGCAAAAAGGCATAAATAGCCTTTCTGAATGACGCCCAGCGGGCTGATAAGCTTCCTGCCGGCCCTCAGGCGAGGCCTCCCGGCAGCCGGCACTCATTACCACCTTGCTCAGGTTAAGCCATGGATCCACCTCTGCCTCTCCTCCCAATTACCTCTCCATCCAACACTGGCAAGCCAAGGAAAGGAGGCCAGGCCACAGGCTGACACACTGTCTGGCTGCAGCAAGCCTGTAATCACACCGGAGCAGAGAAGAAGCCCAAGTTTCCTTTCTCCAAAGGTTGTGTAAAGACTCGCTCAGGTCTGGGTTTGATTTGTGGGCGTCTGGAGGAGGATTCATTAACAGCTGCTGCCTGCAGCGAACACTCACAGGCAGCAGGATGGTTGACAACTTGGTGATAGTTTTGTATTAACAATGAATCAAATGGCTCTGTGTGAAGTGAAAGGAGTGAGCCAATATGTAAATTTCACTGTACAATTATCTGGGCCAGATTCTCTTGATAACGGCAGGGAAAACATGGAAATCTTCCAACATTCATTTATCATTTTTAAACATTTGTCTTCATTTATGTATCTCTGTTTTGTTCATTTCTTTTTTCTTTAGCTGGAGCCGCTTTCTAACAAACCATCTGCACAGTACTTGTGTCGAGCCTACTGTTCGTGGAAATGAATGAACTGCCATCACTGCAGTCACGTCTCACTGTTAAATCCATGTAACAACATGTGATGCATGTAAAGGATTGAACTTGTTGAACGTGTTGAAATCATAGCGCAGTGATTAAAATGCATTTGAAATGAAGGTTATTATATAATAAAAGCACAATTTAGTCTGATTTTAGTTGACAACTAGACGTCTTTTCTCCTGCAAACCACATTTACTGGGCCGAGCTGTGATCAGCTGCTCCAACAATAAACTTCATGTCTATTAGATTCATTTAAAACCAAACTCTTAAAATGTTTTTGCATGTTTTTTGCTTTTTGACCATATTAATTATTTATTATTAATCCAAACAATAAAGCAAGACAAAAAAAGATTAGTCTGTAAATTTCTGTTTTTTTTTTTTTTTTTTGTGCAGATTACAGTGCCTTGCAAAAGTATTCATCCCCCCTGACGATTTTACCTATTTGTGTAATTTAAATGTTTTTTATTTAGATTTTTTTTTTGTAATGGATCTACACAAAATTAAAAAAAAAATTTGAAAAAAAAAGGAAATTAAAAAAACCTGAAAAGTGGTTTGTGCATATGTATTCACCCCATTTCCTATGAAGCCCCTCAATAAGTCCTGGTGCTACCAATTACCTTCAAAAGTCACATGATTAGTTAAATAAATGGCCACAGGCTCAAGAACGCTTTGAGGGAATTTCTTTAAATTTGGCACAAACCTTCACTTGGACTCAAGGATGAACAGATTTTATTATGATGGTCAAAGGTCAAAGGTCGAGGTCACTGTGTCCTCACAAAACATGTTTTTGTCCATAACTCAAGACTTAATGTGCTACTTATGACAGAATGTCACACAAATGTTTAATATGATAAAATGATGAAGTGATGACAGTTTATATCCAAAAGGTCAAAGGTCAGCATCACTGTGACATCATAATGTTCTTCAAATACCCTTCTCCATTCAACGTCATGACTCAGAGACATAAGGGTAGACATTTGGTCAGATACTGAAATGGTGACACTGATCTTGAAACTGTGCTGATTGTATAGATCTTCTGTGCGGGGTCATCCCTATGTTTCCCGGGTTCTATGTTCCCCACTTAACCCTGCAAAAAAGCTTCTTTGTTCCCCGCTTACACAAAAAGGGTTCTATGTTTCCCGCGTGGTTGAGCAGGGAACATAGAACCTTTTTTGCAGGGTTAAGTGGGGAACATAGAACCCTGGAAACATAGATACGCTCCCTTCTGTGCTGCTCTCATTAGCCCCTTTTACACTGCCAGATTTTCGGCGAATGTTGGGCCGTTTTACCGGCAAGCTGCGAGCGTTTAGACACACAGAGCCGGATTGGCGAGTTGATCTGAGGTGCCCAATTTTCCGCCTCGTAGGGTAGACATATTGGCGGAACCTTTTTAGTTTAAACAGACCGAGGCGCCCTTCCGCAACAGGAGGGGCTTTTGAAGACTTGAGGAATTGCGCGCCCTCCTTGTCCTCGCAAACTAAGAGGCCATTAACCATCAGATGACGGGGACGTTGAAGGACGGGCTGACTTATGAGAGAATCACCAAAGGACTGACCAGCCGCGGCTTCCCTCCCACGTCACTGTTTACGTCACACACTGAGCTACACGTTTTGTTACTTGCTCACGCCCCCCATTGCCCCGAAAAAGGAACATTCTGTATAAACAAAAGTAGGCAGGCGGCATTTTGCTGCACTCCCCGATTTTGTTTTTATACTGCCAATGCTGAAAAATGACTGATTGGGCGTTCCTGCTAATTTGCACAACTCCTGTTTAAAAAGGGCTACTGCAAATAACAGTTTCACTTTCATTTTTGTGCAAACAAGCAAAGAACTTCAACATAAGAGGTCCAAAGCTTACTGCTGTGTTGGATTTGTTGTTTGTTGTTGGAAGGTGTATTTTTTTTGCTCTTTTGAGTCCCAGTCTTTGTGCTAAACTAGGTTAAACATGTCCTGTACTTGTCTCTGTACTGGACACACAGCATCTGAAACATCTGACTCTGGTGAAGATGGTGAACAGACATATTCCCCCAAATGTTCTGTAATATGTTTGAATCACTCCCACACCTCCATGTTGTGTTTGTACGATTACATTTCTCAGCTGAGTCAGTGGTGAGTCGAAGCTGTCTGTGGATGCAGCTCGCTGAGCGTCATCAGCGATGCAGCAGGCAGTCAGCAGGTCTGTCAATCAAACACAGTCACCGGGGAGCTCCACCTGTGTGCTCACAGACAGGCAGGGAGCAGCATGCAGATTAAACAAACACCCCTCCCTCCACTGCCTGCTGCACCACGGGGGGAAGGGGGGTGGAGATATGAATTATTCACACATACACTGTGTGTGTGCGCGCAGGTGGAGGCTGTGTGTATCATGCTTCACTAGATAAAGTAACAAGGTTGTGTTGAGGTTGAATATATATTATGTATGGAAGAGATGAGAGAGTGACAAAGATATATGAGCATTTATCAGCAGTAAAACGGAGAACTTATCTCGGTGTGATCAGCTCTCACTTATCTGGAGCACCAAATGAAGCACAAAACACCACCCTTTATTCATTATCAGAGAGCACCCAGAGTCTTTATCCATGTCGTGGTAATGATGTCATTTAAAGAAGCTTTACTGCGGGTGATATCCTGCTTATTTCTGTAAAAGAACATAAATTAAACTCTAAAAGTAAAAGTAGTAATCATGCAGCACCATGGGCACCTTTCTTCTTGTCGTTTTTTTGTTTTGCATCATTTGGAAATTGAGACAGGCGCAGTAACTGGTTGACTCAGGTGATAAATCTTGACCACTTTGTACACAGTCAGTTTATAACAGTTATTATGTTTCTGTTTGTAAAATCTCAGATTATTAACCTTAACATACTGCAACCAACTGTTAGATACATACAGGCTGGTGAAATAAATATTTCACTTGTAAAGCCTGTAAAGAAGCACAAAAATGAAAATACTGAGGGACTGTTCATTATTAAAAGAGGGGAAGGGGGTGGTGCAAAACAGCACAGGGAGGGACGTATGTTTTTATTTTGGTTTAGAGGAGGGGCATACAACTTTAAATGGTTGTGTTTTATTTTATTTATTTATTTATTTTTATTTTATTTTGAATACCTCTAAAACCTGCCAGTGGGATTTAAGGTATGTTTTCTTTTTCTTTCTTTTCCAAAATGACACAGTTTATCATACCAAGAAGCTGTGAAAATAAGAAATTATCACTAGGTTTCCAAATCTGCGACAGTCCATGAAAATATCATATGCGATGAACACTTTCGTTGGAAACAAACAAAACATAACCGAGTCAAATCCGAAGCTCAAAAATCACTTAAAGATATGTCTTATTTAGAATTTTGCCAAAAAATAAACCTTGGAGGAAGGGTCATGCTGCAGCATTTTCCCCAGTCACTCAGGGCATGCAATGCTCTAATAAACAAAGAACAGTCCCTAAGATAACAATACTCAGGTGCCAAAATAATACTGTAGTCTTTCCTCATTGCATTTATGTCTATTGACAAATATATGATTAATTACTTTATTTTCCCACTTTGGTCTGCTTTTTGCCTCTGGCGTGTGACACATAATAAAAATGATGATAATAACTTTATTTATATAGCACAGTCCATACAGCAAGTGCAACTCAAAGTGCTTTACATAATAATATGAGAAAGTACAGATAAAGGACAGTATTAAAATATAACATAAAAAATACCGATTTGCCAGTGATTAATGAACATCTTCCTTGAATGAGTGATTTTTCAACAGCCATAAATTAATACAGAAATAAATTTCACCTTTGATCGCCTCCTTTTTGAAAATGGAATATCGTCGGTGTTCCTTTAATTTGAAAGCCTTGACAGCAAAGCTACAGCCGGAACGCTTTTATTCTGAAGGTCACAGCGGAAACCATTGACGCTGGTGTTGAAAAACAAAAGCTAACAGAGCTAACAGCTAGTGGCGTCAGACGATTTTAGTGCTGCAGACTTCTCCGTTGTCGCTTTTTAAGTTTCTGACCTGTAGATATCCTTTTAACCGGTACAAACTTTGACTTTGATATATGACGACTCTGAATTAATATCGTAAACATGATTTCGCTAGCAGCTAACGTTAGCTACTTAGCCAGCTAGCGTTAGCTGTCGGTTGCCTGACAACAGAGAGGAAGCCAAACAAACCCAGCTCACTGCTAGCAGGCTAGCACAGGCTAGCTGGCTGAAGTGAGTCAAAAGAATTTGATTATTTAAACGTTTAGTGATATGACTGGTGGCGGGTAAAAAGGACAGATAATGGCGGATGACGGTAGACGAGGAGATGAAGATGACCGCGGTCCCGGAGCAGTTCATCAGGTGTTTGTGGTGATGGAGTGTTTGCTGGAAAAGTTGAAGGTGTTGAATTATGAGGAGGAAGTTCTGGCCAAACACAACATGAAAAATCTGTCCAGGTGAGACATAACTTCACAGTAACACGTAGAAGTCACTGTCTAGCTAAAGCTTTATAGTCTCACAGGTGTCTAAGTGATGTTTGTTTAGTAACGTGTGCTCCAGATTCCTCCAGATGTTACTGTTTGATTACAGTTATTTATTTCACCAGAGTATCACCTGCACTTGTCACCTAATGAGTTACACACTGTCCCAGTTACAAGTGTGGTTTCGTCACTGATGAGATTTACCATGAGTAGTAGTGAAACAAAGCCCACTTTTTAAATTAATTAGGGTGCACGATATTGGATTTTTGGCCAATATCCGATGTGCCGATATATAGCAACTTATTTGGCTGATAATCACTACCGATATCGATTTATTAATTTGTTATTTTAGTGATCATCAAGTCTCTTCTGTAGTGGAATTAACAACATATTCTACATGCATACTCTTATGACAGCCCACCAGCAGATGGAGACATGATATAAAATGCTTTTTATGTAAAATTCATTCATTTTGCAAATTAAGAAAAAGCATGTTGGCCGATTCTGATTTCTATTGAAGCCGATATTGGCCGATACTGATGATGTGCTGATATTATCATGCATCCCTAAACATATCTATAATACTCTACACTGTTTATATTTTCTGTTACTGTGTATATTTGTATTTCCACTTTATTGGTCTTTTGTATATATATATATATATATATAATATTGCACTCTTCCTACTTTGCACTGCAACTGCAGCACAACAGCTTCCCTTGGGATAAAAAAGCTCTATACCCTTATCTTATCTAAGTTTGAACGCTCCTTAATAAAATGTCCCACAAGTTTTGTGCTGTAAAATGATCTTAAAATAATAGTTTTTAATTATTTTACTTACTAAAGTAATGAATGCTGAAGTTGAAATTTAAAAAATATAATAATTAAACACACAGGGAAAATAGTGTGCAAATATACAGAATGTACACGACATGTAAACAGACCCAAAATGATTTTCTGAATCTCACATTTCATTTTCATACTTTGTTATTAATCGGTATTGGTTATTGGCCATATAAGTTGTTATTTATTGGCATATCGCTGAAGCCATATAGCCAAAAAATCCATAGTGCATCCGTAATACGTATACAACAGATATGGACAGATTTGAAGACCCATAAAGTTCTATATGTTTTACTTTTTAAAAAAAAATTTTTTTTTTTGACAAATTATGAAAATGAAATGTGAGATTCAGAAAATCATTTTGGGTCTGTTTACATGTCGTGTACATACTGTGTATTTACACATCATGTTCCCTGTGTGTTTAATTATCATAATTTATTTTATTTCAACTTTATTATTTGTTACTTTAAATTTAAAGATCTAAATTTAAGATAATTTTACATCACAAACCTTGAGGGACATTTTAAGGAGCATTCAAACTTTAAAGATAAGGGTATAAAGCTTTGTTTATCCCAAGGGAAGCTGTTGTGCAGCATTTGCAGGGGGGTGAGGGGTGGATATATCGATATCGGTCAAATGAGTTGTTACATATCGGCATATCAAATATTGGCAAAAAAATCCAATATCATGCATCCCTATTGGAAATATATTTAGGAACCTTAGGGCCTTGTAAACAAGCAGAAATAAAAAAAGACCACTTACTGCAGAAATTCACTTCCCCATCTGTCTTCTCTGTTTTCCCCTCATCAGACATTACTTTGTCTC
The DNA here is from genome assembly GCF_041903045.1 of Epinephelus lanceolatus. Lineage (NCBI taxonomy): Eukaryota > Metazoa > Chordata > Actinopteri > Perciformes > Serranidae > Epinephelus > Epinephelus lanceolatus. The sequence goes on along the minus strand of NC_135745.1, from coordinate 41,914,895 downwards.
CAGTCCGTATCTGGCGTTCAACTCGGGCGAGCAGTTCTACATGTTCACCATCATCGCAGCGTGGCTCATCAACGAGGCAGGGAGGCCGTTCACCGAGCCTCAGGAGTACGACGAACCCAACGCCACTGTGTCCAACATCCTGGCAGAGCTCAGGGCTTTTGTAAGCAATGCTCAACCCTCAGATCTGTGTGTTGTGAATAGGGTTGCAACTGTATGAGATTTTCACAGTACGATAACTGTCTCAGAGAATATCGCAGTATCATGGTATTTAAGTATTTATCTTATCATCAGTCAGAATGATCCTTAAAACGGAAGGGTTATTGTTGGTTGAACAAACGTTACATTACTATATTTGAAACTTGAAACCGTTTTATTAATTGAAGTATGTGTATAAAGCCTCCCTTTTGAAAATAACTAAATTAAAGGGGAGATTCTCCGTCTAGTTGCTTTTTATTTTTTCAGTATTGTAGATAAGCAAATGTACACAGTATGATAACCATCAACTTATATATCATGGTATATCTTGCAACCGGTATATTGCTGCAACCCTAGTTGTGACGCAAAGTGGCTGTAGTTAAAGCGCCGTCGCTACACAGAGTCAAAGCTCTGAAGTGTGCAGTTAAAGTTTTTGAGGTGCTGGATTCAGATTTGGAGGCTGTTCAAATGTTGCATTTTCCTTTCAGTTACCAGTCAACCAAAATGTGTTGTGATAGGGTGAGCAGCTTTCATTTTGTACCAGATTTCATTCTGACTGGCGTGAAAGTGCCTTCAAAAGTCTTCATACGCAGACAACCAGTAAATTTAGTGATCATATATTCCAGAAATCAAATATCAACACAGACACTCTTTCTAACAGCTTCCACTCGCTTTTCACTTTTCCCTTGTGTAATTGAGTGTCTGCTTCTTGGAGCTCAGAATAAAAAGGTCTGAAAAAGTTCAGAAGTCTCACATTTATCCTTGATAAAACGTGCAGACGCTCGGTAACTTGACAGACGAGTAGTGAATAAAACAGATGAATGAAATATGTAACAATGAATAAAATATTTCAAAGTGCTTTTGATCCTGACCTCAAACTCAGTCGACTCAGACTCCTCATTGTTAGCTGCTGTTACACAGTAAGAACTCAGAAGTTTGAGAGTGCTGGGGACTTACTTGACTCGTGACTGTGTCTGTCAGGGTGTTAAGGTGGATTTCCCGCCCTCCAAACTGAAATCTGGTTCCGGCGAATACGTTTGCTTTGTGTTGGACCGACTGGCTGAGGAGGCTCTGAGGAGGAGGGGGTTCTCCTTCAAAAGGTACTCAAATATTTCTCCTCTGCTCACCTCTCTAAAACAACTCAAATCTCTTCTGTCTTACTCTTTAACTCTCATTTGTTTCCATTTCCTTGTACTTCCGTTGCTTGTTACTTTTCTTCACCTGCTGGATTCCTTCTCAAAGTCTTCACAATTCTGATTTGCACATTTTCAGGTCACATTGTGATATTTAGCTTTAAATATAAGGGCACAGGGTCATGCAGTGTATCTGTGTCAATTATACTGAACGTGAACACACTATTAGCTTTTTTAATCAAGGAGAAGCTGATCATGCTCAGGCTTTTGACTTCCTGTTCTTTTCCTTCCCTCCAGACCAAACTACCCAACAGAAACCACAGAAGAAGAGTCTGTGATAGAGGACGATGCAGAGCTTACACTCAGCAAAGTAGAAGAGGAGATGATCGTAGGTGCCCCAGCTTAATTTAACTGTAAACACAGAACTCCTCATCTTAAGTGTTTGTTACTTCCAAATGTTTACCTCTTCAAAGGTGATGTGTGTGAGATTTAGGGGAATTTAATGGCATTTACTGGCATCTAGTGGTGAGGATTGCAGACTGCAACCAGCTGAAACTTCTCCTGGTTAGAATTCCTTCGGTGTTCATTGTTCAGGAGGTTTGTCTGTTGTGGGCTACTGCAGCAACATGGCAGTGAACATGGTGGTATCCAAAAAGTAAGATCTGCTCCCCGTGTAGATATAAACTGCACATTCTAAGGCGACAAAAACACAGTGATTATTATTTTCAGGTGATTATACACTAAAGAAAATATACTGATGGTATTATATTATCATATGCCCCTGAATCATACAGACATTGGATTTTTAAATCCATACTGATTTACTTGCTCTATCATTTCTCTCAATAGGAACAACTGTAGGAAAAAAACATGCTTCACCCTGTCTGTGACTGTTAAAATACTTTCTAACAGGTACAAGCTCTAAAAGAAAGCAAATAGATCAATGAAAGAAGGGACCACTAATTATGTGTACAGCTATTGAATTATATGCCCGTCTCATGCGAGAGTATAGGTGAGTTAACAAACAGTGTCACAGAATCTGGCAGGTCACACATCTCGATGTAACGCCTGTTCAGATTAAGGTCACATTAGAAAAAACACAGTCTTTGATTAAGGGAATTGCTGCATCAAAGCAAACATCACAATAAAACATGTGCAAACACCAGCCTGAGATAAAACAACCAAGCCAATTAGTCACAAGTCACTCACTCTGTTAAATAATTCAAACAGTCAAAGGCATACGTCTCAACGCATACACACCTCAGCATGTACATTACAAGCAAACACACAATAGGTGACAGAATCTGCAGTTATCTGTGAGCTGCCCGACCCTTCCGTCTGTCCTCCAGGAGTTACTCATTAATCAGTTTAACTGTCAGAGGGCCAAATGAATGTTTATAATGACTGTGCTTACACAAGGGAACTCCGCACCTCCTTCAGAATTCATTAGCACATACTTAAAAGTTCAGCACATTAAAAGGGTCAGATAAAATTGGGGCTGACCCCTGAAAGTCAAACATTCAAAATCATCAGTCATTAATTTTTATTAAAGTTTCAGTGTGTAGGATTTAGGGGAATATATTAGCCAGAATTGAAAATAATATAATAAATATGTTTTCTGTTGTGTATAATGAACTTTAGATAACAGTTGTCGTGTTTTCGTTACCTTAGAATGAGCCATTTATATCTACATAGGGAGCGAGTCTCCGTTTATGGTTTATCTACAGTCGCCCAAAACAGACAAACCAAACCCTGGTGGCAAATAGGACCATTCACGTTTGAAGGTCGGCTACTGCTGCTAGAAACAATGAGCAGCACCGGAGTTACACTGGTTTGTAACGTGTAACTGCTTTATTCAATGTCTGTAGCAGTTTAAATCACCTGGAGTCTCATCTACAAACATTGCATATGCACACAACGAGGCTTGAATGTGGTGTACGTCACTTCACATGCAAAGGTTGTGATCTATAAAAACAGACATGATGAGAGAAACTTTGACCCATGCTTACAGACATTTTGGAGACAGGATATTGGCGACGCAGATGGAGAGGTGGAAGCCTGATTGTAGACATTGTCTAATATTTTTTGGTGCACGCCATTTTTGGTTTTTGCCAGCATGTACATTTCTAGTATGGATCTTACACACTCTTTTATAAATGAGACCATGCTCTTTTCACTGTTTTACAAAAAAAAAATTAAAAACAAAAAAAAATGTTTAAAATGAACCAAAAGATTCATTTAAATCCAGTACATATAAACCTGATTAAGTATTCACTTCCTGTTTTCAACACTTGACAATCAGACACTACCACAGTCTTTAAAGCTTGTTGGGGCCTTGCTATGAAAGCTGTTGAGTGAAGTTATTATGTGTTGTGTGTGTGTGTGTGTGTGTGTGATCTCAGGAGGAGCCTGATGATGAGGAGGAGAACGTGATGGACCTGGAGGCTCTGAAGTTACGAACCACTCACACAGTGAGTTAACCTGGAAATGTGTTACTCTGTGAGACTCTCAAGTGACTTTTTGGTGTGTGCATTTGAATTATGTCACATTTTGTGATGAAACACGTTGTGTTGTTTGTTCTCTGACAGGAAGCTGAACCGTCCTCCAAACCAGATGAGATTCTGGAGTCGACGGTTGATGTCGCAGAGTGGAACCTGGAGGTGGAGAGAGTCCTGCCACAACTCAAAGTCACCATCAGGACAGACAACAAGGTACACATTCACCTGAGCACCACCTTTTTCTCAAAGATGATTCTGTTCAGTGCATCACTCTGAGCCTGATGCAGGATCAGTGTAAGTCGGTTTTGTAGTTTTTGGCTAGATGCCGACGTGTGTACAGCTTTCCCTTGTTTTCCATGTCTTCCAAATATAGAGCTGGCTAAAAAGCAGAGGTTAAAAAGTGTTCAGAAACACCCACTGACGAGCAGCAGCTATGGTTCAGTTTGGTTTTATTCTAATGTATCTAATCAAGACGTTTCTCTTTTCCTCTCTCTGACTGTGCCAGTTGTGTGTGTCAGTGTGAGATGAGGGAGGAAGTAAAGAGATGAGATCCAGCCATTGTGTTGCCTGATGAGCAGTCAGTCATAAATACCGAGATCAATACTGCCAAACTTTGCTAAATGTGAGCTTCATCAGTGATTTTTGAAGGGCCTCTGCATTGCTGGAAAATCAGGATGTTGTGATTCAAATCACACCAACTATTTACAGTGTTGAGTCTGCATTACTTTGCTGACACACAGTTGTGTTAAGGCCCAGGTACACCAGACTGGCTTCAGAGAACTAGTGGCAACGAAGCCCCCTGTTGCATTACCTGACGTTGCCATGTCTCAGCCAAAAAGTTGCACATGAACACACCGCAAAGACTCCAGCCAGCAGCCAACCAGCATGTTGATTCTGCACCTGGGTGAGAGGAAATAACTCCACACCAGCAGATGGCAGTAGTCTTTATTCATCAGGCAAAAAGGGAAACTGGAAGACCGTCTTGACGTGACTAAGCCCGTTAGCACATTAAAAACACAATCCAAAAAGAAACAGAGTGTATGTACTGTGCATCAGTGAACTATAACGCAACCCATCATGAAACATTTCTGCCGAAGAGCCCAGTGGCCGAAAAAAAATAATCTGACCTTTTGAAACATGTTTGTTTTGATCTAATTTCCTCTTACATTTAGCTGTTTGTTTACTTTCCTCACTTCGTTTTTCGGAGTGATTTCATTCACCAACTTCATCATGCTGAATCAGCCAAAAAAAATGAGCCAACAGGGACTGAGAGGCAACAGTGCGGGACACACCGCACTGACAAGGGCAACAGATACTCACTGACACCCCAACATTGACAGACAGCCATTAGTACACTGTAAGAAGTTAGAGTGTGTGTGTTTTATTGTGCCTACGTGTTGATGATAGCTATGGTCAGAGGCGTTATGATTTTGGGTTGTCTCTACGTACGTACGCCCATCCCATTCTTGCAAATGTGAGGGAATTTCAAATTTGGCACAAATGTTCACTCAACAATGAACTGATTAGAGTTTAGTGGTCAAAGGTCACTGTGACTGTCACAAAACAAACAAATTCTTACACTGATTATGACAATATTTTACACAAATGTCTAATAACGATATAATATAACTATGGAGTGATAACACTTTATATCCAAAATGTCAAAGGTCATCTTCGCCGTGACATCATGATGTTCTGCAAGAACACTTTTCTGTCCATTACTTGACATCATATATTAGGAACAGAGGAGGAAGCATTTGGTCAGATACTGAGGCCTAGTCCACACGGACCCGTGTACTTCTGAAACCGTGTATTATTCTATGCGATTTGGCTGTTTGGCCACACGCATCTGCACTTTTGGGCCCCCGAAACCACGTTTCTTTGAAACCGGAGTCCAGGGTGAAGTTTCTGGAAGACTCCAGTGCCAGCGGTTGCGTGTAGATAGGATAACCGCAGTATTTTATTACCTGTCTCCATTGTTTGATGTCAGAGCGACGGTAAATAGATAGTGAAATGGCAGACCAAACAAACTTGCTGGTGCTAACTTTATTTGTGAGCGTGCTATCTGCTCTCTTTGGCATATCCAGCTGCTCGACCTAACGTCCAACGAAGGAGGCTGCCCCTGTTGCTAGCTACCCCAACTACACTACCACGAAAGCAGCGACGGGCCTGCCAACGGAGGTCCGACCCAGCTGGTTGCTATCATATTTTTTTTATCACACCACTCGTGTGGACAAACTTTTTTTGAAACCGGAGCTCGAAAACCTTCGGTTTCAGAAGTACACAGGTCTGTGTGGATTAGGCCTGAATGTTGAGACTGTGTTGATTGTACAGGTCGTCTATGCTGCTGTGGGGAGGATGTGTGTGAAGCATCCATGTTTCCACAGACATTAATATAAACTGGAAGTGCAATTGACTGTGAGGCAGTAATTCTAGGTCATTAATACTTTTTATTCACTGAGAAGGAAACTGAGACTGAGATAAAAAGCAGCAGGCAGGTATCTCTGTCCAGACTTTACTCTTTAACTTGAACTTTCTTCATTTGTTTTCCCCCCATGTTCCGTCTCTCCCTCCACGTGTGCCAGCTGGCCATTAACATTTATTATAGTTCCTTAAAAATTTGTGGGAAAGTTCTGAAGTTTTGTTCATGAAAATGTGTGGAAGCACTGTGTATTACTGCAGATGATGATTATTATTACAGTAATACTGATAGATATTATGTGGGTAGTAAAATGAAATAATGTGGTGGATATTAACATCACGAAGCTCAGTGTGAAATATGCAGTTTGAAGGATTGAAAGGAAAACCTTTGTAGGCAAACTGAGACAGCTGCTGGAGTTTCCCAGCATGCTCTCTGTTGTGTCGCTGCTGTCTGAGTTGTTTTTGTCTGTGTGCCCGTCTGCAGGACTGGAGGATCCACGTGGACCAGATGCATCAACACAGAGACGGGATCAAGTCCTCACTCAAAGAGACCAAGGTGCGTTCACTGACCTGGTTCAGTAATAACAGCAGTGATGACTGTTGAGCTGAGGTGTGTGTGTGTGTGTGTGTGTGTGTGAGTTTGGCTCCACCTGCTGTTTGCTGCACACTTTATAATATTTACCCTCTCACAATGCTGTGTGACACCCTTTTGCTACATACACAGGTGATACAGCGAGATACTGCAGTGCTACTTCTATTAAAACACCATCAATACACCGCAGCAGGTATTCATGTTTTCATCGCACACATGTTTAGAATGAACTCCTTACATTAACTTCCTGTGAGGAATGTTATTGAGCTGCATTGTTTTGGCTAGAAAGATCCAAATGATCCAGAATGACAGAGGCACTGTTGTGTCTCGAGTCTGTTTTTAAACGTACGACTCTGATGTAACAATATAAGCTGTGAGAGGTGATGGAAATAAATCACACAGGTGAGACAGTGAATGTGCTCAGTCGACTTGTTTGTCTTCACCCTGATCTTTTGGGGGAAAACAAACAGCTGATGTAACAACACCACACCTGTCAGCCTCCACCTGATACCATGAAGCTACCATCATTAGATGTTTAGCTTTCGCTTCATTTGCTCACTTTGAGAATATTTGAGATCCTCTGCGGCTGAAGTGTTTCTAATATCAGCTCTGCATCATGTTACACTGAGCCTCCTGTTAACCACCTGACACCCACAGAAGAAAAATATTTCTTCAGTCAGAAACTTAACTGATTAACACGTTTAACTCCTGAAAGTGAAAACGACAGCAGGATTGTCCTTAAAAGACACTGAAAACATCCTCCATAATATCCTCTCCTGTGCTGCGTCCTCTCATGTCCCCGCAGAGCTACCTGGACAAACTGCAGGAGGACATAGGTAAGACTCTTGAGAAGGTGAGCAGCAGAGAGAAATACATCAACAACCAGCTGGAGCATCTGATCCAGGAGTACCGCAGCGCTCAGGCCAAACTCAGCGAGGTAAACACCGGAACTGTTTGGCAACTTAATACTTAATAAAGTCTTTGGATTAAGAGGTTTTAAGACCGGCTGTGTGACCTCTTGCACATGCGGTCACACTGTGGAAATATAAAGAATTTGATGTTTGGGGAAGAAACAGAAACGTGGTGACGAAGCTGTGTTCTCCACCAGGCAAAGGAGCGCTACCAGCAGGCCAGTGGAGGAGTGACTGAGAGGACCAGAGTCCTGGCAGAGGTCAGTGAACACATCACACATTTTCACATCACTCCACAGTCCTCAAAGAGTTTGAACAGACGACACTGCAGCAGCCAATAAACCTCTCTGTCTTTGGGTTTCCTGTTATTTTCCACCTTCTCACCTGTTCCCAGCGGACAGGGAAACTTCCTGAAGTACAATTTAAAGTACAAGTACCTTGAATCAAATATACCACCGCTGAGCTTGTGTGCATTAAATTTAATGGTACAATCTGTGATGGATGCAAACAACAGGAAAACAAGATGACAAACACACAACATATTATTATTATTATTCAGTGATACATATGAATGTAGTTTATAGTAAGTTATATGTAGTCAGTAACAAAAAGACGTGTTGGGGCCTTAAATCTGCATTCAGAGTGAAATAAAGTGTCTTTGAGTAATAATGAACGATGATGAGAGAAATAAAGAAGCAGAAAGGTCCTGAGTAGAGAAATGAAGAAATAAAAACACCTATTAGAACATGTAAATGGATAAAAATAAATGCTGTTAAAGAATCAGAGTTATGAGCAGGAAAAAGGATTCATTTCAAACCATCACAACTGACTGGATTTCATCCTTTTCTCAGGTATTCCAGTAAAACTGAGCTCCAGTGAATTCTTACTGTCAGGTAGTTTGTGAGCTTTTCTGTGTGTGTCTGTGTTTCAGATCAGTGAGGAGCTGGAGAAGGTGAAGCAGGAGATGGAGGAGAAAGGCAGCAGCATGTCTGATGGAGGTGATACTGTGACTGAATCTCTGTCTCTGAGTCGAGTTCGTGAATGAAGTGTCTGTATTTGGTGCTGACCGTCTGTCTGTGTTCGTCCTTCAGCTCCGGTGGTGAAGATCAAGCAGAGTTTGACCAAGTTGAAGCAGGAGATCGTTCAGATGGACGTGAGGATCGGCGTCGTGGAGCACACGCTGCTGCAGGCCAAACTCAAAGAGAAGTCCAACATGACGCGCGACATGCACGCCACCAACATCCCCGAGCCTGCCGCCGGGCCCTTCTCTTAGGTTCACCTCCATGCTGGGCCCTTGTCTTACATTCACCTCCACGATGGGGCTCCTCTCTTAGGTTCACCTCCACGATGGGCCCTTCTCTTACATTCACCTCCAGGATGGGCCCCTCTCTTAGGTTCACCTCCACGATGGGCCCTTCTCTTAGGTTCACCTCCATGCTGGGCCCTTCTCTTACATTCACCTCCACGATGGGCCCCTCTCTTACATTCACCTCCACGATGGGCCCTTCTCTTACATTCACCTCCAGGATGGGCCCCTCTCTTCGGTTCATCTCCACGTTGGGCCCTTCTCTTAGGTTCACCTCCACGATGGGCCCTTCTCTTAGGTTCACATCCACGATGGGCCCTTCTCTTAGGTTCACCTCCATGCTGGGCCTTCTCTTAGGTTCACCTCCATGCTGGGCCCTTCTCTTACATTCACCTCCACAATGGGCCCTTCTCTTAGGTTCACCTCCACCATGGACCCTTTCTGAGGCTCACCTCCACATCTGACCCTTCACTGAGGTTCATTTACATGCTTAGGCCCTTCTCTTAGGTTCACCTCCATGCTGGGCCCTTCTCTTACATTCACCTCCACAATGGGCCCTTCTTTGGTTCACCTCTACGATGGCCCCTTCTGTTAGGTTCACCTCCACGCCGGGCCCTTGCTGAGGCTCACCTCCACATCTGGCCCTTCACTGAGGTTCATCTCCATGCTGGGCCCTTCTCTTAGGTTCACCTCCACCATGGGCCCTTTCTGAGGCTCACCTCCACATCTGGCCCTTCACTGAGGTTCATTTACATGTGGGGCCCCTCACTGAGGGTCACCTCCACACTGGGCACCTGAGCTAAGACAAAACACAACACCTGTATTTCTTGAACTTGAACTGTCTCGTGATGTCGGACCCTTAAAACTTACTAAAGTTTTATTTCAAAACAGAGAAGATGAACTTTCTTAATACTTCAAAAACATTTTTAGAATCAAGTCATAAACCATTTGGACTTGAATGAACAGGTAATTTATTTGGCTCCTTGTCCTGAATGTCACTTATTTATATTTGAGCTTCAGTTTCTGTAATAATAGTATTTGGTATCGTTTTCATGCGTACATGAACATAAAATAAATTTTGATGCAGACAATAATTTGTGTCTTCAGAAGTCATTAAAGTTAAATTTATTGTTTGAATATTTGTTGGTCTTGAGCAAAATGTCCACTAGGTGTCACCAGCAGACAAAGTACATCTCAATGTATGTATTCAGATTTACTCAGGTACGTCCTGTTATTACTTTATGTTGTAATTTTTCACTTATTTATGCACCACCCAGCCAGCACACTGTGTGACCCAAGTCAGGCACACCTAAGATGTCCCACACTAACAGGTGCCTGCTGGATCTGGCCCACCTCCTGACATGCTCATGGTGGATCCTCCAGCGAAGCCTTCTGCATCCTCAGAGGAACTTCTCCCTTCACTGAAGTGTGTGAGGACTTCCTGCAGTCTGTGACAATAATGCCTGATGTGACTGCAGAGTCTCATTCAGCTCTCCGTGTTGGAAACATTTGAGGAGCAGCAGAGATGAACCTGGAGCAGATCGTGGAGGACTTCATGGTGCACGAGACTCACAGGATGATGTTCAGACAGGTGTGGACAACACACACACTGATTTATGTAACTGTATAGAGAGGGACATCAACCACTGTACCGCATGAAACGTAGTAGTGTGTGTGTGTGTGTGTGTGTGGAGTTTTTATTGTTTATACATCTCTCCTATTGCCTTGTGATGTTTACTCCATCTGCTGATTCTATAAGTGTCACACTGTTAAATTTGAACTCAGAACTAGCCCAGCTAGTGACTGCTGTGAATAGGGCAGCTGACAACAAGGGAGAGACCATGTGACCGCTTGGAAAGACAGCTGACAGGAGGGAAAAGACCCCAAAGGTGCTGGCATGGGCTAGCAACCCATGGTAGCAGTGGTGAGGCCTAGCAGCCTTACTACAACCAAAATTAGCTACAGCCAACATAGGGAAAATACCCCAAGAGTCAGCGAGAGCAGGGGTGGAAGATGACTCACAGGTGGATTACACGGTAACAGACATCGAAACTGACACGACTTCGCATTGGATCTGTGACTCAGTGAAGGATAGGGGCACGGACCTATCCACCAGGGCTAGAATTAGCAGCACTCAGGGCAAGGCGAGCGCATCTGTAGAGGATAAAAGTAGCACTGTTGAGAACAAGATGCTTCAGGTTTGTCCTTGTGGCTGGCAGAAAGTAACATCAGTAAAAGGCCTCAGAACTCATCAGGGAAAGAAGAAGTGTGTGGCAAAGAAAGGGCAAAGTAGTCGCATTGATCAGTACTTCCTAAGAAGTCAGTCGAGTCAGTCGGATGAAGTCGAGCGGCAGGTAGAAAACTACAGTTCGCAGGATATCAGTAACGCTGCCACTGAGGAGGAGGAGGAGGAGGAGGAGGAGGGGGTAGTAAGAGAGGATGCAGGTGACAATGAGGCCAGTGTGCCAGTCAGAGAGAGAACCATGGAGCAAAAGGCTAGAGTTAGATGGCCTAGGGCAAATGACAGTAAAGAATGGGAGATAGTTAATAGAGATTTGTCAGTAATCTTAAGTAGGCTTAGAGGAAATGCAATAGAAAGGTTAGAAAAGATGGGAGATATAATTTACTCATATGGTGTAGAGAGGTTTGGGTTGCATGAGAGAAAGAGGAGTCAGAGGGTACAGTCAGGTAAATCTAGGCGGCAAAGACAAATAGAGAAGTTAGTCAAGGAAAGGAGACAGTTAAGAAAGCAGTGGAGAAAGGCTACAGAAGAAGAAAGGGAGGGAATTAAGGTGTTGCAAGAGGAGTTGAGAAGCAGGCTAGCAGTTCTTAGAAGGGCAGAGCATCTCAGGAAAAAGAGGAGGAAGAAGGAACATGTAAGGACAGGTTTTTTCAGGGACCCTTTTAAGTTTGTTAAAGTAAATACATGTTCAGATTTAGAGATGAATAGGATAGTAGGTTTCCCACCCGATATTCCTCCATTAGAAGGGATAGAGCATGAGATGGATGTCAGGCCACCTAAGTGGAAGGAAGTTCAGGAGGTGGTCAGGTGTGCAAAGGCTTCTTCGGCCCCAGGGCCTAATGGAGTCCCCTACCGGGTTTATAAAGGTGCGCCTGATACCCTTAAATTTTTATGGAAACAGCTAAGAAAAGTTTGGGCGAAGCAAATTATACCAAGAGCATGGCGTAGGGCAGGGGGTGTCCTCATTCCTAAGGAGAAGGAGTCTGTGGACCTTAGCCAGTTCCGGATGATTTCTCTCTTGAATGTAGAGGGGAAGATTTTCTTTAGTGTAGTTGCGCAGAGATTAGCTAGCTACTTAGAAAGGAATAGCTTAATAGATACCATGGTGCAGAAGGCAGGAATACCAGGTTTTTCAGGGTGTTTAGAGCATACTAGCATGATCTGGCACCAGATTCAGTCAGCAAAGATTAACAAAAGGGACCTGCATGTAATATTTTTAGATCTTGCAAATGCATTTGGTTCAGTACCCCACAGCCTCATTTGGAGTGCGTTTGACTACTTCAGAGTGCCACAGGTAGTTGTCACCTTAGTGAAAGCATATTTTCAGGATATTAGGTTGTGTCTAAGTACAGCAGGCTTCACAACAGGTTGGCAGAGGCTAGAAATAGGCATCATGGCAGGGTGTACAATTTCTCCATTAGCATTTACTATGGCGATGGAGGTAATCATCAGGGCTTCTAAGTGGGTGGTAGGTGGAGAGAGACGGCAGAATGGGTTGCATTTTCCACCAGTTAGGGCTTACATGGATGAAATGACACTGGTGACCACAACAATGCCATGTACAAAGAGGCTACTAGAGAAGGTAAATAAGAACCTCAAGTGGGCCAGCATGAAAATCAAGCCTAATAAATCTAGAAGCATCTCGATACGTAGAGGGAAGTTAAGTGATAGGAAGTTTGTCATAGATGATGAGGAAATCCCAACAATTAGGGAAAAGCCAGTAGAGAGCTTAGGTAGGTGGTACAATGTGGAGTTGAATGATGAGGAACAGGTGGTGAAATTTAGGAAAGATGTGGCAGAAGGATTGGATAGAATAGATAAATCCGAACTTCCAGGAAAGTTGAAGTTGTGGTGTTTGCAATTTGGGCTATATCCTAGGTTAATGTGGCCATTGTCAATTTATGAAATTCCAATATCCGTAGTGGTGAGACCTGAAAGGTCGGTTAGCTCCTATATTAGGAAGTGGGTGGGTGCTCCTAGGTGCCTAAGTAGTGTTGCATTGTATGGAAAAGGGATACTTCAGCTGCCAGTATCTAGTTTAACAGAGGAATTTAAATGTACCAAGGTCAGGACAGAGCTGTTGTTATCTGGGAGTAAGGACGTGGTAGTTAGGAGTGTAGTTCCAAATCCAACCAAGGGGAGGAAGTGGAACCCAAGATCGGCAGTTCAGGAGGCAGAGGCAGCTCTTAGGCATGCAGAGATTGTAGGTTATGTTCAGTTTGGCCGGGGAGGCCTGGGGCTTGGCTCAGGCAAACCGGTATGGAATAAAGCAGGTCTCAAAGATAAAAGAAAGCTGGTCGTGGAACAGATACGTAGACAGGAAGAGATGCTAAGGGGTGCAAAGGTAGTGGTCCAGGCTAAACAGGAACAGTGGTTGAATTGGGAAAGTGTAGAGAAGAGGAAGCTTAGTTGGAGGGACCTGTGGAGTATGGAGGAGAATCGTATTAGATTCCTGGTAGGGGCTACATACGATGTGTTACCAACCCCCCAGAACCTAAAACTGTGGGTAAATGAGGACCCATCATGCCCATTGTGTTCATGTACCGCAACCTTAAAGCATATTTTGTCAGGCTGTAAAGTTAGCTTGTCACAAGGCCGATATACATGGTGACATAACCAGGTGTTGAAATGTTTAGCTGCAGGATTCGAAGGGAAACGAAGACAGGTGAATTCAGAAGGATAGGAGTTTAGTAATTCAGTTTGTCCGTGAGGGAGAGAAACACAGAAGAGATAAGTTAGTGAGGAGGCAAGGGTGTGGCCGCCTAGAAGGTGCTTGTGATTGGGAAATGCAAGTAGATTTAGGGGGAAAGCTCGTTGTTCCCCAGGAAATAGTTTGTACCAGGCAGAGGCTTGACTTAGTGTTGTGGTCAGTGAGTCAACGGATAGTTTATTTCATTGAGCTGACAGTTCCTTGGGAAGACTCAGTGGAAGAAGCCTATGAAAGAAAAAAGCTTAGATATGCAGATTTAGGAGCAGAAGCTGAGCAGCGAGGATGGAAGACTAGGATTTGTCCAGTGGAAGTGGGGTGTAGGGGATTCATAGCAAGATCAGCTGTCTCGCTCCTGGGGGAACTCGGAGTGCGGGGACAGAATTTGAGGAAGACAGTGAGGGAAATGTCAGATGAAGCAGCAAGAACCAGCCACTTTATCTATTACAGAAGAAATAATGTCAGTTGGGGGCCAGCAGGGGGAACTACTAAACAGGGCACATAACTCCTTGAGATCAGGTGGAGAGATCCACTTCCTCTCAGGAGGAAATCCAGGAAGAGGAAGTTTTTAAGTGTGGGAGTGGCCTATTTGAATCCATTTTGTTTGAGACCATGCTGCAAGGTGAGTGTGCTTGCTGATCCTGTGAGTTTATTTATCTCCTTTAACTTTAGCTTATATTGTAGTTATGCTATGTAGCGTGTGAAATAGAGTATGGTGAATGTGCTAGGAAAGGTAGCATCAGCCCTGTTTCTACCTGGAGCTCGCATGTAAGGAGCCTGGGTTTGGTTGAAGGTGGCAGTGCTGTTTGGGCTGAGAAAGCCATGTGTAAGTAAGGTAAAGGAGGTTGCTGGGTTGGTGCAGGGAGCAGTGAGACCTGGCATTAGGGGAGTGTCTCTGGGACGCCAGAGATCACTGTCTAGCCTCCTGGAGGTGTCGTGGGACCAACTAGACGAAACACTGGTGAAAGGAGGTTCCCACCCGATGACCCCAAAGACATGCTAGTTATTACTGCTCATTGGTTTGTATAGTTAAGCCTTGCCATATTAGCTTATCATAGGGCTTAGGTTTTTCACTGAGTGTTGATCCTTTCTCTAGAGCACAAACTTCTTGTGTTTATTTGAACACATGTGGCCGAATAATTCTTGTTGCGCCTGCTCTGATGTCCACAAACCTTTTATTTATTGTCCATAATTTTTGATGAAGTGTCTGAGTTTTGTCTCTTTTCTGGTTCGTTATTGTGACGCTGCACTGAGGAAAATGGTGCCGTGTGTTTATGAGGAGCATCTGGTGTGTTGCTGATTAAAGAAGCTCCTGGTTTCACCTACATTTATTAAACACACTCTCCTCACACCACTGCTGCAGAGAACACCTCCTTTATTTCAACTAATAAACACCACACAGTGTTTTTATTTCAAGGTGATCATTTAATATGAACAACTGTCTCTACAAAGCTTTGATAGTTTTAAGCTAATCATGAAAATAAAAAGTTTGACTGTGATATCTTTAAATCAGCTGTGGAAAACTAAAAATATTGTCAAAGGCAAAAACCAAACAAATATGAATTCATATTAATCAACAACTGAAGTGCTGAATCAGCTGATCTGGTTCATTCGTCTCCTTCTGGATTCACACTTGCAACAAATAACTTGTTTGATATTTGTTCAAACCATCTGAAGCTTGAAATGTTGCTTTGGTTCAGGATGATATTCTGAAACTGAAATGTTTTGTCACAAATGCTTCAAAGTAGATCATTAAATATGTGACAAGATTATTAAACAGCTACTGAAGTGTTTTATGACAGTTTACTTTGGTAACTTCCTGTTGTCAGTCAACTGTGTTTAACCAGCAGAAGAAAATGTGACAGAATTTGAGGAGGAGTCAGAGAAATATGGAGCCATCACCAAAACCTGAGGAGCCAAGAAGTGTTTTACAACTAAAAACATTTCAAACAGGGAGCAGGTTTTAGACGAGCAGACAAAGTTCAAACTCAAACTGCTCCTCTTCCTGGAATGACTCAGAGCTTGTTGAGCCCTCCCTCCTCTTCCTGCTCTCACACACACAGCCAGCTGCACTGTCCACACATTTCCTTGTTCCCTCCCCTTCAGATCTACAGTGTGTATCCAACACTGTGGTGACGTGAGAGAGCTGACAGACTCCATTCACTGCAGGAACACATGATGTTTAGATCAGAGCTCAAACTAGTTTCACTTCTCAGAGAGTGAAACTCACACAGTCACTGCCACGAGGTGAAATGGCGCAGAAAGGAGTTGAGCTGGACCAAGAAACCTTCTCTTGTTCCATCTGTCTGGATCTACTGAAGGATCCGGGGACTCTTCACTGTGGACACAGCTACTGCATCAACTGTATTCAAAGCTTCTGGGATGGAGAGGATGAGAAGAGAATCTACAGCTGCCCTCAGTGTAGGCAGAGGTTCACACCGAGGCCTGTCCTGATGAAAAACACCATGTTAGCAGATTTGGTGGAGGAACTGAAGAAGACTGGACTCCAAGCTGCTCCTGCTGATCACTGCTATGCTGGAGCTGAAGATGTGGCCTGTGATGTCTGCACTGGGAGGAAACTGAAAGCCTTCAAGTCCTGTCTGCAGTGTGTGGCCTCTTACTGTGAGAAACACCTCCAGCCTCATCGTGACTCGGCTACATTCAAGAAACACAAGCTGGCGGAGCCCTCCAAGAAGCTGCAGGAGAACATCTGCTCTCGTCATGATGAGGTGATGAAGATGTTCTGCCGCACTGATCAGCAGTGTATCTGTTATCTCTGCTCTGTGGATGAACATAAAGGCCACGACACAGTGTCAGCTGCAGCAGAAAGGACTGAGAGGCAGAGAGAGCTGGAGGGGAGTCGACAAAACATCCAGCAGAGAATCCAGGACACAGAGAAAGACGTGAAGCTGCTCCAACAGGAGGTGGAGGCTATCAGTCGCTCTGCTGATAAAGCAGTGGAGCACAGTGAGAAGATCTTCACTGAGCTGATCCGTCTCATGGAGAAAAGACGCTCTGATGTGAAGCAGCAGCTCAGATGGCAGCAGGAAACTGAAGTGAGTCGAGTCAAAGAGCTTCAGGAGAAGCTGGAGCAGGAGATCACTGAGCTGAAGAGGAAAGACGCTGAGCTGAAGAAGCTCTCACACACAGAGGATCACAAGCAGTTTCTACACAACTACCCCTCACTGTCAGCACTCAGTGAAGCCACACACTCATCCAGCATCAACATCCGTCCGCGCCGCTACTTTGAGGACGTGACAGCGGCTGTGTCAGGAGTCAGAGATAAACTACAGGACGCTCTGAGGGACACATGGACAAACGCCTCACTGACAGGGACTGAAGTGGATGTTTTACTGCCACAACCAGAGCCCAAGACCAGAGCTGAGTTCTTCAGATATTCACGTCACATCACACTGGATCCAAACACAGCATTCATAGCGCTGTTATTATCTGAGGGGAACAGGAAAGTGACAGTAATGAGACAACAACAGTCTTATTCTGATCACCCAGACAGATTCACTGGATGTTGTCAGGTCCTGAGTAGAGAGAGTCTGACTGGACGTTGTTACTGGGAGGTGGAGTGGAGAGGGGGAGTTTATGTAGCAGTCGCATACAAGAATATCAGACGAGCAGGATGGGAAGAATGTTTATTTGGATGCAATGAGAAATCTTGGATGTTAAGATGTGACAATAACAGTTATAAGTTTTATCACAACAAAGTCCACACTCCTGTCTCAGGTCCTCGGTCCTCCAGAGTAGGAGTGTACCTGGATCACAGTGCAGGTATTCTGTCCTTCTACAGCGTCTCTGAAACCATGACTCTCCTCCACAGAGTCCAGACCACATTCACTCAGCCTCTCTATGTTGGACTTCGGCTTTGTCTTGATTCCACAGCTGAGTTGTGTCAAGTCAAATAGTCTGAAGTCATTTAAGGGTTAAACTCTGTGTTTGGTCTCCATGTTTGTTGCTGACAGCTGATTGTTGTGGCGTTTCTTCACTGCACACAGATCAGGGGGGTATTCCATCAACGTAGCTAAGAATATCCAGACTAAGGTGTAATCTTGAAGTTTGACTAAACGCCAACTCCCAATCTAGCTCCAACTCGTTCCATCAAGTGAAATCAGCTGGCTCCAATTGAGGCTAATTCAAGCCTCACCTGTTAAGCCGCAACTCATGCACACGCCCAGGGAAAATAAAAAGCCCAAATTAGTTGAGTGCCGCAAATGTTACAAAATGTCAAAAAGCAAAGGAAAGTAGAGAGCGGAGGCTTTTTCTATGGCGGAGCAAACGCTCCTTGTGGAAGTGTATGAGGACTATAAGGACATAACTAAAAAAAAGGCAACACTGCAGCGATTAATAAAGCAAGGGAGGTGGCGTGGCAGAATATTGCTGACAGGCTTAATGCGCAAGTGACAAAGAAAATTCAGCATTTCAGCATAATATCATGTTCTATAAATCTTGCATCAAAGGGACAAAATATATGTCGATAAGAACACCTATTAAATCTAACAATTCAAGTCTGCCTAATGAAATTCACCACATGTGTAGATTAATATTAGTGATATCACATTTATCTACTGATTCCTATGTACATTTCAGATGATGCATTTAGTCAAACAATTTTATGTGAATCATCACATTCATCACATAATTGATTGTAGATTATGACATTTCAGAAATGATCAGTTTATAGGAAATAATCACATGGCATTTATCTATTGATTGTAGAAAATTCCATTTAGCAAATCCATCAGTTCAGTGGAGATGAGGAAAACTATGAAGTGAATGCAGGTGATAGTGAATACATCATCTATTTCTCATCATGTGGGAGTCACCTGTGAGCTCTATCCCTTATTATATCAGAATAAGGAAAATCCCCTTAAATGTATGGCATGTGCTATAGGATGAGGAGCAGACAAACCACAATGGTGTGTGTCCCATTTTAATGTGGTTGCTTTGTGTCATGGTTAATTCATAAATATAAAAGATAACCATATGTTAATGTGAACAAATCAAGCCCTATACATGATGTATGGTGATGCTAGAAATAATCAAAATGAATAGAAAATACACCTTTTTACCTCTCTGCAAACAGTTGCCTTACTTAGCCTCTCAGCATCACCAACACTATACAGGAATGTACCGCTAGCAATGAACCTCAGTGCAGTACAGACTGACTGCACAGTGGTCAGAGACTGGCTGCAGTGTGTGACCTTTATAATGTGTGGTTCCAGCAAACTGCATAGATACACCATGCTCTGCCTGCTGAACTGGTACCTCTCCCACAGATTGGAGTCTGTCTGTATCAGTGGGCTGGTCCTGTCCTGGAAGACCCTTGGGGCTGGTGGTGGTTGGAAGGCCCTCTGCACAATGTGGGCCTCCTCATCAACAGGATCCTCGATGAAGGGGCATGCCATTATTTCCTAATTTACTCTCTCTTGCTCTGTCTCTGTGTCTCTCTGGGTGTGTCCCTCTCCTTCTCTGGCTGTTGTCAGTTGACCTTAATTGGCTGTGAATTTGCTAGCCAATTGGAAACAGAGTGTGGTGGGGATGGAGGGCAATCACATATTCATGTACAATCTTTTTTTTTAATGCCTCAGTTTCATTTTATTATAGTTTTGTTTTTATGAAATTGATTTTGGCTTCACTGTTGTGTTTTTTTAAATTATCTTATTACATTTTAATTTGTTTTTTAATATTTTTTTTATTAATTATGTTATATATTTTATAATCTTCATATTATTTTGTCATTACATGACAGTTGTGAGTGTGTAAAGCACTGGCAGAACTGTCTTTTAGGTGTCTGTTCTTGTCTACTGAACATTTTTTGATCATAGATGGAGCTAATCCTCACCTTAATCCTGCTACAGACCAGGATTGCCCGGCAGCATAAGTTACCATGGTTACTAGGCTGGGATTCAGGTTAACCACCTTGATGGAACGGAGTTGTGGCTCAGTTTGATGGAACGGAAACCGGAGTTTAGCTCGATGTATCAGGCTTAGCCAGAACCATGGTTTCCATGGTTACTGATGTGAGGCTAATCTTAGCCACTTTGATGGAACAGAACTCTGGCTCACATTAACCAGACTTGGCCATTTCAGCCTGGATTTGCCTTTAGCATGGTTGATGGAATATCCCCCAGCTGTCAGTCAAACATTGTGGGCGGGACTTTGACATCTTCTCCTGAATTGTTGTGTAAATGTTTGAGTGTGTGTAGGTGGCGTTTCTTCCTGTGTGTGTCACCTCCTTTATCCTCCACACTTTGTTGTCTTTGTGTTCATCTGTAAAGAAATCTATAATCACATTTATTTGTTTGGCAGACCAAATGTTGTTGTTGTTATGAGGTTTTATAGAAGTGTAATGATCCTGATCATAATCAATAAGGACATCATTCATTATTGTCTTGTACACAGCTGAGATTCTTGTGTGGATGAAGTGAATCTGAACATGAAATCACTGAACAAGAGTCATTTAATAGTGTTTGCTTTCTGTTTTTGTGTCCATGAACATCAAATAAATTTGGATGCAGATCATAATTTGTGTCGTCACAAGTCATTCAAGTGAAATTTGTTATTTAAATCTTTGTTTTGATCAGATGTGGCCAGCACAAACATGATTTGTTCCTGAGCTTGATGAGGTCTCATTTTAATTTTTAAAACTTTGATTTTAAACATGTATAAATGTTGATATGACAGAATCAATCTGTGAGAAATGTTCTCAGCAGACAGCACCTAACAGAGACACTAGGAAACCAAACACTACCACAGTGACAGTGAGTGACTCAGCTTTTATAACACGTGAAATATTTGAACTCCAACAACAAATGTAAAAATGAGCAGCTTATATCAGGTCCAGTCATAAAATCATGACATGAAAATATGATTCTTTACATTTGGTTCCAAGTGTTTCCATGTTCTTTAATCAGAATTCAACAAGTCAGAGACATTTGAACGTTTAGCCTCAAATCTCACATTCCCAAATACTATGTCTTATCTCTCCCGTCTTTCCCATGTGACCTGAATGCAGCATCAGTGTTTCAGGGTGTGACTCCTGTCAACAAACGCACACAGTGTGATATTACACATATTGAAATGTCTCTTAACTGATGTTGTGTGAAGCTGCCAAAGGCTGAGTGAACTCTGGACTTGTCTTCCTGCAGTGAACATCACAGCAGGTGAACAAGTGAAATGTGAAAAGTGATGCTTAACACAAGAGGGCGCCTTCATCCTGCTAAGCAGGGAGGTAGAGGAGGTTAAACTCCTCCACTCACTTTGTCTGCATGTTTTAGTTTTTAGACTCATGAAACCATTTGATAATAAACACACATGGTGTCACACATGGTGCTAAATTGTGTCAGACCACTAAACGTTCAGGTTTCCTTAAATATACACTCAGTCCTCTCTGTGTGAAGATCAGGCAGCCAGTGATGGTCAAAGGTTGAAATGTATCAGGAGCGTCTGGTGTGCTGCTGATTAAAGAAGCTCCTGGTTTCACCTACATTTATTAAACACACTCTCCTCACACCACTGCTGCAGAGAAACTACATGATTCAAATATGTGCCACCTTTTGCAGAGTCCCCCTCACACAGAAGGCCAACCAGTGCCACATCATCAGCAGTGTGTTTGAGTTTCAACTCATTGGTTTACAGAGAAAAGAACAGAGGTGATAAAATGGCACCTGGTGATGCACCTGTGTTCACACTCCTCTCTGACACCTCACCTTTACACACATGCTAGGATTTCAGCGTTTAAATTTAAAAATCTCTAAAAAAATACCTACAAAATCAACAGTACAGACTGTCCTCCACAAAACTTGTTTCTCGGATTTTTGATTTATCAAAAATCAAAACAGTGCATCAAAATGTTTGACTGTAAACAGTACTGTAAACATATACTATCAAATTCTTGCTAAATACATTTTCAACCTTCCTGAAAAAAAATGAGAATATTTTGGAGTCATGGTTGATGAAGTTTGGCAAATATCAGAATTTTATCTCAAAAACTGAATTTTTGAGAACATTTTGAATTCTGCTCTCATGGGAACAACTGGAGTCAATGTAAAAGTGGCATTTTTAAACATCAGATTTTCTCTTATGAAGCAAAACACTTAGAGTTAAAAACAAATCACCAACATTTCCATGCTGTGAAGATGCAATTTATGTATTATTCAGGTAACAGAATTTCTGACATTTTGACCATTTTTGAAATCTGCCTTGACAACAGCTGCCCGGACAGTGACTCCCTGAGTCGGCAAATGAAGCTACACAGCAGGTTTCACTTCCAGCCAATTAGCTCAGTGAGTTAGGAGCTGGTTCTTGGTGTCAGGGGTTGTGGGTTTGAGACCCAGCAGGGGTGGTGATGATGATGATGACAGATCAAAATGTCAGATGTCCTCAACATGAAACACAAGATAATTGTCCTGCATCACAGCAAGCCTCTAAATTAAATAAAAACAAATAGCTTGCACCAGACCATGGGCGAAAGCTAACCAAATTTTGCACAAAGGTCCAGTCTCATGCCAGATTACTTCAGCTGTAAACCCAAGCCAATAGTCCTGGGGCCTGTATCACGAAGCGAGATCAACCTTTCCTGGGTTACCCAGACCTATCCTGGGTTGACTAACCCTAACAATGGCAATCAGGATAATCGGTATCACGACGCTGGATATCAACTCGGTAACTCAACCCAGTGTTGCTTTATCAAGAGCTGTGAACGCGCACGCAGCGGACAAATCACAATCATGAGAGAAGCGCAGCGTCACTGAGCGTCACTGAGCGTCCTCACAGAGCGCCGTATGTGAGGGAGAAAAAAGTATTTCTCGTGAGGATCAGAGATTAATTCTACTAAAATATGAGGAGAAGAAAAGCAACATTACAGAAAAGGCCAACACCGTGGCAGCTGCAGGAGGAGGAAACGTGTGGCAACGCATAACGGGATGAATAATGTTTTTTTAGTTTAGATTATTTGCACATAATGTTAAAAACAGACAGTATAAAATTTACAAGATTAAAAAAAGAAAAGTACCGGAGAGGTTAGAAGCCACTAAAAGCTCATCAAAGAAATTCCCCTGTCAAAACATCAATGAAATCACATGATAGAGAAGAAAAAAAAACGAGTCAGGAAAGAAGAAATAGAGGAGGAGAGAGGGAAAAATCAAGATAAAACAAGGTAGCAAATAAAATGATGTGTAGGTTAAATTACTCATCACTGGTTCAAGTAGCTACAGTACCTGTACCTGTACATCTGACACTGATCACACCCTTGAATCCCATGAAATCAATGCTGCGCAGATGAATTGCGTGTATTACAATTATCGTCTAACATCATTGCGCCTGATAAATTGGTCTTCTTTGTCATAACGTTATATATGCTACAATAAAGCTTAAAGCTGACGCCACAATTAAATCATATCAACACCAAATTGATAGTCTGAATAAAATCATCCTGATATTGAGCTGTGTTAGAAATTAACAGCTGCGCAAAAATATACCTAGTGTCCCTCTTTAAAAAACAAAAAGGAAAATCCCTCAAACACCATGAAGTGTAGACATGATAGGCTACTTTCCACATTTCCAGCAGCAAAGCTGTCAATTAGGCCCATTATCTTTAACAGGGATCATTTCCTCCAACAAAACAAAATGTTGGCACTAATTAATGGTGCTATTAAGTGTTCACAAATGATCAGTTTCTTTCTTATGAAGGGGTGGGATGAAATTTTGACTTCTTTCCACTCCTTTTTGAACAATCTTTTCATTGTCTGTTGTTGTTGCTTTCTTTTCTTTTTTAATGTTCAAAATAAACTTTCAAATCAAAATCAATCAAATGAATTAAACTTCCCATCATGACTGGGCTGCATTTCTGTCAGCGGAGTCATTTTTTCCGAACAGCTGATTGGCCAGTGGGTGGTGCTTTTTATAGGATCAGATTCAACCCTGAACTTACCCTGCTCCGGAGCAGGATAGCCGTTCAGAGTAAGTTACCATGGTGATCTACCCCGATAAGAACTGAACTGGCTTCGTGAGACCAAAAACCCAGGGTTAACCCTGAAGTTACCTCGCTAAGACAAAATCCTGCTTCGTGATACAGGCCCCTGATGGTGGCGCTACAGCAAGCATCTAAAGTTCAAAACATTGAAAATTCATAACAAATCAGCCTGCTAGAACTTCACACTTTCATCAAACTGTAGCCCCAATACTAAAGAAACTTTTGTACATTTAAACCTATTAAAAATTATGAAGTCCATCACTCTGTTTTTTTTAAACTGTAAAACTTATAAAAACCTTTCTCCTCCCACAATTTTTGCCTACAGTGCATGCAAATGTTTGACTGTGAACACTACTGTAAACATATACCTGCAAATTGATAAATAAATCTTCAATGTTCATGAAAAAATGAATTTTTGAGAACATTTTGAATTCTGCTCTCATGTGAATAATTGCAGTCAATGCAAGAAGCATTTTTAAACATCAGTTATTCACTTATGGATCAAATCAATCATTGTTAAAAAAAAACAACATCTCCATGCTGTCTAGATGCAATATGTGTATTTTCAGATTTTTTTCCTAATAACTGAATTTTTTATTACTTTGTGTTTGTTTTGTGGTGATGTAATTCCAGTCCAAACATAGGTGGCGGTAATGTGCTTTAATGCTGATTGACACCCTCCATTTAAACTGAAGAAGGAGAATCACTTCAAGCTGATCCAGCTGAGAGTAGGAGACAGAGAAACCACAAAGAGAAAAATATTTTTATAAAATCACAGCAAAACAAAGATTAAATCAAGAGAGCAGTATTTCAAACTGGTAAGGATCAGATTTGTCTGTTGGCTGGTAACAATAACCTCATATTTAAAGGAGAATTGTTATTTATAATTCAACGTGTTTAAAGTCCAGGTAATGTTTTGAAATATTAAAAATAACTTAAAATGACCACAAATGCAAACACTTACTGAGACAGAGCAAATTCCTTTCAAGCCCCTTTGATTGATTCAGAACAGAGTGTGTTTTTCCACCTCAAACTAAAGCAGAGCAGAGAGTACCTAATTAGAGTGATAACACCTGTGCAACACACAGTGCCTGTATCATTTTCCCTCCTCTGAGGGTAAAATGAGTAGGCTACATGCAATATGTTTAGTTTTAAATGAAATATTAACAAATTAAATAGGTTTGCAAAACATGCAAACTGTCTCTTGAAATGGTTTATGTGCCTCGCTCTCTGTGTATTTAGCTTTCTAAACGGTAATTTTAAAGATGGTGTTCTATTATGTCATGTGCTCATCTGTACTTCTTTTTTTAAGTGTAGCTAGGGATAAATTTATACCTGCCGATCAGAGGAATTGAATCCAGTAACACTTCATAAATCAGCCCGTGTTGCTTTAAGTGACCGAGAGGAATTATGCTCTAACTCCTGGGAAAGTACATGTAAGTGGGGGATAGGTACACTCTAAAACGCAGGCTGACTTATAAAGTGTTACCTTTAATCCTTACAATATCAAAACAGTGCTCTTCTGACTTGATTTAAACATCTTTGTTAAGTTGTGATTGTGAGGAATTCTAATGAATCGGTTGATTTCCTTTCCAAAGAAAGTTGCCAGTAGGCTACTGGTTACCACAATTATTGTGTGGGACCCAAAGGGCCACACCACTACACCGTCAGGGCCAGACCACCACAGCCACCACCCACAGGGCCCCTTGTACACATGTCCTAGTGGCCCTGGACTGTTCACAAGCTACATTAAAGGTAAATGTTTTAGAAATTTTGTAATGATTGATTAAGTGTTCCCTTATTTTTTGGCAGTGTATTAAAGGACTCTACAAGATGTAGATTAATATTTTCTTTGCTGCTGTACATTATGTAATAGTTTGATCTTTATTGTTTGCTCTTTATTATGCTTATGTCTAAGTATCTCAGGAAGTTGTTAGTACTACTCTAATCTACTGTATCAAATATTGCAAGATATGTTATGTTGTCATTTAAAATTTTGTCTCCATTTCATATGGGATAATGGTATGCATAGCAGAACAAAGAGAAAAGTCTGCACACTGCAGGGCTCCCAGTGAACAACTGCCACAAGAGAGCATCCTCAGAGAGACGTAAACAGGAAAAAAAAAAACCCATTAGAATTGTTACAAGATTTTACATCAGTATTTAAAATAGTTAAGCTAATGTGAAGATATCAAAAGTTTGACTCTGAGGAAGACGCTTGTCGTCGAAACGTTAGTCCTTGCACCTATTAAATACGCAACTAAGTGACTCGTGTGCTCCAGACTTCTCTTTGGATTTTCCATTGTTTCTCCTTTGAAAACATCAAATGTTTAAGAACATTTGGTAAATATCTTATCCACATTCTGCAGACTTGAGTCTATGTGTGGACAGGCACAAACAACAGAGACAAGAAAAAATGTTACTACCAAAAGCATCCACAAGTTTCTAATATTTTTTTCCTTATTGGTCTTTCATTAAAAACTTGTGGATGCTTTTTGTAGTAACATTTTTTCTTGTCTCTGTTAAATGTTTAATATAGTTTCTTGAATGCAGATTTCTTGTGCCTGTTCACACTTAGACTTCAGTCTGCAGAATGTGGATTAGATATTTACAGAATATTTCTGCCTGGTTAAGGTTTTTAAACATTTGATATTTTCACATTTAACTATTTTAAATATTGATGTAAAAGCGTTGTGGTGTTTCTCTTGTTTAGTCAACAGGTGTTGTTGATTTTGACTGACTGCCATCTCTGTTAAAAGCACTATGCTTTCTCTGTTCACAAACTGCCTGAGAAAGATCTGTTGATCGAAATGTTCATTGGGAGCGCTGCAGTGTGCAGACTTTTCTCTTTGTTCTACAGTGAGTGTTTTTCAGTCTTGCACCTGCACACATTTTCCTGGATGTGCACACTTTTGGCTTCTTTATAATGGTATGCATAACCATCTGTCCATTTTGTAGCCGCCTGGGTCAGAGGTCAATGGCAAGAGAAGGAGCAGCCCAAGCGTCCTTTCCTCCTGCTGTTCCTGGGGGATCCATAAACACACAACTAAACTAACAAACTAAACTAACGAACTAAACTAACTAGTAAACTACTACATATAAATTAACTTTTGATTTCATCCCTCTAGAAAGAAGAATATCTATCAAGATACTAGTAAAAGGTATGTTGATTTGACTTGTATTGTTTCTTTGAAATGGGTTGCATTTACCATTAGTTAAAGCAGCAGCTGGAGTTAGCAGTCCTCGTCCTCATCCCTGAACAGCGACAGCGAGTCATCTCCTTCAGATGGGCAGAGGACCGACTCTTTATGGAGTTCTCTCTGCTCATTGGATAAAGCTTGAAGGATACCAGAAAACGCTCTCCTCTGCTTACTGCAGAGTGACTGACAGAACTATTTAAGACTTATACTAACAACAAAAAATCACTTACTTCTGCTTTAACAATGTTATTGGCAGGACCACAGGGGCCAGCCGTGAGCGAGTGACTTTAGTGAATAATAAGTTAGCTCAGTGCTACTATAAATAAATAAATTACCGTAAATATTTTTTGTCTGAAATGGTTTGACCCATGACTATGTCATCACATATTGAATCAACTGCTAGCATGCTAATTAACATTAACTGTTAATTAACACTAATTAACACTAATTCACATCATCACCTACTCTTGTTATGAATTATATGGCTTAAATACAATGTTGTTATTTATGTAATTAAAGATCAAGAAGTAGTAAAAGTATGTATTACTGCTGTCTGCTATGACAGAAGAAAATCCTAAAATTCCTCAAATTAATTCCTCAAGTGCATCATACAGTGATTTTTTTTGTGAATAAACTGACTTCTAATTTCTACTTTTGTGTTTTTTAGATGCCCCGTAAAGGTAAAAAGAGTGAGACAATGAAAAAGCGAAAAGCTACAGAAGGAGCTGAAAAAGCCTCAAGTAGCTGTCTGAGTGACACAGAATCTCCCAAACCTGCCATCCAAGATAAAACCAGTTATAAAAAAACGTACGCAGATGTTGTGAAATGTAACATTAGTTCATCCTCCACTGGAAATAATCATTGTCAAATCCCTGCCACATCATATGCTGCTGAAGGTAAGATGCCTGTACAAGACTCATACCATCAGGGTGATGGAAGGTTCAGTATAAATGCTGGCAGCCAATGTGTTGCCAAGAGTTTCAATGCAGTTGTGAAGAGCACCGTGAAAAGCATACTCACATGGAACACTGATGACATTCACACTGTCTTGGAGGATGGAAATAACCTCTACTCTAGTCTACGACAAAAAGGCAAGATAAAATCTAAAAATGGATACATGCTTGTGAATGAACTACCTAACATCTACAGGCTTGGTAATGACACATTTTCACTCAGTTTGGGTGATCCTGTTCTTGGAAAACTTGGTTTGTCTATCTATGACGATGCACAGGACTTTCTGCAGCCTTTGGATATGGCATTGCAAATGGTCTTCATTGATTTCAATGTATGCTTAATAACTATGAAGGGTACCACATTTATGGTAAGTAGAGATGGCAATTGGTTTGCTATATTTGATCCTCATGCACGCAACCAAAGAGGTCTGGTACATGGAAACGGAACAGCTGTTATTGTGTATCATAACAACATTGCTGACATTCTTCGACATTTGAGAGAGCTTGCATGGTCCCTTAACATGAATTCTGAAGAATTATTTGAGATAACTGGAAAGTAGAAAAGTTAAATCGCACTGAGGAATCAACTGCAGAGGAGTCTATTAACAGCCAAACTACTTCTCCAAAGACACAACTTTGGAATGCTGATCTCAGACAAGGTGATGAAGATGTCACTGCCAGAGCATTGACAGAGAAAGTGGATGATGTTGAAACCCTAAGAGATGTCATACCACTTGATGAAAATGATGACAATGAAAATAGACAAAATTGTGTTGACAATGAAGACACTGCCACAGAACTGTTTGTGGAGCAAATCTTGACAGAGGAAATGATGGAGGTTGAAACCCATAATGATATCAGACCACTTGAGGAATCTTGTGATGTGGTTATTGTTGGTCATAAAGAACCCAACTTGGTATTCCTTCCTATCACCAGACAGCAGCGACAAGAAAGCTGTTCAAAATTGAAGATGGAGGATCAAACAGTCTCTGAAGACAGAAACTCATTTAGTCCCATGGGTGAACCGTGTGATACCAAGTCCATAAACGCTGATGGAAACTGTTTTTTTAGAGCCATCTCTTTCTCTATTTGTGGAGAGGAAAATCAACATAATAAAATCAGAAAAGCAGTTGTGAGTCATCTGAAGCAAAATCACTTGACATTTACACCTTATTTACGAAATGAATACTTCTCAATTGATGATTATCTGGCATCTTCTCGCATGAAGTACGTTGGCTCATGGGCTACAGAACTAGAAATTTTGGCTACAGCTGACTTATTCAACATCAACATTTATACTTACAATGAGAACAGGTGGAACTTGTACACGTGTGAACAGCATGTTCAACACGTGCCTTCCAACTGTGGCGCAATATATTTGAAGCACTGTAATGAAAATCTTTATGAAGTTGTTACATGTGTATAGCATAAAAATTATTCAGCAATATGTGCAGGAATTTGTAAAGAAGAAAATGATTTTCAGCACAAAACACGGTTGCAGCAAGTCACTAGATCCCAGAGAATCAAAAGGAAACCTGAAATGGACCCAGATTACGAGGAGAAACTTGCAAAAATGAGAAGAAGGTACAGAGCTGATCCTGACTACCAGGAACAGAAACTTGAAAAAAGTAAAGAAAAAAGTAGAGAAAGTTATGCTGATCCTGACCATCAGGTACAAAAACATGCAAATAGTAAATCACAATATTTAAAACAAGGTGAAAAAAATAAGAATATACTTAACGCAATTCAAAACTTCAATAATACAGTTGCCAAGAACCTTGCCTACATTTGCTGTGTTTGTCACAGACTGTTGTTCCGAAACCAGGTTATTCAGTGCAAAGTGGAATCATATGGAAAGACAAGTAAAATTGCTGCATTAGCCTCCAAATGTATTACAACTACATACTTGCATACACCAAATGAGAAATGTGGTCTTGAGTGTCATGTTTGCATAATGGAGAGAGACAAACTGTGGATTTGTCATTCATGCCATGGAAAGCTACAGAGAGGTAAAATGCCTGAAGGAAGTACTTTCAACGGCCTTCATCTACAACCAATTCCATTGGAGTTAAAGTGCTTGAATTCTCTTGAGGAACATTTATTCATTCATTCATTCATCTTCTAACCACTTCATTCTCTTGAGCGTTGCGGGGGGGCTGGAGCCTACACCCTGGACAGGTCGCCAGACTATCGCAGGGCTGACACATAGAGACAAACAACCATTCACACTCACATTCACACCTATGGACAATTTAGAGTTATCAATTAACCTAGTCTCCACGCTGACACGGGGAGAACATGCAAACTCCGCACAGAAGGGCTCCCACACCCGGGATCGAACCAGCAACCCTCTTGCTGTGAGGTGACAGTGCTAACCACCACACCACCATGCCGCCCCAGGAACATTTGATGGCTTTGAATATCCCCTTTATGAAGCTTGTTCCTTTGCCTCGTGGAGGACAGAGTGGAGTTTGTGGCCCAGTTGTTTGTGTACCTTCTAACATCAATGATGTGACAAGTTTTCTACCAAGAGAAGAAAATAGTAATTTGATTGTTAAGGTAAAACTTAAAAGAAGATTATCATACAAAGGCCATTATCAATATCAGTTTGTTAGAACAGAACATGTTAAAATTGCTTTGGAGTATTTGATTAAAAACAACAAGTGGTATGCAGATATAGAAGTCAATGATCAATGGATTTAACCCTCTTGAGAAAATTGAAGAAGTGGAAGATGAATTTGAAGTTGAAGATGAGCCAATTGAAAATTATGGATTGGAAAATAATAGGATGGATGAAAGAGATGACTCCGGTGTGCATGAAAACAATGAAGTTGAGGAGGATCTGACTTACACTGAGCAACAACAAGGAATCTTTCTGGATACATGTTTGCAACCTGTTGACATTGGCCAAGAAATTTTGGATCATCACTTTGACGACATCTTTTGTCTTGCACCAGCTGAAGGAAATAATCCTGTCCAGTTATTGAAAGATCTATCAAATGAAGCTAAATGTTTCCAACTGGAGGTCCGACTTTCTGTGATGAAAGGCCAATAAGAATTACACTTGCAAATTATTTGAAACACCGAATCTTAAATGCTGATGGAAGGTTTGCGCAAAATATAGACTATGTATTCTATTCTCAATACATTTCTGAACTTCAACAAATTTTATCAAATGTTTCAATTGCTTTGAGGAAAGGGTTCTCTAACAGCTTTAGGGATGTCACTGCAAGCACATTGACAAATAAAGAATCTCTTCAAGAGATATTAAAATTTGATGAGGAATATAAATTTTTACAACCTGTCCGTGGAATGCCTCCTTTCTGGCAATCTGTACAAAAAGATTTATTTGCAATGCTGAGACAACTGGGCATACCAACTTGGTTCTGCTCTTTTTCTAGTGCTGAAATGAGATGGAAGGAAATCCTGCAGACAGTTATGACACAACAAGGCATCAATAAGAATACTGATGAAATGGACTGGCTGGAAAAGAATAATTTATTGAAAAGAAATCCAGTAACTGCAGCTAGAATGTTTGATCATCGTTTTCAAACATTTTTAAACAAAGTTATCTTTTCAGATGCAAACCCATTTGGTAAGATAAAGGACTATTTCTATTGCATCGAGTTTCAACACAGAGGATCTCCTCATGCTCATTGCCTGTTTTGGGTAGAAAATGCTCCACAGATTGACAAGGCTGAAGACAAGGACGTTGTTCGATACGTCACCTGCAAAAGGCCATCAAATGATTTAGATTTGGAGGAAAAAGTTACAAGTGTTCAAAAACACAGTAAAAGGCATTCAAAAACATGTAGGAAAAAACGTACAACATGTAGATTTAATTTCCCACGTGAGCCCTCTTGTCAAACATTTATCTGCAGACATAAGGAAAATGACCAAAAAAAGAACCAGAGTGCTTCAAATACAGATATAGTTGTCAGAATGTCAGATGTCAGAACACCCAGAATGTCAGAAGACCAAGCTATGACTATACTGACAAAACTCAAAGAGGCTTTGAGCAACAATGATGTTGAATCCCTCAAAACTGAAGATTTATTTGAAAAAATTGGAATATCTCAAAGCGATTTTGAAAATGCTCACGCCAGACTCAGTGGCAAAACCAGTGTTGTTCACAAAAGAAACCCAGATGCTTTGTGGATAAACCAATACAATGAAAATCTCCTACAGGCCTGGAATGCAAACATGGATATCCAGTATGTGGTTGATGCTTATTCTTGTGTTGTATATATCATATCATACATTTCAAAGGCTGAGAGAGAAATGGGATTACTCCTGGAACGAACACAAAAGGAGGCAAGAAATCAAAACCATGATGCAAAACAAGCCTTGAAAGAACTTGGTACAATCTATCTCCATAACAGAGAAGTATGTGCTCAAGAAGCTGTGTACAGATTGACTGGCATGCCGCTTAGAAAATGCTCACGAAAAGTACGGTTCATCCCAACAGGAGAAAATCCTGTGAAAATGAGTAAACCACTGCATGTATTGCAACAACAGACCCAAGAGGGAAGCATTAGTGACAAAGAATTGTGGATGGTCAGCTTGTCAGACAGATATTGAAATAGACCAAACATTGAAAACCTGGAAAACGTGTCTTGCAAGTTTTGCTTCAGAATACAGGGAGTTGTCAAAATCTGAAGTAAATCCATCCAAAGTGGAAAATGATGATAACATTGTGAAATTGAAGGAGGACTTTGGCTATATGAGAAGAAGAACTAGAACTCCACCAGCTGTTGTCAGATATGCCAGACTGTCTCCAACTAAAGATCCTGAAAAGTATCATCAAAGTATTTTACAGCTTTTCTTACCGCATAGAAATGATTCCGATCTGAAACCACCACCTTTTAAGTCATATGAAGACTACTATAAATTTGGAACAATAGATACTGATGGAAATTATCATTCAGTCCAGTCTATAGTTGATGGAAGTAGATGTCTGTTTGAAAAAGAATCTGAGAAAATTGACGAATTGAAAGAAATGATCGAAAAATGTGGGGAGTTGGAAGATGTCTGGGGACAGATATGCCCTGAATCTGAACTTGAGCGTTTGGAATGCCAAGAGATCCTACAAATCCAGAAACAAGACTTGAATGAAGAGGGCAATGTTGATATGGTTCCTGATCTGATGATAAATCATGATGTAGCAGTTCTTATTGAAAAGACCAGATGTGAGATGTCAAGAGATGATGCACTTAGTCTCTTACGGTCACTGAATGACTTCCAACAGAAAACTTTCTACCAAATAAGACGATGGTGCCCAGCCAAATACCATGGTGATAACCCAGATCCTTTTTATGTTTTCATAACAGGTTCTGCAGGAACTGGAAAAAGTCATTTGATAAAGGCAATACAATATGAATGCTCACGGATATTGCAACAGACAACAACGAATCCGGACGATGTCACTGTTCTTCTGACTGCCCCAACTGGTGTTGCAGCTTATAACATTGGAGCTACAACAATCCACAACACATTTCGTATCAATGCTCATAGTAAGCTACCATATCAACCGCTTGGTGAAGAAGAAATCAACACACTGAGAGCAAAACTAAGTAATGTACAAATACTGATCACTGATGAAATTTCAATGGTGGACCAGACACTTCTGTCTTACATTCATGGACGTCTCAGACAAATAAAACAAATGGGAGATTATTCACCATTTGGTAAAGTATGCATCATTGCTGTTGGTGACTTCTATCAACTTCCACCTTGCAGAAATCGGCCACTTTACGATGAATCGCATCTGGTTAATTTATGGGCAGATAATTTTGCCATTATCGAACTTCAAGAAATTGTCAGGCAAAAAGATGTATCATTTGCTGAATTAAACAGAATAAGGAAGCTGAAGAAGGCTGAACCATTGCTGGAAGCTGATATCCACATGTTGAAACAGTGTATAACGGGAGAAGAGAAAAATGTTATCCACATCTTTGCAACAAATAAGGAAGATGACATTTACAATGCAGAAATGCTGAGTAAAACCTGTAATGACATAATGGAGATTGAAGCTCAAGATTTTGAAAGAAATGCTAAAACTGGAAGATTGGAAGAGAAAATCGGCCACCACTCAAATGTATTCAATACCTGCTTGAAGAAATCTCTTTCTCTGGGCGTAGGTGCTCGTGTCATGCTGGTTAAAAATATCTGTGTGTCATATGGTTTGAACTGTTGCTTACATTGACAGTGATGATAGATGCTTTCCAAATGCAATTTACATTGTCTTTGATAATCCAAAAATTGGACAGAACCAAAGGTTTAAGGTGTTTCGCAGGCCATGTATACCACAAAATGCAACCCCTATAAAGCCAGAGGAAGATCAAGTCAATAACCGTGAAGGCAAAAGAAGACAATTTCCCCTTCGTTTGGCCTACAGTTGTACTGTGCATAAAATGCAAGGTTTAACAGTGGACAATGCAGATGTTTCTCTAAAGAAGATATTTGCACCCGGGCAAGCTTATGTTGCTTTAAGCAGATCATGTCTTATCAATGATTTGGAGAAGGAAGAAGGTGGTAAAATCATAATGGGAGACTTCAATGATAATATTCTAAGTTCATCATCAATTCTGAAGATGATGAGTAAATATGGTTACAGCCAACGTGTTTCAAATGTTACTACTGAGGATGGTACTCTCATTGATCATATTTATATGAAAGCTGTGTAAAATGTTCATTTAGCTGTACTTCGTCTGCTTTTATGAAACTACGATGGAGCCAACAGATGTCAACTTTCTACAGCGACAACAAGTAATTCAAGAGAGCACCCTGGCTCAGATGAAACTGCTTCCCTCTCACCATAAGGTAAATAGTGATTGCTTTAGAAAAAGTGGGAGTTCTGCATGGATCTGAGTACAAAAAACACTTAATCTCATGTGCTTATTTAAGGTGCATGATTAAAATGACTGGGCAGAAGAAAAGACAGTCAGTTTATACTCTAAAGTCCTTGATAAGTGGTCCAAATAGGGACACTGAGGCACTCTGAATTGTCAGTAAAAATCCTTTAGTAAAGCAGGGAAGCAGACAGTACATTTTGACTGTACAACAGTCTTCAGGTGATTACAGTCAAAATGCACTGTCTGCTTCCCTGCTCTACTAAATGATTTTTGCTGTCAATTCAGAGTGCCTCAATGTCCCTATTTGGACTACTTCATCGAATATAAGCTTTTTTTTCCTGCCCAGTCATTTAAATCACACACACACTTTATGAGCACCTGAATATAAGTGTTTTTTGTTGTTGTTTGTTTGTTTGTTTTTTTTAACTCAGATCCATGGAGCACTGCCACTTTTTCTGCTCAGTCACATAGTGTTGAATTTTTTTTTTTCCTTCCATTGTTTAATCCCTAATTATTTCTTAATATCTTATCTTTTATCAGATCGACTTGATCAAATGCCATATCACAAGAGTTGGCACCAATAAATCCAGCAACTCTATCCGTGACAGCAACCATGAAGTAACCACCATCGTGGGAACAGACTAAACAGGTGCCATTAAGATTCAGGTATGGGATGACCAGTCCCAAAAAATACAAGCACAAAAATCTTACACAATAACACATCTGTCAACTAGACATTTTGCAGGACAATCTTTACTCACGACGACTCCCCAATCAGCCTTCACTGAGATCCAAAACATTGCACTGCCGAACAACCATGAGGACATCGATTTAGATAAGAACATTACAAACTTGATGGGACAGCCTGTTGCTGCAGACATAAAATATAAACTACGTTGCAGCATTTGTAACAAACAGCAACTGGGGAACTCCAACCCAAAGGACAAATACAGGAGATGTGACAACTGTGACAGAAAACAAAAAACTTCAATGTTTAACAAAAACTTAAGTGGCACTCTGTCATTAAAGGAAACTGTGGGGAGAACAAAAGACTATAAAATAAATGGTGTCACCTTAATCAAACTACTACAACAAAACAAAAGGAGTTAAAGGAAAACCCGGACGAAATTGAGGAGCTAATCCTTTATGTCTCATGTAAAATGTGTGGTAGACAACGATGAAAACCGTATTATAAAAATCGAATCCTGGACGCCTGTTTCAGAGGCTTTACCTGAAGAAAACGATGACATATCTCTTATCTTCATCTGTCAGGAACCTTCACCATAGACAGTCCTGTGAAATGGAAAATGATTGTTTATGTTGTAAACATGGTTTAATAGACTCGATGGAAAATAATAACCTTAGGAATGTGACTTGTTAAAAGAAGAAAGGGGTTTTTGCCTTTTGCAAGTAATGAAGGAAGTGTTTAACTGCATTTTGGATGTTTGTTGTTTGAATGTGACTTGCAATTTTTATGTTTAAGGGGGAGGGAGGAGGTGGGTTTTTTACTTTTGATGGAAAGTAACAAATTTAATTACTGTGCTTAACTGCATTTTGGATGTTTTAGTTTAAACTTGTGACTGTGTTACAGTACGTTAATAGGGAGGAAGGTTTTTGACTTGGAAGTAACCAAGGAATACAGTCAGTCAGTAATTACTGTCCTTTATTGAATTTAGGATGTTCTAAGTTGCTTAAACTAAGAATTATGATTTCCAATTGAGTACTGTGCTGTACTAATTATCCAATAAATGTGATACATTGCATTTCTACTTGTGTTAAGTGTCACTGTATTTGTGCTGCTCAGTGAGACCAACAACAGGATGGTTTTATTTTGGTGAGAATTTAAGCTACATATTTCTAAATGATGGTACAAATGCATTTCTACACAACTTACTACTATTATTTGCAGTTTACTCATTTGAAGGTTCAAGCTTCAAATTAGGCTGTAATGGTGTATTTAAAATTTTAAATAGGCCTATAGCACGCTATCATTTTGTTTACCTTAATGTCTCCTCCACAATTTTCGAAAGTCACTTTAGTTCATAATTAGGACCTCACCTTTTCTTTCTCCTCAGCTTGCTCTGTTTTTCTTTTCTGCTGCTGTTTCCTGCACATAAAAATTCATGAAAGCACCTTCTTGAAACTTCTAGACTGAAATTGAATTTCAGTTATTTAGCTATCTGTGCTGTTTACTATAGTGGTAGCAACCGACAATATGTAACGATAACAGAAACCAAGTTTAGTTTGCTGACCAAAACTTGCAGTTCTTGACATTATTTTCCAGTAAAAAGTGATTTCAGGTTGCCAGCAAGGTTTTACTTCATGATTTTAGGTTAGGTTTACTCTGTGTACTTACTACCTTAAAATCAATCCGTTAAGAATAATTACAAAACTATGCAAGCATTAATTTAGGACTTTTGAATGCTTAGGCCTACCTTCCAACATTAACCTCCACTCCAGCAACTTCAGACAGGAAAGGATGGAAAGCGGCTCCTCCCAAGCCAACACCCGCGGCTGAATCACCAACAGCGAAACCAAGATGTTCCAACTGCCTCGAGCCTTTCGCGGGACCTCCCCGCGACAGTCTCCCACTCCCGTTTCTCATCGAGATTCCCCGTCGACCAACCGAGCCTCTTTGGGCCAAGTGGTTTTGAGGTGTTTAAAGATAGTGTGTTAATCTAATAAAGGCTCCTTACACTTACAACCAACACTAAATAGTTTTTCAATTCAGTGATATAATACATGAAATGATTATGCATTGCTACCTGACCATATTCTTCTACTTCCAGCTTGTCTGCAACCTGTGCACACACTTGAAGCATCCATACATATTTGAAGTGCGTGCCTGCAGCAGAAACCTTTTTTCTGACCCAGCAACAAGAAATATTATTTTCTGATTGGCTGATAGCTCGCTAATTCAAGACAGCTGTATGGATGGATTAAGCAGAAAAACCTGTCTTGCTTGCCCCGATATCGCTGCTTTAATTTTCTTCTTCTGAGGAACTCATACTTCCCATGGGTGAAAACTCACCAAACTTTGCACAAAGGTCCAGTCCCATGCCAGATTACCTCAACTGTAAACTGAAGCCAATAGTCTTCATGGTGGTGCTACAGCAAGCGTCTAAAGTTCAAAACTTTGAAAATTCATAACAACTCAACCATACTTGCTACAGCTTCAGAACTTTCATCAAATTGTAGCCCCAACACTGAAGAAACTTTTGTACATTTAAACCTATTAAAAATTATGAAGTACATCACTCAGATTTTTTTCAAAAACTGTAAAACTTCTTAAACCTATTTCCTCTGTCCTCCTTGATTTATCAAAAATTGAGCCTCAAAAACTGAATTTTTCACAGCATTTTAAATTTTTCTTTCATGTGAACAATTGGAGTCAATGCAATAATGACATAGCTAAACATCAGTTATTCACTTATGGAGCAAATCAATCACTTTTAAAAACAAATTACCAACATCTCCATGCTGCAGTATGTGTATTTTAAGATTTTTGTCTAGATAACTGAATTTTTTACAGTGGTTTCAAATCTGCCGGCACAACAGTGAATGGCTTACTCAATTTGTAAAGCCACTGTTGTATTGCCACTTGCCAATTAGCACAGAGCAATAGATGACAGTCTTTGGTTCCAGAACTTGTGGGTTCAAGCCTCAAGTGGTCCAAAATGAACATTGTTGTCAACTGTCTTGTCTTCCTATTCTCCTGTTTGTTGCTCAGAATTACTAAATTTGCCAAAAATAGCCCGGACCTGACCCATCGCTGCGCAGCAGCTATAATTCTTTTTACTTTTAGTGCTGCAGCTGCCTTTGAAAAGTACATACTGTTGCATGCAGTATGCACACAATCAAGACACACTACTGTCTCACAACATTACACCCTGAACTTTGACCCTCTTTCTCACATATTTGTTACCCTGGAGGTAAAACAAGAGGTCGTTCACTGAGCTCACCAGAGACTGAGGTCAGCCTGGAGAGATCTGCTGTTGTTGTTGCTTTGCAATTGTAACTTTGAAGTGATCACTGCATACAAGGTAGATTCCAACATATTATATTCACCACAGGAAAATGACATCAGCAGTATCTGTCATTGTTATTGTCATAGTAATGTCCTGTTGGTGGTGGTAATCTCTATGATTATTTTGTTCATATGAACAATTCATATTTTTATTATTACTATTAGACTGGTCATCAAGGACTTGAATCAGTTGTCAATAAAGCTGTCAACAACTGGTCATCTGTTTTTGTGGCCCAGCTGATGTGACCAATCTTCAGCTGTGCAGAGGATTGTGGGTCAGAATAGCCAGAAAAGAATGCTGGCTTGCATACTGCAAAATCAGACCAGACGTAGTAGAACATCCTGGTAATTTTGGCATACTGCATTTGACATACTGTGTGTTGGGACATACTAAATTTTGTTCTGCATACTTTATAGTACGGTAGTCTGGATATTGGAACGCACACACAGTATCTCTGTCAAACTGCTCCTCTTCCTGGAATGACTCAGAGCTTGATGAGCCCTCCCTCCTCTTCCTGCTCTCACACACACAGCCAGCTCCACTCTGTCCACACATTTCCTTGTTCCCTCCCCTTCAGATCTACAAATAGAAGATGGGTGTAACCAACACTGTGGTGACGTGAGAGAGCTGACAGACTCCATCCACTGCATGTTGGTTAGATCAGAGCTCAAACTAGTTGTTGACACTGGGAGGTGAAATGGCGCAGAAAGGAGTTGAGCTGGACCGAGAAACCTTCTCTTGTTCCATCTGTCTGGATCTACTGAAGGATCCGGTGGCTCTTCCCTGTGGACACAGCTACTGCATCAACTGTATTCAAAGCTTCTGGGATGGAGAGGATGAGAAGAGAATCTACAGCTGCCCTCAGTGTAGGCAGAGGTTCACACCGAGGCCTGTCCTGATGAAAAACATCATGTTAGCAGATTTAGTGGAGAAACTGAAGAAGACTGGACTCCAAGCTGCTCCTGCTGATCACCGCTATGCTGGAGCTGAAGATGTGAACCAACATAAAGGCCACGACACAGTGTCAGCTGCAGCAGAAAGGACTGAGAGGCAGAGAGAGCTGGAGGGGAGTCGACAAAACATCCAGCAGAGAATCCAGGACACAGAGAAAGACGTGAAGCTGCTCCAACAGGAGGTGGAGGCTATCAGTCGCTCTGCTGATAAAGCAGTGGAGCACAGTGAGAAGATCTTCACTGAGCTGATCCGTCTCATGGAGAAAAGACGCTCTGATGTGAAGCAGCAGCTCAGATGGCAGCAGGAAACTGAAGTGAGTCGAGTCAAAGAGCTTCAGGAGAAGCTGGAGCAGGAGATCACTGAGCTGAAGAGGAAAGACGCTGAGCTGAAGAAGCTCTCACACACAGAGGATCACAAGCAGTTTCTACACAACTACCCCTCACTGTCAGCACTCAGTGAACCCACACACTCATCCAGCATCAACATCCGTCCGCGCCGCTACTTTGAGGACGTGACAGCGGCTGTGTCAGGAGTCAGAGATAAAGTACAGGACGCTCTGAGGGACACATGGACAAACGTCTCACTGACAGGGACTGAAGTGGATGTTTTACTGCCACAACCAGAGCCCAAGACCAGAGCTGAGTTCTTCAGATATTCACGTCACATCACACTGGATCCAAACACAGCACACACACAGCTGTTATTATCTGAGGGGAACAGGAAAGTGACAGTAATGAGACAACAACAGTCTTATTCTAAACACCCAGACAGATTCACTGACTGGCAGCAGGTCCTGAGTAGAGAGAGTCTGACTGGACGTTGTTACTGGGAGGTGGAGTGGAGAGGAACAGTTTATGTAGCAGTCGCATACAAGAATATCAGACGAGCAGGGGGGGGTGAATGCTTATTTGGAAACAATGACAAATCTTGGATGTTAATTTGTGACAATAACAGTTATAACTTTTATCACAACAAAGTCCAAACTCCCGTCTCAGGTCCTCGGTCCTCCAGAGTAGGAGTGTACCTGGATCACAGTGCAGGTATTCTGTCCTTCTACAGCATCTCTGAAACCATGACTCTCCTCCACAGAGTCCAGACCACATTCACTCAGCCTCTCTATGCTGGACTTTGTCTTTGTTCTGATTCCACAGCTGAGTTGTGTCAAGTCAAACAGTCAGAAGTCATTTAAGGGTTAAACTCTGTGTTTGGTCTCCATGTTTGTTGCTGACAGCTGATTGTTGTGGCGTTTCTTCACTGCACACAGATCAGCTGTCAGTCAAACATTGTGGGCGGGACTTTGACATCTTCTCCTGAGTTGTTGTGTAAATGTTTGAGTGTGTGTAGGTGGCGCTCCTTCCTGTGTGTGTCACGTCCTTTATCCTCCACACTTTGTTCTCTTTGTGTTCATCTGTAAAGAAATGTATAATCACATTTATTTGTTTGGCAGACCAAATGTTGTTGTTGTTATGAGGTTTTATAGAAGTGTAATGATCCTGATCATAATCAATAAGGACATCATTCATTATTGTCTTGTACACAGCTGAGATTCTTGTGTGGATGAAGTGAATCTGAACATGAAATCACTGAACAAGAGTCATTTAATAGTGTTTGCTTTCTGTTTTTGTGTCCATGAACATCAAATAAATTTGGATGCAGATCATAATTTGTGTCGTCACAAGTCATTCAAGTGAAATTTGTTATTTAAATCTTTGTTTTGATCAGATGTGGCCAGCACAAACATGATTTGTTCCTGAGCTTGTAGATTACAGGCCAAAGACTGTTGTGGTTGGAGAACTGTGTCACAAAGTCCTCCTCAGTCCTGCTTCTCCCATTCTGCCTCTCTGTCCCTCCCTCCAGCCCCCTGCATCACCTCCATCCATCCACCAGATGTCCTCACACTTTCCCTCCTGTCGCAGTCACCTGACTCTCTCATTCACCTGCTCACCTGTTTCCACTTTCCCTCATCAGCCCTGCAGTATAGAAGCGCCACGTTTCCACTCATTCCCTGACAGATTGTCAGTGTTGCTTCCTGCCTGAAGCTGCTGTCTTCAGACCTGTTCCTGTGTCTGCACCTGTTTCCTGTTCCTGCTCTCTTCTTCTCTTCTTGGATTTGTTTGACTGTTGGGACTGCCGCCCTGTTTCCAACCTGTAAGCCTGTTCCTGACTGCTGTCTTCACAGTTTGAGTCGTCCTCTCTGTGTTGTCTGAATTCATGATTGTGACAAATGTCCTCAAAGACCATAAGGACTCCATTTAATCCATAGATTCTCCTATAAAACCACACTGGGCAAAAAAAATTTGATCTGTTCTTTCAGATTTGGATTGTGTTGTTGATGTGCTAAGTCGCGTCAAGACAATCTTCCGGTTTCACTTTTTGAATGACAAACACAGACTAGTGCTGTCTGCTTGTATGGAGGGGTGTTTCCTCTCAGGCAGGCGCAGAACATACGTGCTGGGTGGCCGTCGGCTGTCGTCTTTGCGGTGTGTTCACAGTGATAAAACTAAGCTTCTCCTTGTAGGTACTGAGTCTCCTTTGGCTAAACCACATAGTTTCTCTCTGACCATTAACAACTCCAACGTCTGTCCCTCCCCTCAGGTTAAGAGTCTGGGTGTCATCCTGGACAGCACATTGACCTTTGAGGCCCCCATCAATAATGTTTCTCAGTCTGCATACTTTAATGGACTTAACATTAACATCTTCGCCCGTCACTCACACCTCACAGCACTGCTATCCCCGCTCATTCTTTGGCTACATCTCGTACTGATTATTGCAGCTCTGTCCTCTTTGCTCTCCCTCTCAAGTGTCTTTATAAACTCCAGTTGGTCCAGAATTCAGCCGTCTCCAAACTTGAAGAACAGAAGAGTTTACCTCCTAAAAGATGAAGTGATCCATGTTTTTAAATGAGAAATGAGCTCTGTTGTAAACAAGTGTTAAACACACTGGCTGCGCCCCGAATCACATACTTTTTCTTTTTACTTTTAGTGCTGCAGCTGCCTTTGAAAAGTACATACTGTTGCATGCAGTATGCACACAATCAAGACACACTACTGTCTCACAACATTACACCCTGAACTTTGACCCTCTTTCTCACATATTTGTTACCCTGGAGGTAAAACAAGAGGTCGTTCACCGAGCTCACCAGAGACTGAGGTCAGCCTGGAGAGATCTGCTGTTGTTGTTGCTTTGCAATTGTAACTTTGAAGTGATCACTGCATACAAGGTAGATTCCAACATATTATATTCACCACAGGAAAATGACATCAGCAGTATCTGTCATTGTTATTGTCATAGTAATGTCCTGTTGGTGGTGGTAATCTCTATGATTATTTTGTTCATATAAACAATTCATATATTTATTATTACTATTAGACTGGTCATCAAGGACTTGAATCAGCTGTCAATAAAGCTGTCAACAACTGGTCATCTGTTTTTGTGGCCCAGCTGATGTGACCAATCTTCCGCTGTGCAGAGGATTGTGGGTCAGAATAGCCAGAAAAGCATGCTGGCTTGCATACTGCAAAATTAGACCAGATGTAGTAGAACATCCTGGTAATTTTGGCATACTGCATTTGACATACTGTGTGTTGGGACATACTAAATTTTGTTCTGCATACTTTATAGTACGGTAGTCTGGATATTGGAACGCACACACAGTATCTCTGTCAAACTGCTCCTCTTCCTGGAATGACTCAGAGCTTGATGAGCCCTCCCTCCTCTTCCTGCTCTCACACACACAGCCAGCTCCACTCTGTCCACACATTTCCTTGTTCCCTCCCCTTCAGATCGGCAAATAGAAGATGGGTGTAACCAACACTGTGGTGACGTGAGAGAGCTGACAGACTCCATTCACTGCATGTTGGTTAGATCAGAGCTCAAACTAGTTGTTGACACTGGGAGGTGAAATGGCGCAGAAAGGAGTTGAGCTGGACCGAGAAACCTTCTCTTGTTCCATCTGTCTGGATCTACTGAAGGATCCGGGGACTCTTCCCTGTGGACACAGCTACTGCATCAACTGTATTCAAAGCTTC
Source organism: Epinephelus lanceolatus (assembly GCF_041903045.1). Classification (NCBI taxonomy): domain Eukaryota; kingdom Metazoa; phylum Chordata; class Actinopteri; order Perciformes; family Serranidae; genus Epinephelus; species Epinephelus lanceolatus. The sequence continues at coordinate 41,870,888 of NC_135745.1, read as the reverse complement.
TGGGATGGAGAGGATGAGAAGAGAATCTACAGCTGCCCTCAGTGTAGGCAGAGCTTCACACCGAGGCCTGTCCTGATGAAAAACATCATGTTAGCAGATTTAGTGGAGAAACTGAAGAAGACTGGACTCCTAGCTGCTCCTGCTGATCACTGCTATGCTGGAGCTGAAGATGTGGACCAACATAAAGGCCACGACACAGTGTCAGCTGCAGCAGAAAGGACTGAGAGGCAGAGAGAGCTGGAGGGGAGTCGACAAAACATCCAGCAGAGAATCCAGGACACAGAGAAAGATGTGAAGCTGCTCCAACAGGAGGTGGAGGCTATCAGTCGCTCTGCTGATAAAGCAGTGGAGCACAGTGAGAAGATCTTCACTGAGCTGATCCGTCTCATGGAGAAAAGACGCTCTGATGTGAAGCAGCAGCTCAGATGGCAGCAGGAAACTGAAGTGAGTCGAGTCAAAGAGCTTCAGGAGAAGCTGGAGCAGGAGATCACTGAGCTGAAGAGGAAAGACGCTGAGCTGAAGCAGCTCTCACACACAGAGGATCACAAGCAGTTTCTACACAACTACCCCTCACTGTCAGCACTCAGTGAAGCCACACACTCATCCAGCATCAACATCCGTCCTCACCGCTACTTTGAGGATGTGACAGCGGCTGTGTCAGGAGTCAGAGATAAACTACAGGACGCTCTGAGGGACACATGGACAAACGTCTCACTGACAGGGACTGAAGTGGATGTTTTACTGCCACAACCAGAGCCCAAGACCAGAGCTGAGTTCTTCACATATTCACGTCACATCACACTGGATCCAAACACAGTCAGCACATGGCTGTTATTATCTGAGGGGAACAGGAAAGTGACAGGAATGAGACAACAACAGTTTTATTCTCATCACCCAGACAGATTCACTGGATGGCGTCAGGTCCTGAGTAGAGAGAGTCTGACTGGACGTTGTTACTGGGAGGTGGAGTGGAGAGGAGGAGTTTATGTAGCAGTCGCATACAAGAATATCAGACGAGCAGGGGGGGGTGAATGCTTATTTGGAAACAATGACAAATCTTGGATGTTAACATGTGACAATAACAGTTATAACTTTTATCACAACAAAGTCCAAACTCGTGTCTCAGGTCCTCGGTCCTCCAGAGTAGGAGTGTACCTGGATCACAGTGCAGGTATTCTGTCCTTCTACAGCATCTCTGAAACCATGACTCTCCTCCACAGAGTCCAGACCACATTCACTCAGCCTCTCTATGCTGGACTTTGGCTTTCTTATTCTGATTCCACAGCTGAGTTGTGTCAAGTCAAATAGTCAGAAGTCATTTAAGGGTTAAACTCTGTGTTTGGTCTCCATGTTTGTTGCTGACAGCTGATTGTTGTGGCGTTTCTTCACTGCACACAGATCAGCTGTCAGTCAAACATTGTGGGCGGGACTTTGACATCTTCTCCTGAGTTGTTGTATAAATGTTTGAGTGTGTGTAGGTGGCGCTCCTTCCTGTGTGTGTCACCTCCTTTATCCTCCACACTTTGTTGTCTTTGTGTTCATCTGTAAAGAAATGTATAATCACATTTATTTGTTTGGCAGACCAAATGTTGTTGTTATGAGGTTTTATAGAAGTGAAATGATCCTGATCATAATCAATAAGGACATCATTCATTATTGTCTTGTACACAGCTGAGATTCTTGTGTGGATGAAGTGAATCTGAACATGAAATCACTGAACAAGAGTCATTTAATAGTGTTTGCTTTCTGTTTTTGTGTCCATGAACATCAAATAAATTTGGATGCAGATCATAATTTGTGTCGTCACAAGTCATTCAAGTGAAATTTGTTATTTAAATCTTTGTTTTGATCAGATGTGGCCAGCACAAACATGATTTGTTCCTGAGCTTGATGAGGTCTCATTTTAATTTTTAAAACTTTGATTTTAAACATGTATAAATGTTGATATGACAGAATCGATCTGGGAGAAATGTTCTCAGCAGACAGCACCTAACAGAGACACTAGGAAACCAAACACTACCACAGTGACAGTGAGTGACTCAGCTTTTATAACGTGTGAAATATCTGAACTCCAACAACAAATGTAAAAATGAGCAGCTTATATCAGGTCCAGTCATAAAATCATGACATGAAAATATGATTCTTTACATTTGGTTCCAAGTGTTTCCATGTTCTTTAATCAGAATTCAACAAATCAGAGACATTTGAACGTTTAGCCTCAAATCTCACATTCCCAAATACTATGTCTTATCTCTCCCATCTTTCCCATGTGACCTGAATGCAGCATCAGTGTTTCAGGGTGTGACTCCTGTCAACAAACGCACACCAGGGCCGGCTCTTGGCATCGGCCATATAGGCAGTCGCCTAGGGTGCCACATGCTGGCAGGGGCGCAGCTGCAAGCCCTCAAAAAAAAAATAAATAAATAGAATGAATAAAATGAAATAAATACTACTAATAATTTGCAGCCACGACTGGCGCCCTTTCCTCATACTCTGTCTTGAAAAAAAGAACAAATAAAGAAAAAGTAAACAACAACAACAATCCCCCTGTTGTTTGTCATTATTTGACCTGGCCCTGAACCTGTCCTGCACCGTGCTCAGTCATGTCACTGTGGGAAAGGGGGGTGGGACGAGTTATCTGTGCGCATCTCAGGTAGGTAGGTTGTGACTGACAGACAACAAGAGGTCATAAATTGTCAAATTATTGGGTTATCATCATGAAAAGAACTCCAAGCCCTCAGGTGCGCCCAGATAATGATGTGATCGCTGCCAAGGATTGAGTTAAGCTGCTGAGCTGGTTTATTGCTGTTTGTATCTGGTTAACTTCTGGCTGCTTAGTGCTCCTCCTCTTACTCAGCACATTAGATATTGTGCTGGAATTCCATAACAAATTGGGACAACTGTAAAACTAATGTGTGACAATATAACTGTAGTGCAACCTCTTTTATTTTAGTCATTCATAATCACAACTAGATAATAATTCATGTTATGTTGAACACATCACTGGTGCAAGTAGTAGTCTGTCTGCTGCAGCTACATGTTTTGCTTGTACTGTACAGTAAGAGGTAAATCTACTCCACATCTGTCCAGATGCACTGAGAAAAGTTTTGAACAAGAAGCCCCGAGAAGCTGCTGCAGAGGGGCCTTCTCTGACACCTCCTCCACTCGCTGAAGAATGTAAGTTTAGCCAATTATTTGTGGTCTCTGACACACTGCTATGTTGTCATTTTTATCATTATTAATATTATTATTATAATGTCATTATTATTACTGTTGAATGTTCCAGGTTAACCTTGTTATTAATTACAGTAAATGTAGGTCAAATAAAATAAAGTCTATTTGTACAGTGCTTCACTTTATATGAAGTAGAATGACACAACAGACTTAAAGCAGTAGTGTAACAGTATGGATGTACTGTCTGTTTGAATCCAGCTACAAGTCAGGCAACAAGCAGCAGCACGGCTGGATTCAGCACACCACCTCACTACCTCACGACTTCCAGTGAGACACAGCCTGAATCAGGTGAGTTCTGTAACTGTATGTTACTGCTGCAGTCATGTTTCTAATGTAAATATGGCCACATCCAGAGACATGTTTGTTGTTTCTATCAAATATTCACAAATACTCTTACCACAATATTCACATCACTTACACATGCAACTCATCCTGGCCTGTACATCTGGAATGTTTTCGTCCATTTGTCCACACATGGAGGCTATGAAAGTCTGTTTTTACAATGTCAGTAAGTTGGCCAAGCCTTTAAACATTTATAAAGCTCCATAGGGACGGAAAACAATGGGAACTGTAGCTTGCACACAGATCCCAATTTTCATTTGAATGCAATATTGCCACATATTTGACTTTATTAAAAGGAGTCCATTCAAGAATACCAACACTATCTATTACCAAAATCTGTCTCACATACTTCTATTATTATGGTAAAAGTAGCACAATAAAATAAATTTAATGACAAATACAGTTTACAGAGGAAATATGGCCTAACTCAAAATATAATCAAAGTATAGTGCAACTATCAATATTTATTCAACTTGTCTACAGGACATATTAACACTAGAATAGCTAATCCTCCTTCAAAAAAGTTAAACTAGGGGGTGGGGGCACCGAACCCTAATCCCGCCTAGGGCACCAAAGTGGCTAGAGCCGGCTTTGACGCACACAGTGTGATATTACACATATTGAAATGTCTCTTTACTGATGTTGTGTGAAGCTGCCAAAGGCTGAGTGAACTCTGGACTTGTCTTCCTGCAGTGAACATCACAGCAGGTGAACAAGTGAAATGTGAAAAGTGATGCTCAACACAAGAGGGCGCCTTCATCCTGCTAAGCAGGGAGGTAGAGGAGGTTAAAGCTCCTCCACTCACTTTGTCTGCATGTTTTAGTTTTTAGACTCATGAAACCATTTGATAATAAACACACATGGTGTCACACATGGTGCTAAATTGTGTCAGACCACTAAACGTTCAGGTTTCCTTAAATATACACTCAGTCCTCTCTGTGTGAAGATCAGGCAGCCAGTGATGGTCAAAGGTTGAAATGTATGAGGAGCGTCTGGTGTGCTGCTGATTAAAGAAGCTCCTGGTTTCACCTACATTTATTAAACACACTCTCCTCACACCACTGCTGCAGAGAAACTACATGATTCAAATATGTGCCACCTTTTGCAGAGTCCCCCTCACACAGAAGGCCAACCAGTGCCACATCATCAGCAGTGTGTTTGAGTTTCAACTCATTGGTTTACAGAGAAAAGAACAGAGGTGATAAAATGGCACCTGGTGATGCACCTGTGTTCACACTCCTCTCTGACACCTCACCTTTACACACATGCTAGGATTTCATGATTTAAATTACAAAAAGCTGAAATGATTGTCTTTATTAATGTTTGTTTGGCTCATGATCCTCACTGACTGAAGGTGACACTTTAGTTTGACCTCCTTTATTTCAACTAATAAACACCACACAGTGTTTTGATTTCAAGGTCATCATTTAATATCAACAGTTTTCCTCACAATCACAGTCATGATGAAAATAAAAAGTTTAAGTGACCTCAGTGTGATTTGCTGCGAGAAAACTATAAATATTAATCAAATGCAAAAAACAATATTCTACAGATCCATCCATCAGTCATCAATCAGTTCATGGTGAAAACATGAGATGTTTGGAAGATGTTGGATTTTGGGTACCTCACTGCACAAATTCAAACCGCCAAAAAATCAGTGTCATGTGTCGTCAGTGTTTGACAACAACTGACGCTGGCATCAGACATTGTCCTGACATTGAATTTTGGTAAACAGACATCACAACCAAAATTCAACCAAATATAAACATTGGAAAACGTTGGTGACCAGCTGGGATGTCAAGAACCCTAAAATCCTTCTACATTGAACAAAAATATAAACGCAAAACTTTTGTTTTTTCTTCCCATTTTTCGTGAGCTGGACTCAAAGATCTAAAACTTTTTCTACATACACAAAAGACCATTTCCCTCAAATATTGTTCACAAATCTGTCTAAATCTGTGTTAGTGAGCACTTCTCCTTTGCCGAGATAATCCATCCCACCTCACAGGTGTGGCATATCAAGATGCTGATTAGACAGCATGAATATTGCACAGGTGTGCCTTAGGCTGGCCACAATAAAAGGCCACTCTGAAATGTGCAGTTTTGCTTTATTCGGGGGGGGGGGGGGGGGGGTCAGAAAACCAGTCAGTATCTGGTGTGACCACCATTTGCCTCACGCAGTGCAACACATCTCCTTCGCATAGAGTTGATCAGGTTGTTGATTGTGGCCTGTGGAATGTTGGTCCACTCCTCTTCAGTGGCTGTGTGAAGCTGCTGGATATTGGCAGGAACTGGAACACGCTGTCGTATACGCCGATCCAGAGCATCCCAAACATGCTCAATGGGTGACATGTCCGGTGAGTATGCTGGCCATGCAAGAACTGGGATGTTTTCAGCTTCCAGGAATTGTGTACAGATCCTTGCAACATGGGGCCGTGCATTATCATGCTGCAACATGAGGTGATGGTCGTGGATGAATGGCACAACAATGGGCCTCAGGATCTCGTCACGGTATCTCTGTACATTCAAAATGCCATCAATAAAATGCACCTGTGTTCGTTGTCCATAACATACGCCTGCCCATACCATAACCCCACCGCCACCATAGGCCACTCGATCCACAACGTTGACATTAGCAAACCGCTCACCCACACAACGCCACACACACTGTCTGCCATCTGCCCTGAACAGTGAAAACCAGGATTCATCCATGAAGAGAACACCTCAACGTGCCAGACGCCATCGAATGTGAGCATTTACCCACTCAAGTCGGTTACGACGACGAACTGCAGTCAGGTCGAGACCCCGATGAGGACGACGAGCATGCAGATGATCTTCCCTGAGACGGTTTCTGACAGTTTGTGCAGAAATTCTTTGGTTATGCAAACCGATTGTTGCAGCAGCTGTCCGGGTGGCTGGTCTCAGACGATCTTGGAGGTGAACATGCTGGATGTGGACGTCCTGGGCTGGTGTGGTTACACGTGGTCTGCGGTTGTGAGGCCGGTTGGAGATGGCTTATGGTAGAGAAATGAACATTCAATTCACGGGCAACAGCTCTGGTGGACATGCCAATTGCACGCTCCCTCAAAACTTGCAACATCTGTGGCATTGTGCTGTGTGATAAAACTGAACATTTTAGAGTGGCCTTTTATTGTGGCCAGCCTAAGGCACACCTGTGCAATAATCATGCTGTCTAATCAGCATCTTGATATGCCACACCTGTGAGGTGGGATGGATTATCTCGGCAAAGGAGAAGTGCTCACTAACACAGATTTAGATAGATTTGTGAACGATATTTGAGGGAAATGGTCTTTTGTGTGTATAGAAAAAGTTTTAGATCTTTGAGTCCAGCTCACGAAAAATGGGAGCAAAAACAAAAATGTTGCGTTTATATTTTTGTTCAGTGTATCTTTACAGCTGATATGGTGACTGTGGTTATAGCTATTATCTAATTATTGCTCAGAGTTCTGCATTGATAGTTTGGTTTATTTCATGAGACTGGTTTAATCAACTAACTATCATTTTTCCTTTTTCCGGAATGCTGCTGAAAACTGAATATTTTACTGAAAATGGTCGATAAACATTTTTAATAATTATTATTTCCGATAGACTTTTGAATCCTTTGAACTACGAGTTTCCAACAACTGCATTAACTTTACTTGAAAAAGTGAAACATTTAACTAACATGAAATGTCTAACTGTGTGAGCTGAGTGTCGTAGTTTGAATCTGTTCTTACTGCCTGTTGTAAATGTCAGATAACACACCCTGCCTCTCACCACTCCTTGTGGAATGCAGCAAAGCCTGAAAAGACTTCCCTCTCCTCCCTCCTCCTGAAGCCAGCTCGTCTCTATCAACAGATTTGTTTTTCTGATCAGAGAGAATAAAACTATTTGACAGTCACCATCACTGAGAGGTGAAATGGCGCAGAAAGGAGTTGAGCTGGACCGAGAAACCTTCTCTTGTTCCATCTGTCTGGATCTACTGAAGGATCCGGTGGCTCTTCCCTGTGGACACAGCTACTGCATCAACTGTATTCAAAGCTTCTGGGATGGAGAGGATGAGAAGAGAATCTACAGCTGCCCTCAGTGTAGGCAGAGCTTCACACCGAGGCCTGTCCTGATGAAAAACACCATGTTAGCAGTTTTAGTGGAGCAACTGAAGAAGACTGGACTCCAAGCTGCTCCTGCTGATCACTGCTATGCTGGAGCTGAAGATGTGGCCTGTGATGTCTGCACTGGGAGGAAACTGAAAGCCTTCAAGTCCTGTCTACAGTGTGTGGCCTCTTACTGTGAGAAACACCTCCAGCCTCATTGTGACTCGGCTCCATTACAGAAACACAAGCTGGTGGAGCCCTCCAAGAAGCTGCAGCAGAACATCTGCTCTCGTCATGATGAGGTGATGAAGATGTTCTGCCGCACTGATCAGCAGTGTATCTGTTATCTCTGCTCTGTGGAAGAACATAAAGGCCATGACACAGTGTCAGCTGCAGCAGAAAGGACTGAGAGGCAGAGAGAGCTGGAGGGGAGTCGACAAAACATCCAGCAGAGAATCCAGGACACAGAGAAAGATGTGAAGCTGCTCCAACAGGAGGTGGAGGCTATCAGTCGCTCTGCTGATAAAGCAGTGGAGCACAGTGAGAAGATCTTCACTGAGCTGATCCGTCTCATGGAGAAAAGACGCTCTGATGTGAAGCAGCAGCTCAGATGGCAGCAGGAAACTGAAGTGAGTCGAGTCAAAGAGCTTCAGGAGAAGCTGGAGCAGGAGATCACTGAGCTGAAGAGGAAAGACGGTGAGCTGGAGCAGCTCTCACACACAGAGGATCACACCCAGTTTCTACACAACTACCCCTCACTGTCAGCACTCAGTGAAGCCACACACTCATCCAGCATCAACATCCGTCCTCTCCGCTACTTTGAGGATGTGACAGCAGCTGTGTCAGCAATCGAAGATAAACTACAGGACGCTCTGAGGGACACATGGACAAATGTCTCACTGACAGGGACTGAAGTGAATGTTTTACTGCCACAACCAGAGTCCACGACCAGAGCTGAGTTCTTCAGATATTCACTTCACATCACACTGGATCCAAACACAGCAAACACATGGCTGTTATTATCTGAGGGGAACAGGAAAGTGACATTCATGAGTCAACAACAGTCTTATTCCCATCACCCAGACAGATTCACTGGATGGGCTCAGGTCCTGAGTAGAGAGAGTCTGACTGGACGTTGTTACTGGGAGGTGGAGTGGAGAGGAGGAGTTTATGTAGCAGTTGCAGACAAGAATATCAGACGAGCAGGGAGGGGGGATGATGAATGTAGATTTGGATACAATGACAAATCTTGGGTGTTAAGATGTGACAATAACAGTTATGAGTTTTATCACAACACACTCAAAACTCGTGTCTCAGGTCCTCGGTCCTCCAGAGTAGGAGTGTACCTGGATCACAGTGCAGGTATTCTGTCCTTCTACAGCGTCTCTGAAACCATGACTCTCCTCCACAGAGTCCAGACCACATTCACTCAGCCTCTCTATGCTGGACTACGTCTTTATTCTATTAATTGCACAGCTGAGTTGTGTCAAGTCAAATAGTCAGAAGTCATTTAAGGGTTAAACTCTGTGTTTGGTCTCCATGTTTGTTGCTGACAGCTGATTGTTGTGGCGTTTCTTCACTGCACACAGATCAGCTGTCAGTCAAACATTGTGGGCGGGACTTTGACATCTTCTCCTGAGTTGTTGTGTAAATGTTTGAGTGTGTGTAGGTGGCGCTCCTTCCTGTGTGTGTCACCTCCTTTATCTTCCACACTTTGTTGTCTTTGTGTTCATCTGTAAAGAAATGTATAATCACATTTATTTGTTTGGCAGACCAAATGTTGTTGTTATGAGGTTTTATAGAAGTGAAATGATCCTGATCATAATCAATAAGGACATCATTCATTATTGTCTTGTACACAGCTGAGATTCTTGTGTGGATGAAGTGAATCTGAACATGAAATCACTGAACAAGAGTCATTTAATAGTGTTTGCTTTCTGTTTTTGTGTCCATGAACATCAAATAAATTTGGATGCAGATCATAATTTGTGTCGTCACAAGTCATTCAAGTGAAATTTGTTATTTAAATCTTTGTTTTGATCAGATGTGGCCAGCACAAACATGATTTGTTCCTGAGCTTGATGAGGTCTCATTTTAATTTTTAAAACTTTGATTTTAAACATGTATAAATGTTGATATGACAGAATCGATCTGGGAGAAATGTTCTCAGCAGACAGCACCTAACAGAGACACTAGGAAACCAAACACTACCACAGTGACAGTGAGTGACTCAGCTTTTATAACACGTGAAATATCTGAACTCCAACAACAAATGTAAAAATGAGCAGCTTATATCAGGTCCAGTCATAAAATCATGACATGAAAATATGATTCTTTACATTTGGTTCCAAGTGTTTCCATGTTCTTTAATCAGAATTCAACAAATCAGAGACATTTGAACGTTTAGCCTCAAATCTCACATTCCCAAATACTATGTCTTATCTCTCCCATCTTTCCCATGTGACCTGAATGCAGCATCAGTGTTTCAGGGTGTGACTCCTGTCAACAAACGCACACCAGGGCCGGCTCTTGGCATCGGCCATATAGGCAGTCGCCTAGGGTGCCACATGCTGGCAGGGGCACAGCTGCAAGCCCTCAAAAAATAAAATAAAATAGAATAAATAAAATAAAATAAATACTACTAATAATTTGCAGCCACGACTGGCGCCCTTTCCTCATACTCTGTCTTGAAAAAAAGAACAAATAAAGAAAAAGTAAACAACAACAACAACAACCCCCCTGTTGTTTGTCATTATTTGACCTGGCCCTGAACCTGTCCTGCACCGTGCTCAGTCATGTCACTGTGGGAAAGGGGGGTGGGACGAGTTATCTGTGCGCATCTCAGGTAGGTAGGTTGTGACTGACAGACAACAAGAGGTCATAAATTGTCAAATTATTGGGTTATCATCATGAAAAGACCTCCAAGCCCTCAGGTGCGCCCAGATAATGATGTGATCGCTGCCAAGGATTGAGTTAAGCTGCTGAGCTGGTTTATTGCTGTTTGTATCTGGTTAACTTCTGGCTGCTTAGTGCTCCTCCTCTTACTCAGCACATTAGATATTGTGCTGGAAGTGTGACAATATAACTGTAGTGCAACCTCTTTTATTTTAGTCATTCATAATCACAACTAGATTATAATTCATGTTATGTTGAACACATCACTGGTGCAAGTAGTAGTCTGTCTGCTGCAGCTACATGTTTTGCTTGTACTGTACAGTAAGAGATAAATCTACTCCACATCTGTCCAGATGCACTGAGAAAAGTTTTGAACAAGAAGCCCCGAGAAGCTGCTGCAGAGGGGCCTTCTCTGACACCTCCTCCACTCGCTGAAGAATGTAAGTTTAGCCAATTATTTGTGGTCTCTGACACACTGCTATGTTGTCATTTTTATCATTATTAATATTATTATTATAATGTCATTATTATTACTGTTGAATGTTCCAGGTTAACCTTGTTATTAATTACAGTAAATGTAGGTCAAATAAAATAAAGTCTATTTGTACAGTGCTTCACTTTATATGAAGTAGAATGACACAACAGACTTAAAGCAGTAGTGTAACAGTATGGATGTACTGTCTGTTTGAATCCAGCTACAAGTCAGGCAACAAGCAGCAGCACGGCTGGATTCAGCACACCACCTCACTACCTCACGACTTCCAGTGAGACACAGCCTGAATCAGGTGAGTTCTGTAACTGTATGTTACTGCTGCAGTCATGTTTCTAATGTAAATATGGCCACATCCAGAGACATGTTTGTTGTTTCTATCAAATATTCACAAATACTCTTACCACAATATTCACATCACTTACACATGCAACTCATCCTGGCCTGTACATCTGGAATGTTTTCGTCCATTTGTCCACACATGGAGGCTATGAAAGTCTGTTTTTACAATGTCAGTAAGTTGGCCAAGCCTTTAAACATTTATAAAGCTCCATAGGGACGGAAAACAATGGGAACTGTAGCTTGCACACAGATCCCAATTTTCATTTGAATGCAATATTGCCACATATTTGACTTTATTAAAAGGAGTCCATTCAAGAATACCAACACTATCTATTACCAAAATCTGTCTCACATACTTCTATTATTATGGTAAAAGTAGCACAATAAAATAAATTTAATGACAAATACAGTTTACAGAGGAAATATGGCCTAACTCAAAATATAATCAAAGTATAGTGCAACTATCAATATTTATTCAACTTGTCTACAGGACATATTAACACTAGAATAGCTAATCCTCCTTCAAAAAAGTTAAACTAGGGGGTGGGGGCACCGAACCCTAATCCCGCCTAGGGCACCAAAGTGGCTAGAGCCGGCTTTGACGCACACAGTGTGATATTACACATATTGAAATGTCTCTTTACTGATGTTGTGTGAAGCTGCCAAAGGCTGAGTGAACTCTGGACTTGTCTTCCTGCAGTGAACATCACAGCAGGTGAACAAGTGAAATGTGAAAAGTGATGCTCAACACAAGAGGGCGCCTTCATCCTGCTAAGCAGGGAGGTAGAGGAGGTTAAAGCTCCTCCACTCACTTTGTCTGCATGTTTTAGTTTTTAGACTCATGAAACCATTTGATAATAAACACACATGGTGTCACACATGGTGCTAAATTGTGTCAGACCACTAAAAGTTCAGGTTTCCTTAAATATACACTCAGTCCTCTCTGTGTGAAGATCAGGCAGCCAGTGATGGTCAAAGGTTGAAATGTATGAGGAGCGTCTGGTGTGCTGCTGATTAAAGAAGCTCCTGGTTTCACCTACATTTATTAAACACACTCTCCTCACACCACTGCTGCAGAGAAACTACATGATTCAAATATGTGCCACCTTTTGCAGAGTCCCCCTCACACAGAAGGCCAACCAGTGCCACATCATCAGCAGTGTGTTTGAGTTTCAACTCATTGGTTTACAGAGAAAAGAACAGAGGTGATAAAATGGCACCTGGTGATGCACCTGTGTTCACACTCCTCTCTGACACCTCACCTTTACCCACATGCTAGGATTTCATGATTTAAATTACAAAAAGCTGAAATGATTGTCTTTATTAATGTTTGTTTGGCTCATGATCCTCACTGACTGAAGGTGACACTTTAGTTTGACCTCCTTTATTTCAACTAATAAACACCACACAGTGTTTTGAATTCAAGGTCATCATTTAATATCAACAGTTTTCCTCACAATCACAGTCATGATGAAAATAAAAAGTTTAAGTGACCTCAGTGTGATTTGCTGCGAGAAAACTATAAATATTAATCATATACAAAAAACAATATTCTACAGATCCATCCATCAGTCATCAATCAGTTCATGATGAAAACATGAGATGTTTGGAAGATGTTGGATTTTGGGTACCTCACTGCACAAATTCAAACCGACAAAAAATCAGTGTCATGTGTCGTCAGTGTTTGACGCTGGCGTCAGACATTGTCCTGACATTGAATTTTGGTAAACAGACATCACAACCTAAATTCAACCAAATATAAACATTGGAAAACGTTGGTGACCAGCTGGGATGTCAAGAACCCTAAAATCCTTCTACATTGAACAAAAATATAAACGCAAAACTTTTGTTTTTGCTTCCATTTTTCGTGAGCTGGACTCAAAGATCTAAAACTTTTTCTACATACACAAAAGACCATTTCCCTCAAATATTGTTCACAAATCTGTCTAAATCTGTGTTAGTGAGCACTTCTCCTTTGCCGAGATAATCCATCCCACCTCACAGGTGTGGCATATCAAGATGCTGATTAGACAGCATGAATATTGCGCAGGTGTGCCTTAGGCTGGCCACAATAAAAGGCCACTCTGAAATGTGCAGTTTTGCTTTATTCGGGGGGTCTGGGGGGGGGGTCAGAAAACCAGTCAGTATCTGGTGTGACCACCATTTGCCTCACGCAGTGCAACACATCTCCTTCGCATAGAGTTGATCAGGTTGTTGATTGTGGCCTGTGGAATGTTGGTCCACTCCTCTTCAGTGGCTGTGCAAAGTTGCTGGATATTGGCAGGAACTGGAACACGCTGTCGTATACGCCAATCCAGAGCATCCCAAACATGCTCAATGGGTGACATGTCTGGTGAGTATGCTGGCCATGCAAGAACTGGGATGTTTTCAGCTTCCAGGAATTGTGTACAGATCCTTGCAACATGGGGCCGTGCATTATCATGCTGCAACATGAGGTGATGGTCGTGGATGAATGGCACAACAATGGGCCTCAGGATCTCGTCACGGTATCTCTGTACATTCAAAATGCCATCAATAAAATGCACCTGTGTTCGTTGTCCATAACATACGCCTGCCCATACCATAACCCCACCGCCACCATGGGCCACTCGATCCACAACGTTGACATCAGCTAACCACTCACCCACACGACGCCACACACACTGTCTGCCACCTGCCCTGAACAGTGAAAACCAGGATTCATCCATGAAGAGAACACCTCTCCAACGTGCCAGACGCCATCGAATGTGAGCATTTACCCACTCAAGTCGGTTACGACAACGAACTGCAGTCAGGTCGAGACCCCGATGAGGACGACGAGCATGCAGATGATCTTCCCTGAGACGGTTTCTGACAGTTTGTGCAGAAATTCTTTGGTTATGCAAACCGATTGTTGCAGCAGCTGTCCGGGTGGCTGGTCTCAGACGATCTTGGAGGTGAACATGCTGGATGTGGACGTCCTGGGCTGGTGTGGTTACACGTGGTCTGCGGTTGTGAGGCCGGTTGGAGACGGCTTATGGTAGAGAAATGAACATTCAATTCACGGGCAACAGCTCTGGTGGACATGCCAATTGCACGCTCCCTCAAAACTTGCAACATCTGTGGCATTGTGCTGTGTGATAAAACTGAACATTTTAGAGTGGCCTTTTATTGTGGCCAGCCTAAGGCACACCTGTGCAATAATCATGCTGTCTAATCAGCATCTTGATATGCCACACCTGTGAGGTGGGATGGATTATCTCGGCAAAGGAGAAGTGCTCACTAACACAGATTTAGATAGATTTGTGAACGATATTTGAGGGAAATGGTCTTTTGTGTGTATAGAAAAAGTTTTAGATCTTTGAGTCCAGCTCACGAAAAATGGGAGCAAAAACAAAAATGTTGCGTTTATATTTTTGTTCAGTGTATCTTTACAGCTGATATGGTGACTGTGGTTATAGCTATTATCTAATTATTGCTCAGAGTTCTGCATTGATAGTTTGGTTTATTTCATGAGACTGGTTTAATCAACTAACTATCATTTTTCCTTTTTCCGGAATGCTGCTGAAAACTGAATATTTTACTGAAAATGGTCGATAAACATTTTTAATAATTATTATTTCCGATAGACTTTTGAATCCTTTGAACTACGAGTTTCCAACAACTGCATTAACTTTACTTGAAAAAGTGAAACATTTAACTAACATGAAATGTCTAACTGTGTGAGCTGAGTGTCGTAGTTTGAATCTGTTCTTACTGCCTGTTGTAAATGTCAGATAACACACCCTGCCTCTCACCACTCCTTGTGGAATGCAGCAAAGCCTGAAAAGACTTCCCTCTCCTCCCTCCTCCTGAAGCCAGCTCGTCTCTATCAACAGATTTGTTTTTCTGATCAGAGAGAATAAAACTATTTGACAGTCACCATCACTGAGAGGTGAAATGGCGCAGAAAGGAGTTGAGCTGGACCGAGAAACCTTCTCTTGTTCCATCTGTCTGGATCTACTGAAGGATCCGGTGGCTCTTCCCTGTGGACACAGCTACTGCATCAACTGTATTCAAAGCTTCTGGGATGGAGAGGATGAGAAGAGAATCTACAGCTGCCCTCAGTGTAGGCAGAGCTTCACACCGAGGCCTGTCCTGATGAAAAACACCATGTTAGCAGTTTTAGTGGAGCAACTGAAGAAGACTGGACTCCAAGCTGCTCCTGCTGATCACTGCTATGCTGGAGCTGAAGATGTGGCCTGTGATGTCTGCACTGGGAGGAAACTGAAAGCCTTCAAGTCCTGTCTACAGTGTGTGGCCTCTTACTGTGAGAAACACCTCCAGCCTCATTGTGACTCGGCTCCATTACAGAAACACAAGCTGGTGGAGCCCTCCAAGAAGCTGCAGCAGAACATCTGCTCTCGTCATGATGAGGTGATGAAGATGTTCTGCCGCACTGATCAGCAGTGTATCTGTTATCTCTGCTCTGTGGAAGAACATAAAGGCCATGACACAGTGTCAGCTGCAGCAGAAAGGACTGAGAGGCAGAGAGAGCTGGAGGGGAGTCGACAAAACATCCAGCAGAGAATCCAGGACACAGAGAAAGATGTGAAGCTGCTCCAACAGGAGGTGGAGGCTATCAGTCGCTCTGCTGATAAAGCAGTGGAGCACAGTGAGAAGATCTTCACTGAGCTGATCCGTCTCATGGAGAAAAGACGCTCTGATGTGAAGCAGCAGCTCAGATGGCAGCAGGAAACTGAAGTGAGTCGAGTCAAAGAGCTTCAGGAGAAGCTGGAGCAGGAGATCACTGAGCTGAAGAGGAAAGACGGTGAGCTGGAGCAGCTCTCACACACAGAGGATCACACCCAGTTTCTACACAACTACCCCTCACTGTCAGCACTCAGTGAAGCCACACACTCATCCAGCATCAACATCCGTCCTCTCCGCTACTTTGAGGATGTGACAGCAGCTGTGTCAGCAATCGAAGATAAACTACAGGACGCTCTGAGGGACACATGGACAAATGTCTCACTGACAGGGACTGAAGTGAATGTTTTACTGCCACAACCAGAGCCCAAGACCAGAGCTGAGTTCTTCAGATATTCACTTCACATCACACTGGATCCAAACACAGCAAACACATGGCTGTTATTATCTGAGGGGAACAGGAAAGTGACATTCATGAGTCAACAACAGTCTTATTCCCATCACCCAGACAGATTCACTGGATGGGCTCAGGTCCTGAGTAGAGAGAGTCTGACTGGACGTTGTTACTGGGAGGTGGAGTGGAGAGGAGGAGTTTATGTAGCAGTTGCATACAAGAATATCAGACGAGCAGGGAGGGGGGATGATGAATGTAGATTTGGATACAATGACAAATCTTGGGTGTTAAGATGTGACAATAACAGTTATGAGTTTTATCACAACACACTCAAAACTCGTGTCTCAGGTCCTCGGTCCTCCAGAGTAGGAGTGTACCTGGATCACAGTGCAGGTATTCTGTCCTTCTACAGCGTCTCTGAAACCATGACTCTCCTCCACAGAGTCCAGACCACATTCACTCAGCCTCTCTATGCTGGACTACGTCTTTATTCTATTAATTGCACAGCTGAGTTGTGTCAAGTCAAATAGTCAGAAGTCATTTAAGGGTTAAACTCTGTGTTTGGTCTCCATGTTTGTTGCTGACAGCTGATTGTTGTGGCGTTTCTTCACTGCACACAGATCAGCTGTCAGTCAAACATTGTGGGCGGGACTTTGACATCTTCTCCTGAGTTGTTGTGTAAATGTTTGAGTGTGTGTAGGTGGCGCTCCTTCCTGTGTGTGTCACCTCCTTTATCTTCCACACTTTGTTGTCTTTGTGTTCATCTGTAAAGAAATGTATAATCACATTTATTTGTTTGGCAGACCAAATGTTGTTGTTATGAGGTTTTATAGAAGTGAAATGATCCTGATCATAATCAATAAGGACATCATTCATTATTGTCTTGTACACAGCTGAGATTCTTGTGTGGATGAAGTGAATCTGAACATGAAATCACTGAACAAGAGTCATTTAATAGTGTTTGCTTTCTGTTTTTGTGTCCATGAACATCAAATAAATTTGGATGCAGATCATAATTTGTGTCGTCACAAGTCATTCAAGTGAAATTTGTTATTTAAATCTTTGTTTTGATCAGATGTGGCCAGCACAAACATGATTTGTTCCTGAGCTTGATGAGGTCTCATTTTAATTTTTAAAACTTTGATTTTAAACATGTATAAATGTTGATATGACAGAATCGATCTGGGAGAAATGTTCTCAGCAGACAGCACCTAACAGAGACACTAGGAAACCAAACACTACCACAGTGACAGTGAGTGACTCAGCTTTTATAACACGTGAAATATCTGAACTCCAACAACAAATGTAAAAATGAGCAGCTTATATCAGGTCCAGTCATAAAATCATGACATGAAAATATGATTCTTTACATTTGGTTCCAAGTGTTTCCATGTTCTTTAATCAGAATTCAACAAATCAGAGACATTTGAACGTTTAGCCTCAAATCTCACATTCCCAAATACTATGTCTTATCTCTCCCATCTTTCCCATGTGACCTGAATGCAGCATCAGTGTTTCAGGGTGTGACTCCTGTCAACAAACGCACACCAGGGCCGGCTCTTGGCATCGGCCATATAGGCAGTCGCCTAGGGTGCCACATGCTGGCAGGGGCACAGCTGCAAGCCCTCAAAAAATAAAATAAAATAGAATAAATAAAATAAAATAAATACTACTAATAATTTGCAGCCACGACTGGCGCCCTTTCCTCATACTCTGTCTTGAAAAAAAGAACAAATAAAGAAAAAGTAAACAACAACAACAACAACCCCCCTGTTGTTTGTCATTATTTGACCTGGCCCTGAACCTGTCCTGCACCGTGCTCAGTCATGTCACTGTGGGAAAGGGGGGTGGGACGAGTTATCTGTGCGCATCTCAGGTAGGTAGGTTGTGACTGACAGACAACAAGAGGTCATAAATTGTCAAATTATTGGGTTATCATCATGAAAAGACCTCCAAGCCCTCAGGTGCGCCCAGATAATGATGTGATCGCTGCCAAGGATTGAGTTAAGCTGCTGAGCTGGTTTATTGCTGTTTGTATCTGGTTAACTTCTGGCTGCTTAGTGCTCCTCCTCTTACTCAGCACATTAGATATTGTGCTGGAATTCCATAACAAATTGGGACAACTGTAAAACTAATGTGTGACAATATAACTGTAGTGCAACCTCTTTTATTTTAGTCATTCATAATCACAACTAGATAATAATTCATGTTATGTTGAACACATCACTGGTGCAAGTAGTAGTCTGTCTGCTGCAGCTACATGTTTTGCTTGTACTGTACAGTAAGAGATAAATCTACTCCACATCTGTCCAGATGCACTGAGAAAAGTTTTGAACAAGAAGCCCCGAGAAGCTGCTGCAGAGGGGCCTTCTCTGACACCTCCTCCACTCGCTGAAGAATGTAAGTTTAGCCAATTATTTGTGGTCTCTGACACACTGCTATGTTGTCATTTTTATCATTATTAATATTATTATTATAATGTCATTATTATTACTGTTGAATGTTCCAGGTTAACCTTGTTATTAATTACAGTAAATGTAGGTCAAATAAAATAAAGTCTATTTGTACAGTGCTTCACTTTATATGAAGTAGAATGACACAACAGACTTAAAGCAGTGGTGTAACAGTATGGATGTACTGTCTGTTTGAATCCAGCTACAAGTCAGGCAACAAGCAGCAGCACGGCTGGATTCAGCACACCACCTCACTACCTCACGACTTCCAGTGAGACACAGCCTGAATCAGGTGAGTTCTGTAACTGTATGTTACTGCTGCAGTCATGTTTCTAATGTAAATATGGCCACATCCAGAGACATGTTTGTTGTTTCTATCAAATATTCACAAATACTCTTACCACAATATTCACATCACTTACACATGCAACTCATCCTGGCCTGTACATCTGGAATGTTTTCGTCCATTTGTCCACACATGGAGGCTATGAAAGTCTATTTTTACAATGTCAGTAAGTTGGCCAAGCCTTTAAACATTTATAAAGCTCCATAGGGACGGAAAACAATGGGAACTGTAGCTTGCACACAGATCCCAATTTTCATTTGAATGCAATATTGCCACATATTTGACTTTGTTAAAAGGAGTCCATTCAAGAATACCAACACTATCTATTACCAAAATCTGTCTCACATACTTCTATTATTATGGTAAAAGTAGCACAATAAAATATATTTGATGACAAATACAGTTTACAGAGGAAATATGGCCTAACTCAAAATATAATCAAAGTATAGTGCAACTATCAATATTTATTCAACTTGTCTACAGGACATATTAACGCTAGAATAGCTAATCCTCCTTCAAAAAAGTTAAACTAGGGGGTGGGGGCACCGAACCCTAATCCCGCCTAGGGCACCAAAGTGGCTAGAGCACACAGTGTGATATTACACACACAAACATTGTGATATTACACATATTGAAATGTCTCTTTACTGATGTTGTGTGAAGCTGCCAAAGGCTGAGTGAACTCTGGACTTGTCTTCCTGCAGTGAACATCACAGCAGGTGAACAAGTGAAATGTGAAAAGTGATGCTCAACACAAGAGGGCGCCTTCATCCTGCTAAGCAGGGAGGTAGAGGAGGTTAAAGCTCCTCCACTCACTTTGTCTGCATGTTTTAGTTTTTAGACTCATGAAACCATTTGATAATAAACACACATGGTGTCACACATGGTGCTAAATTGTGTCAGACCACTAAACGTTCAGGTTTCCTTAAATATACACTCAGTCCTCTCTGTGTGAAGATCAGGCAGCCAGTGATGGTCAAAGGTTGAAATGTATGAGGAGCGTCTGGTGTGCTGCTGATTAAAGAAGCTCCTGGTTTCACCTACATTTATTAAACACACTCTCCTCACACCACTGCTGCAGAGAAACTACATGATTCAAATATGTGCCACCTTTTGCAGAGTCCCCCTCACACAGAAGGCCAACCAGTGCCACATCATCAGCAGTGTGTTTGAGTTTCAACTCATTGGTTTACAGAGAAAAGAACAGAGGTGATAAAATGGCACCTGGTGATGCACCTGTGTTCACACTCCTCTCTGACACCTCACCTTTACACACATGCTAGGATTTCATGATTTAAATTACAAAAAGCTGAAATGATTGTCTTTATTAATGTTTGTTTGGCTCATGATCCTCACTGACTGAAGGTGACACTTTAGTTTGACCTCCTTTATTTCAACTAATAAACACCACACAGTGTTTTGATTTCAAGGTCATCATTTAATATCAACAGTTTTCCTCACAATCACAGTCATGATGAAAATAAAAAGTTTAAGTGACCTCAGTGTGATTTGCTGCGAGAAAACTATAAATATTAATCAAATGCAAAAAACAATATTCTACAGATCCATCCATCAGTCATCAATCAGTTCATGGTGAAAACATGAGATGTTTGGAAGATGTTGGATTTTGGGTACCTCACTGCACAAATTCAAACCGCCAAAAAATCAGTGTCATGTGTCGTCAGTGTTTGACAACAACTGACGCTGGCATCAGACATTGTCCTGACATTGAATTTTGGTAAACAGACATCACAACCAAAATTCAACCAAATATAAACATTGGAAAACGTTGGTGACCAGCTGGGATGTCAAGAACCCTAAAATCCTTCTACATTGAACAAAAATATAAACGCAAAACTTTTGTTTTTGCTCCCATTTTTCGTGAGCTGGACTCAAAGATCTAAAACTTTTTCTACATACACAAAAGACCATTTCCCTCAAATATTGTTCACAAATCTGTCTAAATCTGTGTTAGTGAGCACTTCTCCTTTTCCGAGATAATCCATCCCACCTCACAGGTGTGGCATATCAAGATGCTGATTAGACAGCATGAATATTGCGCAGGTGTGCCTTAGGCTGGCCACAATAAAAGGCCACTCTGAAATGTGCAGTTTTGCTTTATTCGGGGGGGGGGGGGGGGGGGGTCAGAAAACCAGTCAGTATCTGGTGTGACCACCATTTGCCTCACGCAGTGCAACACATCTCCTTCGCATAGAGTTGATCAGGTTGTTGATTGTGGCCTGTGGAATGTTGGTCCACTCCTCTTCAGTGGCTGTGTGAAGCTGCTGGATATTGGCAGGAACTGGAACACGCTGTCGTATACGCCGATCCAGAGCATCCCAAACATGCTCAATGGGTGACATGTCCGGTGAGTATGCTGGCCATGCAAGAACTGGGATGTTTTCAGCTTCCAGGAATTGTGTACAGATCCTTGCAACATGGGGCCGTGCATTATCATGCTGCAACATGAGGTGATGGTCGTGGATGAATGGCACAACAATGGGCCTCAGGATCTCGTCACGGTATCTCTGTACATTCAAAATGCCATCAATAAAATGCACCTGTGTTCGTTGTCCATAACATACGCCTGCCCATACCATAACCCCACCGCCACCATAGGCCACTCGATCCACAACGTTGACATTAGCAAACCGCTCACCCACACAACGCCACACACACTGTCTGCCATCTGCCCTGAACAGTGAAAACCAGGATTCATCCATGAAGAGAACACCTCAACGTGCCAGACGCCATCGAATGTGAGCATTTACCCACTCAAGTCGGTTACAACGACGAACTGCAGTCAGGTCGAGACCCCGATGAGGACGACGAGCATGCAGATGATCTTCCCTGAGACGGTTTCTGACAGTTTGTGCAGAAATTCTTTGGTTATGCAAACCGATTGTTGCAGCAGCTGTCCGGGTGGCTGGTCTCAGACGATCTTGGAGGTGAACATGCTGGATGTGGACGTCCTGGGCTGGTGTGGTTACACGTGGTCTGCGGTTGTGAGGCCGGTTGGAGATGGCTTATGGTAGAGAAATGAACATTCAATTCACGGGCAACAGCTCTGGTGGACATGCCAATTGCACGCTCCCTCAAAACTTGCAACATCTGTGGCATTGTGCTGTGTGATAAAACTGAACATTTTAGAGTGGCCTTTTATTGTGGCCAGCCTAAGGCACACCTGTGCAATAATCATGCTGTCTAATCAGCATCTTGATATGCCACACCTGTGAGGTGGGATGGATTATCTCGGCAAAGGAGAAGTGCTCACTAACACAGATTTAGATAGATTTGTGAACGATATTTGAGGGAAATGGTCTTTTGTGTGTATAGAAAAAGTTTTAGATCTTTGAGTCCAGCTCACGAAAAATGGGAGCAAAAACAAAAATGTTGCGTTTATATTTTTGTTCAGTGTATCTTTACAGCTGATATGGTGACTGTGGTTATAGCTATTATCTAATTATTGCTCAGAGTTCTGCATTGATAGTTTGGTTTATTTCATGAGACTGGTTTAATCAACTAACTATCATTTTTCCTTTTTCCGGAATGCTGCTGAAAACTGAATATTTTACTGAAAATGGTCGATAAACATTTTTAATAATTATTATTTCCGATAGACTTTTGAATCCTTTGAACTACGAGTTTCCAACAACTGCATTAACTTTACTTGAAAAAGTGAAACATTTAACTAACATGAAATGTCTAACTGTGTGAGCTGAGTGTCGTAGTTTGAATCTGTTCTTACTGCCTGTTGTAAATGTCAGATAACACACCCTGCCTCTCACCACTCCTTGTGGAATGCAGCAAAGCCTGAAAAGACTTCCCTCTCCTCCCTCCTCCTGAAGCCAGCTCGTCTCTATCAACAGATTTGTTTTTCTGATCAGAGAGAATAAAACTATTTGACAGTCACCATCACTGAGAGGTGAAATGGCGCAGAAAGGAGTTGAGCTGGACCGAGAAACCTTCTCTTGTTCCATCTGTCTGGATCTACTGAAGGATCCGGTGGCTCTTCCCTGTGGACACAGCTACTGCATCAACTGTATTCAAAGCTTCTGGGATGGAGAGGATGAGAAGAGAATCTACAGCTGCCCTCAGTGTAGGCAGAGCTTCACACCGAGGCCTGTCCTGATGAAAAACACCATGTTAGCAGTTTTAGTGGAGCAACTGAAGAAGACTGGACTCCAAGCTGCTCCTGCTGATCACTGCTATGCTGGAGCTGAAGATGTGGCCTGTGATGTCTGCACTGGGAGGAAACTGAAAGCCTTCAAGTCCTGTCTGCAGTGTGTGGCCTCTTACTGTGAGAAACACCTCCAGCCTCATCGTGACTCGGCTCCATTACAGAAACACAAGCTGGTGGAGCCCTCCAAGAAGCTGCAGCAGAACATCTGCTCTCGTCATGATGAGGTGATGAAGATGTTCTGCCGCACTGATCAGCAGTGTATCTGTTATCTCTGCTCTGTGGATGAACATAAAGGCCACGACACAGTGTCAGCTGCAGCAGAAAGGACTGAGAGGCAGAGAGAGCTGGAGGGGAGTCGACAAAACATCCAGCAGAGAATCCAGGACACAGAGAAAGATGTGAAGCTGCTCCAACAGGAGGTGGAGGCTATCAGTCGCTCTGCTGATAAAGCAGTGGAGCACAGTGAGAAGATCTTCACTGAGCTGATCCGTCTCATGGAGAAAAGACGCTCTGATGTGAAGCAGCAGCTCAGATGGCAGCAGGAAACTGAAGTGAGTCGAGTCAAAGAGCTTCAGGAGAAGCTGGAGCAGGAGATCACTGAGCTGAAGAGGAAAGACGCTGAGCTGAAGCAGCTCTCACACACAGAGGATCACACCCAGTTTCTACACAACTACCCCTCACTGTCAGCACTCAGTGAAGCCACACACTCATCCAGCATCAACATCCGTCCTCGCCACTACTTTGAGGACGTGACAGCGGCTGTGTCAGGAGTCAGAGGTAAACTACAGGACGCCCTGAGGGACACATGGACAAACGCCTCACTGACAGGGACTGAAGTGGATGTTTTACTGCCACAACCAGAGCCCAAGACCAGAGCTGAGTTCTTCAGATATTCACGTCACATCACACTGGATCCAAACACAGCAAACACATGGCTGTTATTATCTGAGGGGAACAGGAAAGTGACAGTAATGAGACAACAACAGTCTTATTCTAAACACCCAGACAGATTCACTGGATGTTGTCAGGTCCTGAGTAGAGAGAGTCTGACTGGACGTTGTTACTGGGAGGTGGAGTGGAGAGGAGGAGTTTATGTGGCAGTCGCATACAAGAATATCAGCAGAGCAGGGTGGGGGGATGAATGTTTATTTGGACACAATGACAAATCTTGGATGTTAAGATGTGACAATAACAGTTATAACTTTTATCACAACAAAGTCCAAACTCGTGTCTCAGGTCCTCGGTCCTCCAGAGTAGGAGTGTACCTGGATCACAGTGCAGGTATTCTGTCCTTCTACAGCGTCTCTGAAACCATGACTCTCCTCCACAGAGTCCAGACCACATTCACTCAGCCTCTCTATGCTGGACTTTGGCTTCATCCTGATTCCACAGCTGAGTTGTGTCAAGTCAAATAGTCAGAAGTCATTTAAGGGTTAAACTCTGTGTTTGGTCTCCATGTTTGTTGCTGACAGCTGATTGTTGTGGCGTTTCTTCACTGCACACAGATCAGCTGTCAGTCAAACATTGTGGGCGGGACTTTGACATCTTCTCCTGAGTTGTTGTATAAATGTTTGAGTGTGTGTAGGTGGCGCTCCTTCCTGTGTGTGTCACCTCCTTTATCCTCCACACTTTGTTGTCTTTGTGTTCATCTGTAAAGAAATGTATAATCACATTTATTTGTTTGGCAGACCAAATGTTGTTGTTATGAGGTTTTATAGAAGTGAAATGATCCTGATCATAATCAATAAGGACATCATTCATTATTGTCTTGTACACAGCTGAGATTCTTGTGTGGATGAAGTGAATCTGAACATGAAATCACTGAACAAGAGTCATTTAATAGTATTTGCTTTCTGTTTTTGTGTCCATGAACATCAAATAAATTTGGATGCAGATCATAATTTGTGTCGTCACAAGTCATTCAAGTGAAATTTGTTATTTAAATCTTTGTTTTGATCAGATGTGGCCAGCACAAACATGATTTGTTCCTGAGCTTGATGAGGTCTCATTTTAATTTTTAAAACTTTGATTTTAAACATGTATAAATGTTGATATGACAGAATCGATCTGGGAGAAATGTTCTCAGCAGACAGCACCTAACAGAGACACTAGGAAACCAAACACTACCACAGTGACAGTGAGTGACTCAGCTTTTATAACGTGTGAAATATCTGAACTCCAACAACAAATGTAAAAATGAGCAGCTTATATCAGGTCCAGTCATAAAATCATGACATGAAAATATGATTCTTTACATTTGGTT
Source organism: Epinephelus lanceolatus (assembly GCF_041903045.1). Lineage (NCBI taxonomy): Eukaryota > Metazoa > Chordata > Actinopteri > Perciformes > Serranidae > Epinephelus > Epinephelus lanceolatus. The sequence continues at coordinate 41,845,184 of NC_135745.1, read as the reverse complement.
CCAAGTGTTTCCATGTTCTTTAATCAGAATTCAACAAATCAGAGACATTTGAACGTTTAGCCTCAAATCTCACATTCCCAAATACTATGTCTTATCTCTCCCATCTTTCCCATGTGACCTGAATGCAGCATCAGTGTTTCAGGGTGTGACTCCTGTCAACAAACGCACACCAGGGCCGGCTCTTGGCATCGGCCATAGAGGCAGTCGCCTAGGGTGCCACATGCTGGCAGGGAAGAATGCTGGCAGAATAAATAAAATAAAATAAATACTACTAATAATTTGCAGCCACGACTGGCGCCCTTTCCTCATACTCTGTCTTGAAAAAAAGAACAAATAAAGAAAAAGTAAACAACAACAACAACAACCCCCCTGTTGTTTGTCATTATTTGACCTGGCCCTGAACCTGTCCTGCACCGTGCTCAGTCATGTCACTGTGGGAAAGGGGGGTGGGACGAGTTATCTGTGCGCATCTCAGGTAGGTAGGTTGTGACTGACAGACAACAAGAGGTCATAAATTGTCAAATTATTGGGTTATCATCATGAAAAGACCTCCAAGCCCTCAGGTGCGCCCAGATAATGATGTGATCGCTGCCAAGGATTGAGTTAAGCTGCTGAGCTGGTTTATTGCTGTTTGTATCTGGTTAACTTCTGGCTGCTTAGTGCTCCTCCTCTTACTCAGCACATTAGATATTGTGCTGGAAGTGTGACAATATAACTGTAGTGCAACCTCTTTTATTTTAGTCATTCATAATCACAACTAGATAATAATTCATGTTATGTTGAACACATCACTGGTGCAAGTAGTAGTCTGTCTGCTGCAGCTACATGTTTTGCTTGTACTGTACAGTAAGAGATAAATCTACTCCACATCTGTCCAGATGCACTGAGAAAAATTTTGAACAAGAAGCCCCGAGAAGCTGCTGCAGAGGGGCCTTCTCTGACACCTCCTCCACTCGCTGAAGAATGTAAGTTTAGCCAATTATTTGTGGTCTCTGACACACTGCTATGTTGTCATTTTTATCATTATTAATATTATTATTATAATGTCATTATTATTACTGTTGAATGTTCCAGGTTAACCTTGTTATTAATTACAGTAAATGTAGGTCAAATAAAATAAAGTCTATTTGTACAGTGCTTCACTTTATATGAAGTAGAATGACACAACAGACTTAAAGCAGTGGTGTAACAGTATGGATGTACTGTCTGTTTGAATCCAGCTACAAGTCAGGCAACAAGCAGCAGCACGGCTGGATTCAGCACACCACCTCACTACCTCACGACTTCCAGTGAGACACAGCCTGAATCAGGTGAGTTCTGTAACTGTATGTTACTGCTGCAGTCATGTTTCTAATGTAAATATGGCCACATCCAGAGACATGTTTGTTGTTTCTATCAAATATTCACAAATACTCTTACCACAATATTCACATCACTTACACATGCAACTCATCCTGGCCTGTACATCTGGAATGTTTTCGTCCATTTGTCCACACATGGAGGCTATGAAAGTCTATTTTTACAATGTCAGTAAGTTGGCCAAGCCTTTAAACATTTATAAAGCTCCATAGGGACGGAAAACAATGGGAACTGTAGCTTGCACACAGATCCCAATTTTCATTTGAATGCAATATTGCCACATATTTGACTTTGTTAAAAGGAGTCCATTCAAGAATACCAACACTATCTATTACCAAAATCTGTCTTCCATACTTCTATTATTATGGTAAAAGTAGCACAATAAAATATATTTGATGACAAATACAGTTTACAGAGGAAATATGGCCTAACTCAAAATATAATCAAAGTATAGTGCAACTATCAATATTTATTCAACTTGTCTACAGGACATATTAACGCTAGAATAGCTAATCCTCCTTCAAAAAAGTTAAACTAGGGGGTGGGGGCACCGAACCCTAATCCCGCCTAGGGCACCAAAGTGGCTAGAGCCGGCTTTGACGCACACAGTGTGATATTACACATATTGAAATGTCTCTTTACTGATGTTGTGTGAAGCTGCCAAAGGCTGAGTGAACTCTGGACTTGTCTTCCTGCAGTGAACATCACAGCAGGTGAACAAGTGAAATGTGAAAAGTGATGCTCAACACAAGAGGGCGCCTTCATCCTGCTAAGCAGGGAGGTAGAGGAGGTTAAAGCTCCTCCACTCACTTTGTCTGCATGTTTTAGTTTTTAGACTCATGAAACCATTTGATAATAAACACACATGGTGTCACACATGGTGCTAAATTGTGTCAGACCACTAAACGTTCAGGTTTCCTTAAATATACACTCAGTCCTCTCTGTGTGAAGATCAGGCAGCCAGTGATGGTCAAAGGTTGAAATGTATGAGGAGCGTCTGGTGTGCTGCTGATTAAAGAAGCTCCTGGTTTCACCTACATTTATTAAACACACTCTCCTCACACCACTGCTGCAGAGAAACTACATGATTCAAATATGTGCCACCTTTTGCAGAGTCCCCCTCACACAGAAGGCCAACCAGTGCCACATCATCAGCAGTGTGTTTGAGTTTCAACTCATTGGTTTACAGAGAAAAGAACAGAGGTGATAAAATGGCACCTGGTGATGCACCTGTGTTCACACTCCTCTCTGACACCTCACCTTTACACACATGCTAGGATTTCATGATTTAAATTACAAAAAGCTGAAATGATTGTCTTTATTAATGTTTGTTTGGCTCATGATCCTCACTGACTGAAGGTGACACTTTAGTTTGACCTCCTTTATTTCAACTAATAAACACCACACAGTGTTTTGATTTCAAGGTCATCATTTAATATCAACAGTTTTCCTCACAATCACAGTCATGATGAAAATAAAAAGTTTAAGTGACCTCAGTGTGATTTGCTGCGAGAAAACTATAAATATTAATCAAATGCAAAAAACAATATTCTACAGATCCATCCATCAGTCATCAATCAGTTCATGGTGAAAACATGAGATGTTTGGAAGATGTTGGATTTTGGGTACCTCACTGCACAAATTCAAACCGACAAAAAATCAGCGTCATGTGTCGTCAGTGTTTGACAACAACTGACGCTGGCATCAGACATTGTCCTGACATTGAATTTTGGTAAACAGACATCACAACCAAAATTCAACCAAATATAAACATTGGAAAACGTTGGTGACCAGCTGGGATGTCAAGAACCCTAAAATCCTTCTACATTGAACAAAAATATAAACGCAAAACTTTTGTTTTTGCTTCCATTTTTCGTGAGCTGGACTCAAAGATCTAAAACTTTTTCTACATACACAAAAGACCATTTCCCTCAAATATTGTTCACAAATCTGTCTAAATCTGTGTTAGTGAGCACTTCTCCTTTGCCGAGATAATCCATCCCACCTCACAGGTGTGGCATATCAAGATGCTGATTAGACAGCATGAATATTGCGCAGGTGTGCCTTAGGCTGGCCACAATAAAAGGCCACTCTGAAATGTGCAGTTTTGCTTTATTCGGGGGGGGGTCAGAAAACAGTCAGTATCTGGTGTGACCACCATTTGCCTCACGCAGTGCAACACATCTCCTTCGCATAGAGTTGATCAGGTTGTTGATTGTGGCCTGTGGAATGTTGGTCCACTCCTCTTCAGTGGCTGTGTGAAGCTGCTGGATATTGGCAGGAACTGGAACACGCTGTCGTATACGTCGATCCAGAGCATCCCAAACATGCTCAATGGGTGACATGTCCGGTGAGTATGCTGGCCATGCAAGAACAGGGATGTTTTCAGCTTCCAGGAATTGTGTACAGATCCTTGCAACATGGGGCCGTGCATTACCATGCTGCAACATGAGGTGACGGTCGTGGATGAATGGCACAACAATGGGCCTCAGGATCTCGTCACGGTATCTCTGTACATTCAAAATGCCATCAATAAAATGCACCTGTGTTCGTTGTCCATAACATACGCCTGCCCATTCCATAACCCCACCGCCACCATGGGCCACTCGATCCACAACGTTGACATCAGCAAACCGCTCACCCACACAACGCCACACACGCTGTCTGCCATCTGCCCTGAATAGTGAAAACAGGGATTCATCCATGAAGAGAACACCTCTCCAACGTGCCAGACGCCATCGAATGTGAGCATTTACCCACTCAAGTCGGTTACGACGACGAACTGCAGTCAGGTCGAGACCCCGATGAGGACGACGAGCATGCAGATGATCTTCCCTGAGACGGTTTCTGACAGTTTGTGCAGAAATTCTTTGGTTATGCAAACCGATTGTTGCAGCAGCTGTCCGGGTGGCTGGTCTCAGACGATCTTGGAGGTGAACATGCTGGATGTGGACGTCCTGGGCTGGTGTGGTTACACGTGGTCTGCGGTTGTGAGGCCGGTTGGAGACGGCTTATGGTAGAGAAATGAACATTCAATTCACGGGCAACAGCTCTGGTGGACATGCCAATTGCACGCTCCCTCAAAACTTGCAACATCTGTGGCATTGTGCTGTGTGATAAAACTGAACATTTTAGAGTGGCCTTTTATTGTGGCCAGCCTAAGGCACACCTGTGCAATAATCATGCTGTCTAATCAGCATCTTGATATGCCACACCTGTGAGGTGGGGTGGATTATCTCGGCAAAGGAGAAGTGCTCACTAACACAGATTTAGACAGATTTGTGAACGATATTTGAGGGAAATGGTCTTTTGTGTGTATAGAAAAAGTTTTAGATCTTTGAGTCCAGCTCACGAAAAATGGGAGCAAAAACAAAAGTGTTGCGTTTATATTTTTGTTCAGTGTATATTTACAGCTGATATGGTGACTGTGGTTATAGCTATTATCTAATTATTGCTCAGAGTTCTGCATTGATAGTTTGGTTTATTTCATGAGACTGGTTTAATCAACTGACTATCATTTTTCCTTTTTCGGGAATGCTGCTGAAAACTGAATATTTTACTGAAAATGGTCGATAAACATTTTTAATAATTATTATTTCCGATAGACTTTTGAATCCTTTGAACTACGAGTTTCCAACAACTGCATTAACTTTACTTGAAAAAGTGAAACATTTAACTAACATGAAATGTCTAACTGTGTGAACTGAGTGTCGTAGTTTGAATCTGTTCTTACTGCCTGTTGTAAATGTCAGATAACACACCCTGCCTCTCACCACTCCTTGTGGAATGCAGCAAAGCCTGAAAAGACTTCCCTCTCCTCCCTCCTCCTGAAGCCAGCTCGTCTCTATCAACAGATTTGTTTTTCTGATCAGAGAGAGTGAAACTATTTGACAGTCACCATCACTGAGAGTTGAAATGGCGCAGAAAGGAGTTGAGCTGGACCGAGAAACCTTCTCTTGTTCCATCTGTCTGGATCTACTGAAGGATCCGGGGACTCTTCCCTGTGGACACAGCAACTGCATCAACTGTATTCAAAGCTTCTGGGATGGAGAGGATGAGAAGAGAATCTACAGCTGCCCTCAGTGTAGGCAGAGCTTCACACCGAGGCCTGTCCTGAGGAAAAACACCATGTTAGCAGTTTTAGTGGAGCAACTGAAGAAGACTGGACACCAAGCTGCTCCTGCTGATCACTGCTATGCTGGAGCTGAAGATGTGGCCTGTGATGTCTGCACTGGGAGGAAACTGAAAGCCTTCAAGTCCTGTCTGCAGTGTGTGGCCTCTTACTGTGAGAAACACCTCCAGCCTCATCGTGACTCGGCTCCATTACAGAAACACAAGCTGGTGGAGCCCTCCAAGAAGCTGCAGCAGAACATCTGCTCTCGTCATGATGAGGTGATGAAGATGTTCTGCCGCACTGATCAGCAGTGTATCTGTTATCTCTGCTCTGTGGAGGAACATAAAGGCCACGACTCACCTGTTTCCACTTTCCCTCATCAGCCCTGCAGTATAGAAGCACCACGTTTCCACTCATTCCCTGACAGATTGTCAGTGTTGCTTCCTGCCTGAAGCTGCTGTCTTCAGACCTGTTCCTGTGTCTGCACCTGTTTCCTGTTCCTGCTCTCTTCTTCTCTTCTTGGATTTGTTTGACTGTTGGGACTGCCGCCCTGTTTCCAACCTGTAAGCCTGTTCCTGACTGCTGTCTTCACAGTTTGAGTCGTCCTCTCTGTGTTGTCTGAATTCATGATTGTGACAAATGTCCTCAAAGACCATAAGGACTCCATTTAATCCATAGATTCTCCTATAAAACCACACTGGGCAAAAAAAATTTGATCTGTTCTTTCAGATTTGGATTGTGTTGTTGATGTGCTAAGTCGCGTCAAGACAATCTTCCGGTTTCACTTTTTGAATGACAAACACAGACTAGTGCTGTCTGCTTGTATGGAGGGGTGTTTCCTCTCAGGCAGGCGCAGAACATACGTGCTGGGTGGCCGTCGGCTGTCGTCTTTGCGGTGTGTTCACAGTGGTAAAACTGAGCTTCTCCTTGTAGGTACTGAGTCTCCTTTGGCTAAACCACATAGTTTCTCTCTGACCATTAACAACTCCAACGTCTGTCCCTCCCCTCAGGTTAAGAGTCTGGGTGTCATCCTGGACAGCACATTGACCTTTGAGGCCCCCATCAATAATGTTTCTCAGTCTGCATACTTTAATGGACTTAACATTAACATCTTCGCCCGTCACTCACACCTCACAGCACTGCTATCCCCGTTCATTCTTTGGCTACATCTCGTACTGATTATTGCAGCTCTGTCCTCTTTGCTCTCCCTCTCAAGTGTCTTTATAAACTCCAGTTGGTCCAGAATTCAGCCGTCTCCAAACTTGAAGATCAGAAGAGTTTACCTCCTAAAAGATGAAGTGATCCATGTTTTTAAATGAGAAATGAGCTCTGTTGTAAACAAGTGTTAAACACACTGGCTGCGCCCCGAATCACATACTTTTTCTTTTTACTTTTAGTGCTGCAGCTGCCTTTGAAAAGTACGTACTGTTGCATGCAGTATGCACACAATCAAGACACACTACTGTCTCACAACATTACACCCTGAACTTTGACCCTCTTTCTCACATATTTGTTACCCTGGAGGTAAAACAAGAGGTCGTTCACCGAGCTCACCAGAGACTGAGGTCAGCCTGGAGAGATCTGCTGTTGTTGTTGCTTTGCAATTGTAACTTTGAAGTGATCACTGCATACAAGGTAGATTCCAACATATTATATTCACCACAGGAAAATGACATCAGCAGTATCTGTCATTGTTATTGTCATAGTAATGTCCTGTTGGTGGTGGTAATCTCTATGATTATTTTGTTCATATAAACAATTCATATATTTATTATTACTATTAGACTGGTCATCAAGGACTTGAATCAGCTGTCAATAAAGCTGTCAACAACTGGTCATCTGTTTTTGTGGCCCAGCTGATGTGACCAATCTTCCGCTGTGCAGAGGATTGTGGGTCAGAATAGCCAGAAAAGAATGCTGGCTTGCATACTGCAAAATCAGACCAGACGTAGTAGAACATCCTGGTAATTTTGGCATACTGCATTTGACATACTGTGTGTTGGGACATACTAAATTTTGTTCTGCATACTTTATAGTACGGTAGTCTGGATATTGGAACGCACACACAGTATCTCTGTCAAACTGCTCCTCTTCCTGGAATGACTCAGAGCTTGATGAGCCCTCCCTCCTCTTCCTGCTCTCACACACACAGCCAGCTCCACTCTGTCCACACATTTCCTTGTTCCCTCCCCTTCAGATCTACAAATAGAAGATGGGTGTAACCAACACTGTGGTGACGTGAGAGAGCTGACAGACTCCATTCACTGCATGTTGGTTAGATCAGAGCTCAAACTAGTTGTTGACACTGGGAGGTGAAATGGCGCAGAAAGGAGTTGAGCTGGACCGAGAAACCTTCTCTTGTTCCATCTGTCTGGATCTACTGAAGGATCCGGGGACTCTTCCCTGTGGACACAGCTACTGCATCAACTGTATTCAAAGCTTCTGGGATGGAGAGGATGAGAAGAGAATCTACAGCTGCCCTCAGTGTAGGCAGAGGTTCACACCGAGGCCTGTCCTGATGAAAAACATCATGTTAGCAGATTTAGTGGAGAAACTGAAGAAGACTGGACTCCAAGCTGCTCCTGCTGATCACTGCTATGCTGGAGCTGAAGATGTGAACCAACATAAAGGCCACGACACAGTGTCAGCTGCAGCAGAAAGGACTGAGAGGCAGAGAGAGCTGGAGGGGAGTCGACAAAACATCCAGCAGAGAATCCAGGACACAGAGAAAGATGTGAAGCTGCTCCAACAGGAGGTGGAGGCTATCAGTCGCTCTGCTGATAAAGCAGTGGAGCACAGTGAGAAGATCTTCACTGAGCTGATCCGTCTCATGGAGAAAAGACGCTCTGATGTGAAGCAGCAGCTCAGATGGCAGCAGGAAACTGAAGTGAGTCGAGTCAAAGAGCTTCAGGAGAAGCTGGAGCAGGAGATCACTGAGCTGAAGAGGAAAGACGCTGAGCTGAAGAAGCTCTCACACACAGAGGATCACAAGCAGTTTCTACACAACTACCCCTCACTGTCAGCACTCAGTGAACCCACACACTCATCCAGCATCAACATCCGTCCGCGCCGCTACTTTGAGGACGTGACAGCGGCTGTGTCAGGAGTCAGAGATAAAGTACAGGACGCTCTGAGGGACACATGGACAAACGTCTCACTGACAGGGACTGAAGTGGATGTTTTACTGCCACAACCAGAGCCCAAGACCAGAGCTGAGTTCTTCAGATATTCACGTCACATCACACTGGATCCAAACACAGCACACACACAGCTGTTATTATCTGAGGGGAACAGGAAAGTGACAGTAATGAGACAACAACAGTCTTATTCTAAACACCCAGACAGATTCACTGACTGGCAGCAGGTCCTGAGTAGAGAGAGTCTGACTGGACGTTGTTACTGGGAGGTGGAGTGGAGAGGAACAGTTTATGTAGCAGTCGCATACAAGAATATCAGACGAGCGGGGGGGGTGAATGCTTATTTGGAAACAATGACAAATCTTGGATGTTAATTTGTGACAATAACAGTTATAACTTTTATCACAACAAAGTCCAAACTCCCGTCTCAGGTCCTCGGTCCTCCAGAGTAGGAGTGTACCTGGATCACAGTGCAGGTATTCTGTCCTTCTACAGCGTCTCTGAAACCATGACTCTCCTCCACAGAGTCCAGACCACATTCACTCAGCCTCTCTATGCTGGACTTTGTCTTTGTTCTGATTCCACAGCTGAGTTGTGTCAAGTCAAATAGTCAGAAGTCATTTAAGGGTTAAACTCTGTGTTTGGTCTCCATGTTTGTTGCTGACAGCTGATTGTTGTGGCGTTTCTTCACTGCACACAGATCAGCTGTCAGTCAAACATTGTGGGCGGGACTTTGACATCTTCTCCTGAGTTGTTGTGTAAATGTTTGAGTGTGTGTAGGTGGCGCTCCTTCCTGTGTGTGTCACGTCCTTTATCCTCCACACTTTGTTCTCTTTGTGTTCATCTGTAAAGAAATGTATAATCACATTTATTTGTTTGGCAGACCAAATGTTGTTGTTGTTATGAGGTTTTATAGAAGTGTAATGATCCTGATCATAATCAATAAGGACATCATTCATTATTGTCTTGTACACAGCTGAGATTCTTGTGTGGATGAAGTGAATCTGAACATGAAATCACTGAACAAGAGTCATTTAATAGTGTTTGCTTTCTGTTTTTGTGTCCATGAACATCAAATAAATTTGGATGCAGATCATAATTTGTGTCGTCAGAAGTCATTCAAGTGAAATTTGTTATTTAAATCTTTGTTTTGATCAGATGTGGCCAGCACAAACATGATTTGTTCCTGAGCTTGTAGATTACAGGCCAAAGACTGTTGTGGTTGGAGAACTGTGTCACAAAGTCCTCCTCAGTCCTGCTTCTCCCATTCTGCCTCTCTGTCCCTCCCTCCAGCCCCCTGCATCACCTCCATCCATCCACCAGATGTCCTCACACTTTCCCTCCTGTCGCAGTCACCTGACTCTCTCATTCACCTGCTCACCTGTTTCCACTTTCCCTCATCAGCCCTGCAGTATAGAAGCGCCACGTTTCCACTCATTCCCTGACAGATTGTCAGTGTTGCTTCCTGCCTGAAGCTGCTGTCTTCAGACCTGTTCCTGTGTCTGCACCTGTTTCCTGTTCCTGCTCTCTTCTTCTCTTCTTGGATTTGTTTGACTGTTGGGACTGCCGCCCTGTTTCCAACCTGTAAGCCTGTTCCTGACTGCTGTCTTCACAGTTTGAGTCGTCCTCTCTGTGTTGTCTGAATTCATGATTGTGACAAATGTCCTCAAAGACCATAAGGACTCCATTTAATCCATAGATTCTCCTATAAAACCACACTGGGCAAAAAAAATTTGATCTGTTCTTTCAGATTTGGATTGTGTTGTTGATGTGCTAAGTCGCGTCAAGACAATCTTCCGGTTTCACTTTTTGAATGACAAACACAGACTAGTGCTGTCTGCTTGTATGGAGGGGTGTTTCCTCTCAGGCAGGCGCAGAACATACGTGCTGGGTGGCCGTCGGCTGTCGTCTTTGCGGTGTGTTCACAGTGATAAAACTAAGCTTCTCCTTGTAGGTACTGAGTCTCCTTTGGCTAAACCACATAGTTTCTCTCTGACCATTAACAACTCCAACGTCTGTCCCTCCCCTCAGGTTAAGAGTCTGGGTGTCATCCTGGACAGCACATTGACCTTTGAGGCCCCCATCAATAATGTTTCTCAGTCTGCATACTTTAATGGACTTAACATTAACATCTTCGCCCGTCACTCACACCTCACAGCACTGCTATCCCCGCTCATTCTTTGGCTACATCTCGTACTGATTATTGCAGCTCTGTCCTCTTTGCTCTCCCTCTCAAGTGTCTTTATAAACTCCAGTTGGTCCAGAATTCAGCCGTCTCCAAACTTGAAGATCAGAAGAGTTTACCTCCTAAAAGATGAAGTGATCCATGTTTTTAAATGAGAAATGAGCTCTGTTGTAAACAAGTGTTAAACACACTGGCTGCGCCCCGAATCACATACTTTTTCTTTTTACTTTTAGTGCTGCAGCTGCCTTTGAAAAGTACGTACTGTTGCATGCAGTATGCACACAATCAAGACACACTACTGTCTCACAACATTACACCCTGAACTTTGACCCTCTTTCTCACATATTTGTTACCCTGGAGGTAAAACAAGAGGTCGTTCACCGAGCTCACCAGAGACTGAGGTCAGCCTGGAGAGATCTGCTGTTGTTGTTGCTTTGCAATTGTAACTTTGAAGTGATCACTGCATACAAGGTAGATTCCAACATATTATATTCACCACAGGAAAATGACATCAGCAGTATCTGTCATTGTTATTGTCATAGTAATGTCCTGTTGGTGGTGGTAATCTCTATGATTATTTTGTTCATATAAACAATTCATATATTTATTATTACTATTAGACTGGTCATCAAGGACTTGAATCAGCTGTCAATAAAGCTGTCAACAACTGGTCATCTGTTTTTGTGGCCCAGCTGATGTGACCAATCTTCCGCTGTGCAGAGGATTGTGGGTCAGAATAGCCAGAAAAGAATGCTGGCTTGCATACTGCAAAATCAGACCAGACGTAGTAGAACATCCTGGTAATTTTGGCATACTGCATTTGACATACTGTGTGTTGGGACATACTAAATTTTGTTCTGCATACTTTATAGTACGGTAGTCTGGATATTGGAACGCACACACAGTATCTCTGTCAAACTGCTCCTCTTCCTGGAATGACTCAGAGCTTGATGAGCCCTCCCTCCTCTTCCTGCTCTCACACACACAGCCAGCTCCACTCTGTCCACACATTTCCTTGTTCCCTCCCCTTCAGATCTACAAATAGAAGATGGGTGTAACCAACACTGTGGTGACGTGAGAGAGCTGACAGACTCCATTCACTGCATGTTGGTTAGATCAGAGCTCAAACTAGTTGTTGACACTGGGAGGTGAAATGGCGCAGAAAGGAGTTGAGCTGGACCGAGAAACCTTCTCTTGTTCCATCTGTCTGGATCTACTGAAGGATCCGGGGACTCTTCCCTGTGGACACAGCTACTGCATCAACTGTATTCAAAGCTTCTGGGATGGAGAGGATGAGAAGAGAATCTACAGCTGCCCTCAGTGTAGGCAGAGGTTCACACCGAGGCCTGTCCTGATGAAAAACATCATGTTAGCAGATTTAGTGGAGAAACTGAAGAAGACTGGACTCCAAGCTGCTCCTGCTGATCACTGCTATGCTGGAGCTGAAGATGTGAACCAACATAAAGGCCACGACACAGTGTCAGCTGCAGCAGAAAGGACTGAGAGGCAGAGAGAGCTGGAGGGGAGTCGACAAAACATCCAGCAGAGAATCCAGGACACAGAGAAAGATGTGAAGCTGCTCCAACAGGAGGTGGAGGCTATCAGTCGCTCTGCTGATAAAGCAGTGGAGCACAGTGAGAAGATCTTCACTGAGCTGATCCGTCTCATGGAGAAAAGACGCTCTGATGTGAAGCAGCAGCTCAGATGGCAGCAGGAAACTGAAGTGAGTCGAGTCAAAGAGCTTCAGGAGAAGCTGGAGCAGGAGATCACTGAGCTGAAGAGGAAAGACGCTGAGCTGAAGAAGCTCTCACACACAGAGGATCACAAGCAGTTTCTACACAACTACCCCTCACTGTCAGCACTCAGTGAACCCACACACTCATCCAGCATCAACATCCGTCCGCGCCGCTACTTTGAGGACGTGACAGCGGCTGTGTCAGGAGTCAGAGATAAAGTACAGGACGCTCTGAGGGACACATGGACAAACGTCTCACTGACAGGGACTGAAGTGGATGTTTTACTGCCACAACCAGAGCCCAAGACCAGAGCTGAGTTCTTCAGATATTCACGTCACATCACACTGGATCCAAACACAGCACACACACAGCTGTTATTATCTGAGGGGAACAGGAAAGTGACAGTAATGAGACAACAACAGTCTTATTCTAAACACCCAGACAGATTCACTGACTGGCAGCAGGTCCTGAGTAGAGAGAGTCTGACTGGACGTTGTTACTGGGAGGTGGAGTGGAGAGGAACAGTTTATGTAGCAGTCGCATACAAGAATATCAGACGAGCAGGGGGGGGTGAATGCTTATTTGGAAACAATGACAAATCTTGGATGTTAATTTGTGACAATAACAGTTATAACTTTTATCACAACAAAGTCCAAACTCCCGTCTCAGGTCCTCGGTCCTCCAGAGTAGGAGTGTACCTGGATCACAGTGCAGGTATTCTGTCCTTCTACAGCGTCTCTGAAACCATGACTCTCCTCCACAGAGTCCAGACCACATTCACTCAGCCTCTCTATGCTGGACTTTGTCTTTGTTCTGATTCCACAGCTGAGTTGTGTCAAGTCAAATAGTCAGAAGTCATTTAAGGGTTAAACTCTGTGTTTGGTCTCCATGTTTGTTGCTGACAGCTGATTGTTGTGGCGTTTCTTCACTGCACACAGATCAGCTGTCAGTCAAACATTGTGGGCGGGACTTTGACATCTTCTCCTGAGTTGTTGTGTAAATGTTTGAGTGTGTGTAGGTGGCGCTCCTTCCTGTGTGTGTCACGTCCTTTATCCTCCACACTTTGTTCTCTTTGTGTTCATCTGTAAAGAAATGTATAATCACATTTATTTGTTTGGCAGACCAAATGTTGTTGTTGTTATGAGGTTTTATAGAAGTGTAATGATCCTGATCATAATCAATAAGGACATCATTCATTATTGTCTTGTACACAGCTGAGATTCTTGTGTGGATGAAGTGAATCTGAACATGAAATCACTGAACAAGAGTCATTTAATAGTGTTTGCTTTCTGTTTTTGTGTCCATGAACATCAAATAAATTTGGATGCAGATCATAATTTGTGTCGTCAGAAGTCATTCAAGTGAAATTTGTTATTTAAATCTTTGTTTTGATCAGATGTGGCCAGCACAAACATGATTTGTTCCTGAGCTTGTAGATTACAGGCCAAAGACTGTTGTGGTTGGAGAACTGTGTCACAAAGTCCTCCTCAGTCCTGCTTCTCCCATTCTGCCTCTCTGTCCCTCCCTCCAGCCCCCTGCATCACCTCCATCCATCCACCAGATGTCCTCACACTTTCCCTCCTGTCGCAGTCACCTGACTCTCTCATTCACCTGCTCACCTGTTTCCACTTTCCCTCATCAGCCCTGCAGTATAGAAGCGCCACGTTTCCACTCATTCCCTGACAGATTGTCAGTGTTGCTTCCTGCCTGAAGCTGCTGTCTTCAGACCTGTTCCTGTGTCTGCACCTGTTTCCTGTTCCTGCTCTCTTCTTCTCTTCTTGGATTTGTTTGACTGTTGGGACTGCCGCCCTGTTTCCAACCTGTAAGCCTGTTCCTGACTGCTGTCTTCACAGTTTGAGTCGTCCTCTCTGTGTTGTCTGAATTCATGATTGTGACAAATGTCCTCAAAGACCATAAGGACTCCATTTAATCCATAGATTCTCCTATAAAACCACACTGGGCAAAAAAAATTTGATCTGTTCTTTCAGATTTGGATTGTGTTGTTGATGTGCTAAGTCGCGTCAAGACAATCTTCCGGTTTCACTTTTTGAATGACAAACACAGACTAGTGCTGTCTGCTTGTATGGAGGGGTGTTTCCTCTCAGGCAGGCGCAGAACATACGTGCTGGGTGGCCGTCGGCTGTCGTCTTTGCGGTGTGTTCACAGTGATAAAACTAAGCTTCTCCTTGTAGGTACTGAGTCTCCTTTGGCTAAACCACATAGTTTCTCTCTGACCATTAACAACTCCAACGTCTGTCCCTCCCCTCAGGTTAAGAGTCTGGGTGTCATCCTGGACAGCACATTGACCTTTGAGGCCCCCATCAATAATGTTTCTCAGTCTGCATACTTTAATGGACTTAACATTAACATCTTCGCCCGTCACTCACACCTCACAGCACTGCTATCCCCGCTCATTCTTTGGCTACATCTCGTACTGATTATTGCAGCTCTGTCCTCTTTGCTCTCCCTCTCAAGTGTCTTTATAAACTCCAGTTGGTCCAGAATTCAGCCGTCTCCAAACTTGAAGATCAGAAGAGTTTACCTCCTAAAAGATGAAGTGATCCATGTTTTTAAATGAGAAATGAGCTCTGTTGTAAACAAGTGTTAAACACACTGGCTGCGCCCCGAATCACATACTTTTTCTTTTTACTTTTAGTGCTGCAGCTGCCTTTGAAAAGTACGTACTGTTGCATGCAGTATGCACACAATCAAGACACACTACTGTCTCACAACATTACACCCTGAACTTTGACCCTCTTTCTCACATATTTGTTACCCTGGAGGTAAAACAAGAGGTCGTTCACCGAGCTCACCAGAGACTGAGGTCAGCCTGGAGAGATCTGCTGTTGTTGTTGCTTTGCAATTGTAACTTTGAAGTGATCACTGCATACAAGGTAGATTCCAACATATTATATTCACCACAGGAAAATGACATCAGCAGTATCTGTCATTGTTATTGTCATAGTAATGTCCTGTTGGTGGTGGTAATCTCTATGATTATTTTGTTCATATAAACAATTCATATATTTATTATTACTATTAGACTGGTCATCAAGGACTTGAATCAGCTGTCAATAAAGCTGTCAACAACTGGTCATCTGTTTTTGTGGCCCAGCTGATGTGACCAATCTTCCGCTGTGCAGAGGATTGTGGGTCAGAATAGCCAGAAAAGCATGCTGGCTTGCATACTGCAAAATTAGACCAGATGTAGTAGAACATCCTGGTAATTTTGGCATACTGCATTTGACATACTGTGTGTTGGGACATACTAAATTTTGTTCTGCATACTTTATAGTACGGTAGTCTGGATATTGGAACGCACACACAGTATCTCTGTCAAACTGCTCCTCTTCCTGGAATGACTCAGAGCTTGATGAGCCCTCCCTCCTCTTCCTGCTCTCACACACACAGCCAGCTCCACTCTGTCCACACATTTCCTTGTTCCCTCCCCTTCAGATCGGCAAATAGAAGATGGGTGTAACCAACACTGTGGTGACGTGAGAGAGCTGACAGACTCCATTCACTGCATGTTGGTTAGATCAGAGCTCAAACTAGTTGTTGACACTGGGAGGTGAAATGGCGCAGAAAGGAGTTGAGCTGGACCGAGAAACCTTCTCTTGTTCCATCTGTCTGGATCTACTGAAGGATCCGGGGACTCTTCCCTGTGGACACAGCTACTGCATCAACTGTATTCAAAGCTTCTGGGATGGAGAGGATGAGAAGAGAATCTACAGCTGCCCTCAGTGTAGGCAGAGCTTCACACCGAGGCCTGTCCTGATGAAAAACATCATGTTAGCAGATTTAGTGGAGAAACTGAAGAAGACTGGACTCCTAGCTGCTCCTGCTGATCACTGCTATGCTGGAGCTGAAGATGTGAACCAACATAAAGGCCACGACACAGTGTCAGCTGCAGCAGAAAGGACTGAGAGGCAGAGAGAGCTGGAGGGGAGTCGACAAAACATCCAGCAGAGAATCCAGGACACAGAGAAAGATGTGAAGCTGCTCCAACAGGAGGTGGAGGCTATCAGTCGCTCTGCTGATAAAGCAGTGGAGCACAGTGAGAAGATCTTCACTGAGCTGATCCGTCTCATGGAGAAAAGACGCTCTGATGTGAAGCAGCAGCTCAGATGGCAGCAGGAAACTGAAGTGAGTCGAGTCAAAGAGCTTCAGGAGAAGCTGGAGCAGGAGATCACTGAGCTGAAGAGGAAAGACGCTGAGCTGAAGCAGCTCTCACACACAGAGGATCACAAGCAGTTTCTACACAACTACCCCTCACTGTCAGCACTCAGTGAACCCACACACTCATCCAGCATCAACATCCGTCCTCACCGCTACTTTGAGGATGTGACAGCGGCTGTGTCAGGAGTCAGAGATAAAGTACAGGACGCTCTGAGGGACACATGGACAAACGCCTCACTGACAGGGACTGAAGTGGATGTTTTACTGCCACAACCAGAGCCCAAGACCAGAGCTGAGTTCTTCAGATATTCACGTCACATCACACTGGATCCAAACACAGTCAGCACATGGCTGTTATTATCTGAGGGGAACAGGAAAGTGACAGGAATGAGACAACAACAGTTTTATTCTCATCACCCAGACAGATTCACTGGATGGCGTCAGGTCCTGAGTAGAGAGAGTCTGACTGGACGTTGTTACTGGGAGGTGGAGTGGAGAGGAGGAGTTTATGTAGCAGTCGCATACAAGAATATCAGACGAGCACGTTGGTGGTGGGATGAATGTAAATTTGGACACAATGACAAGTCTTGGATGTTAACATGTGACAATAACAGTTATAACTTTTATCACAACAAAGTCCAAACTCGTGTCTCAGGTCCTCAGTCCTCCAGAGTAGGAGTGTACCTGGATCACAGTGCAGGTATTCTGTCCTTCTACAGCGTCTCTGAAACCATGACTCTCCTCCACAGAGTCCAGACCACATTCACTCAGCCTCTCTATGCTGGATTTTGGCTTTCTTATTCTGATTCCACAGCTGAGTTGTGTCAAGTCAAATAGTCAGAAGTCATTTAAGGGTTAAACTCTGTGTTTGGTCTCCATGTTTGTTGCTGACAGCTGATTGTTGTGGCGTTTCTTCACTGCACACAGATCAGCTGTCAGTCAAACATTGTGGGCGGGACTTTGACATCTTCTCCTGAGTTGTTGTGTAAATGTTTGAGTGTGTGTAGGTGGCGCTCCTTCCTGTGTGTGTCACCTCCTTTATCCTCCACACTTTGTTGTCTTTGTGTTCATCTGTAAAGAAATGTATAATCACATTTATTTGTTTGGCAGACCAAATGTTGTTGTTGTTATGAGGTTTTATAGAAGTGTAATGATCCTGATCATAATCAATAAGGACATCATTCATTATTGTCTTGTACACAGCTGAGATTCTTGTGTGGATGAAGTGAATCTGAACATGAAATCACTGAACAAGAGTCATTTAATAGTGTTTGCTTTCTGTTTTTGTGTCCATGAACATCAAATAAATTTGGATGCAGATCATAATTTGTGTCGTCAGAAGTCATTCAAGTGAAATTTGTTATTTAAATCTTTGTTTTGATCAGATGTGGCCAGCACAAACATGATTTGTTCCTGAGCTTGATGAGGTCTCATTTTAATTTTTAAAACTTTGATTTTAAACATGTATAAATGTTGATATGACAGAATCGATCTGGGAGAAATGTTCTCAGCAGACAGCACCTAACAGAGACACTAGGAAACCAAACACTACCACAGTGACAGTGAGTGACTCAGCTTTTATAACACGTGAAATATCTGAACTCCAACAACAAATGTAAAAATGAGCAGCTTATATCAGGTCCAGTCATAAAATCATGACATGAAAATATGATTCTTTACATTTGGTTCCAAGTGTTTCCATGTTCTTTAATCAGAATTCAACAAATCAGAGACATTTGAACGTTTAGCCTCAAATCTCACATTCCCAAATACTATGTCTTATCTCTCCCATGTTTCCCATGTGACCTGAATGCAGCATCAGTGTTTCAGGGTGTGACTCCTGTCAACAAACGCACACCAGGGCCGGCTCTTGGCATCGGCCATAGAGGCAGTCGCCTAGGGTGCCACATGCTGGCAGGGGCACAGCTGCAAGCCCTCAAAAAAAAAAAAATAAATAGAATGAATAAAATGAAATAAATACTACTAATAATTTGCAGCCACAACTGGCGCCCTTTCCTCATACTCTGTCTTGAAAAAAAGAACAAATAAAGAAAAAGTAAACAACAACAACAACCCCCCTGTTGTTTGTCATTATTTGACCTGGCCCTGAACCTGTCCTGCACCGTGCTCAGTCATGTCACTGTGGGAAAGGGGGGTGGGACGAGTTATCTGTGCGCATCTCAGGTAGGTAGGTTGTGACTGACAGACAACAAGAGGTCATAAATTGTCAAATTATTGGGTTATCATCATGAAAAGACCTCCAAGCCCTCAGGTGCGCCCAGATAATGATGTGATCGCTGCCAAGGATTGAGTTAAGCTGCTGAGCTGGTTTATTGCTGTTTGTATCTGGTTAACTTCTGGCTGCTTAGTGCTCCTCCTCTTACTCAGCACATTAGATATTGTGCTGGAAGTGTGACAATATAACTGTAGTGCAACCTCTTTTATTTTAGTCATTCATAATCACAACTAGATAATAATTCATGTTATGTTGAACACATCACTGGTGCAAGTAGTAGTCTGTCTGCTGCAGCTACATGTTTTGCTTGTACTGTACAGTAAGAGGTAAATCTACTCCACATCTGTCCAGATGCACTGAGAAAAGTTTTGAACAAGAAGCCCCGAGAAGCTGCTGCAGAGGGGCCTTCTCTGACACCTCCTCCACTCGCTGAAGAATGTAAGTTTAGCCAATTATTTGTGGTCTCTGACACACTGCTATGTTGTCATTTTTATCATTATTAATATTATTATTATTATAATGTCATTATTATTACTGTTGAATGTTCCAGGTTAACCTTGTTATTAATTACAGTAAATGTAGGTCAAATAAAATAAAGTCTATTTGTACAGTGCTTCACTTTATATGAAGTAGAATGACACAACAGACTTAAAGCAGTGGTGTAACAGTATGGATGTACTGTCTGTTTGAATCCAGCTACAAGTCAGGCAACAAGCAGCAGCACGGCTGGATTCAGCACACCACCTCACTACCTCACCACTTCCAGTGAGACACAGCCTGAATCAGGTGAGTTCTGTAACTGTATGTTACTGCTGCAGTCATGTTTCTAATGTAAATATGGCCACATCCAGAGACATGTTTGTTGTTTCTATCAAATATTCACAAATACTCCTACCACAATATTCACATCACTTACACATGCAACTCATCCTGGCCTGTACATCTGGAATGTTTTCGTCCATTTGTCCACACATGGAGGCTATGAAAGTCTATTTTTACAATGTCAGTAAGTTGGCCAAGCCTTTAAACATTTATAAAGCTCCATAGGGACGGAAAACAATGGGAACTGTAGCTTGCACACAGATCCCAATTTTCATTTGAATGCAATATTGCCACATATTTGACTTTGTTAAAAGGAGTCCATTCAAGAATACCAACACTATCTATTACCAAAATCTGTCTTCCATACTTCTATTATTATGGTAAAAGTAGCACAATAAAATATATTTGATGACAAATACAGTTTACAGAGGAAATATGGCCTAACTCAAAATATAATCAAAGTATAGTGCAACTATCAATATTTATTCAACTTGTCTACAGGACATATTAACGCTAGAATAGCTAATCCTCCTTCAAAAAAGTTAAACTAGGGGGTGGGGGCACCGAACCCTAATCCCGCCTAGGGCACCAAAGTGGCTAGAGCCGGCTTTGACGCACACAGTGTGATATTACACATATTGAAATGTCTCTTTACTGATGTTGTGTGAAGCTGCCAAAGGCTGAGTGAACTCTGGACTTGTCTTCCTGCAGTGAACATCACAGCAGGTGAACAAGTGAAATGTGAAAAGTGATGCTCAACACAAGAGGGCGCCTTCATCCTGCTAAGCAGGGAGGTAGAGGAGGTTAAAGCTCCTCCACTCACTTTGTCTGCATGTTTTAGTTTTTAGACTCATGAAACCATTTGATAATAAACACACATGGTGTCACACATGGTGCTAAATTGTGTCAGACCACTAAACGTTCAGGTTTCCTTAAATATACACTCAGTCCTCTCTGTGTGAAGATCAGGCAGCCAGTGATGGTCAAAGGTTGAAATGTATGAGGAGCGTCTGGTGTGCTGCTGATTAAAGAAGCTCCTGGTTTCACCTACATTTATTAAACACACTCTCCTCACACCACTGCTGCAGAGAAACTACATGATTCAAATATGTGCCACCTTTTGCAGAGTCCCCCTCACACAGAAGGCCAACCAGTGCCACATCATCAGCAGTGTGTTTGAGTTTCAACTCATTGGTTTACAGAGAAAAGAACAGAGGTGATAAAATGGCACCTGGTGATGCACCTGTGTTCACACTCCTCTCTGACACCTCACCTTTACACACATGCTAGGATTTCATGATTTAAATTACAAAAAGCTGAAATGATTGTCTTTATTAATGTTTGTTTGGCTCATGATCCTCACTGACTGAAGGTGACACTTTAGTTTGACCTCCTTTATTTCAACTAATAAACACCACACAGTGTTTTTATTTCAAGGTGATCATTTAATATGAACAACTGTCTCTACAAAGCTTTGATAGTTTTAAGCTAATTATGAAAATAAAAAGTTTGATATCTTTAAATCAGCTGTGGAAAACTAAAAATATTGTCAATGGCAAAAAACAAACAAACATGAATTCATATTAATCAACAAATGAAGTGCTGAATCAGCTGATCTGGTTCATTCGTCTCCTTCTGGATTCACACTTGCAACAAATAACTTGTTTGATATTTGTTCAAACCATCTGAAGCTTGAAATGCTGCTTTGGTTCAGGATGATACTCTGAAACTGAAATGTTTTGTCACAAATGCTTCAAAGTAGATCATTAAATATGTGACAAGATTATTAAACAGCTACAGAAGTGTTTTATGACAGTTTACTTTGGTAACGTCCTGTTGTCAGTCAACTGTGTTTAACCAGCAGAAGAAAATGTGACAGAATTTGAGGAGGAGTCAGAGAAATATGGAGCCATCACCAAAACCTGAGGAGCCAAGACGTACAGTGGTGTGAAAAAGTGTTTGCCCCCTTCCTGATTTCTTACTTTTTTGCATGTTTCAGATCATCAAACAAATTTAAACATTAGTCAAAGATAACACAAGTAAACACAAAATGCAGTTTTTAAATGAAGGGTCTTATTAATGAGGAAGAAAATAATCCAAAGCTACATGGCCCTGTGTGAAAAAGTGTTTGCCCCCAGCTCCTGTTAAAACATAACTCTGGTTGATCACACCTGAGTTCAATTTCTGTAGCCACACCCAGGCCTGATTACTGCACACCTGTTCTCAATCTAGAAATCACTTAAATAGGACCTACCTGACAAAGTGAAGTAGACCAAAAGATCCTCAAAAGCTACAGACATCATGCTGAGATCCAAAGAAATTCACGAACAAATGAGAAAAAAAGTAATTGAAACCTATCAGTCTGGAAAAGGTTATAAAGCCATTTCTAAAGCTTTGGGACTCCAGCGAACCACAGTGAGAGCCATTATCCACAAATGGCGAAAACACGGAACAGTGGTGAACTTTCCCAGGAGTGGCCGGCCGACCAAAATCACCCCAAGAGTGCAGCGACAACTCATCCAAGAGGTGACAAAAGACCCCACAACAACATCTAAAGAACTGCAGGCATCACTTGCCTCAGTTAAGGTCAGTGTTCATGACTCTGCCATAAGAAAGAGACTGGGCAATAATGGCCTGCATGGCAGAGTTCCAAGACGAAAACCACTGCTAAGCAAAAAGAACATTAAGGCTCATCTCATTTTTGCCAGAAAACATCTTGATGATCCCCAAGACTTTTGGGAAAATATTCTGTGGACTGACGAGACAAAAGTTGAACTTTTTGGAAGGTCTGTGTCCCATTACATCTGGCGTAAAAGTAACACCGCATTTCAGAAAAAGAACATCATACCAACAGTAAAATATGGTGGTGGCAGTGTGATGGTCTGGGGCTGTTTTGCTGCTTCAGGACCTGGAAGACTTGCTGTGATAAATGGAAGCATGAATTCTGCTGTCTACCAAAAAATCCTGAAGGAGAATGTCCGGCCATCTGTTCGTGACCTCAAGCTGAAGCGAACTTGGGTTCTACAGCAGGACAATGATCCAAAACACACCAGCAAGTCCACCTCTGAATGGCTGAAGAAAAACAAAATGAAGACTTTGGAGTGGCCTAGTCAAAGTCCTGACCTGAATCCTATTGAGATGCTGTGGCATGACCTTAAAAAGGCGGTTCATGCTCGAAAACCCTCCAATGTGGCTGAATTACAACATTTCTGCAAAGATGAGTGGGCCAAAATTCCTCCACAGCGTTGTAAAAGACTCATTGCAAGTTAACGCAAACGCTAGATTGCAGGAGTTGCTGCTAAGGGTGGCCCAACCAGTTATTAGGTTTAGGGGGCAAACACTTTTTCACACAGGGCCATGTAGCTTTGGATTTTTTTCTTTCTCATTAATAAGACCCTTCATTTAAAAACTGCATTTTGTGTTTACTTGTGTTATCTTTGACTAATGTTTAAATTTGTTTGATAATCTGAAACATTTAAGTGCGGAAAACATGCAAAAAAGTAAGAAATCAGGAAGGTGGCAAACACTTTTTCACACCACTGTATTTTACAACTAAAAACTTTTCAAACAGGAAGTAGGTTTTAGATGAGGAGACAAAGTTCAAACTCAAACTGCTCCTCTTCCTGGAATGACTCAGAGCTTGATGAGCCCTCCCTCCTCTTCCTGCTCTCACACACACAGCCAGCTCCACTGTCCACACATTTCCTTGTTCCCTCCCCTTCAGATCTACAGTGTGTATCCAACACTGTGGTGACGTGACAGAGCTGACAGGCTCCATTCACTGCAGGAACACATGATGTTTAGATCAGAGCTCAAACTAGTTTCACTTCTCAGAGAGTGAAACTCACACAGTCACTGCCACGAGGTGAAATGGCGCAGAAAGGAGTTGAGCTGGACCGAGAAACCTTCTCTTGTTCCATCTGTCTGGATCTACTGAAGGATCCGGGGACTCTTCCCTGTGGACACAGCTACTGCATCAACTGTATTCAAAGCTTCTGGGATGGAGAGGATGAGAAGAGAATCTACAGCTGCCCTCAGTGTAGGCAGAGCTTCACACCGAGGCCTGTCCTGAGGAAAAACACCATGTTAGCAGTTTTAGTGGAGCAACTGAAGAAGACTGGACTCCAAGCTGCTCCTGCTGATCACTGCTATGCTGGAGCTGAAGATGTGGCCTGTGATGTCTGCACTGGGAGGAAACTGAAAGCCTTCAAGTCCTGTCTGCAGTGTGTGGCCTCTTACTGTGAGAAACACCTCCAGCCTCATCGTGACTCAGCTCCATTCAAGAAACACAAGCTGGTGGAGCCCTCCAAGAAGCTGCAGGAGAACATCTGCTCTCGTCATGATGAGGTGATGAAGATGTTCTGCCGCACTGATCAGCAGTGTATCTGTTATCTCTGCTCTGTGGAGGAACATAAAGGCCACGACACAGTGTCAGCTGCAGCAGAAAGGACTGAGAGGCAGAGAGAGCTGGAGGGGAGTCGACAAAACATCCAGCAGAGAATCCAGGACACAGAGAAAGATGTGAAGCTGCTCCAACAGGAGGTGGAGGCTATCAGTCGCTCTGCTGATAAAGCAGTGGAGCACAGTGAGAAGATCTTCACTGAGCTGATCCGTCTCATGGAGAAAAGACGCTCTGATGTGAAGCAGCAGCTCAGATGGCAGCAGGAAACTGAAGTGAGTCGAGTCAAAGAGCTTCAGGAGAAGCTGGAGCAGGAGATCACTGAGCTGAAGAGGAAAGACGCTGAGCTGAAGAAGCTCTCACACACAGAGGATCACAAGCAGTTTCTACACAACTACCCCTCACTGTCAGCACTCAGTGAAGCCACACACTCATCCAGCATCAACATCCGTCCTCGCCGCTACTTTGAGGACGTGACAGCGGCTGTGTCAGGAGTCAGAGATAAACTACAGGACGCCCTGAGGGACACATGGACAAACGTCTCACTGACAGTGACTGAAGTGGATGTTTTACTGCCACAACCAGAGCCCAAGACCAGAGCTGAGTTCTTCAGATATTCACGTCACATCACACTGGATCCAAACACAGCATTCACAGAGCTGTTATTATCTGAGGGGAACAGGAAAGTGACAGTAATGAGACAACAACAGTTTTATTCTAAACACCCAGACAGATTCACTGGATGGTCTCAGGTCCTGAGTAGAGAGAGTCTGACTGGACGTTGTTACTGGGAGGTGGAGTGGAGAGGGAGAGGAGTTAATGTAGCGGTCGCATACAAGAATATCAGCAGAGCAGGGGATGAATGTTTATTTGGATTCAATGACAAATCTTGGATGTTATATTGTGCCAATAACAGTTATAACTTTTATCACAACAAAGTCCAAACTCCCGTCTCAGGTCCTCAGTCCTCCAGAGTAGGAGTGTACCTGGATCACAGTGCAGGTATTCTGTCCTTCTACAGCGTCTCTGAAACCATGACTCTCCTCCGCAGAGTCCAGACCACATTCACTCAGCCTCTCTATGCTGGACTTTGTCTTCATCCTGATTCCACAGCTGAGTTGTGTCAAGTCAAATAGTCAGAAGTCATTTAAGGGTTAAACTCTGTGTTTGGTCTCCATGTTTGTTGCTGACAGCTGATTGTTGTGGCGTTTCTTCACTGCACACAGATCAGCTGTCAGTCAAACATTGTGGGCGGGACTTTGACATCTTCTCCTGAGTTGTTGTGTAAATGTTTGAGTGTGTGTAGGTGGCGCTCCTTCCTGTGTGTGTCACCTCCTTTATCCTCCACACTTTGTTGTCTTTGTGTTCATCTGTAAAGAAATGTATAATCACATTTATTTGTTTGGCAGACCAAATGTTGTTGTTATGAGGTTTTATAGAAGTGTAATGATCCTGATCATAATCAATAAGGACATCATTCATTATTGTCTTGTACACAGCTGAGATTCTTGTGTGGATGAAGTGAATCTGAACATGAAATCACTGAACAAGAGTCATTTAATAGTGTTTGCTTTCTGTTTTTGTGTCCATGAACATCAAATAAATTTGGATGCAGATCATAATTTGTGTCGTCACAAGTCATTCAAGTGAAATTTGTTATTTAAATCTTTGTTTTGATCAGATGTGGCCAGCACAAACATGATTTGTTCCTGAGCTTGATGAGGTCTCATTTTAATTTTTAAAACTTTGATTTTAAACATGTATAAATGTTGATATGACAGAATCGATCTGGGAGAAATGTTCTCAGCAGACAGCACCTAACAGAGACACTAGGAAACCAAACATTACCACAGTGACAGTGAGTGACTCAGCTTTTATAACACGTGAAATATCTGAACTCCAACAACAAATGTAAAAATGAGCAGCTTATATCAGGTCCAGTCATAAAATCATGACATGAAAATATGATTCTTTACATTTGGTTCCAAGTGTTTCCATGTTCTTTAATCAGAATTCAACAAGTCAGAGACATTTGAACGTTTGGCCTCAAATCTCACATTCCCAAATACTATGTCTTATCTCTCCCATCTTTCCCATGTGACCTGAATGCAGCATCAGTGTTTCAGGGTGTGACTCCTGTCAACAAACGCGCACCAGGGCCGGCTCTTGGCATCGGCCATATAGGCAGTCGCCTAGGGTGCCACATGCTGGCAGGGGCGCAGCTGCAAGCCCTCAAAAAATAAAATAAAATAGAATAAATAAAATAAATACTACTAATAATTTGCAGCCACGACTGGCGCCCTTTCCTCATATTCTGTCTTGAAAAAAAGAACAAATAAAGAAAAAGTAAACAACAACAACAATCCCCCTGTTGTTTGTCATTATTTGACCTGGCCCTGAACCTGTCCTGCACCGTGCTCAGTCATGTCACTGTGGGAAAGGGGGGTGGGACGAGTTATCTGTGCGCATCTCAGGTAGGTAGGTTGTGACTGACAGACAACAAGAGGTCATAAATTGTCAAATTATTGGGTTATCATCATGAAAAGACCTCCAAGCCCTCAGGTGCGCCCAGATAATGATGTGATCGCTGCCAAGGATTGAGTTAAGCTGCTGAGCTGGTTTATTGCTGTTTGTATCTGGTTAACTTCTGGCTGCTTAGTGCTCCTCCTCTTACTCAGCACATTAGATATTGTGCTGGAAGTGTGACAATATAACTGTAGTGCAACCTCTTTTATTTTAGTCATTCATAATCACAACTAGATTATAATTCATGTTATGTTGAACACATCACTGGTGCAAGTAGTAGTCTGTCTGCTGCAGCTACATGTTTTGCTTGTACTGTACAGTAAGAGGTAAATCTACTCCACATCTGTCCAGATGCACTGAGAAAAGTTTTGAACAAGAAGCCCCGAGAAGCTGCTGCAGAGGGGCCTTCTCTGACACCTCCTCCACTCGCTGAAGAATGTAAGTTTAGCCAATTATTTGTGGTCTCTGACACACTGCTATGTTGTCATTTTTATCATTATTAATATTATTATTATTATAATGTCATTATTATTACTGTTGAATGTTCCAGGTTAACCTTGTTATTAATTACAGTAAATGTAGGTCAAATAAAATAAAGTCTATTTGTACAGTGCTTCACTTTATATGAAGTAGAATGACACAACAGACTTAAAGCAGTGGTGTAACAGTATGGATGTACTGTCTGTTTGAATCCAGCTACAAGTCAGGCAACAAGCAGCAGCACGGCTGGATTCAGCACACCACCTCACTACCTCACGACTTCCAGTGAGACACAGCCTGAATCAGGTGAGTTCTGTAACTGTATGTTACTGCTGCAGTCATGTTTCTAATGTAAATATGGCCACATCCAGAGACATGTTTGTTGTTTCTATCAAATATTCACAAATACTCTTACCACAATATTCACATCACTTACACATGCAACTCATCCTGGCCTGTACATCTGGAATGTTTTCGTCCATTTGTCCACACATGGAGGCTATGAAAGTCTGTTTTTACAATGTCAGTAAGTTGGCCAAGCCTTTAAACATTTATAAATCTCCATAGCGACGGAAAACAATGGGAACTGTAGCTTGCACACAGATCCCAATTTTCATTTGAATGCAATATTGCCACATATTTGACTTTGTTAAAAGGAGTCCATTCAAGAATACCAACACTATCTATTACCAAAATCTGTCTTCCATACTTCTATTATTATGGTAAAAGTAGCACAATAAAATATATTTGATGACAAATACAGTTTACAGAGGAAATATGGCCTAACTCAAAATATAATCAAAGTATAGTGCAACTATCAATATTTATTCAACTTGTCTACAGGACATATTAACGCTAGAATAGCTAATCCTCCTTCAAAAAAGTTAAACTAGGGGGTGGGGGCACCGAACCCTAATCCCGCCTAGGGCACCAAAGTGGCTAGAGCCGGCTTTGACGCACACAGTGTGATATTACACATATTGAAATGTCTCTTTACTGATGTTGTGTGAAGCTGCCAAAGGCTGAGTGAACTCTGGACTTGTCTTCCTGCAGTGAACATCACAGCAGGTGAACAAGTGAAATGTGAAAAGTGATGCTCAACACAAGAGGGCGCCTTCATCCTGCTAAGCAGGGAGGTAGAGGAGGTTAAAGCTCCTCCACTCACTTTGTCTGCATGTTTTAGTTTTTAGACTCATGAAACCATTTGATAATAAACACACATGGTGTCACACATGGTGCTAAATTGTGTCAGACCACTAAAAGTTCAGGTTTCCTTAAATATACACTCAGTCCTCTCTGTGTGAAGATCAGGCAGCCAGTGATGGTCAAAGGTTGAAATGTATGAGGAGCGTCTGGTGTGCTGCTGATTAAAGAAGCTCCTGGTTTCACCTACATTTGTTAAACACACTCTCCTCACACCACTGCTGCAGAGAAACTACATGATTCAAATATGTGCCACCTTTTGCAGAGTCCCCCTCACACAGAAGGCCAACCAGTGCCACATCATCAGCAGTGTGTTTGAGTTTCAACTCATTGGTTTACAGAGAAAAGAACAGAGGTGATAAAATGGCACCTGGTGATGCACCTGTGTTCACACTCCTCTCTGACACCTCACCTTTACACACATGCTAGGATTTCATGATTTAAATTACAAAAAGCTGAAATGATTGTCTTTATTAATGTTTGTTTGGCTCATGATCCTCACTGACTGAAGGTGACACTTTAGTTTGACCTCCTTTATTTCAACTAATAAACACCACACAGTGTTTTGAATTCAAGGTCATCATTTAATATCAACAGTTTTCCTCACAATCACAGTCATGATGAAAATAAAAAGTTTAAGTGACCTCAGTGTGATTTGCTGCGAGAAAACTATAAATATTAATCAAATGCAAAAAACAATATTCTACAGATCCATCCATCAGTCATCAATCAGTTCATGACGAAAACATGAGATGTTTGGAAGATGTTGGATTTTGGGTACCTCACTGCACAAATTCAAACCGACAAAAAATCAGCGTCATGTGTCGTCAGTGTTTGACGCTGGCATCAGACATTGTCCTGACATTGAATTTTGGTAAACAGACATCACAACCTAAATTCAACCAAATATAAACATTGGAAAACGTTGGTGACCAGCTGGGATGTCAAGAACCCTAAAATCCTTCTACATTGAACAAAAATATAAACGCAAAACTTTTGTTTTTGCTTCCATTTTTCGTGAGCTGGACTCAAAGATCTAAAACTTTTTCTATACACACAAAAGACCATTTCCCTCAAATATTGTTCACAAATCTGTCTAAATCTGTGTTAGTGAGCACTTCTCCTTTGCCGAGATAATCCATCCCACCTCACAGGTGTGGCATATCAAGATGCTGATTAGACAGCATGAATATTGCGCAGGTGTGCCTTAGGCTGGCCACAATAAAAGGCCACTCTGAAATGTGCAGTTTTGCTTTATTCGGGGGGTCTGGGGGGGGGGGGGGTGGTGGTCAGAAAACCAGTCAGTATCTGGTGTGACCACCATTTGCCTCACGCAGTGCAACACATCTCCTTCGCATAGAGTTGATCAGGTTGTTGATTGTGGCCTGTGGAATGTTGGTCCACTCCTCTTCAATGGCTGTGCGAAGTTGCTGGATATTGGCAGGAACTGGAACACGCTGTCGTATACGCCGATCCAGAGCATCCCAAACATGCTCAATGGGTGACATGTCCGGTGAGTATGCTGGCCATGCAAGAACTGGGATGTTTTCAGCTTCCAGGAATTGTGTACAGATCCTTGCAACATGGGGCCGTGCATTATCATGCTGCAACATGAGGTGATGGTCGTGGATGAATGGCACAACAATGGGCCTCAGGATCTCATCATGGTATCTCTGTACATTCAAAATGCCATCAATAAAATGCACCTGTGTTCGTTGTCCATAACATACGCCTGCCCATACCATAACCCCACCGCCACCATAGGCCACTCGATCCACAACGTTGACATCAGCAAACCGCTCACCCACACAACGCCACACACACTGTCTGCCATCTGCCCTGAACAGTGAAAACCAGGATTCATCCATGAAGAGAACACCTCTCCAACGTGCCAGACGCCATCGAATGTGAGCATTTACCCACTCAAGTCGGTTACAACGACGAACTGCAGTCAGGTCGAGACCCCGATGAGGACGACGAGCATGCAGATGATCTTCCCTGAGACGGTTTCTGACAGTTTGTGCAGAAATTCTTTGGTTATGCAAACCGATTGTTGCAGCAGCTGTCCGGGTGGCTGGTCTCAGACGATCTTGGAGGTGAACATGCTGGATGTGGACGTCCTGGGCTGGTGTGGTTACACGTGGTCTGCGGTTGTGAGGCCGGTTGGAGACGGCTTATGGTAGAGAAATGAACATTCAATTCACGGGCAACAGCTCTGGTGGACATGCCAATTGCACGCTCCCTCAAAACTTGCAACATCTGTGGCATTGTGCTGTGTGATAAAACTGAACATTTTAGAGTGGCCTTTTATTGTGGCCAGCCTAAGGCACACCTGTGCAATAATCATGCTGTCTAATCAGCATCTTGATATGCCACACCTGTGAGGTGGGATGGATTATCTCGGCAAAGGAGAAGTGCTCACTAACACAGATTTAGATAGATTTGTGAACGATATTTGAGGGAAATGGTCTTTTGTGTGTATAGAAAAAGTTTTAGATCTTTGAGTCCAGCTCACGAAAAATGGGAGCAAAAACAAAAGTGTTGCGTTTATATTTTTGTTCAGTGTATATTTACAGCTGATATGGTGACTGTGGTTATAGCTATTATCTAATTATTGCTCAGAGTTCTGCACTGATAGTTTGGTTTATTTCATGAGACTGGTTTAATCAACTGACTATCATTTTTCCTTTTTCAGGAATGCTGCTGAAAACTGAATATTTTACTGAAAATGGTCGATAAACATTTTTAATAATTATTATTTCCGATAGACTTTTGAATCCTTTGAACTACGAGTTTCCAACAACTGCATTAACTTCACTTGAAAACGTGAAACATTTAACTAACATGAAATGTCTAACTGTGTGAGCTGAGTGTCGTAGTTTGAATCTGTTTTTACTGCCTGTTGTAAATGTCAGATAACACACCCTGCCTCTCACCACTCCTTGTGGAATGCAGCAAAGCCTGAAAAGCCTTCCCTCTCCTCCCTCCTCCTGAAGCCAGCTCGTCTCTATCAACAGATTTGTTTTTCTGATCAGAGAGAGTGAAACTATTTGACAGTCACCATCACTGAGAGTTGAAATGGCGCAGAAAGGAGTTGAGCTGGACCGAGAAACCTTCTCTTGTTCCATCTGTCTGGATCTACTGAAGGATCCGGGGACTCTTCCCTGTGGACACAGCAACTGCATCAACTGTATTCAAAGCTTCTGGGATGGAGAGGATGAGAAGAGAATCTACAGCTGCCCTCAGTGTAGGCAGAGCTTCACACCGAGGCCTGTCCTGAGGAAAAACACCATGTTAGCAGTTTTAGTGGAGCAACTGAAGAAGACTGGACACCAAGCTGCTCCTGCTGATCACTGTTATGCTGGAGCTGAAGATGTGGCCTGTGATGTCTGCACTGGGAGGAAACTGAAAGCCTTCAAGTCCTGTCTGCAGTGTGTGGCCTCTTACTGTGAGAAACACCTCCAGCCTCATCGTGACTCGGCTACATTACAGAAACACAAGCTGGTGGAGCCCTCCAAGAAGCTGCAGCAGAACATCTGCTCTCGTCATGATGAGGTGATGAAGATGTTCTGCCGCACTGATCAGCAGTGTATCTGTTATCTCTGCTCTGTGGAGGAACATAAAGGCCACGACACAGTGTCAGCTGCAGCAGAAAGGACTGAGAGGCAGAGAGAGCTGGAGGGGAGTCGACAAAACATCCAGCAGAGAATCCAGGACACAGAGAAAGATGTGAAGCTGCTCCAACAGGAGGTGGAGGCTATCAGTCGCTCTGCTGATAAAGCAGTGGAGCACAGTGAGAAGATCTTCACTGAGCTGATCCGTCTCATGGAGAAAAGACGCTCTGATGTGAAGCAGCAGCTCAGATGGCAGCAGGAAACTGAAGTGAGTCGAGTCAAAGAGCTTCAGGAGAAGCTGGAGCAGGAGATCACTGAGCTGAAGAGGAAAGACGCTGAGCTGAAGAAGCTCTCACACACAGAGGATCACAACCAGTTTCTACACAACTACCCCTCACTGTCAGCACTCAGTGAAGCCACACACTCATCCAGCATCAACATCCGTCCTCACCGCTACTTTGAGGATGTGACAGCGGCTGTGTCAGGAGTCAGAGATAAACTACAGGACGCTCTGAGGGACACATGGACAAACGCCTCACTGACAGGGACTGAAGTGGATGTTTTACTGCCACAACCAGAGCCCAAGACCAGAGCTGAGTTCTTCACATATTCACGTCACATCACACTGGATCCAAACACAGCAAACACATGGCTGTTATTATCTGAGGGGAACAGGAAAGTGACAGTAATGAGTCAACAACAGTCTTGTTCTGATCACCCAGACAGATTCACTGGATGGTCTCAGGTCCTGAGTAGAGAGAGTCTGACTGGACGTTGTTACTGGGAGGTGGAGTGGAGAGGGAGAGGAGTTTATGTAGCAGTCGCATACAAGAATATCAGCAGAGCAGGGGGTGAATGTAGATTTGGACACAGTGACAAATCATGGGCATTAAGATGTGTCAACAGTTATGAGTTTTATCACAACAGTGTCAAAACTCCCATCTCAGGTCCTCAGTCCTCCAGAGTAGGAGTGTACCTGGATCACAGTGCAGGTATTCTGTCCTTCTACAGCGTCTCTGAAACCATGACTCTCCTCCACAGAGTCCAGACCACATTCACTCAGCCTCTCTATGTTGGACTTTGGGTTTATTCTGATTCCACAGCTGAGTTGTGTCAAGTCAAATAGTCAGAAGTCATTTAAGGGTTAAACTCTGTGTTTGGTCTCCATGTTTGTTGCTGACAGCTGATTGTTGTGGCGTTTCTTCACTGCACACAGATCAGCTGTCAGTCAAACATTGTGGGCGGGACTTTGACATCTTCTCCTGAGTTGCTGTGTAAATGTTTGAGTGTGTGTAGGTGGCGCTCCTTCCTGTGTGTGTCACCTCCTTTATCCTCCACACTTTGTTGTCTTTGTGTTCATCTGTAAAGAAATCTATAATCACATTTATTTGTTTGGCAGACCAAATGTTGTTTTATAGAAGTGTAATGATCCTGATCATAATCAATAAGGACATCATTCATTATTGTCTTGTACACAGCTGAGATTCTTGTGTGGATGAAGTGAATCTGAACATGAAATCACTGAACAAGAGTCATTTAATAGTGTTTGCTTTCTGTTTTTGTGTCCATGAACATCAAATAAATTTGGATGCAGATCATAATTTGTGTCGTCACAAGTCATTCAAGTGAAATTTGTTATTTAAATCTTTGTTTTGATCAGATGTGGCCAGCACAAACATGATTTGTTCCTGAGCTTGATGAGGTCTCATTTTAATTTTTAAAACTTTGATTTTAAACATGTTTTAAACTGCTTCTCCCATTCTGCCTCTCTGTCCCTCCCTCCAGCCCCCTGCATCACCTCCATCCATCCACCAGATGTCCTCACACTTTCCCTCCTGTCCCAGTCACCTGACTCTCTCATTCACCTGCTCACCTGTTTCCACTTTCCCTCATCAGCCCTGCAGTATAGAAGCGCCACGTTTCCACTCATTCCCTGACAGATTGTCAGTGTTGCTTCCTGCCTGAAGCTGCTGTCTTCAGACCTGTTCCTGTGTCTGCACCTGTTTCCTGTTCCTGCTCTCTTCTTCTCTTCTTGGATTTGTTTGACTGTTGGGACTGCCGCCCTGTTTCCAACCTGTAAGCCTGTTCCTGACTGCTGTCTTCACAGTTTGAGTCGTCCTCTCTGTGTTGTCTGAATTCATGATTGTGACAAATGTCCTCAAAGACCATAAGGACTCCATTTAATCCATAGATTCTCCTATAAAACCACACTGGGCAAAAAAAATTTGATCTGTTCTTTCAGATTTGGATTGTGTTGTTGATGTGCTAAGTCGCGTCAAGACAATCTTCCGGTTTCACTTTTTGAATGACAAACACAGACTAGTGCTGTCTGCTTGTATGGAGGGGTGTTTCCTCTCAGGCAGGTGCAGAACATACGTGCTGGGTGGCCGTCGGCTGTCGTCTTTGCGGTGTGTTCACAGTGGTAAAACTGAGCTTCTCCTTGTAGGTACTGAGTCTCCTTTGGCTAAACCACATAGTTTCTCTCTGACCATTAACAACTCCAACGTCTGTCCCTCCCCTCAGGTTAAGAGTCTGGGTGTCATCCTGGACAGCACATTGACCTTTGAGGCCCCCATCAATAATGTTTCTCAGTCTGCATACTTTAATGGACTTAACATTAACATCTTCGCCCGTCACTCACACCTCACAGCACTGCTATCCCCGTTCATTCTTTGGCTACATCTCGTACTGATTATTGCAGCTCTGTCCTCTTTGCTCTCCCTCTCAAGTGTCTTTATAAACTCCAGTTGGTCCAGAATTCAGCCGTCTCCAAACTTGAAGATCAGAAGAGTTTACCTCCTAAAAGATGAAGTGATCCATGTTTTTAAATGAGAAATGAGCTCTGTTGTAAACAAGTGTTAAACACACTGGCTGCGCCCCGAATCACATACTTTTTCTTTTTACTTTTAGTGCTGCAGCTGCCTTTGAAAAGTACGTACTGTTGCATGCAGTATGCACACAATCAAGACACACTACTGTCTCACAACATTACACCCTGAACTTTGACCCTCTTTCTCACATATTTGTTACCCTGGAGGTAAAACAAGAGGTCGTTCACCGAGCTCACCAGAGACTGAGGTCAGCCTGGAGAGATCTGCTGTTGTTGTTGCTTTGCAATTGTAACTTTGAAGTGATCACTGCATACAAGGTAGATTCCAACATATTATATTCACCACAGGAAAATGACATCAGCAGTATCTGTCATTGTTATTGTCATAGTAATGTCCTGTTGGTGGTGGTAATCTCTATGATTATTTTGTTCATATAAACAATTCATATATTTATTATTACTATTAGACTGGTCATCAAGGACTTGAATCAGCTGTCAATAAAGCTGTCAACAACTGGTCATCTGTTTTTGTGGCCCAGCTGATGTGACCAATCTTCCGCTGTGCAGAGGATTGTGGGTCAGAATAGCCAGAAAAGAATGCTGGCTTGCATACTGCAAAATTAGACCAGATGTAGTAGAACATCCTGGTAATTTTGGCATACTGCATTTGACATACTGTGTGTTGGGACATACTAAATTTTGTTCTGCATACTTTATAGTACGGTAGTCTGGATATTGGAACGCACACACAGTATCTCTGTCAAACTGCTCCTCTTCCTGGAATGACTCAGAGCTTGATGAGCCCTCCCTCCTCTTCCTGCTCTCACACACACAGCCAGCTCCACTCTGTCCACACATTTCCTTGTTCCCTCCCCTTCAGATCTACAAATAGAAGATGGGTGTAACCAACACTGTGGTGACGTGAGAGAGCTGACAGACTCCATTCACTGCATGTTGGTTAGATCAGAGCTCAAACTAGTTGTTGACACTGGGAGGTGAAATGGCGCAGAAAGGAGTTGAGCTGGACCGAGAAACCTTCTCTTGTTCCATCTGTCTGGATCTACTGAAGGATCCGGGGACTCTTCCCTGTGGACACAGCTACTGCATCAACTGTATTCAAAGCTTCTGG
The DNA here is from genome assembly GCF_041903045.1 of Epinephelus lanceolatus. NCBI lineage: Eukaryota > Metazoa > Chordata > Actinopteri > Perciformes > Serranidae > Epinephelus > Epinephelus lanceolatus. The sequence continues at coordinate 41,809,235 of NC_135745.1, read as the reverse complement.
GATGGAGAGGATGAGAAGAGAATCTACAGCTGCCCTCAGTGTAGGCAGAGGTTCACACCGAGGCCTGTCCTGATGAAAAACATCATGTTAGCAGATTTAGTGGAGAAACTGAAGAAGACTGGACTCCAAGCTGCTCCTGCTGATCACTGCTATGCTGGAGCTGAAGATGTGGACCAACATAAAGGCCACGACACAGTGTCAGCTGCAGCAGAAAGGACTGAGAGGCAGAGAGAGCTGGAGGGGAGTCGACAAAACATCCAGCAGAGAATCCAGGACACAGAGAAAGACGTGAAGCTGCTCCAACAGGAGGTGGAGGCTATCAGTCGCTCTGCTGATAAAGCAGTGGAGCACAGTGAGAAGATCTTCACTGAGCTGATCCGTCTCATGGAGAAAAGACGCTCTGATGTGAAGCAGCAGCTCAGATGGCAGCAGGAAACTGAAGTGAGTCGAGTCAAAGAGCTTCAGGAGAAGCTGGAGCAGGAGATCACTGAGCTGAAGAGGAAAGACGCTGAGCTGAAGCAGCTCTCACACACAGAGGATCACAAGCAGTTTCTACACAACTACCCCTCACTGTCAGCACTCAGTGAAGCCACACACTCATCCAGCATCAACATCCGTCCGCGCCGCTACTTTGAGGACGTGACAGCGGCTGTGTCAGGAGTCAGAGATAAAGTACAGGACGCTCTGAGGGACACATGGACAAACGTCTCACTGACAGGGACTGAAGTGGATGTTTTACTGCCACAACCAGAGCCCAAGACCAGAGCTGAGTTCTTCAGATATTCACGTCACATCACACTGGATCCAAACACAGCACACACACAGCTGTTATTATCTGAGGGGAACAGGAAAGTGACAGTAATGAGACAACAACAGTCTTATTCTAAACACCCAGACAGATTCACTGACTGGCAGCAGGTCCTGAGTAGAGAGAGTCTGACTGGACGTTGTTACTGGGAGGTGGAGTGGAGAGGAACAGTTTATGTAGCAGTCGCATACAAGAATATCAGACGAGCAGGGGGGGGTGAATGCTTATTTGGAAACAATGACAAATCTTGGATGTTAATTTGTGACAATAACAGTTATAACTTTTATCACAACAAAGTCCAAACTCCCGTCTCAGGTCCTCGGTCCTCCAGAGTAGGAGTGTACCTGGATCACAGTGCAGGTATTCTGTCCTTCTACAGCATCTCTGAAACCATGACTCTCCTCCACAGAGTCCAGACCACATTCACTCAGCCTCTCTATGCTGGACTTTGTCTTTGTTCTGATTCCACAGCTGAGTTGTGTCAAGTCAAACAGTCAGAAGTCATTTAAGGGTTAAACTCTGTGTTTGGTCTCCATGTTTGTTGCTGACAGCTGATTGTTGTGGCGTTTCTTCACTGCACACAGATCAGCTGTCAGTCAAACATTGTGGGCGGGACTTTGACATCTTCTCCTGAGTTGTTGTGTAAATGTTTGAGTGTGTGTAGGTGGCGCTCCTTCCTGTGTGTGTCACGTCCTTTATCCTCCACACTTTGTTCTCTTTGTGTTCATCTGTAAAGAAATGTATAATCACATTTATTTGTTTGGCAGACCAAATGTTGTTGTTGTTATGAGGTTTTATAGAAGTGTAATGATCCTGATCATAATCAATAAGGACATCATTCATTATTGTCTTGTACACAGCTGAGATTCTTGTGTGGATGAAGTGAATCTGAACATGAAATCACTGAACAAGAGTCATTTAATAGTGTTTGCTTTCTGTTTTTGTGTCCATGAACATCAAATAAATTTGGATGCAGATCATAATTTGTGTCGTCACAAGTCATTCAAGTGAAATTTGTTATTTAAATCTTTGTTTTGATCAGATGTGGCCAGCACAAACATGATTTGTTCCTGAGCTTGTAGATTACAGGCCAAAGACTGTTGTGGTTGGAGAACTGTGTCACAAAGTCCTCCTCAGTCCTGCTTCTCCCATTCTGCCTCTCTGTCCCTCCCTCCAGCCCCCTGCATCACCTCCATCCATCCACCAGATGTCCTCACACTTTCCCTCCTGTCGCAGTCACCTGACTCTCTCATTCACCTGCTCACCTGTTTCCACTTTCCCTCATCAGCCCTGCAGTATAGAAGCGCCACGTTTCCACTCATTCCCTGACAGATTGTCAGTGTTGCTTCCTGCCTGAAGCTGCTGTCTTCAGACCTGTTCCTGTGTCTGCACCTGTTTCCTGTTCCTGCTCTCTTCTTCTCTTCTTGGATTTGTTTGACTGTTGGGACTGCCGCCCTGTTTCCAACCTGTAAGCCTGTTCCTGACTGCTGTCTTCACAGTTTGAGTCGTCCTCTCTGTGTTGTCTGAATTCATGATTGTGACAAATGTCCTCAAAGACCATAAGGACTCCATTTAATCCATAGATTCTCCTATAAAACCACACTGGGCAAAAAAAATTTGATCTGTTCTTTCAGATTTGGATTGTGTTGTTGATGTGCTAAGTCGCGTCAAGACAATCTTCCGGTTTCACTTTTTGAATGACAAACACAGACTAGTGCTGTCTGCTTGTATGGAGGGGTGTTTCCTCTCAGGCAGGCGCAGAACATACGTGCTGGGTGGCCGTCGGCTGTCGTCTTTGCGGTGTGTTCACAGTGATAAAACTAAGCTTCTCCTTGTAGGTACTGAGTCTCCTTTGGCTAAACCACATAGTTTCTCTCTGACCATTAACAACTCCAACGTCTGTCCCTCCCCTCAGGTTAAGAGTCTGGGTGTCATCCTGGACAGCACATTGACCTTTGAGGCCCCCATCAATAATGTTTCTCAGTCTGCATACTTTAATGGACTTAACATTAACATCTTCGCCCGTCACTCACACCTCACAGCACTGCTATCCCCGCTCATTCTTTGGCTACATCTCGTACTGATTATTGCAGCTCTGTCCTCTTTGCTCTCCCTCTCAAGTGTCTTTATAAACTCCAGTTGGTCCAGAATTCAGCCGTCTCCAAACTTGAAGAACAGAAGAGTTTACCTCCTAAAAGATGAAGTGATCCATGTTTTTAAATGAGAAATGAGCTCTGTTGTAAACAAGTGTTAAACACACTGGCTGCGCCCCGAATCACATACTTTTTCTTTTTACTTTTAGTGCTGCAGCTGCCTTTGAAAAGTACGTACTGTTGCATGCAGTATGCACACAATCAAGACACACTACTGTCTCACAACATTACACCCTGAACTTTGACCCTCTTTCTCACATATTTGTTACCCTGGAGGTAAAACAAGAGGTCGTTCACCGAGCTCACCAGAGACTGAGGTCAGCCTGGAGAGATCTGCTGTTGTTGTTGCTTTGCAATTGTAACTTTGAAGTGATCACTGCATACAAGGTAGATTCCAACATATTATATTCACCACAGGAAAATGACATCAGCAGTATCTGTCATTGTTATTGTCATAGTAATGTCCTGTTGGTGGTGGTAATCTCTATGATTATTTTGTTCATATGAACAATTCATATATTTATTATTACTATTAGACTGGTCATCAAGGACTTGAATCAGCTGTCAATAAAGCTGTCAACAACTGGTCATCTGTTTTTGTGGCCCAGCTGATGTGACCAATCTTCCGCTGTGCAGAGGATTGTGGGTCAGAATAGCCAGAAAAGCATGCTGGCTTGCATACTGCAAAATTAGACCAGATGTAGTAGAACATCCTGGTAATTTTGGCATACTGCATTTGACATACTGTGTGTTGGGACATACTAAATTTTGTTCTGCATACTTTATAGTACGGTAGTCTGGATATTGGAACGCACACACAGTATCTCTGTCAAACTGCTCCTCTTCCTGGAATGACTCAGAGCTTGATGAGCCCTCCCTCCTCTTCCTGCTCTCACACACACAGCCAGCTCCACTCTGTCCACACATTTCCTTGTTCCCTCCCCTTCAGATCGGCAAATAGAAGATGGGTGTAACCAACACTGTGGTGACGTGAGAGAGCTGACAGACTCCATTCACTGCATGTTGGTTAGATCAGAGCTCAAACTAGTTGTTGACACTGGGAGGTGAAATGGCGCAGAAAGGAGTTGAGCTGGACCGAGAAACCTTCTCTTGTTCCATCTGTCTGGATCTACTGAAGGATCCGGGGACTCTTCCCTGTAGACACAGCTACTGCATCAACTGTATTCAAAGCTTCTGGGATGGAGAGGATGAGAAGAGAATCTACAGCTGCCCTCAGTGTAGGCAGAGGTTCACACCGAGGCCTGTCCTGATGAAAAACATCATGTTAGCAGATTTAGTGGAGAAACTGAAGAAGACTGGACTCCTAGCTGCTCCTGCTGATCACTGCTATGCTGGAGCTGAAGATGTGGACCAACATAAAGGCCACGACACAGTGTCAGCTGCAGCAGAAAGGACTGAGAGGCAGAGAGAGCTGGAGGGGAGTCGACAAAACATCCAGCAGAGAATCCAGGACACAGAGAAAGATGTGAAGCTGCTCCAACAGGAGGTGGAGGCTATCAGTCGCTCTGCTGATAAAGCAGTGGAGCACAGTGAGAAGATCTTCACTGAGCTGATCCGTCTCATGGAGAAAAGACGCTCTGATGTGAAGCAGCAGCTCAGATGGCAGCAGGAAACTGAAGTGAGTCGAGTCAAAGAGCTTCAGGAGAAGCTGGAGCAGGAGATCACTGAGCTGAAGAGGAAAGACGCTGAGCTGAAGCAGCTCTCACACACAGAGGATCACAAGCAGTTTCTACACAACTACCCCTCACTGTCAGCACTCAGTGAACCCACACACTCATCCAGCATCAACATCCGTCCTCACCGCTACTTTGAGGATGTGACAGCGGCTGTGTCAGGAGTCAGAGATAAAGTACAGGACGCTCTGAGGGACACATGGACAAACGCCTCACTGACAGGGACTGAAGTGGATGTTTTACTGCCACAACCAGAGCCCAAGACCAGAGCTGAGTTCTTCAGATATTCACGTCACATCACACTGGATCCAAACACAGTCAGCACATGGCTGTTATTATCTGAGGGGAACAGGAAAGTGACAGGAATGAGACAACAACAGTTTTATTCTCATCACCCAGACAGATTCACTGGATGGCGTCAGGTCCTGAGTAGAGAGAGTCTGACTGGACGTTGTTACTGGGAGGTGGAGTGGAGAGGAGGAGTTTATGTAGCAGTCGCATACAAGAATATCAGACGAGCACGTTGGTGGTGGGATGAATGTAAATTTGGACACAATGACAAGTCTTGGATGTTAACATGTGACAATAACAGTTATAACTTTTATCACAACAAAGTCCAAACTCGTGTCTCAGGTCCTCAGTCCTCCAGAGTAGGAGTGTACCTGGATCACAGTGCAGGTATTCTGTCCTTCTACAGCATCTCTGAAACCATGACTCTCCTCCACAGAGTCCAGACCACATTCACTCAGCCTCTCTATGTTGGACTTTGGCTTTCTTATTCTGATTCCACAGCTGAGTTGTGTCAAGTCAAATAGTCAGAAGTCATTTAAGGGTTAAACTCTGTGTTTGGTCTCCATGTTTGTTGCTGACAGCTGATTGTTGTGGCGTTTCTTCACTGCACACAGATCAGCTGTCAGTCAAACATTGTGGGCGGGACTTTGACATCTTCTCCTGAGTTGTTGTGTAAATGTTTGAGTGTGTGTAGGTGGCGCTCCTTCCTGTGTGTGTCACCTCCTTTATCCTCCACACTTTGTTGTCTTTGTGTTCATCTGTAAAGAAATGTATAATCACATTTATTTGTTTGGCAGACCAAATGTTGTTGTTGTTATGAGGTTTTATAGAAGTGTAATGATCCTGATCATAATCAATAAGGACATCATTCATTATTGTCTTGTACACAGCTGAGATTCTTGTGTGGATGAAGTGAATCTGAACATGAAATCACTGAACAAGAGTCATTTAATAGTGTTTGCTTTCTGTTTTTGTGTCCATGAACATCAAATAAATTTGGATGCAGATCATAATTTGTGTCGTCACAAGTCATTCAAGTGAAATTTGTTATTTAAATCTTTGTTTTGATCAGATGTGGCCAGCACAAACATGATTTGTTCCTGAGCTTGATGAGGTCTCATTTTAATTTTTAAAACTTTGATTTTAAACATGTATAAATGTTGATATGACAGAATCGATCTGGGAGAAATGTTCTCAGCAGACAGCACCTAACAGAGACACTAGGAAACCAAACACTACCACAGTGACAGTGAGTGACTCAGCTTTTATAACACGTGAAATATCTGAACTCCAACAACAAATGTAAAAATGAGCAGCTTATATCAGGTCCAGTCATAAAATCATGACATGAAAATATGATTCTTTACATTTGGTTCCAAGTGTTTCCATGTTCTTTAATCAGAATTCAACAAATCAGAGACATTTGAACGTTTAGCCTCAAATCTCACATTCCCAAATACTATGTCTTATCTCTCCCATCTTTCCCATGTGACCTGAATGCAGCATCAGTGTTTCAGGGTGTGACTCCTGTCAACAAACGCACACCAGGGCCGGCTCTTGGCATCGGCCATATAGGCAGTCGCCTAGGGTGCCACATGCTGGCAGGGGCGCAGCTGCAAGCCCTCAAAAAAAAAAAAATAAATAGAATGAATAAAATGAAATAAATACTACTAATAATTTGCAGCCACGACTGGCGCCCTTTCCTCATACTCTGTCTTGAAAAAAAGAACAAATAAAGAAAAAGTAAACAACAACAACAACCCCCCTGTTGTTTGTCATTATTTGACCTGGCCCTGAACCTGTCCTGCACCGTGCTCAGTCATGTCACTGTGGGAAAGGGGGGTGGGACGAGTTATCTGTGCGCATCTCAGGTAGGTAGGTTGTGACTGACAGACAACAAGAGGTCATAAATTGTCAAATTATTGGGTTATCATCATGAAAAGACCTCCAAGCCCTCAGGTGCGCCCAGATAATGATGTGATCGCTGCCAAGGATTGAGTTAAGCTGCTGAGCTGGTTTATTGCTGTTTGTATCTGGTTAACTTCTGGCTGCTTAGTGCTCCTCCTCTTACTCAGCACATTAGATATTGTGCTGGAAGTGTGACAATATAACTGTAGTGCAACCTCTTTTATTTTAGTCATTCATAATCACAACTAGATAATAATTCATGTTATGTTGAACACATCACTGGTGCAAGTAGTAGTCTGTCTGCTGCAGCTACATGTTTTGCTTGTACTGTACAGTAAGAGGTAAATCTACTCCACATCTGTCCAGATGCACTGAGAAAAGTTTTGAACAAGAAGCCCCGAGAAGCTGCTGCAGAGGGGCCTTCTCTGACACCTCCTCCACTCGCTGAAGAATGTAAGTTTAGCCAATTATTTGTGGTCTCTGACACACTGCTATGTTGTCATTTTTATCATTATTAATATTATTATTATTATAATGTCATTATTATTACTGTTGAATGTTCCAGGTTAACCTTGTTATTAATTACAGTAAATGTAGGTCAAATAAAATAAAGTCTATTTGTACAGTGCTTCACTTTATATGAAGTAGAATGACACAACAGACTTAAAGCAGTGGTGTAACAGTATGGATGTACTGTCTGTTTGAATCCAGCTACAAGTCAGGCAACAAGCAGCAGCACGGCTGGATTCAGCACACCACCTCACTACCTCACGACTTCCAGTGAGACACAGCCTGAATCAGGTGAGTTCTGTAACTGTATGTTACTGCTGCAGTCATGTTTCTAATGTAAATATGGCCACATCCAGAGACATGTTTGTTGTTTCTATCAAATATTCACAAATACTCTTACCACAATATTCACATCACTTACACATGCAACTCATCCTGGCCTGTACATCTGGAATGTTTTCGTCCATTTGTCCACACATGGAGGCTATGAAAGTCTATTTTTACAATGTCAGTAAGTTGGCCAAGCCTTTAAACATTTATAAAGCTCCATAGCGACGGAAAACAATGGGAACTGTAGCTTGCACACAGATCCCAATTTTCATTTGAATGCAATATTGCCACATATTTGACTTTATTAAAAGGAGTCCATTCAAGAATACCAACACTATCTATTACCAAAATCTGTCTCACATACTTCTATTATTATGGTAAAAGTAGCACAATAAAATATATTTGATGACAAATACAGTTTACAGAGGAAATATGGCCTAACTCAAAATATAATCAAAGTATAGTGCAACTATCAATATTTATTCAACTTGTCTACAGGACATATTAACGCTAGAATAGCTAATCCTCCTTCAAAAAAGTTAAACTAGGGGGTGGGGGCACCGAACCCTAATCCCGCCTAGGGCACCAAAGTGGCTAGAGCCGGCTTTGATGCACACAGTGTGATATTACACATATTGAAATGTCTCTTTACTGATGTTGTGGGAAGCTGCCAAAGGCTGAGTGAACTCTGGACTTGTCTTCCTGCAGTGAACATCACAGCAGGTGAACAAGTGAAATGTGAAAAGTGATGCTCAACACAAGAGGGCGCCTTCATCCTGCTAAGCAGGGAGGTAGAGGAGGTTAAAGCTCCTCCACTCACTTTGTCTGCATGTTTTAGTTTTTAGACTCATGAAACCATTTGATAATAAACACACATGGTGTCACACATGGTGCTAAATTGTGTCAGACCACTAAACGTTCAGGTTTCCTTAAATATACACTCAGTCCTCTCTGTGTGAAGATCAGGCAGCCAGTGATGGTCAAAGGTTGAAATGTATGAGGAGCGTCTGGTGTGCTGCTGATTAAAGAAGCTCCTGGTTTCACCTACATTTATTAAACACACTCTCCTCACACCACTGCTGCAGAGAAACTACATGATTCAAATATGTGCCACCTTTTGCAGAGTCCCCCTCACACAGAAGGCCAACCAGTGCCACATCATCAGCAGTGTGTTTGAGTTTCAACTCATTGGTTTACAGAGAAAAGAACAGAGGTGATAAAATGGCACCTGGTGATGCACCTGTGTTCACACTCCTCTCTGACACCTCACCTTTACACACATGCTAGGATTTCATGATTTAAATTACAAAAAGCTGAAATGATTGTCTTTATTAATGTTTGTTTGGCTCATGATCCTCACTGACTGAAGGTGACACTTTAGTTTGACCTCCTTTATTTCAACTAATAAACACCACACAGTGTTTTGATTTCAAGGTCATCATTTAATATCAACAGTTTTCCTCACAATCACAGTCATGATGAAAATAAAAAGTTTAAGTGACCTCAGTGTGATTTGCTGCGAGAAAACTATAAATATTAATCAAATGCAAAAAACAATATTCTACAGATCCATCCATCAGTCATCAATCAGTTCATGGTGAAAACATGAGATGTTTGGAAGATGTTGGATTTTGGGTACCTCACTGCACAAATTCAAACCGCCAAAAAATCAGTGTCATGTGTCGTCAGTGTTTGACAACAACTGACGCTGGCATCAGACATTGTCCTGACATTGAATTTTGGTAAACAGACATCACAACCAAAATTCAACCAAATATAAACATTGGAAAACGTTGGTGACCAGCTGGGATGTCAAGAACCCTAAAATTCTTCTACATTGAACAAAAATATAAACGCAAAACTTTTGTTTTTGCTCCCATTTTTCGTGAGCTGGACTCAAAGATCTAAAACTTTTTCTACATACACAAAAGACCATTTCCCTCAAATATTGTTCACAAATCTGTCTAAATCTGTGTTAGTGAGCACTTCTCCTTTGCCGAGATAATCCATCCCACCTCACAGGTGTGGCATATCAAGATGCTGATTAGACAGCATGAATATTGCACAGGTGTGCCTTAGGCTGGCCACAATAAAAGGCCACTCTGAAATGTGCAGTTTTGCTTTATTCGGGGGGGGGGGGGGGGGGGGGGGTCAGAAAACCAGTCAGTATCTGGTGTGACCACCATTTGCCTCACGCAGTGCAACACATCTCCTTCGCATAGAGTTGATCAGGTTGTTGATTGTGGCCTGTGGAATGTTGGTCCACTCCTCTTCAGTGGCTGTGTGAAGCTGCTGGATATTGGCAGGAACTGGAACACGCTGTCGTATACGCCGATCCAGAGCATCCCAAACATGCTCAATGGGTGACATGTCCGGTGAGTATGCTGGCCATGCAAGAACTGGGATGTTTTCAGCTTCCAGGAATTGTGTACAGATCCTTGCAACATGGGGCCGTGCATTATCATGCTGCAACATGAGGTGATGGTCGTGGATGAATGGCACAACAATGGGCCTCAGGATCTCGTCACGGTATCTCTGTACATTCAAAATGCCATCAATAAAATGCACCTGTGTTCGTTGTCCATAACATACGCCTGCCCATACCATAACCCCACCGCCACCATAGGCCACTCGATCCACAACGTTGACATTAGCAAACCGCTCACCCACACAACGCCACACACACTGTCTGCCATCTGCCCTGAACAGTGAAAACCAGGATTCATCCATGAAGAGAACACCTCTCCAACGTGCCAGACGCCATCGAATGTGAGCATTTACCCACTCAAGTCGGTTACAACGACGAACTGCAGTCAGGTCGAGACCCCGATGAGGACGACGAGCATGCAGATGATCTTCCCTGAGACGGTTTCTGACAGTTTGTGCAGAAATTCTTTGGTTATGCAAACCGATTGTTGCAGCAGCTGTCCGGGTGGCTGGTCTCAGACGATCTTGGAGGTGAACATGCTGGATGTGGACGTCCTGGGCTGGTGTGGTTACACGTGGTCTGCGGTTGTGAGGCCGGTTGGAGATGGCTTATGGTAGAGAAATGAACATTCAATTCACGGGCAACAGCTCTGGTGGACATGCCAATTGCACGCTCCCTCAAAACTTGCAACATCTGTGGCATTGTGCTGTGTGATAAAACTGAACATTTTAGAGTGGCCTTTTATTGTGGCCAGCCTAAGGCACACCTGTGCAATAATCATGCTGTCTAATCAGCATCTTGATATGCCACACCTGTGAGGTGGGATGGATTATCTCGGCAAAGGAGAAGTGCTCACTAACACAGATTTAGATAGATTTGTGAACGATATTTGAGGGAAATGGTCTTTTGTGTGTATAGAAAAAGTTTTAGATCTTTGAGTCCAGCTCACGAAAAATGGGAGCAAAAACAAAAGTGTTGCGTTTATATTTTTGTTCAGTGTATCTTTACAGCTGATATGGTGACTGTGGTTATAGCTATTATCTAATTATTGCTCAGAGTTCTGCACTGATAGTTTGGTTTATTTCATGAGACTGGTTTAATCAACTGACTATCATTTTTCCTTTTTCGGGAATGCTGCTGAAAACTGAATATTTTACTGAAAATGGTCGATAAACATTTTTAATAATTATTATTTCCGATAGACTTTTGAATCCTTTGAACTACGAGTTTCCAACAACTGCATTAACTTCACTTGAAAACGTGAAACATTTAACTAACATGAAATGTCTAACTGTGTGAGCTGAGTGTCGTAGTTTGAATCTGTTTTTACTGCCTGTTGTAAATGTCAGATAACACACCCTGCCTCTCACCACTCCTTGTGGAATGCAGCAAAGCCTGAAAAGCCTTCCCTCTCCTCCCTCCTCCTGAAGCCAGCTCGTCTCTATCAACAGATTTGTTTTTCTGATCAGAGAGAGTGAAACTATTTGACAGTCACCATCACTGAGAGGTGAAATGGCGCAGAAAGGAGTTGAGCTGGACCGAGAAACCTTCTCTTGTTCCATCTGTCTGGATCTACTGAAGGATCCGGTGGCTCTTCCCTGTGGACACAGCTACTGCATCAACTGTATTCAAAGCTTCTGGGATGGAGAGGATGAGAAGAGAATCTACAGCTGCCCTCAGTGTAGGCAGAGCTTCACACCGAGGCCTGTCCTGAGGAAAAACACCATGTTAGCAGTTTTAGTGGAGCAACTGAAGAAGACTGGACTCCAAGCTGCTCCTGCTGATCACTGCTATGCTGGAGCTGAAGATGTGGCCTGTGATGTCTGCACTGGGAGGAAACTGAAAGCCTTCAAGTCCTGTCTGCAGTGTGTGGCCTCTTACTGTGAGAAACACCTCCAGCCTCATCGTGACTCAGCTCCATTACAGAAACACAAGCTGGTGGAGCCCTCCAAGAAGCTGCAGGAGAACATCTGCTCTCGTCATGATGAGGTGATGAAGATGTTCTGCCGCACTGATCAGCAGTGTATCTGTTATCTCTGCTCTGTGGAGGAACATAAAGGCCACGACACAGTGTCAGCTGCAGCAGAAAGGACTGAGAGGCAGAGAGAGCTGGAGGGGAGTCGACAAAACATCCAGCAGAGAATCCAGGACACAGAGAAAGATGTGAAGCTGCTCCAACAGGAGGTGGAGGCTATCAGTCGCTCTGCTGATAAAGCAGTGGAGCACAGTGAGAAGATCTTCACTGAGCTGATCCGTCTCATGGAGAAAAGACGCTCTGATGTGAAGCAGCAGCTCAGATGGCAGCAGGAAACTGAAGTGAGTCGAGTCAAAGAGTCAGAGGTAAACTACAGGACGCTCTGAGGGACACATGGACAAACGCCTCACTGACAGGAACTGAAGTGGATGTTTTACTGCCACAACCAGAGCCCAAGACCAGAGCTGAGTTCTTCAGATATTCACGTCACATCACACTGGATCCAAACACAGCAAACACATGGCTGTTATTATCTGAGGGGAACAGGAAAGTGACAGTAATGAGACAACAACAGTCTTATTCTAAACACCCAGACAGATTCACTGGATGTTGTCAGGTCCTGAGTAGAGAGAGTCTGACTGGACGTTGTTACTGGGAGGTGGAGTGGAGAGGAGGAGTTTATGTAGCAGTTGCAGACAAGAATATCAGCAGAGCAGGGTGGGGGGATGAATGTTTATTTGGACACAATGACAAATCTTGGATGTTAAGATGTGACAATAACAGTTATAACTTTTATCACAACAAAGTCAAAACTCGTGTCTCAGGTCCTTGGTCCTCCAGAGTAGGAGTGTACCTGGATCACAGTGCAGGTATTCTGTCCTTCTACAGCGTCTCTGAAACCATGACTCTCCTCCACAGAGTCCAGACCGCATTCACTCAGCCTCTGTATGCTGGATTTTGGCTTCATCCTGATTCCACAGCTGAGTTGTGTCAAGTCAAACAGTCAGAAGTCATTTAAGGGTTAAACTCTGTGTTTGGTCTCCATGTTTGTTGCTGACAGCTGATTGTTGTGGCGTTTCTTCACTGCACACAGATCAGCTGTCAGTCAAACATTGTGGGCGGGACTTTGACGTCTTCTCCTGAGTTGTTGTGTAAATGTTTGAGTGTGTGTAGGTGGCGCTCCTTCCTGTGTGTGTCACCTCCTTTATCCTCCACACTTTGTTGTCTTTGTGTTCATCTGTAAAGAAATGTATAATCACATTTATTTGTTTGGCAGACCAAATGTTGTTGTTGTTATGGGGTTTTATAGAAGTGTAATGATCCTGATCATAATCAATAAGGACATCATTCATTATTGTCTTGTACACAGCTGAGATTCTTGTGTGGATGAAGTGAATCTGAACATGAAATCACTGAACAAGAGTCATTTAATAGTGTTTGCTTTCTGTTTTTGTGTCCATGAACATCAAATAAATTTGGATGCAGATCATAATTTGTGTCGTCACAAGTCATTCAAGTGAAATTTGTTATTTAAATCTTTGTTTTGATCAGATGTGGCCAGCACAAACATGATTTATTCCTGAGCTTGATGAGGTCTCATTTTAATTTTTAAAACTTTGATTTTAAACATGTATAAATGTTGATATGACAGAATCGATCTGGGAGAAATGTTCTCAGCAGACAGCACCTAACAGAGACACTAGGAAACCAAACACTACCACAGTGACAGTGAGTGACTCAGCTTTTATAACACGTGAAATATCTGAACTCCAACAACAAATGTAAAAATGAGCAGCTTATATCAGGTCCAGTCATAAAATCATGACATGAAAATATGATTCTTTACATTTGGTTCCAAGTGTTTCCATGTTCTTTAATCAGAATTCAACAGTCAGAGACTTTTGAACGTTTAGCCTCAAATCTCACATTCCCAAATACTATGTCTTATCTCTCCCATCTCCCAAGAGAGGATGCAGGTGACACTGAGGCCAGTGTGCCAGTCAGAGAAAGAACCATTGAGCAAAATGTTAGAGTTAGATGGCCTAGAGCAAATGACAGTAAAGAATGAGAGATAGTTAATAGAGATTTGTCAGTAATCTTGAGTAGACTTAGAGGAAATGCAGTAGAAAGGTTAGAAAAGATGGGAGATATAATTTACTCATATGGTGTAGAGAGGTTTGGGTTGCATGAGAGAAAGAGGAGTGAGAGGGTACAGTCAGGTAAATCTAGGCGGCAAAGACAAATAGAGAAGTTAGTCAAGGAAAGGAGACAGTTAAGAAAGCAGTGGAGAAAGGCTACAGAAGAAGAAAGGGAGGGAATTAAGGTGTTGCAAGAGGAGTTGAGAAGCAGGCTAGCAGTTCTTAGAAGGGCAGAGCATCTCAGGAAAAAGAGGAGGAAGAAGGAACATGCTAGGACAGGTTTTTTCAGGGACCCTTTTAAGTTTGTTAAAGGATTGTTCAGCCAGGAAAAGGGAGGGCAGCTCAAAGTAGAAAGGTTAGAGGTTGAAGAATATTTGAGAAATACATATTCAGATTTAGAGAAGAATAGGATAGTAGGTTTCCCACCTGATATCCCTCCATTAGGAAGGATAGAGCATGAGATGGATGTCAGACCACCTAGGTGGAAGGAAGTTCAGGAGGTGGTCAGGCGTGCAAAGGCTTCTTCGGCCCCAGGGCCTAATGGAGTCCCCTACCGGGTTTATAAAGGTGCGTCTGATATCCTTAAATTTTTGTGGAAACAGCTAAGAATAGTTTGGGAAAAACAAATTATACCAAGAGCATGGCGTAGGGCAGGGGGTGTCCTCATTCCTAAGGAGAAGGAGTCTGTGGACCTTAGCCAGTTCCGGATGATTTCTCTCTTGAACGTGGAGGGGAAGATTTTCTTTAGTGTAATTGCGCAGAGATTAGCTAGCTACTTAGAAAGGAATAGCTTAATAGATACCATGGTGCAGAAGGCAGGAATACCAGGTTTTTCAGGGTGTTTAGAGCATACTAGCATGATCTGGCACCAGATTCAGGCAGCAAAGATTAACAAAAGGGACCTACATGTAATATTTTTAGATCTTGCAAATGCATTTGGTTCAGTACCCCACAGCCTCATTTGGAGTGCGTTTGACTATTTCAGAGTGCCACAGGTAGTTGTCACCTTAGTGAAAGCATACTTTCAGGATATTAGGTTGTGTCTAAGTACAGCAGGCTTCACAACAGGTTGGCAGAGGCTAGAAATAGGCATCATGGCAGGGTGTACAATTTCTCCATTAGCATTTACTATGGCGATGGAAGTAATCATCAGGGCTTCTAAGTGGGTGGTAGGTGGAGAGAGACGGCAGAATGGGTTGCATTTTCCACCAGTTAGGGCTTACATGGATGAAATGACACTGGTGACCACAACAACGCCATGTACAAAGAGGCTACTAGAGAAGTCTGTGGATATTCTCATTTATCCAGGTCAATTCCATTCTGGCAACAATTAAATCGTAGGCAACTGGACTTTGATTTTGTCTAGAAGACGTTTCGCCTCTTATCCAAGCGGCTTCATCAGTTCTCAACGCATCAGTCTGACTAGTCCTCACTAGTCTGACAAACAGTGGAGTAAGACTCAGGTTTTTAACCTCTGTGGAGGTGTACACCCACCACCCTCATAAGACAATACTTCGTTAGTGGAGTTTCACTGGACCATTGTTTGGGTCAGGTGAGTCACACTAGTGAACGACGGTCATTAGGAGTGGGTGGGGCCACTGGTGAGCAACAGTCGTTACTAGAGAAGGTAAATAAGAACCTGAAGTGGGCCAGCATGAAGATCAAGCCTAGTAAATCTAGAAGCATCTCGATATGTAGAGGGAAGTTAAGTGATAGGAAGTTTGTCATAGATGATGAGGACATCCCAACAATTAGGGAAAAGTCAGTAAAGAGCTTAGGTAGGTGGTACAATGTGGAGTTGAATGATGAGGAACAGGTGGTGACATTTAGGAAAGATGTGGCGGAAGGATTGGATAGAATAGATAAATCAGAACTTCCAGGAAAGTTGAAGTTGTGGTGTTTGCAATTTGGGCTATATCCTAGGTTAATGTGACCGTTGTCAGTTTATGAAATTCCAATATCCGTAGGGGAGAGAATTGAAAGGTCGGTTAGCTCCTATATTAGGAAGTGGTTGGGTGCTCCTAGGTGCCTAAGTAGTGTTGCATTGTATGGAAAAGGGATACTTCAGCTGCCAGTATCTAGTTTAACAGAGGAATCTAAATGTACAAAGGTCAGGACAGAGCTGTTGTTATCTGGGAGTAAGGACGTGGTAGTTAGGAGTGTGGTTCCAAATCCAACCAAGGGGAGGAAGTGGAACCCAAGATCGGCAGTTCAGGAGGCAGAAGCAGCTCTTAGGCATGTAGAGATTGTAGGTAATGTTCAGTTTGGCCGGAGAGGCCTGGGGCTTGCCTCAGGCAAACCGGTATGGAATAAAGCAGGTCTCAAAGATAAAAGAAAGCTGGTCGTGGAACAGATACGTAGACAGGAAGAGATATTAAGGGGTGCAAAGGTAGTGGCCCAGGCTAAACAGGGACAGTGGTTGAATTGGGAAAGTGTAGAGAAGAGGAAGCTTAGTTGGAGGGACCTGTGGAGTATTGAGGAGAATCGTATTAGATTCCTGGTAGGGGCTACATACGATGTGTTACAAACCCCCCAGAACCTAAAACTGTGGGTAAATGAGGACCCATCATTCCCACTGTGTTCAGGTACCGCAACCTTAAAGCATATTTTGTCAGGCTGTAAAGTTAGCTTGTCACAAGGCCGATATACATGGCGACATAACCAGGTGTTGAAATGTTTAGCTGCAGGAATCGAAGGGAAACGAAGACAGGTGAATTCAGAAGGGGTTAAGGATAGGAGTTCAGCAATTCAGTTTGTCCGTGAGGGAGAGAAATACAGAAGGGATAAGTTAGTAAGGAGGCAAGGGTGTGGGTGCCTAGAAGGTGCTTGTGATTGGGAAATGCAAGTAGATTTAGGGGGAAAGCTTGTTGTTCCCCAGGAAATAGTTTGTACCAAGCAGAGGCCTGACTTAGTGTTGTGGTCAGTGAGTCAATGGATAGTGTATGTCATTGAGCTGACAGTTCCTTGGGAAGACTCAGTGGAAGAAGCCTATGAAAGAAAAAAGCTTAGATATGCAGACTTAGGAGCAGAAGCTGAGCAGCGAGGATGGAAGACTAGGATTTGTCCAGTGGAAGTGGGGTGTAGGGGATTCATAGCAAGATCAGCTGTCTCGCTCCTGGGGGAACTCGGAGTGCGGGGACAGAATTTGAGGAAGACAGTGAGGGAAATGTCAGATGAAGCAGCAAGAACCAGCCACTTTATCTATTACAGAAGAAATAATGTCAGTTGGGGGCCAGCAGGAGGAACTACTAAACAGGGCACATAACTCCTTGAGATCAGGTGGAGAGATCCACTTCCTCTCAGGAGGAAATCCAGGAAGAGGAAGGTTATTTAAGTGTGGGAGTGGCCTATTTGAATCCATTTTGTTTGAGACCATGCTGCAAGGTGAGTGTGTTTGCTGATCCTGTGAGTTTATTATCTCCTTTAACTTTAGCTTATATTGTAGTTATGCTATGTAGCGTGTGAAATAGAGTATGGTGAATGTGCTAGGAAAGGTAGTATCAGCACTGTTTCTACCTGGAGCTTGCATGTACAGAGCCTGGGTTTGTTGAAGGTGGCAGTGCTGTTTGGGCTGAGAAAGCCATGTGTAAGTAAGGTAAAGGAGGTTGTTGGGTTGGTGTGGGGAGCAGTGAGACCTGGCATTAGGGGAGTGTCTCTGGGACGCCAGAGATCACTGTCTAGCCTCCTGGAGGTGTCGTGGGACCAACTAGACGAAACACCGGTGAAAGGAGGTTCCCACCCGATGACCCCAAAGACATGTTAGTTATCACTGCTCACTGGTCTGTATAGTTAAGCCTTGCCATGATAGCTTATCATAGGGCTTAGCAGGTTATTCACTGAGTGCTGATCCTTTTCTAGAGCACAAACTTCTTGTGTTTATTTGAATTAAAGTCGAATATCTACAAAATTTAAACACAAAACTATTTTATGAATGACAGCCACTTACTCAGCAATAAGATTTTTTGTTTTTAACCTGTCATCTTTCTCTCTTGTAGGACACTTGAGGAAAGTTACAACACCTAGGCCAATGTGATATTTACTCCACAGTAAAGAGGTTGTTTCACAAGAAATTAAGATTTTGCAAATTATGACACTGGGTCCTAATTCATAGGTTTTATAATTACTGTTATAAATCTTTTCATTTATTTCATGTGTACTTTTTGTAACCTTTTAATATGGATGATTTCATGAATGCAAGCTTTGACTTAATTTTGTTAAACTGTCTGTGTAATGGTTAGAATTTTTGTGATATAAAATGGATCAGACAAAATTTACTTTAGAGTAAAAGCAAATTCTTTGAAAGCTGTCATTCATCAGTTTCCTGTGATGATTGGAAATATAGGGGCGATTTAAACCATTAACAAAATATAATTGTTATTAATGGCATCTTAATGTTTTCATTTATGTCTTAACATTTACCCAAGTTTGCATTTATCTTAGCAGAATGTAAAAAAAAATGAAAAGCTGATGTTATGTGCTGGTTTTGTTTGAACAAGGAAATATCTGCACACTGAATAGTTTTAAGTCCCGTAGGAGGTATTATTTATTTGTGACATTGTGACATATGAGAAGGTTCTGTGGGTATTGCTCGGTATTGAGGCTTATATAGTGAGGCTAAAAAAACCAACAACACATAATTGGCTGATTATCTTTCTGTTTGCCTCACTATAAAAACGTCACGATATCTTTGCCTGAGGAAGACCCTCTCAGAGTTGGCAACATAGCGAACAAGTGATACCTCCTTGGGGGCTTCAAAACTATTGTGTCCAGCTAATTCTTTGTTTTTCACTTTGAACCCTTTTATCCAGTCACATTCTTCTGTGTTACAACTAGACTTCTAACAGAGCAGCAAACAAAGGTTACTCTCCAAAATCTTCTCAGGCTCTGCTGCTGGGTGTAAGGTGCTTAGTTATCTTCAAGTACAAAGTTAAAATAATCAGGCCCACACAGAAATGGACTGCTTAATTTTTTGTCAGTGACAATGTTAAACATTAATGCTTAATGTTTTATCTGTAGTGGATGCTTTGTTTGTCCTTTCAATTGACAGTCAGATTTGATTGTGAATACAACATTCAGTCAGTAACAAAGACAAAAGCAGTGCAAATATAAATAGAATTTATTGAAATCTTAAACAAGTTACAGATGAATATAAAAAACTCAACATTAGCCATGACAGCCTGGGCTATGTTCAGGCCTAACAAAATGTGTCCTAAAGGCCAAATTCAAAAGCAGTGACACTGCCAACTGTAAGCAGTTCACTGCATTTGGAGGTGGTCTTTAAGACAATTAACTAATTTACTTAAAAACATATAATTTCTCCTAGGTGTGAGATGAATGTGTCTGATGTGAGGGTGCTCAATTATGGCACCATTTAAACTATGAACAAATGTAGCCATAACACTGTACACACATTTCCTGGCCTTATCAATCTTTGCTGGATTGACACCAGCCTCCCACCTGCACCTTTGGGCCAATGAAGAAAATGTTATCTTAATGCCAGGATGCTGGAGGTGAAGCTGGTGCAGGTCCTCCTTCATCATGCTGACCAGCTTGACACTGCTGACCTTCCCCATGTCATTGCCACCACAGTGGATGATGAGGACACCTGGTGCTGCTCTTCCTCGCAGGGACTGGGGAAAGAAGGAGAGAAGGCCTCCCCACTGCAGTCCACCCCAGCCAAACCAGCAGACACGGACGCCCGGCATGCTGAGGGTGCTTCCCAAGGTCTCTGCAGCTCTCTGGACACCACACCGGACATAGCTGTCACCAGTGCTCCACACTGCATATGAAAGGAAAATGAGTGTGATAAATAATTAGCATTATATATTTAAAAAAAGTTGAAGTGGTTTTTTTAAGATAACAGCTGAATCATTGTTTCAAGGTTTGTTGTATAACGTTAGTTTAAGCTAAACTCAGCTTACCTCAAGTTTCGTGAGGGAGCTGCAGGGGAGCTGGCACCAAGACTATTCAAGAGAAGGCTGGGACACGGGGTCAAACATGGGGGGATTGCACATGCGCAGTGTAACTTGAGCTGCGATGCTGGAGGGTGACAGCAGGGGCGCTAGATAACAAGCGCAGGATCCGCTCAGGAGATCAAGGAGTGCGCTTGGTTCGGTCTGCTTGGACTTTTGGACGGTGGCTGCCTGAAGTTGTCGGAATCACATCTCTGTCATTCTCACTCTCAACACAGGCCACCAGTCACAGTCCAATAATAAGCTGTGAAAATGACATGCATGCACATATCCCAGAACCAACAAAATGGAGGCAGATCAAATAGCTCTTGTTTTGCTGTGTGATGTTTCCAGCACAAAGCTCTTCCTCAGACTTTTAGTTCATTTGTTATTTGTGTGGTGACTGTTTGTGTGTGAAAACGCAAAATAAATCATTTTTGTCCTGCAATTGTTCCTGTGTTTTGTGGTGTGTGACATCAAGACAATAATGAAACTGAGAATATTTGAATACTGGAATATGTCAAAATGTGTCAATAAGCTCTTTTTTCGGTATCATTTTAATTTGTTTTTCTTCCTTAATAAAGTAGCTAACCTTAACTAATGCCTCTGGTAAAGAACTAGGGCTGCTGTCATTGGTTTTGATTCTGAGAATCATCCTTCAGTGTTACACTAGATATTATCACAATATATTTTGCTGTTAAGCCAGAGCACAGATTATCAGTTTTGCTATAATAGTTAAATTATATTGCAAAAACAAACATTATCAAATCATTCATAAATTCCCAAATGTAACAAAAAATACAAATTGACCATGAAACAAACATCCCCATTATTCCGCGGTCTCACGCCATCTACTGACCCTTTGAGGAAGTGCAGACCAGATTTTACTGCGCATGTGCAATCCCCCCATGTTTGACCCCGTGTCCCAGCCTTCTGTTGAATAGTCTTGGCTGGCACCAAGCGGGAGCAGCAACACTACAGGGCTAGCCAAAGTAGCGTAGCTTCTTAGCCTCGTAGCTTGTTAGCCTAGCTTGTTAGCCTTAGCTAACTTAGCAGCGCCGAGCGAGGTGTGCGTGTTTAAGCAACCAGGCTTCCTTCGGCCCGCTTCTTTGCCCATTTTTGATTGTCCGGGAGTTGGGCGCAGTCAGGCACTGCCAAGATGGCGACGTCCAGAGCGGAGTATTTTGAGCTTCAAATCCACTCTTCAGAAACGGATGGGTGACGTCACGGTGACTACGTCCATTATTTTGTACAGTCTATGGTCCACACATTTCCTTGTTCCCTCCCCTTCAGCTCTACAGTGTGTAACCAACACTGTGGTGACGTGAGAGAGCTGACAGACTCCATTCACTGCATGTTGGTTAGATCAGAGCTCAAACTAGTTGTTGACACTGAGAGGTGAAATGGCGCAGAAAGGAGTTGAGCTGGACCGAGAAACCTTCTCTTGTTCCATCTGTCTGGATCTAATGAAGGATCCGGGGACTCTTCACTGTGGACACAGCTACTGCATCAACTGTATTCAAAGCTTCTGGGATGGAGAGGATGAGAAGAGAATCTACAGCTGCCCTCAGTGTAGGCAGAGCTTCACACCGAGGCCTGTCCTGATGAAAAACATCATGTTAGCAGATTTGGTGGAGAAACTGAAGAAGACTGGACTCCAAGCGGCTCTTGCTGATCACTGCTATGCTGGAGCTGAAGATGTGAACCAACATAAAGGCCACGACACAGTGTCAGCTGCAGCAGAAAGGACTGAGAGGCAGAGAGAGCTGGAGGGGAGTCGACAAAACATCCAGCAGAGAATCCAGGACACAGAGAAAGATGTGAAGCTGCTCCAACAGGAGGTGGAGGCTATCAGTCGCTCTGCTGATAAAGCAGTGGAGCACAGTGAGAAGATCTTCACTGAGCTGATCCGTCTCATGGAGAAAAGACGCTCTGATGTGAAGCAGCAGCTCAGATGGCAGCAGGAAACTGAAGTGAGTCGAGTCAAAGAGCTTCAGGAGAAGCTGGAGCAGGAGATCACTGAGCTGAAGAGGAAAGACGCTGAGCTGAAGAAGCTCTCACACACAGAGGATCACAAGCAGTTTCTACACAACTACCCCTCACTGTCAGCACTCAGTGAAGCCACACACTCATCCAGCATCAACATCCGTCCTCGCCGCTACTTTGAGGACGTGACAGCGGCTGTGTCAGGAGTCAGAGATAAAGTACAGGACGCTCTGAGGGACACATGGACAAACGTCTCACTGACAGGGACTGAAGTGGATGTTTTACTGCCACAACCAGAGCCCAAGACCAGAGCTGAGTTCTTCAGATATTCACGTCACATCACACTGGATCCAAACACAGCACACACAGAGCTGTTATTATCTGAGGGGAACAGGAAAGTGACATTCATGAGTCAACAACAGTCTTATTCTAAACACCCAGACAGATTCACTGGATGTTATCAGGTCCTGAGTAGAGAGAGTCTGACTGGACGTTGTTACTGGGAGGTGGAGTGGAGAGGAGGAGTTTATGTAGCAGTCGCATACAAGAATATCAGCAGAGCAGGGTGGGATGATGAATGTAGATTTGGACACAATGACAAATCTTGGGTGTCATTTTTTCACAATAACAGTTATAACTTTTATCACAACAAAGTCCAAACTCGTGTCTCAGGTCCTCGGTCCTCCAGAGTAGGAGTGTACCTGGATCACAGTGCAGGTATTCTGTCCTTCTACAGCGTCTCTGAAACCATGACTCTCCTCCACAGAGTCCAGACCACATTCACTCAGCCTCTCTATGCTGGACTTTGTCTTTGTTGGACTGATTCCACAGCTGAGTTGTGTCAAGTCAAATAGTCAGAAGTCATTTAAGGGTTAAACTCTGTGTTTGGTCTCCATGTTTGTTGCTGACAGCTGATTGTTGTGGCGTTTCTTCACTGCACACAGATCAGCTGTCAGTCAAACATTGTGGGCGGGACTTTGACATCTTCTCCTGAGTTGTTGTGTAAATGTTTGAGTGTGTGTAGGTGGCGCTCCTTCCTGTGTGTGTCACCTCCTTTATCCTCCACACTTTGTTGTCTTTGTGTTCATCTGTAAAGAAATCTATAATCACATTTATTTGTTTGGCAGACCAAATGTTGTTGTTGTTATGAGGTTTTATAGAAGTGTAATGATCCTGATCATAATCAATAAGGACATCATTCATTATTGTCTTGTACACAGCTGAGATTCTTGTGTGGATGAAGTGAATCTGAACATGAAATCACTGAACAAGAGTCATTTAATAGTGTTTGCTTTCTGTTTTTGTGTCCATGAACATCAAATAAATTTGGATGCAGATCATAATTTGTGTCGTCACAAGTCATTCAAGTGAAATTTGTTATTTAAATCTTTGTTTTGATCAGATGTGGCCAGCACAAACATGATTTGTTCCTGAGCTTGTAGATTACAGACCAAAGACTGTTGTGGTTGGAGAACTGTGTCACAAAGTCCTCCTCAGTCCTGCTTCTCCCATTCTGCCTCTCTGTCCCTCCCTCCAGCCCCCTGCATCACCTCCATCCATCCACCAGATGTCCTCACACTTTCCCTCCTGTCCCAGTCACCTGACTCTCTCATTCACCTGCTCACCTGTTTCCACTTTCCCTCATCAGCCCTGCAGTATAGAAGCGCCACGTTTCCACTCATTCCCTGACAGACTGTTTTTTTCATGTCTTCTCACCACTGAGCTTCAAAAAGTTAAATATGTGTAACTTTGGGCCTAACTGTTTTTCTAGCAGGCTGTAAACATGTTTACTAAACATACAAAATAAATAAGTGAATAAAATAAAAAAAAATATGAAAAACATATAATTAAATCTAAACATGTACAGTACAGGCCAAAAGTTTGGACACACCTTCTCATTCAATGCGTTTTCTTTATTTTCATGACTATTTACATTGTAGATTCTCACTGAAGGCATCAAAACTATGAATGAACACATGTGGAGTTATGTACTTAACAAAAAAAGGTGAAATAACTGAAAACATGTTTTATATTCTAGTTTCTTCAAAATAGCCACCCTTTGCTCTGATTACTGCTTTGCACACTCTTGGCATTCTCTCCATGAGCTTCAAGAGGTAGTCACCTGAAATGGTTTTCCAACAGTCTTGAAGGAGTTCCCAGAGGTGTTTAGCACTTGTTGGCCCCTTTGCCTTCACTCTGCGGTCCAGCTCACCCCAAACCATCTCGATTGGGTTCAGGTCCGGTGACTGTGGAGGCCAGGTCATCTGCCGCAGCACTCCATCACTCTCCTTCTTGGTCAAATAGCCCTTACACAGCCTGGAGGTGTGTTTGGGGTCATTGTCCTGTTGAAAAATAAATGATCGTCCAACTAAACGCAAACCGGATGGGATGGCATGTCGCTGCAGGATGCTGTGGTAGCCATGCTGGTTCAGTGTGCCTTCAATTTTGAATAAATCCCCAACAGTGTCACCAGCAAAACACCCCCACACCATCACACCTCCTCCTCCATGCTTCACAGTGGGAACCAGGCATGTGGAATCCATCCGTTCACCTTTTCTGCGTCTCACAAAGACACGGCGGTTGGAACCAAAGATCTCAAATTTGGACTCATCAGACCAAAGCACAGATTTCCACTGGTCTAATGTCCATTCCTTGTGTTTCTTGGCCCAAACAAATCTCTTCTGCTTGTTGCCTCTCCTTAGCAGTGGTTTCCTAGCAGCTATTTGACCATGAAGGCCTGATTGGCGCAGTCTCCTCTTAACAGTTGTTCTAGAGATGGGTCTGCTGCTAGAACTCTGTGTGGCATTCATCTGGTCTCTGATCTGAGCTGCTGTTAACTTGTGATTTCTGAGGCTGGTGACTCGGATGAACTTATCCTCAGAAGCAGAGGTGACTCTTGGTCTTCCTTTCCTGGGTCGGTCCTCATGTGTGCCAGTTTGGTTGTAGCGCTTGATGGTTTTTGCGACTCCACTTGGGGACACATTTAAAGTTTTTGCAATTTTCCGGACTGACTGACCTTCATTTCTTAAAGTAATGATGGCCACTCGTTTTTCTTTAGTTTGCTGATTGGTTCTTGCCATAATATGAATTTTAACAGTTGTCCAATAGGGCTGTCGGCTGTGTATTAACCTGACTTCTGCACAACACAACTGATGGTCCCAACCCCATTGATAAAGCAAGAAATTCCACTAATTAACCCTGATAAGGCACACCTGTGAAGTGGAAACCATTTCAGGTGACTACCTCTTGAAGCTCATGGAGAGAATGCCAAGAGTGTGCAAAGCAGTAATCAGAGCAAAGGGTGGCTATTTTGAAGAAACTAGAATATAAAACATGTTTTCAGTTATTTCACCTTTTTTTGTTAAGTACATAACTCCACATGTGTTCATTCATAGTTTTGATGCCTTCAGTGAGAATCTACAATGTAAATAGTCATGAAAATAAAGAAAACGCATTGAATGAGAAGGTGTGTCCAAACTTTTGGCCTGTACTGTATAAAAGCTAGACTCCAAAAGTAGAGTAGCTGATCATAATAGGTTAGACCCTGATTGGACCTTTATCCCGTGCAACTGCCTGTCCCTTTAAAGTTTCTGTATGTTTGTAGGTATCTGTCTGTGTGTGTACCTGTGCCTGTACATACATGTGCGTGTGTTTTGACTGTTTTTCTTTTGCAAAGCTGTATAGCAGTTTGTATGTTGTTAAAGAAACATTAAAAATATCTGAAAACAAAACCCAACAAACAAAGAATTACAAGGTTCTGTCTGTGGTCTGAGCGGTTTTGAGACATTGAGCTTCAAAGTTTAGCATTCCAAATAACATCAATGATATGAACCTTTTTGTTTTCAAACTAAAAAGTCCACATTTTGACAGAAAGGTCAGATAGAACCGTATAATTCCAAGGTGACGATCAGCATCTTTCGTCTGCACTGACAGCCCAGTGTTATGAAAAGACCACATTTCCATTGATGAAAGGTTTCTTTAAATGTGGAGACAGAATGAAACTGGAAGATGGCACCACAAGAAAGGAACTTGCTTTAATTCCCGGCTTGTGCCATGGAGCTAACTTCCTTTTTGTTGTCTATCTTCTTCAGAGAGTTGAGTGTCTTATGCAGTGAGCCTGCAGCACTATCAGCAAGATCATTTTGGGAGGAATTAAAGTTGGCATGGGGCTCTTCTGTTATATCCTCCTGAGACCCAAGCTTTTGTTTGCTGTGCATTTTCAACTTCTCCTGGCTTTTTGGGATCAGTTGCACCTGATAAGTATAAAAAACTAAACATTGTCAACTATAATAAGTCCCAGTGTCCTCAAACGAGTACTTCCTAATTAACAGCATCTTGTTACTGGTGTCAAATTTGTTGCCATATCAAACTACAAACATTATTAATCAGAAATAAACAAGTTTCAACCATAACATGTGATCAGGTTTTAGACCTTGTTGACCTTTGTGTCGGGATCAGCTGCAGACTGACTTGGCAGAGATGGCTGCCATCTTGTTTTTACATGATCAGTGTATTGTGCTCTTAAAGCCACTAGATGGCACAAACAGTGTCCACGTATAAGGACAACAGGTCTGAGTTAAGGAGAATGAAAAATAAGGTCAAGCAAAGCCAAAATGTGACGTCCTCATGTGAGGACACTGGGTCTCGGGAAGATATTGAGAACTGGTGTTGAATAAATAAAGTGACTGTGTGGATAAATGAAGTCCCAAATCGTTGAACAGACTTTACTGATGGGGTGTGTGAACAAACTGAAGGTTGACATATAAATACACACGTTTGAAAAAAGTCTTTTCTTCTCGTCTTCGTTCCAGGGGATCAGACAAACCTGATGGAGAAAACGTGACACTGATTTGAGATTATAACTGAGGCACTTTTCCTCCTGTAACTTTCCTCACTGAAACAGCGTCACCACAGTCCTGGATGCCACTCATTTATTTCTCAGCTTCATTTCCTATCTATAGTATTTAGTATCATTTTTTGTTTATGCTCATTTTGATGCAGATAATAATTTGTGCCCTCAGAATTCCCTCAAGTTTAATTTGTTATTGAAACATTTAGTAGTTTGGAGCCAAAAATGGCCACTAGATGTGGCCAGCAGACGCATGATTTATTCCTGAATTTGAGCTCTTATTTTAAAGTTCTAACTTTAATTGTAAACATTTATAATGTGTATACATGACAGTATTAATAAGAGGAGAATGTCCCCAGCAGACAGCACTTTGCAGAGACACTAGAAATCCAAAACATTAAACCACCACTGGGATATTTGAACTGTGTTACTGGGGATTTTGGGGGAAGTCTCATTTCAGCGGTTGCACAAAGTTCCATCAATCAGAGCAACCTCAAACCAGAAGTTGTGGCATTTCCCTTTCAAAGTAGAACAGGGTGATGAGTGGTAGAAAATGAATCAAGTCACTTGATAATCAGCTCTTTTTTTCATTTTACATCCACTTGAACCCCTCTATTTTTCACTTCTCACACATTTCATCACTCCCATTACTAATATTTTCATAACTTCCAGTTTGTTGAATCACGTTTTGCTCCTTCACACACTTTCCTTAAATGACACTTTTGTGTTGTGAGTGATGATTGATGAATGTAAGGTGGGGAAAATGATGAAATATGGTTTTGTTTTCATCAAGTTACGATTGCTTTAATCAAACCAGATTTACAATGAATCAAATAACTCCTCACTCCACTCCTCATAATGTGTTGCAGAGCAGTAAAAAGAAACTCAAGGTTAAAGGTCAAGAACAAAATAAAAGCAGGTGAAAGTATTTTTTAAATGTTATCCTTGACCTCCTCTGTTCAGGGATGTAGCACCACATATTGGAACCTTTGCATAAGCAGTCTGTGTGGGCCCCGCACTTTTCCCCTCTTGATCCATCTCTCTCTCACACACCTTTTGAATACTTTTCTTATTAAGTCAGTTTGCTTTCTTTCCCTTTCCTTTCTTCCTTTCTTCCTTTCTTCCTTACTTCCTTTCTCTTGCTTGGGGAAAGACCATAGACTGTCTATAATAATGGATGGAGCTACTGTGATGTCACCTTTGGGTTTTGTGGACTCAAGTTCGGCATTTCAGCCGTGGCCATCTTGGTTTTTGGAGCCAGAAGTGACCATATTTGGAGGAGAGGGTGGAGCTGTGGACTGTAGCGACTCCTCGCAGACAACCTGTCACTCAAAGCAGCCCCGCCCATAACCCTCTGAAACCTGAGCAAACTGGCTTTATTTCTTTAAACACACGTGAAAAAGGCAACTAAAGAAGAAATGACCCAAAAATTTATTAAAAATTAAAAACAAGAAAATGTGAAAAATGAAACAACCTGGAAAGAGCGCTTAAAAATTGGAATAATTCTGTAACATCATTTTAAAATGTAATAAGCATAACAATAAATAAATAGTTTTAAAAAAAAATCTAAATCTTTATTTACTTTTTTTTTTGGTCATTAAAAAATCTTCTCACCAATTTCTCATTGTCTTTTTTTCATGTTTCCTCACCACTGAGCTCAGGGTTCAAAGGGTTAAATATGTGTAACTTTGGGCCTTAAAAAAAAAATGTTACGTTAAAATTCACCCCGTGTACAGTTGTTACGAGTGTAGAAATTAGCTATAGAGACCAAAACTGTTTTTGTAGCAGGCTGTAAACATGTTTACTAAACATTATTACTTGGGGCAAATAAATAAATGAATTAAATAAAAAAATATAAAAAACTATATCATTACGTCTAAACATATACATGATGAAAATATCCATTATAAAAATAATGATAAATCTTGCAATTAGCCTGTAGATGTTTTCCCAGTTGTGCTTATTTAAATGTTGTTGCTCATCGTCCTCCTTTTATTTTGAAATCCCTGACCGCAACCTGTATTGTTTCCTGTTTTCAGTTTAACAGCTGATGGTGAATATAAGAAAGAAACCTTTTTATATTCACCTGTACAAACATGTCACAAACTAAAGTGCAGAACCAAATAATCTGGTGCATTCAGGTCCTGTGGGGATTCAGAGCTGCACCAAGTAACTCATTTGAATCAGCTGTTTAAATGCATTTATCATCAAAATACATCTTTTACTCAAAATGACTTTCTGAATTGAATCTGTTTTCTCTCAAACATAACTTAAAGACTTTCATCTGCTAATAGTTTAATTGTTGGAGTTTCATTACCTTTACAGCAGTGATTAAATTCTGTGTCTCATATTTACTGTTTTAGAATTATTGTAAACAATCATGAGTTTGATGAAACTTAATTACGGGACAGTTTAGAAAACTGTGGAGCCGTCTCCAAACCCTCTGATTCTTAGAAGAGTTTACCTCCTAAAGGATGAAGTGATCAGTGTTTTTAAATGAGAAATGAGCTCTGTTGTAAACAAGTGTTAAACACACAGTATCTCTGTCAAACTGCTCCTCTTCCTGGAATGACTCAGAGCTTGATGAGCCCTCCCTCCTCTTCCTGCTCTCACACACACAGCCAGCTCCACTCTGTCCACACATTTCCTTGTTCCCTCCCCTTCAGATCTACAGTGTGTAACCAACACTGTGGTGACGTCACAGAGCTGACAGACTCCATTCACTGCAGGAACACATGATGTTTAGATCAGAGCTCAAACTAGTTTCACTTCTCAGAGAGTGAAACTCACACAGTCACTGCCACGAGGTGAAATGGCGCAGAAAGGAGTTGAGCTGGACCGAGAAACCTTCTCTTGTTCCATCTGTCTGGATCTACTGAAGGATCCGGGGACTCTTCCCTGTGGACACAGCTACTGCATCAACTGTATTCAAAGCTTCTGGGATGGAGAGGATGAGAAGAGAATCTACAGCTGCCCTCAGTGTAGGCAGAGCTTCACACCGAGGCCTGTCCTGAGGAAAAACACCATGTTAACAGATTTAGTGGAGAAACTGAAGAAGACTGGACTCCAAGCTGCTCCTGCTGATCACTGCTATGCTGGAGCTGAAGATGTGTCCTGTGATGTCTGCACTGGGAGGAAACTGAAAGCCTTCAAGTCCTGTCTGCAGTGTGTGGCCTCTTACTGTGAGAAACACCTCCAGCCTCATCGTGACTCGGCTACATTCAAGAAACACAAGCTGGCGGAGCCCTCCAAGAAGCTGCAGGAGAACATCTGCTCTCGTCATGATGAGGTGATGAAGATGTTCTGCCGCACTGATCAGCAGTGTATCTGTTATCTCTGCTCTGTGGATGAACATAAAGGCCACGACACAGTGTCAGCTGCAGCAGAAAGGACTGAGAGGCAGAGAGAGCTGGAGGGGAGTCGACAAAACATCCAGCAGAGAATCCAGGACACAGAGAAAGATGTGAAGCTGCTCCAACAGGAGGTGGAGGCTATCAGTCGCTCTGCTGATAAAGCAGTGGAGCACAGTGAGAAGATCTTCACTGAGCTGATCCGTCTCATGGAGAAAAGACGCTCTGATGTGAAGCAGCAGCTCAGATGGCAGCAGGAAACTGAAGTGAGTCGAGTCAAAGAGCTTCAGGAGAAGCTGGAGCAGGAGATCACTGAGCTGAAGAGGAAAGACGCTGAGCTGAAGCAGCTCTCACACACAGAGGATCACAAGCAGTTTCTACACAACTACCCCTCACTGTCAGCACTCAGTGAAGCCACACACTCATCCAGCATCAACATCCGTCCTCACCGCTACTTTGAGGACGTGACAGCGGCTGTGTCAGGAGTCAGAGATAAACTACAGGACGCCCTGAGGGACACATGGACAAACGTCTCACTGACAGTGACTGAAGTGGATGTTTTACTGCCACAACCAGAGCCCAAGACCAGAGCTGAGTTCTTCAGATATTCACGTCACATCACACTGGATCCAAACACAGCATTCACAGAGCTGTTATTATCTGAGGGGAACAGGAAAGTGACAGTAATGAGACAACAACAGTTTTATTCTAAACACCCAGACAGATTCACTGGATGGTCTCAGGTCCTGAGTAGAGAGAGTCTGACTGGACGTTGTTACTGGGAGGTGGAGTGGAGAGGAGGAGTTTATGTGGCAGTCGCATACAAGAATATCAGCAGAGCAGGGGATGAATGTTTATTTGGATTCAATGACAAATCTTGGATGTTATATTGTGCCAATAACAGTTATAACTTTTATCACAACAAAGTCCAAACTCCCGTCTCAGGTCCTCGGTCCTCCAGAGTAGGAGTGTACCTGGATCACAGTGCAGGTATTCTGTCCTTCTACAGCGTCTCTGAAACCATGACTCTCCTCCGCAGAGTCCAGACCACATTCACTCAGCCTCTCTATGCTGGACTTTGTCTTCATCCTGATTCCACAGCTGAGTTGTGTCAAGTCAAATAGTCAGAAGTCATTTAAGGGTTAAACTCTGTGTTTGGTCTCCATGTTTGTTGCTGACAGCTGATTGTTGTGGCGTTTCTTCACTGCACACAGATCAGCTGTCAGTCAAACATTGTGGGCGGGACTTTGACATCTTCTCCTGAGTTGTTGTGTAAATGTTTGAGTGTGTGTAGGTGGCGCTCCTTCCTGTGTGTGTCACCTCCTTTATCCTCCACACTTTGTTGTCTTTGTGTTCATCTGTAAAGAAATGTATAATCACATTTATTTGTTTGGCAGACCAAATGTTGTTGTTATGAGGTTTTATAGAAGTGTAATGATCCTGATCATAATCAATAAGGACATCATTCATTATTGTCTTGTACACAGCTGAGATTCTTGTGTGGATGAAGTGAATCTGAACATGAAATCACTGAACAAGAGTCATTTAATAGTGTTTGCTTTCTGTTTTTGTGTCCATGAACATCAAATAAATTTGGATGCAGATCATAATTTGTGTCGTCACAAGTCATTCAAGTGAAATTTGTTATTTAAATCTTTGTTTTGATCAGATGTGGCCAGCACAAACATGATTTGTTCCTGAGCTTGATGAGGTCTCATTTTAATTTTTAAAACTTTGATTTTAAACATGTATAAATGTTGATATGACAGAATTGATCTGGGAGAAATGTTCTCAGCAGACAGCACCTAACAGAGACACTAGGAAACCAAACACTACCACAGTGACAGTGAGTGACTCAGCTTTTATAACACGTGAAATATCTGAACTCCAACAACAAATGTAAAAATGAGCAGCTTATATCAGGTCCAGTCATAAAATCATGACATGAAAATATGATTCTTTACTTTGGTTCCAAGTGTTTCCATGTTCTTTAATCAGAATTCAACAAGTCAGAGACATTTGAACGTTTAGCCTCAAATCTCACATTCCCAAATACTATGTCTTATCTCTCCCATCTTTCCCATGTGACCTGAATGCAGCATCAGTGTTTCAGGGTGTGACTCCTGTCAACAAACGCGCACCAGGGCCGGCTCTTGGCATCGGCCATATAGGCAGTCGCCTAGGGTGCCACATGCTGGCAGGGGCGCAGCTGCAAGCCCTCAAAAAAAAGAAAAAATAAATAGAATGAATAAAATGAAATAAATACTACTAATAATTTGCAGCCACGACTGGCGCCCTTTCCTCATACTCTGTCTTGAAAAAAAGAACAAATAAAGAAAAAGTAAACAACAACAACAACTCCCCTGTTGTTTGTCATTATTTGACCTGGCCCTGAACCTGTCCTGCACCGTGCTCAGTCATGTCACTGTGGGAAAGGGGGGTGGGACGAGTTATCTGTGCGCATCTCAGGTAGGTAGGTTGTGACTGACAGACAACAAGAGGTCATAAATTGTCAAATTATTGGGTTATCATCATGAAAAGAACTCCAAGCCCTCAGGTGCGCCCAGATAATGATGTGATCGCTGCCAAGGATTGAGTTAAGCTGCTGAGCTGGTTTATTGCTGTTTGTATCTGGTTAACTTCTGGCTGCTTAGTGCTCCTCCTCTTACTCAGCACATTAGATATTGTGCTGGAAGTGTGACAATATAACTGTAGTGCAACCTCTTTTATTTTAGTCATTCATAATCACAACTAGATTATAATTCATGTTATGTTGAACACATCACTGGTGCAAGTAGTAGTCTGTCTGCTGCAGCTACATGTTTTGCTTGTACTGTACAGTAAGAGGTAAATCTACTCCACATCTGTCCAGATGCACTGAGAAAAGTTTTGAACAAGAAGCCCCGAGAAGCTGCTGCAGAGGGGCCTTCTCTGACACCTCCTCCACTCACTGAAGAATGTAAGTTTAGCCAATTATTTGTGGTCTCTGACACACTGCTATGTTGTCATTTTTATCATTATTAATATTATTATTATAATGTCATTATTATTACTGTTGAATGTTCCAGGTTAACCTTGTTATTAATTACAGTAAATGTAGGTCAAATAAAATAAAGTCTATTTGTACAGTGCTTCACTTTATATGAAGTAGAATGACACAACAGACTTAAAGCAGTAGTGTAACAGTATGGATGTACTGTCTGTTTGAATCCAGCTACAAGTCAGGCAACAAGCAGCAGCACGGCTGGATTCAGCACACCACCTCACTACCTCACGACTTCCAGTGAGACACAGCCTGAATCAGGTGAGTTCTGTAACTGTATGTTACTGCTGCAGTCATGTTTCTAATGTAAATATGGCCACATCCAGAGACATGTTTGTTGTTTCTATCAAATATTCACAAATACTCTTACCACAATATTCACATCACTTACACATGCAACTCATCCTGGCCTGTACATCTGGAATGTTTTCGTCCATTTGTCCACACATGGAGGCTATGAAAGTCTATTTTTACAATGTCAGTAAGTTGGCCAAGCCTTTAAACATTTATAAAGCTCCATAGGGACGGAAAACAATGGGAACTGTAGCTTGCACACAGATCCCAATTTTCATTTGAATGCAATATTGCCACATATTTGACTTTGTTAAAAGGAGTCCATTCAAGAATACCAACACTATCTATTACCAAAATCTGTCTCACATACTTCTATTATTATGGTAAAAGTAGCACAATAAAATAAATTTAATGACAAATACAGTTTACAGAGGAAATATGGCCTAACTCAAAATATAATCAAAGTATAGTGCAACTATCAATATTTATTCAACTTGTCTACAGGACATATTAACACTAGAATAGCTAATCCTCCTTCAAAAAAGTTAAACTAGGGGGTGGGGGCACCGAACCCTAATCCCGCCTAGGGCACCAAAGTGGCTAGAGCCGGCTTTGACGCACACAGTGTGATATTACACATATTGAAATGTCTCTTTACTGATGTTGTGTGAAGCTGCCAAAGGCTGAGTGAACTCTGGACTTGTCTTCCTGCAGTGAACATCACAGCAGGTGAACAAGTGAAATGTGAAAAGTGATGCTCAACACAAGAGGGCGCCTTCATCCTGCTAAGCAGGGAGGTAGAGGAGGTTAAAGCTCCTCCACTCACTTTGTCTGCATGTTTTAGTTTTTAGACTCATGAAACCATTTGATAATAAACACACATGGTGTCACACATGGTGCTAAATTGTGTCAGACCACTAAACGTTCAGGTTTCCTTAAATATACACTCAGTCCTCTCTGTGTGAAGATCAGGCAGCCAGTGATGGTCAAAGGTTGAAATGTATGAGGAGCGTCTGGTGTGCTGCTGATTAAAGAAGCTCCTGGTTTCACCTACATTTATTAAACACACTCTCCTCACACCACTGCTGCAGAGAAACTACATGATTCAAATATGTGCCACCTTTTGCAGAGTCCCCCTCACACAGAAGGCCAACCAGTGCCACATCATCAGCAGTGTGTTTGAGTTTCAACTCATTGGTTTACAGAGAAAAGAACAGAGGTGATAAAATGGCACCTGGTGATGCACCTGTGTTCACACTCCTCTCTGACACCTCACCTTTACACACATGCTAGGATTTCATGATTTAAATTACAAAAAGCTGAAATGATTGTCTTTATTAATGTTTGTTTGGCTCATGATCCTCACTGACTGAAGGTGACACTTTAGTTTGACCTCCTTTATTTCAACTAATAAACACCACACAGTGTTTTGAATTCAAGGTCATCATTTAATATCAACAGTTTTCCTCACAATCACAGTCATGATGAAAATAAAAAGTTTAAGTGACCTCAGTGTGATTTGCTGCGAGAAAACTATAAATATTAATCAAATGCAAAAAACAATATTCTACAGATCCATCCATCAGTCATCAATCAGTTCATGGTGAAAACATGAGATGTTTGGAAGATGTTGGATTTTGGGTACCTCACTGCACAAATTCAAACCGCCAAAAAATCAGTGTCATGTGTCGTCAGTGTTTGACAACAACTGACGCTGGCATCAGACATTGTCCTGACATTGAATTTTGGTAAACAGACATCACAACCAAAATTCAACCAAATATAAACATTGGAAAACGTTGGTGACCAGCTGGGATGTCAAGAACCCTAAAATCCTTCTACATTGAACAAAAATATAAACGCAAAACTTTTGTTTTTGCTCCCATTTTTCGTGAGCTGGACTCAAAGATCTAAAACTTTTTCTACATACACAAAAGACCATTTCCCTCAAATATTGTTCACAAATCTGTCTAAATCTGTGTTAGTGAGCACTTCTCCTTTGCCGAGATAATCCATCCCACCTCACAGGTGTGGCATATCAAGATGCTGATTAGACAGCATGAATATTGCACAGGTGTGCCTTAGGCTGGCCACAATAAAAGGCCACTCTGAAATGTGCAGTTTTGCTTTATTCGGGGGGGGGGGGGGGGGTCAGAAAACCAGTCAGTATCTGGTGTGACCACCATTTGCCTCACGCAGTGCAACACATCTCCTTCGCATAGAGTTGATCAGGTTGTTGATTGTGGCCTGTGGAATGTTGGTCCACTCCTCTTCAGTGGCTGTGTGAAGCTGCTGGATATTGGCAGGAACTGGAACACGCTGTCGTATACGCCGATCCAGAGCATCCCAAACATGCTCAATGGGTGACATGTCCGGTGAGTATGCTGGCCATGCAAGAACTGGGATGTTTTCAGCTTCCAGGAATTGTGTACAGATCCTTGCAACATGGGGCCGTGCATTATCATGCTGCAACATGAGGTGATGGTCGTGGATGAATGGCACAACAATGGGCCTCAGGATCTCGTCACGGTATCTCTGTACATTCAAAATGCCATCAATAAAATGCACCTGTGTTCGTTGTCCATAACATACGCCTGCCCATACCATAACCCCACCGCCACCATAGGCCACTCGATCCACAACGTTGACATTAGCAAACCGCTCACCCACACAACGCCACACACACTGTCTGCCATCTGCCCTGAACAGTGAAAACCAGGATTCATCCATGAAGAGAACACCTCAACGTGCCAGACGCCATCGAATGTGAGCATTTACCCACTCAAGTCGGTTACGACGACGAACTGCAGTCAGGTCGAGACCCCGATGAGGACGACGAGCATGCAGATGATCTTCCCTGAGACGGTTTCTGACAGTTTGTGCAGAAATTCTTTGGTTATGCAAACCGATTGTTGCAGCAGCTGTCCGGGTGGCTGGTCTCAGACGATCTTGGAGGTGAACATGCTGGATGTGGACGTCCTGGGCTGGTGTGGTTACACGTGGTCTGCGGTTGTGAGGCCGGTTGGAGATGGCTTATGGTAGAGAAATGAACATTCAATTCACGGGCAACAGCTCTGGTGGACATGCCAATTGCACGCTCCCTCAAAACTTGCAACATCTGTGGCATTGTGCTGTGTGATAAAACTGAACATTTTAGAGTGGCCTTTTATTGTGGCCAGCCTAAGGCACACCTGTGCAATAATCATGCTGTCTAATCAGCATCTTGATATGCCACACCTGTGAGGTGGGATGGATTATCTCGGCAAAGGAGAAGTGCTCACTAACACAGATTTAGATAGATTTGTGAACGATATTTGAGGGAAATGGTCTTTTGTGTGTATAGAAAAAGTTTTAGATCTTTGAGTCCAGCTCACGAAAAATGGGAGCAAAAACAAAAATGTTGCGTTTATATTTTTGTTCAGTGTATCTTTACAGCTGATATGGTGACTGTGGTTATAGCTATTATCTAATTATTGCTCAGAGTTCTGCATTGATAGTTTGGTTTATTTCATGAGACTGGTTTAATCAACTAACTATCATTTTTCCTTTTTCCGGAATGCTGCTGAAAACTGAATATTTTACTGAAAATGGTCGATAAACATTTTTAATAATTATTATTTCCGATAGACTTTTGAATCCTTTGAACTACGAGTTTCCAACAACTGCATTAACTTTACTTGAAAAAGTGAAACATTTAACTAACATGAAATGTCTAACTGTGTGAGCTGAGTGTCGTAGTTTGAATCTGTTCTTACTGCCTGTTGTAAATGTCAGATAACACACCCTGCCTCTCACCACTCCTTGTGGAATGCAGCAAAGCCTGAAAAGACTTCCCTCTCCTCCCTCCTCCTGAAGCCAGCTCGTCTCTATCAACAGATTTGTTTTTCTGATCAGAGAGAATAAAACTATTTGACAGTCACCATCACTGAGAGGTGAAATGGCGCAGAAAGGAGTTGAGCTGGACCGAGAAACCTTCTCTTGTTCCATCTGTCTGGATCTACTGAAGGATCCGGTGGCTCTTCCCTGTGGACACAGCTACTGCATCAACTGTATTCAAAGCTTCTGGGATGGAGAGGATGAGAAGAGAATCTACAGCTGCCCTCAGTGTAGGCAGAGCTTCACACCGAGGCCTGTCCTGATGAAAAACACCATGTTAGCAGTTTTAGTGGAGCAACTGAAGAAGACTGGACTCCAAGCTGCTCCTGCTGATCACTGCTATGCTGGAGCTGAAGATGTGGCCTGTGATGTCTGCACTGGGAGGAAACTGAAAGCCTTCAAGTCCTGTCTACAGTGTGTGGCCTCTTACTGTGAGAAACACCTCCAGCCTCATTGTGACTCGGCTCCATTACAGAAACACAAGCTGGTGGAGCCCTCCAAGAAGCTGCAGCAGAACATCTGCTCTCGTCATGATGAGGTGATGAAGATGTTCTGCCGCACTGATCAGCAGTGTATCTGTTATCTCTGCTCTGTGGAAGAACATAAAGGCCATGACACAGTGTCAGCTGCAGCAGAAAGGACTGAGAGGCAGAGAGAGCTGGAGGGGAGTCGACAAAACATCCAGCAGAGAATCCAGGACACAGAGAAAGATGTGAAGCTGCTCCAACAGGAGGTGGAGGCTATCAGTCGCTCTGCTGATAAAGCAGTGGAGCACAGTGAGAAGATCTTCACTGAGCTGATCCGTCTCATGGAGAAAAGACGCTCTGATGTGAAGCAGCAGCTCAGATGGCAGCAGGAAACTGAAGTGAGTCGAGTCAAAGAGCTTCAGGAGAAGCTGGAGCAGGAGATCACTGAGCTGAAGAGGAAAGACGGTGAGCTGGAGCAGCTCTCACACACAGAGGATCACACCCAGTTTCTACACAACTACCCCTCACTGTCAGCACTCAGTGAAGCCACACACTCATCCAGCATCAACATCCGTCCTCTCCGCTACTTTGAGGATGTGACAGCAGCTGTGTCAGCAATCGAAGATAAACTACAGGACGCTCTGAGGGACACATGGACAAATGTCTCACTGACAGGGACTGAAGTGAATGTTTTACTGCCACAACCAGAGTCCACGACCAGAGCTGAGTTCTTCAGATATTCACTTCACATCACACTGGATCCAAACACAGCAAACACATGGCTGTTATTATCTGAGGGGAACAGGAAAGTGACATTCATGAGTCAACAACAGTCTTATTCCCATCACCCAGACAGATTCACTGGATGGGCTCAGGTCCTGAGTAGAGAGAGTCTGACTGGACGTTGTTACTGGGAGGTGGAGTGGAGAGGAGGAGTTTATGTAGCAGTTGCATACAAGAATATCAGACGAGCAGGGAGGGGGGATGATGAATGTAGATTTGGATACAATGACAAATCTTGGGTGTTAAGATGTGACAATAACAGTTATGAGTTTTATCACAACACACTCAAAACTCGTGTCTCAGGTCCTCGGTCCTCCAGAGTAGGAGTGTACCTGGATCACAGTGCAGGTATTCTGTCCTTCTACAGCGTCTCTGAAACCATGACTCTCCTCCACAGAGTCCAGACCACATTCACTCAGCCTCTCTATGCTGGACTACGTCTTTATTCTATTAATTGCACAGCTGAGTTGTGTCAAGTCAAATAGTCAGAAGTCATTTAAGGGTTAAACTCTGTGTTTGGTCTCCATGTTTGTTGCTGACAGCTGATTGT
This sequence comes from Epinephelus lanceolatus, assembly GCF_041903045.1. NCBI lineage: Eukaryota > Metazoa > Chordata > Actinopteri > Perciformes > Serranidae > Epinephelus > Epinephelus lanceolatus. Next base: position 41,769,851 of record NC_135745.1, on the reverse strand, counting down.
TGTGGCGTTTCTTCACTGCACACAGATCAGCTGTCAGTCAAACATTGTGGGCGGGACTTTGACATCTTCTCCTGAGTTGTTGTGTAAATGTTTGAGTGTGTGTAGGTGGCGCTCCTTCCTGTGTGTGTCACCTCCTTTATCTTCCACACTTTGTTGTCTTTGTGTTCATCTGTAAAGAAATGTATAATCACATTTATTTGTTTGGCAGACCAAATGTTGTTGTTATGAGGTTTTATAGAAGTGAAATGATCCTGATCATAATCAATAAGGACATCATTCATTATTGTCTTGTACACAGCTGAGATTCTTGTGTGGATGAAGTGAATCTGAACATGAAATCACTGAACAAGAGTCATTTAATAGTGTTTGCTTTCTGTTTTTGTGTCCATGAACATCAAATAAATTTGGATGCAGATCATAATTTGTGTCGTCACAAGTCATTCAAGTGAAATTTGTTATTTAAATCTTTGTTTTGATCAGATGTGGCCAGCACAAACATGATTTGTTCCTGAGCTTGATGAGGTCTCATTTTAATTTTTAAAACTTTGATTTTAAACATGTATAAATGTTGATATGACAGAATCGATCTGGGAGAAATGTTCTCAGCAGACAGCACCTAACAGAGACACTAGGAAACCAAACACTACCACAGTGACAGTGAGTGACTCAGCTTTTATAACACGTGAAATATCTGAACTCCAACAACAAATGTAAAAATGAGCAGCTTATATCAGGTCCAGTCATAAAATCATGACATGAAAATATGATTCTTTACATTTGGTTCCAAGTGTTTCCATGTTCTTTAATCAGAATTCAACAAATCAGAGACATTTGAACGTTTAGCCTCAAATCTCACATTCCCAAATACTATATCTTATCTCTCCCATCTTTCCCATGTGACCTGAATGCAGCATCAGTGTTTCAGGGTGTGACTCCTGTCAACAAACGCACACCAGGGCCGGCTCTTGGCATCGGCCATATAGGCAGTCGCCTAGGGTGCCACATGCTGGCAGGGGCGCAGCTGCAAGCCCTCAAAAAATAAAATAAAATAGAATAAATAAAATAAAATAAATACTACTAATAATTTGCAGCCACGACTGGCGCCCTTTCCTCATACTCTGTCTTGAAAAAAAGAACAAATAAAGAAAAAGTAAACAACAACAACAACAACCCCCCTGTTGTTTGTCATTATTTGACCTGGCCCTGAACCTGTCCTGCACCGTGCTCAGTCATGTCACTGTGGGAAAGGGGGGTGGGACGAGTTATCTGTGCGCATCTCAGGTAGGTAGGTTGTGACTGACAGACAACAAGAGGTCATAAATTGTCAAATTATTGGGTTATCATCATGAAAAGACCTCCAAGCCCTCAGGTGCGCCCAGATAATGATGTGATCGCTGCCAAGGATTGAGTTAAGCTGCTGAGCTGGTTTATTGCTGTTTGTATCTGGTTAACTTCTGGCTGCTTAGTGCTCCTCCTCTTACTCAGCACATTAGATATTGTGCTGGAATTCCATAACAAATTGGGACAACTGTAAAACTAATGTGTGACAATATAACTGTAGTGCAACCTCTTTTATTTTAGTCATTCATAATCACAACTAGATAATAATTCATGTTATGTTGAACACATCACTGGTGCAAGTAGTAGTCTGTCTGCTGCAGCTACATGTTTTGCTTGTACTGTACAGTAAGAGATAAATCTACTCCACATCTGTCCAGATGCACTGAGAAAAGTTTTGAACAAGAAGCCCCGAGAAGCTGCTGCAGAGGGGCCTTCTCTGACACCTCCTCCACTCGCTGAAGAATGTAAGTTTAGCCAATTATTTGTGGTCTCTGACACACTGCTATGTTGTCATTTTTATCATTATTAATATTATTATTATAATGTCATTATTATTACTGTTGAATGTTCCAGGTTAACCTTGTTATTAATTACAGTAAATGTAGGTCAAATAAAATAAAGTCTATTTGTACAGTGCTTCACTTTATATGAAGTAGAATGACACAACAGACTTAAAGCAGTGGTGTAACAGTATGGATGTACTGTCTGTTTGAATCCAGCTACAAGTCAGGCAACAAGCAGCAGCATGGCTGGATTCAGCACACCACCTCACTACCTCACGACTTCCAGTGAGACACAGCCTGAATCAGGTGAGTTCTGTAACTGTATGTTACTGCTGCAGTCATGTTTCTAATGTAAATATGGCCACATCCAGAGACATGTTTGTTGTTTCTATCAAATATTCACAAATACTCTTACCACAATATTCACATCACTTACACATGCAACTCATCCTGGCCTGTACATCTGGAATGTTTTCGTCCATTTGTCCACACATGGAGGCTATGAAAGTCTATTTTTACAATGTCAGTAAGTTGGCCAAGCCTTTAAACATTTATAAAGCTCCATAGGGACGGAAAACAATGGGAACTGTAGCTTGCACACAGATCCCAATTTTCATTTGAATGCAATATTGCCACATATTTGACTTTGTTAAAAGGAGTCCATTCAAGAATACCAACACTATCTATTACCAAAATCTGTCTTCCATACTTCTATTATTATGGTAAAAGTAGCACAATAAAATATATTTGATGACAAATACAGTTTACAGAGGAAATATGGCCTAACTCAAAATATAATCAAAGTATAGTGCAACTATCAATATTTATTCAACTTGTCTACAGGACATATTAACGCTAGAATAGCTAATCCTCCTTCAAAAAAGTTAAACTAGGGGGTGGGGGCACCGAACCCTAATCCCGCCTAGGGCACCAAAGTGGCTAGAGCACACAGTGTGATATTACACACACAAACATTGTGATATTACACATATTGAAATGTCTCTTTACTGATGTTGTGTGAAGCTGCCAAAGGCTGAGTGAACTCTGGACTTGTCTTCCTGCAGTGAACATCACAGCAGGTGAACAAGTGAAATGTGAAAAGTGATGCTCAACACAAGAGGGCGCCTTCATCCTGCTAAGCAGGGAGGTAGAGGAGGTTAAAGCTCCTCCACTCACTTTGTCTGCATGTTTTAGTTTTTAGACTCATGAAACCATTTGATAATAAACACACATGGTGTCACACATGGTGCTAAATTGTGTCAGACCACTAAACGTTCAGGTTTCCTTAAATATACACTCAGTCCTCTCTGTGTGAAGATCAGGCAGCCAGTGATGGTCAAAGGTTGAAATGTATGAGGAGCGTCTGGTGTGCTGCTGATTAAAGAAGCTCCTGGTTTCACCTACATTTATTAAACACACTCTCCTCACACCACTGCTGCAGAGAAACTACATGATTCAAATATGTGCCACCTTTTGCAGAGTCCCCCTCACACAGAAGGCCAACCAGTGCCACATCATCAGCAGTGTGTTTGAGTTTCAACTCATTGGTTTACAGAGAAAAGAACAGAGGTGATAAAATGGCACCTGGTGATGCACCTGTGTTCACACTCCTCTCTGACACCTCACCTTTACACACATGCTAGGATTTCATGATTTAAATTACAAAAAGCTGAAATGATTGTCTTTATTAATGTTTGTTTGGCTCATGATCCTCACTGACTGAAGGTGACACTTTAGTTTGACCTCCTTTATTTCAACTAATAAACACCACACAGTGTTTTGATTTCAAGGTCATCATTTAATATCAACAGTTTTCCTCACAATCACAGTCATGATGAAAATAAAAAGTTTAAGTGACCTCAGTGTGATTTGCTGCGAGAAAACTATAAATATTAATCAAATGCAAAAAACAATATTCTACAGATCCATCCATCAGTCATCAATCAGTTCATGGTGAAAACATGAGATGTTTGGAAGATGTTGGATTTTGGGTACCTCACTGCACAAATTCAAACCGCCAAAAAATCAGTGTCATGTGTCGTCAGTGTTTGACAACAACTGACGCTGGCATCAGACATTGTCCTGACATTGAATTTTGGTAAACAGACATCACAACCAAAATTCAACCAAATATAAACATTGGAAAACGTTGGTGACCAGCTGGGATGTCAAGAACCCTAAAATCCTTCTACATTGAACAAAAATATAAACGCAAAACTTTTGTTTTTGCTCCCATTTTTCGTGAGCTGGACTCAAAGATCTAAAACTTTTTCTACATACACAAAAGACCATTTCCCTCAAATATTGTTCACAAATCTGTCTAAATCTGTGTTAGTGAGCACTTCTCCTTTGCCGAGATAATCCATCCCACCTCACAGGTGTGGCATATCAAGATGCTGATTAGACAGCATGAATATTGCGCAGGTGTGCCTTAGGCTGGCCACAATAAAAGGCCACTCTGAAATGTGCAGTTTTGCTTTATTCGGGGGGGGGGGGGGGGGGGTCAGAAAACCAGTCAGTATCTGGTGTGACCACCATTTGCCTCACGCAGTGCAACACATCTCCTTCGCATAGAGTTGATCAGGTTGTTGATTGTGGCCTGTGGAATGTTGGTCCACTCCTCTTCAGTGGCTGTGTGAAGCTGCTGGATATTGGCAGGAACTGGAACACGCTGTCGTATACGCCGATCCAGAGCATCCCAAACATGCTCAATGGGTGACATGTCCGGTGAGTATGCTGGCCATGCAAGAACTGGGATGTTTTCAGCTTCCAGGAATTGTGTACAGATCCTTGCAACATGGGGCCGTGCATTATCATGCTGCAACATGAGGTGATGGTCGTGGATGAATGGCACAACAATGGGCCTCAGGATCTCGTCACGGTATCTCTGTACATTCAAAATGCCATCAATAAAATGCACCTGTGTTCGTTGTCCATAACATACGCCTGCCCATACCATAACCCCACCGCCACCATAGGCCACTCGATCCACAACGTTGACATTAGCAAACCGCTCACCCACACAACGCCACACACACTGTCTGCCATCTGCCCTGAACAGTGAAAACCAGGATTCATCCATGAAGAGAACACCTCAACGTGCCAGACGCCATCGAATGTGAGCATTTACCCACTCAAGTCGGTTACAACGACGAACTGCAGTCAGGTCGAGACCCCGATGAGGACGACGAGCATGCAGATGATCTTCCCTGAGACGGTTTCTGACAGTTTGTGCAGAAATTCTTTGGTTATGCAAACCGATTGTTGCAGCAGCTGTCCGGGTGGCTGGTCTCAGACGATCTTGGAGGTGAACATGCTGGATGTGGACGTCCTGGGCTGGTGTGGTTACACGTGGTCTGCGGTTGTGAGGCCGGTTGGAGATGGCTTATGGTAGAGAAATGAACATTCAATTCACGGGCAACAGCTCTGGTGGACATGCCAATTGCACGCTCCCTCAAAACTTGCAACATCTGTGGCATTGTGCTGTGTGATAAAACTGAACATTTTAGAGTGGCCTTTTATTGTGGCCAGCCTAAGGCACACCTGTGCAATAATCATGCTGTCTAATCAGCATCTTGATATGCCACACCTGTGAGGTGGGATGGATTATCTCGGCAAAGGAGAAGTGCTCACTAACACAGATTTAGATAGATTTGTGAACGATATTTGAGGGAAATGGTCTGTTGTGTGTATAGAAAAAGTTTTAGATCTTTGAGTCCAGCTCACGAAAAATGGGAGCAAAAACAAAAATGTTGCGTTTATATTTTTGTTCAGTGTATCTTTACAGCTGATATGGTGACTGTGGTTATAGCTATTATCTAATTATTGCTCAGAGTTCTGCATTGATAGTTTGGTTTATTTCATGAGACTGGTTTAATCAACTAACTATCATTTTTCCTTTTTCCGGAATGCTGCTGAAAACTGAATATTTTACTGAAAATGGTCGATAAACATTTTTAATAATTATTATTTCCGATAGACTTTTGAATCCTTTGAACTACGAGTTTCCAACAACTGCATTAACTTTACTTGAAAAAGTGAAACATTTAACTAACATGAAATGTCTAACTGTGTGAGCTGAGTGTCGTAGTTTGAATCTGTTCTTACTGCCTGTTGTAAATGTCAGATAACACACCCTGCCTCTCACCACTCCTTGTGGAATGCAGCAAAGCCTGAAAAGACTTCCCTCTCCTCCCTCCTCCTGAAGCCAGCTCGTCTCTATCAACAGATTTGTTTTTCTGATCAGAGAGAATAAAACTATTTGACAGTCACCATCACTGAGAGGTGAAATGGCGCAGAAAGGAGTTGAGCTGGACCGAGAAACCTTCTCTTGTTCCATCTGTCTGGATCTACTGAAGGATCCGGGGGCTCTTCCCTGTGGACACAGCTACTGCATCAACTGTATTCAAAGCTTCTGGGATGGAGAGGATGAGAAGAGAATCTACAGCTGCCCTCAGTGTAGGCAGAGCTTCACACCGAGGCCTGTCCTGAGGAAAAACACCATGTTAGCAGTTTTAGTGGAGCAACTGAAGAAGACTGGACTCCAAGCTGCTCCTGCTGATCACTGCTATGCTGGAGCTGAAGATGTGGCCTGTGATGTCTGCACTGGGAGGAAACTGAAAGCCTTCAAGTCCTGTCTGCAGTGTGTGGCCTCTTACTGTGAGAAACACCTCCAGCCTCATCGTGACTCGGCTCCATTACAGAAACACAAGCTGGTGGAGCCCTCCAAGAAGCTGCAGGAGAACATCTGCTCTCGTCATGATGAGGTGATGAAGATGTTCTGCCGCACTGATCAGCAGTGTATCTGTTATCTCTGCTCTGTGGATGAACATAAAGGCCACGACACAGTGTCAGCTGCAGCAGAAAGGACTGAGAGGCAGAGAGAGCTGGAGGGGAGTCGACAAAACATCCAGCAGAGAATCCAGGACACAGAGAAAGATGTGAAGCTGCTCCAACAGGAGGTGGAGGCTATCAGTCGCTCTGCTGATAAAGCAGTGGAGCACAGTGAGAAGATCTTCACTGAGCTGATCCGTCTCATGGAGAAAAGACGCTCTGATGTGAAGCAGCAGCTCAGATGGCAGCAGGAAACTGAAGTGAGTCGAGTCAAAGAGCTTCAGGAGAAGCTGGAGCAGGAGATCACTGAGCTGAAGAGGAAAGACGCTGAGCTGAAGAAGCTCTCACACACAGAGGATCACACCCAGTTTCTACACAACTACCCCTCACTGTCAGCACTCAGTGAAGCCACACACTCATCCAGCATCAACATCCGTCCTCGCCACTACTTTGAGGACGTGACAGCGGCTGTGTCAGGAGTCAGAGGTAAACTACAGGACGCTCTGAGGGACACATGGACAAACGCCTCACTGACAGGGACTGAAGTGGATGTTTTACTGCCACAACCAGAGCCCAAGACCAGAGCTGAGTTCTTCAGATATTCACGTCACATCACACTGGATCCAAACACAGCAAACACATGGCTGTTATTATCTGAGGGGAACAGGAAAGTGACAGTAATGAGACAACAACAGTCTTATTCTAAACACCCAGACAGATTCACTGGATGTTGTCAGGTCCTGAGTAGAGAGAGTCTGACTGGACGTTGTTACTGGGAGGTGGAGTGGAGAGGAGGAGTTTATGTAGCAGTCGCATACAAGAATATCAGCAGAGCAGGGTGGGGGGATGAATGTTTATTTGGACACAATGACAAATCTTGGATGTTAAGATGTGACAATAACAGTTATAACTTTTATCACAACAAAGTCAAAACTCGTGTCTCAGGTCCTCGGTCCTCCAGAGTAGGAGTGTACCTGGATCACAGTGCAGGTATTCTGTCCTTCTACAGCGTCTCTGAAACCATGACTCTCCTCCACAGAGTCCAGACCACATTCACTCAGCCTCTGTATGCTGGACTTTGGCTTCATCCTGATTCCACAGCTGAGTTGTGTCAAGTCAAACAGTCAGAAGTCATTTAAGGGTTAAACTCTGTGTTTGGTCTCCATGTTTGTTGCTGACAGCTGATTGTTGTGGTGTTTCTTCACTGCACACAGATCAGCTGTCAGTCAAACATTGTGGGCGGGACTTTGACATCTTCTCCTGAGTTGTTGTGTAAATGTTTGAGTGTGTGTAGGTGGCGCTCCTTCCTGTGTGTGTCACCTCCTTTATCCTCCACACTTTGTTGTCTTTGTGTTCATCTGTAAAGAAATCTATAATCACATTTATTTGTTTGGCAGACCAAATGTTGTTGTTGTTATGGGGTTTTATAGAAGTGTAATGATCCTGATCATAATCAATAAGGACATCATTCATTATTGTCTTGTACACAGCTGAGATTCTTGTGTGGATGAAGTGAATCTGAACATGAAATCACTGAACAAGAGTCATTTAATAGTGTTTGCTTTCTGTTTTTGTGTCCATGAACATCAAATAAATTTGGATGCAGATCATAATTTGTGTCGTCACAAGTCATTCAAGTGAAATTTGTTATTTAAATCTTTGTTTTGATCAGATGTGGCCAGCACAAACATGATTTGTTCCTGAGCTTGATGAGGTCTCATTTTAATTTTTAAAACTTTGATTTTAAACATGTATAAATGTTGATATGACAGAATCGATCTGGGAGAAATGTTCTCAGCAGACAGCACCTAACAGAGACACTAGGAAACCAAACACTACCACAGTGACAGTGAGTGACTCAGCTTTTATAACGTGTGAAATATCTGAACTCCAACAACAAATGTAAAAATGAGCAGCTTATATCAGGTCCAGTCATAAAATCATGACATGAAAATATGATTCTTTACATTTGGTTCCAAGTGTTTCCATGTTCTTTAATCAGAATTCAACAAATCAGAGACATTTGAACGTTTAGCCTCAAATCTCACATTCCCAAATACTATGTCTTATCTCTCCCATCTTTCCCATGTGACCTGAATGCAGCATCAGTGTTTCAGGGTGTGACTCCTGTCAACAAACACACACCAGGGCCGGCTCTTGGCATCGGCCATATAGGCAGTCGCCTAGGGTGCCACATGCTGGCAGGGGCGCAGCTGCAAGCCCTCAAAAAAAAAAAAAATAAATAGAATGAATAAAATGAAATAAATACTACTAATAATTTGCAGCCACGACTGGCGCCCTTTCCTCATACTCTGTCTTGAAAAAAAGAACAAATAAAGAAAAAGTAAACAACAACAACAATCCCCCTGTTGTTTGTCATTATTTGACCTGGCCCTGAACCTGTCCTGCACCGTGCTCAGTCATGTCACTGTGGGAAAGGGGGGTGGGACGAGTTATCTGTGCGCATCTCAGGTAGGTAGGTTGTGACTGACAGACAACAAGAGGTCATAAATTGTCAAATTATTGGGTTATCATCATGAAAAGACCTCCAAGCCCTCAGGTGCGCCCAGATAATGATGTGATCGCTGCCAAGGATTGAGTTAAGCTGCTGAGCTGGTTTATTGCTGTTTGTATCTGGTTAACTTCTGGCTGCTTAGTGCTCCTCCTCTTACTCAGCACATTAGATATTGTGCTGGAAGTGTGACAATATAACTGTAGTGCAACCTCTTTTATTTTAGTCATTCATAATCACAACTAGATAATAATTCATGTTATGTTGAACACATCACTGGTGCAAGTAGTAGTCTGTCTGCTGCAGCTACATGTTTTGCTTGTACTGTACAGTAAGAGGTAAATCTACTCCACATCTGTCCAGATGCACTGAGAAAAGTTTTGAACAAGAAGCCCCGAGAAGCTGCTGCAGAGGGGCCTTCTCTGACACCTCCTCCACTCGCTGAAGAATGTAAGTTTAGCCAATTATTTGTGGTCTCTGACACACTGCTATGTTGTCATTTTTATCATTATTAATATTATTATTATTATAATGTCATTATTATTACTGTTGAATGTTCCAGGTTAACCTTGTTATTAATTACAGTAAATGTAGGTCAAATAAAATAAAGTCTATTTGTACAGTGCTTCACTTTATATGAAGTAGAATGACACAACAGACTTAAAGCAGTGGTGTAACAGTATGGATGTACTGTCTGTTTGAATCCAGCTACAAGTCAGGCAACAAGCAGCAGCACGGCTGGATTCAGCACACCACCTCACTACCTCACGACTTCCAGTGAGACACAGCCTGAATCAGGTGAGTTCTGTAACTGTATGTTACTGCTGCAGTCATGTTTCTAATGTAAATATGGCCACATCCAGAGACATGTTTGTTGTTTCTATCAAATATTCACAAATACTCTTACCACAATATTCACATCACTTACACATGCAACTCATCCTGGCCTGTACATCTGGAATGTTTTCGTCCATTTGTCCACACATGGAGGCTATGAAAGTCTGTTTTTACAATGTCAGTAAGTTGGCCAAGCCTTTAAACATTTATAAAGCTCCATAGGGACGGAAAACAATGGGAACTGTAGCTTGCACACAGATCCCAATTTTCATTTGAATGCAATATTGCCACATATTTGACTTTGTTAAAAGGAGTCCATTCAAGAATACCAACACTATCTATTACCAAAATCTGTCTTCCATACTTCTATTATTATGGTAAAAGTAGCACAATAAAATATATTTGATGACAAATACAGTTTACAGAGGAAATATGGCCTAACTCAAAATATAATCAAAGTATAGTGCAACTATCAATATTTATTCAACTTGTCTACAGGACATATTAACACTAGAATAGCTAATCCTCCTTCAAAAAAGTTAAACTAGGGGGTGGGGGCACCGAACCCTAATCCCGCCTAGGGCACCAAAGTGGCTAGAGCCGGCTTTGACGCACACAGTGTGATATTACACATATTGAAATGTCTCTTTACTGATGTTGTGTGAAGCTGCCAAAGGCTGAGTGAACTCTGGACTTGTCTTCCTGCAGTGAACATCACAGCAGGTGAACAAGTGAAATGTGAAAAGTGATGCTCAACACAAGAGGGCGCCTTCATCCTGCTAAGCAGGGAGGTAGAGGAGGTTAAAGCTCCTCCACTCACTTTGTCTGCATGTTTTAGTTTTTAGACTCATGAAACCATTTGATAATAAACACACATGGTGTCACACATGGTGCTAAATTGTGTCAGACCACTAAACGTTCAGGTTTCCTTAAATATACACTCAGTCCTCTCTGTGTGAAGATCAGGCAGCCAGTGATGGTCAAAGGTTGAAATGTATGAGGAGCGTCTGGTGTGCTGCTGATTAAAGAAGCTCCTGGTTTCACCTACATTTATTAAACACACTCTCCTCACACCACTGCTGCAGAGAAACTACATGATTCAAATATGTGCCACCTTTTGCAGAGTCCCCCTCACACAGAAGGCCAACCAGTGCCACATCATCAGCAGTGTGTTTGAGTTTCAACTCATTGGTTTACAGAGAAAAGAACAGAGGTGATAAAATGGCACCTGGTGATGCACCTGTGTTCACACTCCTCTCTGACACCTCACCTTTACACACATGCTAGGATTTCATGATTTAAATTACAAAAAGCTGAAATGATTGTCTTTATTAATGTTTGTTTGGCTCATGATCCTCACTGACTGAAGGTGACACTTTAGTTTGACCTCCTTTATTTCAACTAATAAACACCACACAGTGTTTTTATTTCAAGGTGATCATTTAATATGAACAACTGTCTCTACAAAGCTTTGATAGTTTTAAGCTAATTATGAAAATAAAAAGTTTGATATCTTTAAATCAGCTGTGGAAAACTAAAAATATTGTCAATGGCAAAAAACAAACAAACATGAATTCATATTAATCAACAAATGAAGTGCTGAATCAGCTGATCTGGTTCATTCGTCTCCTTCTGGATTCACACTTGCAACAAATAACTTGTTTGATATTTGTTCAAACCATCTGAAGCTTGAAATGCTGCTTTGGTTCAGGATGATACTCTGAAACTGAAATGTTTTGTCACAAATGCTTCAAAGTAGATCATTAAATATGTGACAAGATTATTAAACAGCTACAGAAGTGTTTTATGACAGTTTACTTTGGTAACGTCCTGTTGTCAGTCAACTGTGTTTAACCAGCAGAAGAAAATGTGACAGAATTTGAGGAGGAGTCAGAGAAATATGGAGCCATCACCAAAACCTGAGGAGCCAAGACGTACAGTGGTGTGAAAAAGTGTTTGCCCCCTTCCTGATTTCTTACTTTTTTGCATGTTTCAGATCATCAAACAAATTTAAACATTAGTCAAAGATAACACAAGTAAACACAAAATGCAGTTTTTAAATGAAGGGTCTTATTAATGAGGAAGAAAATAATCCAAAGCTACATGGCCCTGTGTGAAAAAGTGTTTGACCCCCAGCTCCTGTTAAAACATAACTCTGGTTGATCACACCTGAGTTCAATTTCTGTAGCCACACCCAGGCCTGATTACTGCACACCTGTTCTCAATCTAGAAATCACTTAAATAGGACCTACCTGACAAAGTGAAGTAGACCAAAAGATCCTCAAAAGCTACAGACATCATGCTGAGATCCAAAGAAATTCACGAACAAATGAGAAAAAAAGTAATTGAAACCTATCAGTCTGGAAAAGGTTATAAAGCCATTTCTAAAGCTTTGGGACTCCAGCGAACCACAGTGAGAGCCATTATCCACAAATGGCGAAAACACGGAACAGTGGTGAACTTTCCCAGGAGTGGCTGGCCGACCAAAATCACCCCAAGAGTGCAGCGACAACTCATCCAAGAGGTGACAAAAGACCCCACAACAACATCTAAAGAACTGCAGGCATCACTTGCCTCAGTTAAGGTCAGTGTTCATGACTCTGCCATAAGAAAGAGACTGGGCAATAATGGCCTGCATGGCAGAGTTCCAAGACGAAAACCACTGCTAAGCAAAAAGAACATTAAGGCTCATCTCATTTTTGCCAGAAAACATCTTGATGATCCCCAAGACTTTTGGGAAAATATTCTGTGGACTGACGAGACAAAAGTTGAACTTTTTGGAAGGTCTGTGTCCCATTACATCTGGCGTAAAAGTAACACCGCATTTCAGAAAAAGAACATCATACCAACAGTAAAATATGGTGGTGGCAGTGTGATGGTCTGGGGCTGTTTTGCTGCTTCAGGACCTGGAAGACTTGCTGTGATAAATGGAAGCATGAATTCTGCTGTCTACCAAAAAATCCTGAAGGAGAATGTCCGGCCATCTGTTCGTGACCTCAAGCTGAAGCGAACTTGGGTTCTACAGCAGGACAATGATCCAAAACACACCAGCAAGTCCACCTCTGAATGGCTGAAGAAAAACAAAATGAAGACTTTGGAGTGGCCTAGTCAAAGTCCTGACCTGAATCCTATTGAGATGCTGTGGCATGACCTTAAAAAGGCGGTTCATGCTCGAAAACCCTCCAATGTGGCTGAATTACAACATTTCTGCAAAGATGAGTGGGCCAAAATTCCTCCACAGCGTTGTAAAAGACTCATTGCAAGTTATCGCAAACGCTAGATTGCAGGAGTTGCTGCTAAGGGTGGCCCAACCAGTTATTAGGTTTAGGGGGCAAACACTTTTTCACACAGGGCCATGTAGCTTTGGATTTTTTTCTTTCTCATTAATAAGACCCTTCATTTAAAAACTGCATTTTGTGTTTACTTGTGTTATCTTTGACTAATGTTTAAATTTGTTTGATAATCTGAAACATTTAAGTGCGGAAAACATGCAAAAAAGTAAGAAATCAGGAAGGTGGCAAACACTTTTTCACACCACTGTATTTTACAACTAAAAACTTTTCAAACAGGAAGTAGGTTTTAGATGAGGAGACAAAGTTCAAACTCAAACTGCTCCTCTTCCTGGAATGACTCAGAGCTTGATGAGCCCTCCCTCCTCTTCCTGCTCTCACACACACAGCCAGCTCCACTGTCCACACATTTCCTTGTTCCCTCCCCTTCAGATCTACAGTGTGTATCCAACACTGTGGTGACGTGACAGAGCTGACAGGCTCCATTCACTGCAGGAACACATGATGTTTAGATCAGAGCTCAAACTAGTTTCACTTCTCAGAGAGTGAAACTCACACAGTCACTGCCACGAGGTGAAATGGCGCAGAAAGGAGTTGAGCTGGACCGAGAAACCTTCTCTTGTTCCATCTGTCTGGATCTACTGAAGGATCCGGGGACTCTTCCCTGTGGACACAGCTACTGCATCAACTGTATTCAAAGCTTCTGGGATGGAGAGGATGAGAAGAGAATCTACAGCTGCCCTCAGTGTAGGCAGAGCTTCACACCGAGGCCTGTCCTGAGGAAAAACACCATGTTAGCAGTTTTAGTGGAGCAACTGAAGAAGACTGGACTCCAAGCTGCTCCTGCTGATCACTGCTATGCTGGAGCTGAAGATGTGGCCTGTGATGTCTGCACTGGGAGGAAACTGAAAGCCTTCAAGTCCTGTCTGCAGTGTGTGGCCTCTTACTGTGAGAAACACCTCCAGCCTCATCGTGACTCAGCTCCATTCAAGAAACACAAGCTGGTGGAGCCCTCCAAGAAGCTGCAGGAGAACATCTGCTCTCGTCATGATGAGGTGATGAAGATGTTCTGCCGCACTGATCAGCAGTGTATCTGTTATCTCTGCTCTGTGGAGGAACATAAAGGCCACGACACAGTGTCAGCTGCAGCAGAAAGGACTGAGAGGCAGAGAGAGCTGGAGGGGAGTCGACAAAACATCCAGCAGAGAATCCAGGACACAGAGAAAGATGTGAAGCTGCTCCAACAGGAGGTGGAGGCTATCAGTCGCTCTGCTGATAAAGCAGTGGAGCACAGTGAGAAGATCTTCACTGAGCTGATCCGTCTCATGGAGAAAAGACGCTCTGATGTGAAGCAGCAGCTCAGATGGCAGCAGGAAACTGAAGTGAGTCGAGTCAAAGAGCTTCAGGAGAAGCTGGAGCGGGAGATCACTGAGCTGAAGAGGAAAGACGCTGAGCTGAAGAAGCTCTCACACACAGAGGATCACAACCAGTTTCTACACAACTACCCCTCACTGTCAGCACTCAGTGAAGCCACACACTCATCCAGCATCAACATCCGTCCTCACCGCTACTTTGAGGACGTGACAGCGGCTGTGTCAGGAGTCAGAGATAAACTACAGGACGCCCTGAGGGACACATGGACAAACGTCTCACTGACAGTGACTGAAGTGGATGTTTTACTGCCACAACCAGAGCCCAAGACCAGAGCTGAGTTCTTCAGATATTCACGTCACATCACACTGGATCCAAACACAGCATTCACAGAGCTGTTATTATCTGAGGGGAACAGGAAAGTGACAGTAATGAGACAACAACAGTTTTATTCTAAACACCCAGACAGATTCACTGGATGGTCTCAGGTCCTGAGTAGAGAGAGTCTGACTGGACGTTGTTACTGGGAGGTGGAGTGGAGAGGAAGAGGAGTTAATGTAGCGGTCGCATACAAGAATATCAGCAGAGCAGGGGATGAATGTTTATTTGGATTCAATGACAAATCTTGGATGTTATATTGTGCCAATAACAGTTATAACTTTTATCACAACAAAGTCCAAACTCCCGTCTCAGGTCCTCAGTCCTCCAGAGTAGGAGTGTACCTGGATCACAGTGCAGGTATTCTGTCCTTCTACAGCGTCTCTGAAACCATGACTCTCCTCCGCAGAGTCCAGACCACATTCACTCAGCCTCTCTATGCTGGACTTTGTCTTCATCCTGATTCCACAGCTGAGTTGTGTCAAGTCAAATAGTCAGAAGTCATTTAAGGGTTAAACTCTGTGTTTGGTCTCCATGTTTGTTGCTGACAGCTGATTGTTGTGGCGTTTCTTCACTGCACACAGATCAGCTGTCAGTCAAACATTGTGGGCGGGACTTTGACATCTTCTCCTGAGTTGTTGTGTAAATGTTTGAGTGTGTGTAGGTGGCGCTCCTTCCTGTGTGTGTCACCTCCTTTATCCTCCACACTTTGTTGTCTTTGTGTTCATCTGTAAAGAAATGTATAATCACATTTATTTGTTTGGCAGACCAAATGTTGTTGTTGTTATGAGGTTTTATAGAAGTGTAATGATCCTGATCATAATCAATAAGGACATCATTCATTATTGTCTTGTACACAGCTGAGATTCTTGTGTGGATGAAGTGAATCTGAACATGAAATCACTGAACAAGAGTCATTTAATAGTGTTTGCTTTCTGTTTTTGTGTCCATGAACATCAAATAAATTTGGATGCAGATCATAATTTGTGTCGTCACAAGTCATTCAAGTGAAATTTGTTATTTAAATCTTTGTTTTGATCAGATGTGGCCAGCACAAACATGATTTGTTCCTGAGCTTGATGAGGTCTCATTTTAATTTTTAAAACTTTGATTTTAAACATGTATAAATGTTGATATGACAGAATCGATCTGGGAGAAATGTTCTCAGCAGACAGCACCTAACAGAGACACTAGGAAACCAAACATTACCACAGTGACAGTGAGTGACTCAGCTTTTATAACACGTGAAATATCTGAACTCCAACAACAAATGTAAAAATGAGCAGCTTATATCAGGTCCAGTCATAAAATCATGACATGAAAATATGATTCTTTACATTTGGTTCCAAGTGTTTCCATGTTCTTTAATCAGAATTCAACAAGTCAGAGACATTTGAACGTTTAGCCTCAAATCTCACATTCCCAAATACTATGTCTTATCTCTCCCATCTTTCCCATGTGACCTGAATGCAGCATCAGTGTTTCAGGGTGTGACTCCTGTCAACAAACGCACACCAGGGCCGGCTCTTGGCATCGGCCATATAGGCAGTTGCCTAGGGTGCCACATGCTGGCAGGGGCGCAGCTGCAAGCCCTCAAAAAATAAAATAAAATAGAATAAATAAAATAAATACTACTAATAATTTGCAGCCACGACTGGCGCCCTTTCCTCATATTCTGTCTTGAAAAAAAGAACAAATAAAGAAAAAGTAAACAACAACAACAATCCCCCTGTTGTTTGTCATTATTTGACCTGGCCCTGAACCTGTCCTGCACCGTGCTCAGTCATGTCACTGTGGGAAAGGGGGGTGGGACGAGTTATCTGTGCGCATCTCAGGTAGGTAGGTTGTGACTGACAGACAACAAGAGGTCATAAATTGTCAAATTATTGGGTTATCATCATGAAAAGACCTCCAAGCCCTCAGGTGCGCCCAGATAATGATGTGATCGCTGCCAAGGATTGAGTTAAGCTGCTGAGCTGGTTTATTGCTGTTTGTATCTGGTTAACTTCTGGCTGCTTAGTGCTCCTCCTCTTACTCAGCACATTAGATATTGTGCTGGAAGTGTGACAATATAACTGTAGTGCAACCTCTTTTATTTTAGTCATTCATAATCACAACTAGATTATAATTCATGTTATGTTGAACACATCACTGGTGCAAGTAGTAGTCTGTCTGCTGCAGCTACATGTTTTGCTTGTACTGTACAGTAAGAGGTAAATCTACTCCACATCTGTCCAGATGCACTGAGAAAAGTTTTGAACAAGAAGCCCCGAGAAGCTGCTGCAGAGGGGCCTTCTCTGACACCTCCTCCACTCGCTGAAGAATGTAAGTTTAGCCAATTATTTGTGGTCTCTGACACACTGCTATGTTGTCATTTTTATCATTATTAATATTATTATTATAATGTCATTATTATTACTGTTGAATGTTCCAGGTTAACCTTGTTATTAATTACAGTAAATGTAGGTCAAATAAAATAAAGTCTATTTGTACAGTGCTTCACTTTATATGAAGTAGAATGACACAACAGACTTAAAGCAGTGGTGTAACAGTATGGATGTACTGTCTGTTTGAATCCAGCTACAAGTCAGGCAACAAGCAGCAGCACGGCTGGATTCAGCACACCACCTCACTACCTCACGACTTCCAGTGAGACACAGCCTGAATCAGGTGAGTTCTGTAACTGTATGTTACTGCTGCAGTCATGTTTCTAATGTAAATATGGCCACATCCAGAGACATGTTTGTTGTTTCTATCAAATATTCACAAATACTCTTACCACAATATTCACATCACTTACACATGCAACTCATCCTGGCCTGTACATCTGGAATGTTTTCGTCCATTTGTCCACACATGGAGGCTATGAAAGTCTGTTTTTACAATGTCAGTAAGTTGGCCAAGCCTTTAAACATTTATAAAGCTCCATAGCGACGGAAAACAATGGGAACTGTAGCTTGCACACAGATCCCAATTTTCATTTGAATGCAATATTGCCACATATTTGACTTTGTTAAAAGGAGTCCATTCAAGAATACCAACACTATCTATTACCAAAATCTGTCTTCCATACTTCTATTATTATGGTAAAAGTAGCACAATAAAATATATTTGATGACAAATACAGTTTACAGAGGAAATATGGCCTAACTCAAAATATAATCAAAGTATAGTGCAACTATCAATATTTATTCAACTTGTCTACAGGACATATTAACGCTAGAATAGCTAATCCTCCTTCAAAAAAGTTAAACTAGGGGGTGGGGGCACCGAACCCTAATCCCGCCTAGGGCACCAAAGTGGCTAGAGCCGGCTTTGACGCACACAGTGTGATATTACACATATTGAAATGTCTCTTTACTGATGTTGTGTGAAGCTGCCAAAGGCTGAGTGAACTCTGGACTTGTCTTCCTGCAGTGAACATCACAGCAGGTGAACAAGTGAAATGTGAAAAGTGATGCTCAACACAAGAGGGCGCCTTCATCCTGCTAAGCAGGGAGGTAGAGGAGGTTAAAGCTCCTCCACTCACTTTGTCTGCATGTTTTAGTTTTTAGACTCATGAAACCATTTGATAATAAACACACATGGTGTCACACATGGTGCTAAATTGTGTCAGACCACTAAACGTTCAGGTTTCCTTAAATATACACTCAGTCCTCTCTGTGTGAAGATCAGGCAGCCAGTGATGGTCAAAGGTTGAAATGTATGAGGAGCGTCTGGTGTGCTGCTGATTAAAGAAGCTCCTGGTTTCACCTACATTTATTAAACACACTCTCCTCACACCACTGCTGCAGAGAAACTACATGATTCAAATATGTGCCACCTTTTGCAGAGTCCCCCTCACACAGAAGGCCAACCAGTGCCACATCATCAGCAGTGTGTTTGAGTTTCAACTCATTGGTTTACAGAGAAAAGAACAGAGGTGATAAAATGGCACCTGGTGATGCACCTGTGTTCACACTCCTCTCTGACACCTCACCTTTACCCACATGCTAGGATTTCATGATTTAAATTACAAAAAGCTGAAATGATTGTCTTTATTAATGTTTGTTTGGCTCATGATCCTCACTGACTGAAGGTGACACTTTAGTTTGACCTCCTTTATTTCAACTAATAAACACCACACAGTGTTTTGAATTCAAGGTCATCATTTAATATCAACAGTTTTCCTCACAATCACAGTCATGATGAAAATAAAAAGTTTAAGTGACCTCAGTGTGATTTGCTGCGAGAAAACTATAAATATTAATCAAATGCAAAAAACAATATTCTACAGATCCATCCATCAGTCATCAATCAGTTCACGATGAAAACATGAGATGTTTGGAAGATGTTGGATTTTGGGTACCTCACTGCACAAATTCAAACCGACAAAAAATCAGCGTCATGTGTCGTCAGTGTTTGACGCTGGCGTCAGACATTGTCCTGACATTGAATTTTGGTAAACAGACATCACAACCTAAATTCAACCAAATATAAACATTGGAAAACGTTGGTGGCCAGCTGGGATGTCAAGAACCCTAAAATCCTTCTACATTGAACAAAAATATAAACGCAAAACTTTTGTTTTTGCTCCCATTTTTCGTGAGCTGGACTCAAAGATCTAAAACTTTTTCTACATACACAAAAGACCATTTCCCTCAAATATTGTTCACAAATCTGTCTAAATCTGTGTTAGTGAGCACTTCTCCTTTGCCGAGATAATCCATCCCACCTCACAGGTGTGGCATATCAAGATGCTGATTAGACAGCATGAATATTGCGCAGGTGTGCCTTAGGCTGGCCACAATAAAAGGCCACTCTGAAACGTGCAGTTTTGCTTTATTCGGGGGGTCTGGGGGGGGGGGGGGGTGGTCAGAAAACCAGTCAGTATCTGGTGTGACCACCATTTGCCTCACGCAGTGCAACACATCTCCTTCGCATAGAGTTGATCAGGTTGTTGATTGTGGCCTGTGGAATGTTGGTCCACTCCTCTTCAGTGGCTGTGTGAAGCTGCTGGATATTGGCAGGAACTGGAACACGCTGTCGTATACGTCGATCCAGAGCATCCCAAACATGCTCAATGGGTGACATGTCCGGTGAGTATGCTGGCCATGCAAGAACAGGGATGTTTTCAGCTTCCAGGAATTGTGTACAGATCCTTGCAACATGGGGCCGTGCATTACCATGCTGCAACATGAGGTGACGGTCGTGGATGAATGGCACAACAATGGGCCTCAGGATCTCGTCACGGTATCTCTGTACATTCAAAATGCCATCAATAAAATGCACCTGTGTTCGTTGTCCATAACATACGCCTGCCCATTCCATAACCCCACCGCCACCATGGGCCACTCGATCCACAACGTTGACATCAGCAAACCGCTCACCCACACAACGCCACACACGCTGTCTGCCATCTGCCCTGAATAGTGAAAACAGGGATTCATCCGTGAAGAGAACACCTCTCCAACGTGCCAGACGCCATCGAATGTGAGCATTTACCCACTCAAGTCGGTTACGACGACGAACTGCAGTCAGGTCGAGACCCCGATGAGGACGACGAGCATGCAGATGATCTTCCCTGAGACGGTTTCTGACAGTTTGTGCAGAAATTCTTTGGTTATGCAAACCGATTGTTGCAGCAGCTGTCCGGGTGGCTGGTCTCAGACGATCTTGGAGGTGAACATGCTGGATGTGGACGTCCTGGGCTGGTGTGGTTACACGTGGTCTGCGGTTGTGAGGCCGGTTGGAGACGGCTTATGGTAGAGAAATGAACATTCAATTCACGGGCAACAGCTCTGGTGGACATGCCAATTGCACGCTCCCTCAAAACTTGCAACATCTGTGGCATTGTGCTGTGTGATAAAACTGAACATTTTAGAGTGGCCTTTTATTGTGGCCAGCCTAAGGCACACCTGTGCAATAATCATGCTGTCTAATCAGCATCTTGATATGCCACACCTGTGAGGTGGGGTGGATTATCTCGGCAAAGGAGAAGTGCTCACTAACACAGATTTAGACAGATTTGTGAACGATATTTGAGGGAAATGGTCTTTTGTGTGTATAGAAAAAGTTTTAGATCTTTGAGTCCAGCTCACGAAAAATGGGAGCAAAAACAAAAGTGTTGCGTTTATATTTTTGTTCAGTGTATATTTACAGCTGATATGGTGACTGTGGTTATAGCTATTATCTAATTATTGCTCAGAGTTCTGCATTGATAGTTTGGTTTATTTCATGAGACTGGTTTAATCAACTGACTATCATTTTTCCTTTTTCGGGAATGCTGCTGAAAACTGAATATTTTACTGAAAATGGTCGATAAACATTTTTAATAATTATTATTTCCGATAGACTTTTGAATCCTTTGAACTACGAGTTTCCAACAACTGCATTAACTTTACTTGAAAAAGTGAAACATTTAACTAACATGAAATGTCTAACTGTGTGAACTGAGTGTCGTAGTTTGAATCTGTTTTTACTGCCTGTTGTAAATGTCAGATAACACACCCTGCCTCTCACCACTCCTTGTGGAATGCAGCAAAGCCTGAAAAGACTTCCCTCTCCTCCCTCCTCCTGAAGCCAGCTCGTCTCTATCAACAGATTTGTTTTTCTGATCAGAGAGAGTGAAACTATTTGACAGTCACCATCACTGAGAGGTGAAATGGCGCAGAAAGGAGTTGAGCTGGACCGAGAAACCTTCTCTTGTTCCATCTGTCTGGATCTACTGAAGGATCCGGGGACTCTTCCCTGTGGACACAGCAACTGCATCAACTGTATTCAAAGCTTCTGGGATGGAGAGGATGAGAAGAGAATCTACAGCTGCCCTCAGTGTAGGCAGAGCTTCACACCGAGGCCTGTCCTGAGGAAAAACACCATGTTAGCAGTTTTAGTGGAGCAACTGAAGAAGACTGGACACCAAGCTGCTCCTGCTGATCACTGCTATGCTGGAGCTGAAGATGTGGCCTGTGATGTCTGCACTGGGAGGAAACTGAAAGCCTTCAAGTCCTGTCTACAGTGTGTGGCCTCTTACTGTGAGAAACACCTCCAGCCTCATCGTGACTCGGCTCCATTACAGAAACACAAGCTGGTGGAGCCCTCCAAGAAGCTGCAGCAGAACATCTGCTCTCGTCATGATGAGGTGATGAAGATGTTCTGCCGCACTGATCAGCAGTGTATCTGTTATCTCTGCTCTGTGGAGGAACATAAAGGCCACGACACAGTGTCAGCTGCAGCAGAAAGGACTGAGAGGCAGAGAGAGCTGGAGGGGAGTCGACAAAACATCCAGCAGAGAATCCAGGACACAGAGAAAGATGTGAAGCTGCTCCAACAGGAGGTGGAGGCTATCAGTCGCTCTGCTGATAAAGCAGTGGAGCACAGTGAGAAGATCTTCACTGAGCTGATCTGTCTCATGGAGAAAAGACGCTCTGATGTGAAGCAGCAGCTCAGATGGCAGCAGAAAACTGAAGTGAGTCGAGTCAAAGAGCTTCAGGAGAAACTGGAGCAGGAGATCACTGAGCTGAAGAGGAAAGACGCTGAGCTGAAGCAGCTCTCACACACAGAGGATCACAAGCAGTTTCTACACAACTACCCCTCACTGTCAGCACTCAGTGAAGCCACACACTCATCCAGCATCAACATCCGTCCTCGCCGCTACTTTGAGGATGTGACAGCGGCTGTGTCAGGAGTCAGAGATAAACTACAGGACGCTCTGAGGGACACATGGACAAACGTCTCACTGACAGGGACTGAAGTGGATGTTTTACTGCCACAACCAGAGCCCAAGACCAGAGCTGAGTTCTTCACATATTCACGTCACATCACACTGGATCCAAACACAGCAAACACATGGCTGTTATTATCTGAGGGGAACAGGAAAGTGACATTCATGAGTCAACAACAGTCTTATTCTGATCACCCAGAAAGATTCACTGGATGGTCTCAGGTCCTGAGTAGAGAGAGTCTGACTGGACGTTGTTACTGGGAGGTGGAGTGGAGAGGAGGAGTTTATGTAGCAGTCGCATACAAGAATATCAGCAGAGCAGGGGGTGAATGTAGATTTGGACACAGTGACAAATCATGGGCATTAAGATGTGTCAACAGTTATGAGTTTTATCACAACAGTGTCAAAACTCCCATCTCAGGTCCTCAGTCCTCCAGAGTAGGAGTGTACCTGGATCACAGTGCAGGTATTCTGTCCTTCTACAGCGTCTCTGAAACCATGACTCTCCTCCACAGAGTCCAGACCACATTCACTCAGCCTCTCTATGCTGGACTTTGGGTTTATTCTGATTCCACAGCTGAGTTGTGTCAAGTCAAATAGTCAGAAGTCATTTAAGGGTTAAACTCTGTGTTTGGTCTCCATGTTTGTTGCTGACAGCTGATTGTTGTGGTGTTTCTTCACTGCACACAGATCAGCTGTCAGTCAAACATTGTGGGCGGGACTTTGACATCTTCTCCTGAGTTGTTGTGTAAATGTTTGAGTGTGTGTAGGTGGCGCTCCTTCCTGTGTGTGTCACCTCCTTTATCCTCCACACTTTGTTGTCTTTGTGTTCATCTGTAAAGAAATCTATAATCACATTTATTTGTTTGGCAGACCAAATGTTGTTGTTATGAGGTTTTATAGAAGTGTAATGATCCTGATCATAATCAATAAGGACATCATTCATTATTGTCTTGTACACAGCTGAGATTCTTGTGTGGATGAAGTGAATCTGAACATGAAATCACTGAACAAGAGTCATTTAATAGTGTTTGCTTTCTGTTTTTGTGTCCATGAACATCAAATAAATTTGGATGCAGATCATAATTTGTGTCGTCACAAGTCATTCAAGTGAAATTTGTTATTTAAATCTTTGTTTTGATCAGATGTGGCCAGCACAAACATGATTTGTTCCTGAGCTTGATGAGGTCTCATTTTAATTTTTAAAACTTTGATTTTAAACATGTATAAATGTTGATATGACAGAATCGATCTGGGAGAAATGTTCTCAGCAGACAGCACCTAACAGAGACACTAGGAAACCAAACACTACCACAGTGACAGTGAGTGACTCAGCTTTTATAACACGTGAAATATTTGAACTCCAACAACAAATGTAAAAATGAGCAGCTTATATCAGGTCCAGTCATAAAATCATGACATGAAAATATGATTCTTTACATTTGGTTCCAAGTGTTTCCATGTTCTTTAATCAGAATTCAACAAGTCAGAGACATTTGAACGTTTAGCCTCAAATCTCACATTCCCAAATACTATGTCTTATCTCTCCCATCTTTCCCATGTGACCTGAATGCAGCATCAGTGTTTCAGGGTGTGACTCCTGTCAACAAACGCACACCAGGGCCGGCTCTTGGCATCGGCCATATAGGCAGTCGCCTAGGGTGCCACATGCTGGCAGGGGCGCAGCTGCAAGCCCTCAAAAAATAAAATAAAATAGAATAAATAAAATAAATACTACTAATAATTTGCAGCCACGACTGGCGCCCTTTCCTCATACTCTGTCTTGAAAAAAAGAACAAATAAAGAAAAAGTAAACAACAACAACAACAATCCCCCTGTTGTTTGTCATTATTTGACCTGGCCCTGAACCTGTCCTGCACCGTGCTCAGTCATGTCACTGTGGGAAAGGGGGGTGGGACGAGTTATCTGTGCGCATCTCAGGTAGGTAGGTTGTGACTGACAGACAACAAGAGGTCATAAATTGTCAAATTATTGGGTTATCATCATGAAAAGACCTCCAAGCCCTCAGGTGCGCCCAGATAATGATGTGATCGCTGCCAAGGATTGAGTTAAGCTGCTGAGCTGGTTTATTGCTGTTTGTATCTGGTTAACTTCTGGCTGCTTAGTGCTCCTCCTCTTACTCAGCACATTAGATATTGTGCTGGAAGTGTGACAATATAACTGTAGTGCAACCTCTTTTATTTTAGTCATTCATAATCACAACTAGATTATAATTCATGTTATGTTGAACACATCACTGGTGCAAGTAGTAGTCTGTCTGCTGCAGCTACATGTTTTGCTTGTACTGTACAGTAAGAGGTAAATCTACTCCACATCTGTCCAGATGCACTGAGAAAAGTTTTGAACAAGAAGCCCCGAGAAGCTGCTGCAGAGGGGCCTTCTCTGACACCTCCTCCACTCGCTGAAGAATGTAAGTTTAGCCAATTATTTGTGGTCTCTGACACACTGCTATGTTGTCATTTTTATCATTATTAATATTATTATTATTATAATGTCATTATTATTACTGTTGAATGTTCCAGGTTAACCTTGTTATTAATTACAGTAAATGTAGGTCAAATAAAATAAAGTCTATTTGTACAGTGCTTCACTTTATATGAAGTAGAATGACACAACAGACTTAAAGCAGTGGTGTAACAGTATGGATGTACTGTCTGTTTGAATCCAGCTACAAGTCAGGCAACAAGCAGCAGCACGGCTGGATTCAGCACACCACCTCACTACCTCACGACTTCCAGTGAGACACAGCCTGAATCAGGTGAGTTCTGTAACTGTATGTTACTGCTGCAGTCATGTTTCTAATGTAAATATGGCCACATCCAGAGACATGTTTGTTGTTTCTATCAAATATTCACAAATACTCTTACCACAATATTCACATCACTTACACATGCAACTCATCCTGGCCTGTACATCTGGAATGTTTTCGTCCATTTGTCCACACATGGAGGCTATGAAAGTCTATTTTTACAATGTCAGTAAGTTGGCCAAGCCTTTAAACATTTATAAAGCTCCATAGCGACGGAAAACAATGGGAACTGTAGCTTGCACACAGATCCCAATTTTCATTTGAATGCAATATTGCCACATATTTGACTTTGTTAAAAGGAGTCCATTCAAGAATACCAACACTATTACCAAAATCTGTCTTCCATACTTCTATTATTATGGTGAAAGTAGCACAATAAAATATATTTGATGACAAATACAGTTTACAGAGGAAATATGGCCTAACTCAAAATATAATCAAAGTATAGTGCAACTATCAATATTTATTCAACTTGTCTACAGGACATATTAACGCTAGAATAGCTAATCCTCCTTCAAAAAAGTTAAACTAGGGGGTGGGGGCACCGAACCCTAATCCCGCCTAGGGCACCAAAGTGGCTAGAGCCGGCTTTGACGCACACAGTGTGATATTACACATATTGAAATGTCTCTTTACTGATGTTGTGTGAAGCTGCCAAAGGCTGAGTGAACTCTGGACTTGTCTTCCTGCAGTGAACATCACAGCAGGTGAACAAGTGAAATGTGAAAAGTGATGCTCAACACAAGAGGGCGCCTTCATCCTGCTAAGCAGGGAGGTAGAGGAGGTTAAAGCTCCTCCACTCACTTTGTCTGCATGTTTTAGTTTTTAGACTCATGAAACCATTTGATAATAAACACACATGGTGTCACACATGGTGCTAAATTGTGTCAGACCACTAAAAGTTCAGGTTTCCTTAAATATACACTCAGTCCTCTCTGTGTGAAGATCAGGCAGCCAGTGATGGTCAAAGGTTGAAATGTATGAGGAGCGTCTGGTGTGCTGCTGATTAAAGAAGCTCCTGGTTTCGCCTACATTTATTAAACACACTCTCCTCACACCACTGCTGCAGAGAAACTACATGATTCAAATATGTGCCACCTTTTGCAGAGTCCCCCTCACACAGAAGGCCAACCAGTGCCACATCATCAGCAGTGTGTTTGAGTTTCAACTCATTGGTTTACAGAGAAAAGAACAGCGGTGATAAAATGGCACCTGGTGATGCACCTGTGTTCACACTCCTCTCTGACACCTCACCTTTACACACATGCTAGGATTTCATGATTTAAATTACAAAAAGCTGAAATGATTGTCTTTATTAATGTTTGTTTGGCTCATGATCCTCACTGACTGAAGGTGACACTTTAGTTTGACCTCCTTTATTTCAACTAATAAACACCACACAGTGTTTTGAATTCAAGGTGATCATTTAATATCAACAGTTTTCCTCACAATCACAGTCATGATGAAAATAAAAAGTTTAAGTGACCTCAGTGTGATTTGCTGCGAGAAAACTATAAATATTAATCAAATGCAAAAAACAATATTCTACAGATCCATCCATCAGTCATCAATCAGTTCATGATGAAAACATGAGATGTTTGGAAGATGTTGGATTTTGGGTACCTCACTGCACAAATTCAAACCGACAAAAAATCAGCGTCATGTGTCGTCAGTGTTTGACAACAACTGACGCTGGCATCAGACATTGTCCTGACATTGAATTTTGGTAAACAGACATCACAACCAAAATTCAACCAAATATAAACATTGGAAAACGTTGGTGACCAGCTGGGATGTCAAGAACCCTAAAATCCTTCTACATTGAGCAAAAATATAAACGCAAAACTTTTGTTTTTGCTTCCATTTTTCGTGAGCTGGACTCAAAGATCTAAAACTTTTTCTACATACACAAAAGACCATTTCCCTCAAATATTGTTCACAAATCTGTCTAAATCTGTGTTAGTGAGCACTTCTCCTTTGCCGAGATAATCCATCCCACCTCACAGGTGTGGCATATCAAGATGCTGATTAGACAGCATGAATATTGCGCAGGTGTGCCTTAGGCTGGCCACAATAAAAGGCCACTCTGAAATGTGCAGTTTTGCTTTATTCGGGGGGGGGGTCAGAAAACAGTCAGTATCTGGTGTGACCACCATTTGCCTCACGCAGTGCAACACATCTCCTTCGCATAGAGTTGATTAGGTTGTTGATTGTGGCCTGTGGAATGTTGGTCCACTCCTCTTCAGTGGCTGTGTGAAGCTGCTGGATATTGGCAGGAACTGGAACACGCTGTCGTATACGCCGATCCAGAGCATCCCAAACATGCTCAATGGGTGACATGTCCGGTGAATATGCTGGCCATGCAAGAACTGGGATGTTTTCAGCTTCCAGGAATTGTGTACAGATCCTTGCAACATGGGGCCGTGCATTACCATGCTGCAACATGAGGTGACGGTCGTGGATGAATGGCACAACAATGGGCCTCAGGATCTCGTCACGGTATCTCTGTACATTCAAAATGCCATCAATAAAATGCACCTGTGTTCGTTGTCCATAACATACGCCTGCCCATTCCATAACCCCACCGCCACCATGGGCCACTCGATCCACAACGTTGACATCAGCTAACCGCTCACCCACACAACGCCACACACACTGTCTGCCACCTGCCCTGAATAGTGAAAACAGGGATTCATCCGTGAAGAGAACACCTCTCCAACGTGCCAGACGCCATCGAATGTGAGCATTTACCCACTCAAGTCGGTTACGACGACGAACTGCAGTCAGGTCGAGACCCCGATGAGGACGACGAGCATGCAGATGATCTTCCCTGAGACGGTTTCTGACAGTTTGTGCAGAAATTCTTTGGTTATGCAAACCGATTGTTGCAGCAGCTGTCCGGGTGGCTGGTCTCAGACGATCTTGGAGGTGAACATGCTGGATGTGGACGTCCTGGGCTGGTGTGGTTACACGTGGTCTGCGGTTGTGAGGCCGGTTGGAGACGGCTTATGGTAGAGAAATGAACATTCAATTCACGGGCAACAGCTCTGGTGGACATGCCAATTGCACGCTCCCTCAAAACTTGCAACATCTGTGGCATTGTGCTGTGTGATAAAACTGAACATTTTAGAGTGGCCTTTTATTGTGGCCAGCCTAAGGCACACCTGTGCAATAATCATGCTGTCTAATCAGCATCTTGATATGCCACACCTGTGAGGTGGGATGGATTATCTCGGCAAAGGAGAAGTGCTCACTAACACAGATTTAGATAGATTTGTGAACGATATTTGAGGGAAATGGTCTTTTGTGTGTATAGAAAAAGTTTTAGATCTTTGAGTCCAGCTCACGAAAAATGGGAGCAAAAACAAAAATGTTGCGTTTATATTTTTGTTCAGTGTATCTTTACAGCTGATATGGTGACTGTGGTTATAGCTATTATCTAATTATTGCTCAGAGTTCTGCATTGATAGTTTGGTTTATTTCATGAGACTGGTTTAATCAACTAACTATCATTTTTCCTTTTTCCGGAATGCTGCTGAAAACTGAATATTTTACTGAAAATGGTCGATAAACATTTTTAATAATTATTATTTCCGATAGACTTTTGAATCCTTTGAACTACGAGTTTCCAACAACTGCATTAACTTTACTTGAAAAAGTGAAACATTTAACTAACATGAAATGTCTAACTGTGTGAGCTGAGTGTCGTAGTTTGAATCTGTTCTTACTGCCTGTTGTAAATGTCAGATAACACACCCTGCCTCTCACCACTCCTTGTGGAATGCAGCAAAGCCTGAAAAGACTTCCCTCTCCTCCCTCCTCCTGAAGCCAGCTCGTCTCTATCAACAGATTTGTTTTTCTGATCAGAGAGAATAAAACTATTTGACAGTCACCATCACTGAGAGGTGAAATGGCGCAGAAAGGAGTTGAGCTGGACCGAGAAACCTTCTCTTGTTCCATCTGTCTGGATCTACTGAAGGATCCGGTGGCTCTTCCCTGTGGACACAGCTACTGCATCAACTGTATTCAAAGCTTCTGGGATGGAGAGGATGAGAAGAGAATCTACAGCTGCCCTCAGTGTAGGCAGAGCTTCACACCGAGGCCTGTCCTGAGGAAAAACACCATGTTAGCAGTTTTAGTGGAGCAACTGAAGAAGACTGGACTCCAAGCTGCTCCTGCTGATCACTGCTATGCTGGAGCTGAAGATGTGGCCTGTGATGTCTGCACTGGGAGGAAACTGAAAGCCTTCAAGTC